>NC_058156.1:0-615365 GCF_011075055.1 Mangifera indica
TAAACACAAACTAACAACATAGCATTCCAAGAAAGGTAATCAACATAACAGTTGTGGAATATAAAAATTGAGCCTTAATTCTAATTTCACATCCACGGTCAAAACCATAAATAAGATAATTTAAGTATATCTTGTCTGTTTCCACAAGAACAGGGTTGGGGAAGAACTCCTACAATAAGTGGGTGATTAGGAAGTGGAAAACCAGCTAATTCTGTGACAAGGCACAACACAACAATATTATGTAGTCATTCATATAAGTAGGGCCAAAAATAACATAACAAAAACTAAACTTAAGATACATGAAGCATTAGCAATGACTGAAAAAGATTATAAAACCAATATTAGCAATCCTCATTTTTACAAGTATGATAAAACATACTTACAGCCAAAGTGAAAATATCAAAAACTTATGTAATAATGGTTACACAACATAAGGTAAACATTCTTCATCAATAGTTAGAACTAACAAAGAAATTACCAGCCAGCGAACTGGAAGATGTCTTATACGGCAACTGAATAAGTCCTCCCTCATCTAAAATCAAGCAGTCTAATAATCGGGGGATTTAGATGAAGCCCATTGCCTCTTTGCAAAACAACAGACAAAATGAAACAAAAGAATCAGAGTTTTCAAGCAAACTGAATGAAAATAATTTTAAAATCAAATTAAGAACAAAAAAAATGAAAGAAAAAGAAAAGAGAGAGGAAATTACAATAAATAAGCCTTCAAGATCCATCAGAATTGATTGTATTTTAGGATTTGCTACCATAATTATTGCTTACTTCAATTTTGTCAACTATTTTGCACGAAAGAAAAGAAAAGAGAGACACATTTGAAACAGCAACAATTAAGAATTAAAAAAAAATGTACATGAAAAGTAAAGGGAAATGAAATCACATCATATAGGTCTTCAAGATTGATCAGGAGTGGTGAATTTACGAATAGCAACCTCTTGCAGAATGAGAGACAAAACTGAAACAGCAAGAAATAGGGTTTTCAAGCCAACAATTAAGAATGAAGAAATAGAAGAAACGAGAGAGAAAATTACATTAAATAGGAATTCAAGTTCGATTAGAAGCAGCTTATTGAAAATGTAGAGTTTAATTCTTCCCTCAATTCCTGTTTATATTTTGCTGGATCTGAAAATAAGAAAAAGAAACAGAATTAAAATCATATAGCCGAAGAGACAGATGAGAAAAGAGCAGAAGGACAAAATCATATAATCTAAGATACAGAGAAGAAAAGAGCAGAAGAAAAAGCTTTCCCGGTGACAAAAAATTTCAACAGGAAAACAAGAGAGGGCGCAAATGAAAATCTTCATGTAACGGTACAATATTGTATTTTTTTTTTCTTTTTTCAAAATTTGTATTTTTGGTTTTTATTTAATTACCGTTAATCAATCTCCTTATTTTAAATTTTAAATATTATTTTAATTTAAAATAAGAATTAGAACAATAGTGCTTTATAAGTTGCAACGTGTCTATATCATAGTGCATATGAAACGTAAAATGTGCGTACAAGGTGCGTAGGGTACGTGCAGAGTATGTAAACTCATTTTAAAATATATATATATATATATAATATAATAAATAATAACAAAAATAATATATAATAATATATATAAATAATAATAAAAATATTTAACATAATATATAAATAATAATAATAATTTTTAAGCGGCCGAACGTAACGTAAATCATTGAGAGTGACGTAATAAGTTGGGAGAGGGTATTTTTATAATTAAAAGTAAATTTACCTATAAAAGTTAAATCGTTGTACGTTTGCCTAAAAAGGTTTACGTGAAAAATTTTTTATCGATTTTAATTAATATCTCATCTTCATGTAACAGTACAATAGTTAATACGAAGAAAGCAATTTTTTCTTTTTTCAAAATTTGTATTTTTGGTTTTTATTTAACTACCGTTAATTGATTTCCTTATTTTAAATTTTAAATATTAATTTAAATATAATTTTAATTCAAAATAAAAAATAGAACAATAATCCTTTATAAGTTGCAACTATTTTAATAATACATATATATATAATTTTAAGATATTGGGTAAAATCAAGTTCTCTAATTGAACTCAAGAAAAAAGAACAAGGGGATGATGAGAGTGAATTAGAGAAATTGTTGATGAATTCCAGGAACTATTTAATGCGTCTAACAAACTATCTTGAGGAGGAATCAAAACAGTGCAATCAAATTGGAGGGGGTGTAGCCTCCTAATTTTTGACCACAAAATGATTTTTCGACCGCACTGAACAAGAGTTGGGTCCTATTACTGTGTAATAATAATGGAGGGTGGTGGTTTTGTATTTGAATAAGATTGCAACGGTGTACAAGATTGACCCACTTTCCATTGTCTTAAGAAGTACATTAAAATGTCACCGGATACGATACAATAATCGTATTGAATGATATGATACATGTGAAAAAAATGTATTCTAAAGTGTATCAAAAGTTAGTAATATATAATCAGTATATTGTACGATTTGATACAATGCATATTATCAATATGTATTGATATACTTTTTTGTGATGTGGTAAGAGTGAATATGAGAAATCTTAGAATTTCAAAAAGTGTATGATATTTTTCAAAATAGTAATGTAACAATTATAAATTTTAGTTATTTTATAATTAATTTTAACACATATAATACGGAAAATTAGGTTTTTTTATACATGACATGATATGCAATTCCATTAACATAAAATTAGAACACCGTAAATAAATAAAAATTTATGTGGAGAACTATACCCAATTATTTGTGTTTGGCCTCTATTTTGCCCAATTTTTTCTGAATGTTTTAACTCTAAGTGCCTTTTAAACGTCTTATATCCACCTACTTGCTTAAATTTGTAAATTTGCTTACAATAATTACAAGCAATTTCAAAACTACTATTTTTTTTGTATTTTTTTGAAATGTATCTTGAAAATATTAGAGGTAAGAATTTTTTGGAATGGTTGTTCTATCTCCACTTGTTGTTGATGTTATTGTTACTCCACCTCTATATATTGACTTCCACTTTTTTATGTTAAAAAATTTTCTATAAATTGATTTTCATTCGCATTTGATAGATATAAATATTAACTAAATCTCTTATTACTTGAAAATTTTTCATTATTTGTCATTTTTTTAATAAATAAAATTAATTATATAAATAAATTATATAATTAATTATGAGAGATTGAAAAAGTATTGAGAATTGAGAGAATGAGGAATGAAAATAAATGAGAGAGTTTGAAAGATTGAGTGAGAGAGTTGAGAGATTGTGTGAATATTTATAGGAGAAATTTTAAAAAGAATTTTAAGAAAGGGAGGGAAACAGATATTTGCTTGCAATGAAATTTTGCAAGGGACCGTTGGTCCCCTTTTGGGTTTAGGGTTTAGGGATGAAAATAAATGAGAGAGTTTGAAAGATTGAGTGAGAGAGTTGAGAGATTGTGTGAATATTTATAAGAGAAATTTTAAAAAGAATTTAAAAAAGGGAGGGAAACAGATATTTGCTTGCAATGAAATTTTGCAAGGGACCATCGGTCCCCTTTTTAAATTTAAAAAATAAAAAAATTTAAAAAAATAATAAATCTAGTTCATAAAATATTGAACCGATGGTACCAACGGTTCATGAATTGACTATGAACTAGCGGTTCAATAGTTCAAAAATAAAAAAATCGAAACTAAACTATCAAAATTTGGTTTCGGTTTTGGTTCTGACTATTTTGATTTCGGTTTTATAGAGGTCAGTTTTGGTCTAATTCACTGGCTAAACTGGCCTATGGCCAGGTCTAATTAGAGGGTTGTAAGGGGGCATTTGAAGAAGTTGTGGCCTATATGTGCTTTTGTTATTTTATTGTACACCTTTGGAGGCCTAACATCGCACACCATAATATCCCCACCCCTTCCCTCCTCCCCCACCACACAACAACACACAACCCTACCCAACCCCAACCACCTTTGGAGGCGGGGAAATTCTTCCATTGAATAAGGACTTTCAAAGAGCCATCTTCTTGTTGTCGAGCAGCCTTAATAGTAGCTGGAATGAGCGGGAGCTCCATATCAGAAACTTGGAGGAAGGAGTTGACTTAGGACCTGATTGCCCACCATTTTCTTAAGCTGCAACACATGGAAGACAGGATAAATTTTGGAGGAAGAGCTAATCATTATACACTGTACCAATGCATTCGAGTATTTCGTAGGGATGTATTGCAGTTTTGTCATGGAATATGATATACACACGGTGCTTGATACAACCACATTAGGGACAACTCTGTGGGTTATTTATTTGATGCGCTTTAGAGTGTAGAGTGGCTCCTTTTTGCATTTAAGGCCGAAGGAGTATTTTTTGTCACACCAAAAGCAAAGGCCTTTGGCTCTTTTCTCATCTACTTCTCTACTAGTCAAGGGCTTAGTGCTTCTAGGAAGTAACGAATTTGTTGGTTGGGGCACTGATGGTGTAGGCAGTACCCCGTTTGTGGGTTGGCTTTCATATTCAAGGTAGAAGTCGGCATACTACTGGTAGGATTGAAGGGAGTTGTGTTCTTATAATTGGAAGTTAATCCCGCTTGCGGTATTTTAGTGAAGAGCTTAGGTTTATCCTTCATAGTAGCCACAGTGACTTCTTGCAGCTTGGCCAAGGCATAAGCCTCTGCCAAATTTTTTTGGTTTAATCATTTGGACATTTGGAGAACATCGAACAGTCTAGACAAGAAAACAATGAGAGTCTGATTTTCCCTGATTCCGGCTCTCGGGTATAACTCATTAAAAGCATCAAGATACTGTTGAAGTGAACCAACCTAGTGCAATTTTTGCCTATCCGACAGAGGATCATCATAGGCGTGACTTTCAAATCAAGCAGCCAAAGGTTGGACATATTCTTTCCAAACTACCAATCGACCTACTCTAGACGTCATAAATCCCTGGTGCCACTAAATCGCCTTCCCCTCCAGTTGGAGTGCTACCACCTTCACCCAATTTTCTGGCACAATTCCGTCCACCTTAAAGAAATATTCCCCCAGTCATAACCAGTTATCAAAATCCTCTTTGCTAAACTTGGGAAACTCAAGCTTTGTGGATCGACTCCATCGTGTTTTCGGGCTCAATCCTGTAGCTTTATCTTCCCTGTCAAGTCAACTGACTTCTGTTTAGATCATAGTTCAGACTATTGCATACTGTGCTCACTGATCAAGTTTTTGATCTCATCAATGGAGTCCTTCATCAGCTTCTGTTGATGGAGTTCTGCATCCTAAATCAACTTCTGTTGATGGAGCTTTGCATCCTGAATCAGCTGCACCATTTCCTTTTGCAGTTCTTGCACTCGAGCACCCTGTGCCATTTCCAGGTCGAACGCTCTGATACCAATTGGTACGCTCCGATATGAAAAACACAAGCAATGAGTAAAATCAGGGAGTAGAGAAAAGAACACAGAAGCAAAGAACGTAGGAGGAAGAAATCTACAACGATATTCACATAAAAAGTTTTTGCGTTCCAACGCATATTCCACCCTGTTACATTCGGCTGGTTGGCATAACTACCGCCACATCAGCAACGTTGTTACTACTAAACAACAAACAAAGCAACGACGTTCAATTTAATGTAAATCCTTCACATCATTAAACCAACATGTCATTAAACCCTATGTCTTGTTGTTTTGATTTTGTCTTTTGTTCTACAAGAAGCTGCAAATCTTTAAATCCAAGTGGTTTTTGAAGACTTATTTAATCTATTTTTCCTCTCTCTTCTCTTTTCTCTTTATTTCTTGCAAATCTTTAAACCATATTTCTTGTTGTTTTGATTTTGTCTTTTATTCTGCAAAAAGTTACAAATGTATAAATCTAACCAGTTTTAATCGATCTTGAAGACTTATTTAATCAATTTTTCTTCTCCTTTTTCTTTTCTTTCTTGCAGAATAATAGACAAAATTGAAAAAA
The DNA here is from genome assembly GCF_011075055.1 of Mangifera indica. Classification (NCBI taxonomy): domain Eukaryota; kingdom Viridiplantae; phylum Streptophyta; class Magnoliopsida; order Sapindales; family Anacardiaceae; genus Mangifera; species Mangifera indica. Next base: position 5,929 of record NC_058156.1, read on the forward strand.
ACTAGAATTACATCTGCGGATCCTAAAATACAATTAATTCTAATCAATGGATCATTTTTTATGGAAGCAAGTTTCTCTTAATGTCCATAATGATTTCCTGCACCTGATCCAGAGAATTCTCAGAACAGTTCTCAATGTCGTATATGAATGAGGGGTATTTGATTTAGCTTCTTCTTGCTGAATGCTACAGTAAGAAACAACATTATGCTCAATTAGTTCCCTTGGAACACAAGCAGTCAATCTTTTGCAGCAAAATTATATGCACTAAAAGAAAACAAACCCATGAAGACTTATTTAATCAATTTTTCTTCTCCTTTTTCTTTTCTTTCTTGCAGAATAATAGACAAATTTGAAAAAAAACTAGAATTACATCTGCAGATCCTAAAATACAATCAATTCTAATCAATGGAGCATTTTTTATGGAAGCAAGTTTCTCTTAATGTCCATAATGATTTCTAATTTTCAATTTTTTATTAATTTTACCTTTGACTTCCAGTTTTTCATTTTCTCCTAAATTTTTGCTTCGGGCTTTTGGTTTTTGTCTTCATACTTACTAAGAACATTGGCCATAGCAGCTGCTAAATTGAAACTTTTGCTGCTGGAATTGATAAGTTGTTGCCTAAGTTTACTGAGGGATTTGTAGATGAAAATCATGATGTACTAATGATGCAGAGCTCTGGTTCTGATCCACTGCAGAAGATGCCTGCAGATATTAAATAATGTGTAGTAAGAATAAAGAAAGTCCTTGTCCTCATTAGGCATTGAACATTTGATTGCTCTTTGATGATAATTTGTTTTGAATGGTTTATGAATCACATTTGATGATTATAATTAAAAATGTTTTAATTGAAACTAATAATGCTAATGGATTATTTGAATGTTGTTTTTATTTTAATTAATAAAGACATGGATGTATTTTAGATGTGATATTGATTGGAGTATGATGGAACTTGATTATATGATGAGAATGCCATGCATGCATAGAGTAGATTTAATAGCAGCTCTCAGGTGAGATATTACAATATCAGAGATTTTTTAGGCATTTTTTTACACCATCCATCATTTCATTAATCATGACAGATAACCTCACTGATAATTATCGAAACCTGTACTCAAAACCAGTCAAAATTTATGTTTTTAGTTATTTTTATAGGTTATAATACACAGAACCCAAAAGAGGGAAAATGTTTTTGACACCATCCCACGTATTACAAGTCAAGATATATTACCTTCCAATAAATCTCCGATCGCAATTCCTCAAATTATTAGAGATCAGTAGACACCCCTCAGTGGAATAGTTAAACCCCAAGTAATCCAAGGGGGCCCAAACCCCTACCCTTTTATCAAAATTTCCAAAATGCCATCATTTCCAATCCCACAATAATTTACTTTCTTCAATTCGAACCAATTTATGATGGATCACAACTCCACCACAAGCTGAGGCAAAAGCCGCAAAACCAATTAACGAAGAATTGGTACGGAAGACCAGCTCTCATATATAAAGGCAATTTTGGAAATCAGTGGATGTTTCACCTGTGGAGTTAAATTCACAAAGCAAAACTCCAGCTAGCAGAGTAACTCCGTCCAAAAGAATGATGACAACAATGGTTTCTTGTCTCTCCCTCAACTAAACGACAACTCAAATTTGCAAACAAATCTACAAAAACATAACAGGAAATATGAATAATTTCCAGTGAAGTGTAACTTATAGCCATCACAAAAAATAGTCTGGGGTCCTGCGTGTGGTATCTGGTTCAATCTGGCGAGGAGCAGGGTCAAATTGAAGAAAGTTCAGCTCCATATTCTCCCCAATTTCAAGAATTGCAGCCATATTTCCGCAACGGTAGCAGTAATTTGGTGCACTGAACACTGTCACCACATTCTCCTCCTTCAATGAATTTGTGTAGCAAACAAAAATTGAGAAAACTCACTGTGGTGGACTAATTCAAAGAAAATTCTAATTTCATTTGTGGTTCTCATACCTGGCACCAGTTGTATCCTTCCATAACAAGCTGGTGAGCTCTAGATATAAGAGTGAGCCCATTAGTGTGGTTGAACTGTGCAGCAATGTCCTGTCCAAAGGTGTATCCAGCACCACGGGGAGATATTCCCCATCCACACCGGTCATCTGGATCAGACCACAAAAGATCACACATTGGGCCCTCGTGAGGAACCTGCTCCCAACATAAACATTGAAAGAAAAGTAAGAAATTTAACAATGCTGGAAGATGCATTTTGATGAGACAGAAGAATTAATCATTTCTAGCATTCACCGTCAGATGAAAAATATCATGCCAGTACATCTAAGCTGGTTCTGCAACTTCATTTTATTAAACAGTACCATGGGTCAAGTTCAACATCTCTTTGTGTATTTAGTTCCTTCTTTAATGTTTGGCAATGACAGTTTGTGGTATATGCCTTACAGTTATACAACATGACCTACAACTTAAACATCTAAGTTCGATACTCCCATATATTGCAAAAGTTAGATGCTCAGAATACGTTAACATAATACATGAAAAAACTTCCATGATAATTAATAAAACAATCTGCACTTGAATCAACTTTTTACTATGTCATCTCCCAGATAACAAAAGTATTAGAAACATTGAAACATATCTGGTTTAATACCTAAAACTTTTAGTAGCATTTCCCAATAACAAACTGAATTATAACCTGTAATATTTCCTAACATTAAACTACATAATCTAGTCATTTAAGCCATTCTGTAAGAGAAACTCTATTTAATGCTTTTGTAAGGTAATGCATATCATGACAAGAATCAAAAGACAGGAAATAATTTGGTTTCCTGCCAAAATTTAGAAAATGCATAACTTTAATATAAAAAACATGTAGGATAAATATGACTGGACAATTTTGCAAAAAGATTACAAGAGCAAGTGTATGTTTACCTCCTGTATACGGTCCAGAGCACGGATATTATCTAATGTATCCAAAGATGGTGAAAGTCCACCATGCAAGCAGAAAACCTACAGGGTTAATTGAAAATTCTTGTCAGCCAAAATAAAAGAATATGAATACTGTAAGACTGCACCATAAGAATTCAAACCTGACTCTCAATTAGAGCTGTAAGTGGCAAATAATCGAAAAGGTCAGTGAAATGCTTCCAGACATTAGCATTTCCATATTTTCTCAAGCATTCATCATAAAATCCATATCTGCAAAGAGAAACTAAATATCTGAGTGCATGACAACGAATTAACTCAGGGTAGGAATAATAAGTGCTCACATGATTAAAAGAGAGAGACCTTGTCAACTCAAACGGCTTGTTTGGTAAAGAGTAAATAAGGGAATGGCTTTTCTCAATTGTATGAAACATAAAGAAAACTAATTTGTAAAACCCAATATGTCATGGAACATATGAGGCTTAAATTTATTCTGTCTGATTGATCAAGATAACTATGCTCTTTCTGAACTTAAACTCCTTACAAAGAAGCCAAAAGCCACATGCCGATAACTGGTTCTTGCACTTTACAAACACCCTTTCATAAACTAAATGAAATACATTCAGGAGCAGTTGCTGCAACCAAAAGTATGTCATCGAATTTTGCCCATATTTCAGAAACTTAGACAGCAATTGATGGAAAAAGTTTGAAAGAAATATTCTTACACTTGAGTTATCTGACGACTCTCGTGATTTCCTCTCAAAATTGTTATTCTATCTCTATAACGAACTTTCAGAGCAACTAAAAGGCTGACAGTCTCTACTGAGTAGTATCCACGATCTGCACAATAAGACAACACTACAAATCAAAGACAAAAACTGACAAGGATTCTTACAACAGTTTAAGAGCAATATATTGCAAAGAGGACATAACACCAATCAAATTGGGAAAGAAGTTGGTTCCAAATTTTAAGTTTAAGATTACAGTTATCTTGCCTCATATATTGAAGTAGCAATCACACTTTGGAGCCCTATCAGAATAACTTTTCCGCATGGAAAAATATAACACAATGCCAGTGAACCCATGCGCCCATATTGTTGAAAAATTATGTTGAAATTACTAAACCAAACAATGAAACAGTCATTTTGTTTAGATTCAATATCATCTCCAAGAACAACTACTTTTCTCCGACTTGAAAATAAATTTCATCCATAATATGTCCTTCAGAATCAACTTCCTCCACATATGGAGCCAACTTATTGAAGCATGCAAAAGATTTTCTTCTTTTGTGTTTACAGCGCACGCATGCTTTGATCTCCAACATAACATTGTACATAAAATTGTAAAATGTCATTGGTTGCAGCCAGAATGAGTCTGTAGAATCATCTCCCAAATGCAAATTTAAAACGTGATCTGGCCTAAAATTAATTACAAAAGGCTATGCAGTGAAACTGGAAGTTATCAAAGGCAAACATGCAAATCCAACAAAAATATTGGCCGATGTGGAATAAAATACAATATGTAAAATAATAAATATGTAAACATGGATTCTTGTTCCATACCAGACATGGATACTCAGAGATAAAGAGTTTGTGCATAAGAGAATAGGCTACAATGGTTCACTCTCTATATTTATAAGTCCCATTTCAAACGTGTTTTTATCAATATCATTAACCATTCCAATCAACTATATAATTAATTCAAATCGTGCCACTACATTCCAATTAATTATATATAGTCATTAAAAAGCATTTCATCTAGTAACCATGACCACACCGCACATCCTCGACACCATGTTACCCACATAATACTTCTTTCATTTAAAAAAGATAAATTAACTTGAGCACATCCTATAATCTTACTGACATCGATAAATCTTCCTAAACAAAACTAACGAAAAACACTAACACGTTCGAATATGTAAATTTCCAGTAACTGACCCACATAATCGCCCATGAAGAGATAATTGGTTTCGGGAGCGTTGCCACCGATGCGAAAAAGTTCAACAAGATCGTGGAACTGTCCGTGAATATCGCCGCATACGGTGACTGGACACTTAACGGGCTGCACGTTCCATTCCTCCACCAGAATTGCTCTCGCTTGCTCGCATAAGGTCTTCACCTCTGCTTCTGATAAAGGCTTGCAGTGCATAAGGTGCTCAATCTGACGGTCCAGATCGGCCTGCGATGGCATCGTTTGTTGAGACTTGGTTGCACGAAGTTTTAAAAATGTTCTGATGATCGGACAGTGGAGCGTGAGTAGGAAGAACCGACGGTGAGACTCAGGTCATGGAGGGTTTAGGGTTAGGGTTTGAAAAGACAGAAAGCCCAGTTATGTTTTTGTGATTTTGCATGTTGCAGTTAGTGAGTACAATTTTGTTATCCGAGTGGATCATTTCAATGGCGGTCGCTCGACCTTTGTATATTTCTATTTTTCTTTATTTTTTATTGGTATGAATTTGTCAAAATTTTTAAAGTTATTTAAATAAATAATATGTTATTATGTAATTAAATATTATTTTTTAATTTTAAATTATTTAATTATATAATAATATTTATTAATATATTTAATTATATAATTTTATTGCTTTTTTATATAATTTTATTGTTTCTTAACATCTTCATCTTAGGTTACTCTTGGATAATGAGATAATTAAACGGCCAAATGACTATCTCGCACCTAATGAATTTTATGGTAGGGTTTATAACAAAGTGACAATGTTTCTCACTCAAAGATTTTTAGTCGTGGGGAGATGTTTGTGATTCCAAGAGGACTGATTCACTTCCAACTCCAACTAAACGGTGGGGAAGGAAAGGCTCTTGCGTTTACATCTTTCAACAGTGATTGCTTCCACAACACCTTCAGTTCCTACTAAAATCTTCCAGGTAGGAGATGATGTAACCGCTGGCGACTGGCATCAAATCCAAGTTTGGTTCTGAACCATGCATTTTCATGTTAATTTTTTTTTCACCTCCCTTCAATTGATATTTTATAATAGTAATTACTGCAACTACTGTAATCTGTGAACATATCTGTATGATATAATATCTTTAAACAAATTTTATATTGACCAAATACAAAAAAAAAAATATTGAATTTATTTATACTTTGTCTATGTCCCACATCGATTGAGAGTAAAAAGATTTAACTAATTAAATAGTCTATGAGCAATTATCAAGACACATTTTAGATTACAAAACTCACAAACAAAATCATGATAAACTGTATATTCAAAGTGAAAAATATTTTCACACTAAATCGAATAATTAGATTAGGGACGTTTTGACATATTTTGATAATGAGTCAAACTATTATATTATAAAGGGAATATTACAAATAGTATCAAAACAATTTCGCATGTCTTCTTGCTGCTTAATCCAACAATGCCAACGATGGTCTCATCTAAAACTTTGTTGCTCCATCGAAACCTCCACCAACCTGCTAATGCAGCCACTCGTGTTCTGATCCAAGACTATATTCCCGCTGCTTGTGAGCCAAATGTCATGCAGCAAGCATCAAAAGGTGGTGCACCAAGCTACAACAAGCAAGGAAAACTAGTTAATCATATAACTTAGAAGTTTCCAGAATACTATGATCCTACACTTGAACACATGCGGTTTTAGGCCCTAAAGTATTTTACCCACATTTCATGATCTACTTCACATAAATCATTTGATTGTAAATAAATTACTTACCAAAAGAAAAAAATCATTTGATTGTAAATGACTATATGCGCAATAAATTAAGTATGCATAGCTTGGTTATTATCTGTGATGTTCCAGGGGATTAATTTGGTTCTTGAAACAGTATCTAAACATCAGAACAGTTTCACACCATCTGAGTCAAAAGGTTCTACAAATGGTAAAATATTATGCAATCAGTAAATGGTAATAGGCTTACATCTTTTGAATGAAATCCCACAAGGCTAGGATTCAAGTTCACCCCCGAACTGACGGCTTCTAACTTCATTGATAGGAACTACAAGAGTGAAAAAAACAATTAAAGTATTGTTTATCCCCTTAAAGAAGAAATATGTCGTAAAGTGGCTATGGACATATAAAATAGGGTATCAATACCTTAACCTGCCGCCGAAGACACTGGATGTAATTAATTATATCATCAAGGACAGTCGCTTTTCCAATAACCTGATTGTGAGTTCCGATCTATTACGAGATAATTACCAAGTAAAATGAGATTGCAAATAGGTACTCATTAAAAACGACAACAAAAAACTTACAATGAATTCATAAAAATTTCCTCCTAAGACTAATTTATGTAAAATTGCAGGACTAGCCAAAGAAACTAATATGAGAGCAGTTATAAAATTGAAGAAACCTTGTTACATCAAGGGACCAAATCCTGGAGAATCTTCATCCTCTCACTAATTTTTTCTCTCCTACCCTGCAAAATCGTCATGTGTTCCGAATTAACAAATCATACCATTATACCAAAAAAAGTTCCAAACTAGAATAGCCAGAAAAGAAAAAAGTACATATTATCAGTTTCATATCTGTATAAATGCTTTATTAACCACATGGAAGTGTCAGATACTATTACATGAGCTGCGCAATGATTTAATTTGGACAATCAAAAGAGGATTGAAGTGAATTACTCTCTCAGCTAGACTATGGCTATTGGTAGCTTGGCCCCTTCTTGCTCTGACACGAACGTAATCTTCTGACTTGTTAACAGCTGCAGAACTTCCTTCAGCCTCAGCTTTTGAATCACCTTTTTCATTTTTAGATCCTGATATTTTCATTCGGTTACCATTGGATTCAATTTGTAGTATACAAAAGAAAAAAACAGCATAAATAAAATATGGGATCACCTTAACCCAGAATCAGAATCAAGTGAGATTATTTTTAACCAAGTTTATTCAAAATCCCCCACAATAAGATAACAGCTCAATTCTGAATTTGAAGGAGAACCAAAGAACAAAACTTTGAGACATCTCTTGGTATGGAAGGTCACAGATAGCAAATTATTACTTTTAGTCACAGTAAAACACAGCAAAACAACAATAAATATAAAACTTAATGCTTAAAAACTCGTCTTTCTTCTCTTTGCTTTCAATTCCAAATTCCAAAACTAGAAAAGAGATGGATTTGTAAAAATCTTCTGATATTTTAGTCCACAAAGGAAAAAATTCAAAGCTTAAAACTTGGCTTTCATTTTCCTTTCATTTGGTTGCAAGAATAAAATAACCCAAATCTTAAGACTTTGAACATTTGGGACCTTATAGGAAAAAAAAAAGTATTCCACTAAATTGAGCACTTCTCATACGTTCTATGCCAAATCAACAGAACGTAGTTATCACAAAAAATTCTTCCTATCTTTTTATCATGCAGTTTGGCTAAAACTTCATAATGATTTAAACTTTCAGAAGATACATAAACTCTCAACTCAATCGAGCTACAACAGTAAAATATAAGTTGAAACATGAGGTTTTAAACACAAAAGTATTTTACCCACATTTCATGATCTACTTCACGTGAATTGTTTCATTGTAAATAAATTACTTACAAAAAAAAATCATTTGATTGTAAATGACTATATGCGCAATAAATTAAGCATGCATAGCTTGGTTATTATCTGTGATGTTCCAGGGAATTAATTGGTTCTTGAAACAGATCCGAACATCATAACAGTTTCTTAAAAGGTTCTACAAATAGTAAAATATTATGCAATCAGTCAATGGGAATAGGCTTACATCTTTTGAATGAAATCCCTCAAGGCTAGGATTTAAGTTCATCCCTAAATTGACGGCAACTAACTTCATTGATAGGAACTACATGAGTGAAAAAAACAATTAAAGTATTGTTTATCCCCTTAAAGAAGAAATATGTCTTAAAGTGTCTATGGACATATAAAATGGGGTATCAATACCTCAACCTGCCGCCGAAGACACTGGATGTAATTAATTATTTCGTCAAGGACAAATGCTTTTCCAATAACCTGATTGTGAGTTTCAATTTATTACAAGATAATTACCAAGTAAAATGAGATTGCAGATATGTACTAATTAAAAACAACAACAAAATACTTACAATGAATTCATAAAAATTTCTTCGTAAGACTAACTTATGTAAAATTGCAGGACTAGCCAAAGAAACTAATATAAGAGCAGTTTTAAAATTGAAGAAACCTTGTTACATCCAGGGACCAAATCCTGGAGAATCTTCATCCTCTCACTAATCTTTTCTCTCCTAGCCTGCAAAAACGTTATTTGTTCCAAGTTAACGAATCACACTGTTATACCAAAAAAAGTTCCAAACTAGAATAGCCAAAAAAGAAAAAAACACGTGTTATCAGTTTCATATCTGTGCAAATGGTTAATTAACCACATGGAAGTGTCAGATACTATCACATGAGCTGCACAATGATTTAATTTGGACAATCAAAAGTGGATTGAAGTGAATTACTCTCTCAGCTAGACTATGGCTATCAGTAGCTTGGCTCCTTCTTGCTCTGACATGAATGTAATCTTTTGACTTGTTACCAGCTGCAGAACTTCCTTCAGCCTCAGCTTTTGAATCACCTCTTTCATTTTTAGATCCTGATATTTTCATCCGATTACTGTTGGATTCAATCTGTAGTCTACAAAAGAAAAAAACAGTATAAATAAAATATGGGATCACCTTAATCAAGAATCAGAATCAAATGAGATTATTTTAAACCAAGTTTATTCAAACTCCCCCGCAATAAGATAACAGCTCAATTCTGAATTTGAAGAAGAACCAAAGAACAAAACTTTGAGATACCTCTTGGCATGGAAGGTCACAGATAGTGAATTATTACTTTTAGTTACAGTAAAACACAACAAAAACAATAATAAATATGAAACTTAAAGCTTAAAAACTTGTCTTTCCTCTCTTTGCTTTCAATTCCGAATTCCAACACTAGAAAAAAAATGGATTTGTAAAAATCTTCTGATATTTTAGTCCACAAAGAAAAATATTCTAATTTGTAGTAATAAACGAATTTAAAAGCAAATATATATAAAGCTTAAAACTTGACTTTCATTTTCTTTTCATTTGGCTCTCTGAAGTACCCTGAGCAGCATCAGAGTTGCCAAATAAACCAACTTCAGGAGAGCATGCTGATTTGGGGCCAATTGTAACATTTGAATGATTTTTCACAGAGGTATTAGGTAAATTGTAAGGTGGAAATCTAAAGGTGGGAGTAGATTCTTGCACATCTACGGTATGTGAGAGTGATTGTGCTGAAGTTAAGGTTTGTTTAAATTTTGAATCATGAAGAAATGGAAATTCTGTTTCATTAAACTTGACACTTTGAACAACATAGACTCTCCCTGTGACAGACATACATTTTTAGCCTTCATGGTAAAGACTATATCCTAAACTAAACCCTAAATTATGAGCTTGAGCCGGAGATGAGAGAGAGTAAACGAAAGAGGAGAGAATTCTGAAAGTGTAAGGAAAACACATTTTTATTAAAATGAACAGATCAACTACAGTACAAATTCTTTTCGGGTTTTTATAGTTAAGTGGCAAAATGTCACTGTGCCCCTTGGCCATTTACAAAAGAGTAGTGAAACACAAAAATATTACAAGACAGTAGCAAGGCACAGGTACATTACAGAAATAGCACTTCACCCTTATATAGTAACATCCTCCCTTAAACTCAACCTTCTCTACTTTCCAACGGTAATCCAACAATTTGGGACCTTATAGGAAAAAAAAGTATGCCACTAAATTGAGCACTTCTCATACATTCTATGCCAAATCAACATAACGTAGTTATCACAAAAAATTCTTCCTATCTTTTTACCAAGTGGTTTGGCTAAAACTTCAGAATGATTCAAATTTTTGGAAGATACATTAACTCTCGACTAAATCGAACTAAAAGGTGCACATCTAGAACATTTTCTTCTTGCAAATTTTTTTAACAACACTATCAATTGATCTAAAATTTATTAGAAAAAGCCTTCGCATATCGATTGACCAAAAGCTTACCATTCAAATTTCCCATCCTCTTCAATCCAAACCAAAACAAACAATATCCCTAAAAATTCACCTTTTTTTTCCTTTCACTCTCCCATTACAAAAAAATAAATGAATAAATAAAACATAGAGGCCCCGAAAAAAGTAAAAAAATGAATGCAAAAACTAAATTAGACCCACCGAGTCATTGGTATCAGTAGTAGTAGAAACAATCTTTGACGACTCATCTTCAGAGCTCAAATCTCTTCGCTTCCTTCCACACCCACCACCACTGCGCTCAGTTACTGTTGATTCCTCCATCGAACCATCTCTGTGACCCGAACTCTCCCCAAACCCATGGCCCAAATTCCCCATTCGGCTAGCCACTTCAGCACCGTTGATTGGATAAAGCCAAATCTCAGCCAAACTGTAGGAACATGGGTTGGCGGCAGAGAAAGAAAACTCATTTACAAGTGGAGGATCCATTTTTCAAAAGGGGGAGTTCATGTAAAGCAGTATAGGATTTGGATCCGGAATTGGGAGTGGAAGTGAACAGAATGATAAAAGTTAGTACAATGAGTGAGGCTTTTGGTGAGGGTGAGGTCTAGAGGGGCTATCGAGAGACAATGGAGGTGTTAGAGAAACATTCCCTAGTAAACTAAAGAGAAAATACTTATACTTTCCTTGGAATTTAGGATTTATATAATATTATTATTATTATTATTTCATTATTATTATTACATCAGAGGATGTAATAAAGTTCCAATTCAGCTTGCGGCGAGTGGTTTTATAATATTATCATATCCTGGGCACGTATGGTGGTTAGTGTATGGGAAATTATATTAAATGCGTATTTTTTGTTTTCATTAAGTAAAAATATCTATTTTTTTTATTTCTAAGTAAAAATATTTTAAATTTTTTTAAAATACTAAAATTACTCTTTACCATATCTATATAAACTTTTTTACTGTCACTCTTATTACACATTTTTCATATTACTCAAATACTCACTTTTACTCTCATTTTTACTCAATATCAATTACTACGAGTTTTTTTGGAAAAAGTTTATATTTTTAAATTCGAATTGAAAAAAATCAATTCGTGAAAAAAATGTATTTATACGAATTTTAACTCAAAACTTAATTTTATTTATTAAATCTAGTTTGTATGTTATGTAAAAGGGGATATCGAATATTAGATAATAATTTAAAGGTTAAATGAAATGTTAAAAAATATTGGAGGTATTTTGATATTACACAATATATAAAGGATTTAAATAACATATTAAAAATATATAGTTATATTTTGATACAAAACAATATACAAGAATGTTAAATGAAGTGTTAAATAATTATGAGGAGTCAAAAAAATGTTATTAAAATATGAGGGGTATTTTGATATTAAACATTGTAAGAACATTATAAATGAAATGTTATGAATAGATAGATGTATTTTGATATAAGACAATATATAAGGGTGTTAAATAAAATATTAAGTAATTATAGGGGGTAGAATGAAATATTAAAAAAATATGGGGGTATTTGATATTACATAATATATAAAGGATTTAAATAACATGTTAAGAATAGATAGATGTATTTTAATACAAGACAGCATATAAAGATGTTAAATGAAAGATTAAATAATTATAGGGGGTTAAATGAAATGTTAGAAAAAATATACAGGTATTTTGATATTATATAATATATGAAAGATTTAAATAATATATTAAAAATAGATGGATGAATTTTGATACAAGACAATATATGAGATAATTAAATGAAAAGTTAAATAACTATGGGGGTTAAAAAAACATTACAAAAATATAGGGATATATTGATATTATATAATATATGAAGAATTTAAATAACATATTAAGAATATATAGACATATTATGATACAAGATAACATATAAAAATTTTGTTAATTTTAACTATTTATACGCAGATATTTAAAATTTTTAAAATTAAAAAAAAAAACTAAAAAAAGTAACATATGGCCTCTTTTGGAAGAAGAGAGGTACGCAAACCATGGAGCAGAAACCCACAAATTTGAATTAGATGGACATTTCAAATTTTGCTCTGCAAATGAATTACTATGACATCTCAGGTATGCTTGAGGGATATTTTAGGTATTTAAGAAAATTTATTTAATTAATTAGTGGATAGATTTTATAGTTTAAAAAAGAAAAAAAAAGAGATTAGATAAACCTTAAAGGCAATTAATTCACGTTCTGTGTAATAAGGGGATAATGTTAGTGTTTTCTTCATTTAAGCATAAAGAAAATATAGAAAGGCAGAAATAATTGAGGTTTTTTTCTTTTATTCACTAACTCATAAAGAGAAAAGAGATCAGAAAGTAGAGATCAAAGTTTGAAGAATTCCTGGGAAACTAAGTCTATATCAAATTGTCTTACTGGAGAAAAGGTAAGTAGAATTTATTTTCTTATGATAATAATTAAATGAAATTTTTAAGATTTGATTATATTAGTAGGGATTAATTAATAGAGAGATATTAAATAAATATGATTCTCTTCAATAGGGGTATTTAATAGAAAAGTGTTTTGTTTAGTCATTAAATTACAATACAAGTTGTATGGAAGATAAAAAAATTTTGTTAGAATATGTTGCAGTGTGATTATACGATTTAAGTATTTTTTTTTAGTGATTGTTTGAAGTATAGTCTAGCTAAAAACGTTGCAATGTTTATTGTGTTAGAAATTTTTTCTAGAAATTGCGTATATTAATTGTTATGATAGTCTGCGACGTCATAAGGTTTCTGAGAATTAACGGGATATTAATTAAAATAGGCAACAACATTCCTGCGTAAACCTTTTTCGGCAATAATTACTCCGTTTTACCTTTTTAAGCAAACCATCTTTTTCATTCCAAAAATATCTCTCGTCTAATTTTTCAAACGCAACGCTTACCTTTTACCGATTAATTGATTATCTTTCACGAAAATCATTAAGATTAAATTACCTGAAATAAATAAAATTTATAAATTAAAAAAGAGATTAATATTTATAAAATAATTTATTCTTAGATATAAAAAATATTACGTTTTTCTCTAAATTATTTGTAATGAATAAAATTTATAAATTAAAAAATAAATTAATATTTTATAAAATAATTCATTCTTATATATCGAAAATGTTACGTTTTTTTTTTCAAATTATCGAAAATATTACGTTTTTTTCCAAATTATCTGTAATAAATAAAATTTATAAATTGAGAAACATATTAATTTTTATAAAATAATTTATTCTTTTATATAGAAAACAATGCATATATCGAAAACGGTATGTTTTCCTTGAAACGGTGTGTTTTCTTCTAAAAGAGTGTGGTAGTTTCTGAAAGGGTGCGGTCGTTTCTGAAAGGGTGCGGTAATTGCGGAAAGGGTGCGGTAGCTTCTAAAAGGATGCGACATTTTCTGAAAGGGTGCGACATTTTTTAAAAAGGTGCGGCAGTTTCTGAAAGGGTGTGACAATTGTGGAAAGGGTACGACAGCTTCTGAAAGGATGCGGGAATTGCTGAAAGAGTGCGAGAATTGCTGAAACGGTGCGGGAATTGCTAAAAGAGTACGGCAATTTCTGAAAGGGTGCGGAGAATTACTGAAAGGGTGCAACAATTGTCAAAAGGGTGCAGGGAATTATTGAAAGGGTACGGCAGTTTCTGAAAGGGTGCAAGAATTGTCAAAAGGGTGCGAGAATTGCTGAAAAGGGTGCGACAGTTTCTGAAAGGGTGCAATAATTATCGAAAGGGTGCGGGAAATTGCAGAAAGGGTGCGGCAAATATTACGGGCACGTGGAAGGTGCAAGAATTGCTGAACGAGTGCGGCAACAGGTGCGGCAGTGCATGGATGGGTGCATTGCATTATAATCTAATGGGTGCGTGAAAACCCTAATGTTCAAACATGTGCATGCATGCACAACTTATCATCTTTAATGAAAACTTTTATTAAGAAAATTTAACAAAAGTTAATAATTATTTTTAATAAGAAGAGAATTTAATTCTTCATTAATATTTAGTTATGGTATATTTGCGGCAGATGAAAGTATTTACTGTAATATTAATAAAACTACGATTATTTACTTCCTCCAGAAAGAAATTATTGTTATTTCACAAAGATCTCTTTGTTTCATCACTTATTTTTAATATTCCAAATCTACGTTATAATTTCAATCTCACCTTTTTGTTCTTAAAACCATCCAGCAGAAAGAATGGTAGGAGTGATGTTTATGCTAGGATTCGAAGGAGAATGGCGCAACGATAAAGGTAATAACCTCAAATATATCGGTGGATTTCAGAAATTATTTTCGGCTAATAGAAGAATCAATTACGAAGGATTTAAGGAAGGAGTATGTTGTCGTTTAGGTATCAATCAAAGCTTTAATGAAATTAAAATTTATATGTCAAATCCAACCAAGTTTAGCGATTCACCTTATTTATTGAAAGATGATTATGATATCCGAATGATGATGCAGTTATGTAAGTCTCGCAAAAAGTCTCCCTTTTTTCTTGAAGTGGTTTTACAACAAAATGAATTTCGAGATAATTACCAGCAATATTCACAACCAGATCAAACAATTCATCAAGAGATTCATCAAGGGATTCATCAAGGGATTCAACAAAATCCATCAACCGAAGTTCATTTCATGGATAACATATATACACAATCAGAAAGTGTACCAGAAAGTGTACTAGGAAGTAGCAGGATAAATACATATGGTATTAAGAATGATATTGGTTGGAATCCTTTTTCTCAAGACTTGGCATATGGTGAAAGAGGCCCAGAATCAATATGGGGTACACCTGAAGGCTATTATCAAACAGATGATTTATCAAGGAATGTATTAACCTTCAAGAAGAAGATGAATATCGTGGTTGTGATAATGAGGGCGATAAAGATTATATTGGTGCGGAAATGTGTGATGATGTTATTGATGATATAGGGGTTGGTACGTCAATGACAGCACTTGAAAGTTTAGTTGGTTGCAATCCATTTTTTGGTGGTCCAGAACCCTACAGAGATGTTGAAAATGAAAGAATTGTAGTTCATATGGTTGCACCATTAGGCGGCAAATTCAAAGTGACAGACAAGTTTGCATCTAAACAAGTTTTAAAAGATACATTATATAGATATGCAATAGAAAATGAATATCAATTCAAGGTCTCGAGCTCAAATAAGAAGAGATGGGATATAAAGTGTTTACATCAACAATGCAAACGGAAAGCGGGAGGGATCAAGTTAAGTAATAGCAATATATTTGTGTTACATAAATTAGGAACACATACTTGTCCTTGCGATATCATAAGGCCTCACCACATGGAAACAGGTAAAATGGCACTTGGAAAAATCTTACAGACCTTATTTACTACTGGGGATCGTGTGTATAGGCCGAAAGAAATTATAACAGACATGACAGATAGGTTTCAAATTGATATATCTTATGCACAAGCTTGGCGTGCAAAGAATTGGGCGTTGAACGAAATTAGAGGTTCACCGGAAGAGTCATTTAGATTATTACCAATATTTTGTTATAACCTTCAGCAATGAAACCCTAATACTATTACACAAATTGAAATTGACTTAGACAATCGATTTCAATTTGTTTTCATATCTTTAGGCTGCTCTATTAGAGCATTCCGTGAGTATTGTCGTCCTGTTATTTGTATTGATGGAGCATTCTTGAAAGGCCGATATTGGGGTACACTTTTTATTGTTGTGGGCAAGGACAGAAACAATCAAATTTATCCAACTGCATTCAGAGTTGGCGGAAGGGAGGAAACGATGATTTGGACTTTGTTTCTCCAAGCGTTACACAAATGTATCGACGATCTCACTAATCTAGCAATCATCCCAGATAGAGACCATGCCATCACTCGTGCTGTGAGAGAAGTGTTTCCTAATGCACATCATGGCTGGTGTAACCATCATATAAAAGGAAATATGCATGTTCGGTACAAGCAAACAAAACATATTGAGGGTTTATTTTGGAGAACGACAAAGGCTTATCGAACAGAGGATTTTGAGGAGGCTTTGCATATGATTAAAGTTGAAAACCCCATTGCAGCTGCTTATTTGGAAGGGATTGACTACGCACGATGGGCTCGTGCTCACTTTCCTGGCATTCGATATAACATTATGATCACAAATATTGCTAAATCGTTTAATATTTTGGCATGACATGCACGTAAATTGCCAGTGGTTATGCTCATCGAATTCCTACATTCAACCTTACAAAAATGGTTTTATACTCGTCACAATATGGCAGGTACAAACCACCATACATTTGTTACTTTTCGCAATATCACAGGTACAAACCATCAATATCTGTATTTTCTAATTTTTCAAATGTTATAATATCTTTCAGATACCTGCACTCATCATCTGACTTCGTGAGCTGAAGAAAAGTTAGCCAATCATATCCGTAAATCAGCTAATATGATTGTCAAACCAATAACTATTGATAGATATAAAGTGTATAGCTCTGGTAGATCTATCGCTATAGTCAATCTTGCAACAAAAGAATGCAGTTGTAAGAAATTTCAACTATCACAAATAGCATGCACACATGTTGCAGCAATTGCCAGATTTCAAAACCTCTCAAATTGTTATCCTTGGGTAAATAAATATTACTCAACTGAATATTGGAAAGCTATTTATCGAGAGGCTGTTGAACCTTTGGGTGATCCTTCCGAATGGATGCAACCTAAAGATATTCGTATAGTTAATCCACCACAAATGTAACAACGACGTTCTGGTCATCCATCAGAATATAATAGAAGACCGTCAGAAAGAGAAGAAATACGTCAAGTTGAATGTAGCAGATGTCATCAAAAATGGCACACATGTTTAGTTTGTACAAATCCTTTAACTGAGGCTACAACATCTTCAGCAGGTATGGGTTTCTCGGAAAGAATATAAATAAATTCATATATATTCTTTCTTCAGCGGATATGTTTTGTGTTTATCAAAAAGGGTATATTAAACTGTTTTTGCACATATGATATATATGTTTTGTTAATGATTGCGAAATCTATTTCTTCAGCAGAAAATAAACTGTGCCCTTTTATTTATTTCCTTGTTTGTTATTTTCAGCCTGGAAATAATTCGTAACGTCGTCATTTTAGAATAGGAATACAAATTTAGCAAATTAACATAATCATTTAGGCAATTATTTATAGTTTTATGTAAAAAATTCGACAGCATCTCCCCTGTAATTTCAACAATTCCCAACCTGTATATAACAAATCCAAATAAACTACACTCCAATATATATATATATATATATTATACCCGTCAACCCAAACTTTAGCCACATCAACATATCAATCAAAATATACAATATCAAATACCTGTAATGTAATTAATCAACTTATGCATACGACTAAAACTTAATACATATTAACCAATCAATACAAAATATATATATAAAATCGACATACTATACGAAAAAAAGAATATTTATAAGTTTACATATAATACAAAAAATCAAAAAAAGATTGAATTCCCGCTATGCTTCCATATTTTTGATGCAACCATACAACGCATAACAGAAGCATTCTTTGCCCTAAAATTTAATCTCTTGCCAGTGGCGAGATACCCTAAAATATATAATGAGAATATCCCACAATCACCGGAGGCAGGGCCTTGTTATGGTACATTGACGCATCTCGTAATGGTCAATGGTTCTAACTTTAGCTCAAGACCCCGTGACTCCCAATAGTTGGTCGCATTAATAATAGCCGGAAGATAAGAATAACGTTTCATAGCCTCCAAGAACCTCTCTGTAGAGTCAAAAAATGCTTTCGATGAGTCATACACCATCAAAGTCCACTCATTTAGGTCCAATTCACCGCATGCCCTGTGTTGAGATTCATAATTGATCAGAATATAAACTTGTAATATAATAAATTCATTACCATCAGTCAAGTTTTGTCTAACATACTTTACCATAATAATATATAAATATCAATTTATATAATACAAACCTGATCATCGTCAACCCATGAGATATAACCTCTATGTAAGTCTAGATCATTTATCCCTTCGATCGGATCTAATAATAATCGTGGCTATCGATAATTATCTAACCTATAATTTTTTCATTCTCTTATTATATGCGGTAACCACCCATCAAAAGAAGTTTCAACACAAGTCCATTTAGCTAATGGAAATATGTGTCGTAATACCACTAAATAACTATCGATATGCTAAAAAGTAAAATAATATTACAACAAATGAGCAAACATTATAAAATAACAATATAATGTAAAAATAATGTAACTTTGCCCTTTAAAGATTAATATATCTGATCCAGTAGCCATTGGTTATCTTCACATAATACCTTCCACCATTTTATTTTATCGTATGGTCCATATAAATAAGTGTTGCCCAAACCCGGTTCTGGAGGGTCCCCTTACCATTGCAAATATTTCCACATATTATTTTATGTATCCTCTTTGTAGGTTGCCTGTAACACCGCCCGTGCACGACGATGTTCGAAAGGATCAGTATATGGCTCCGAAATGTTTTACCCTTCTTCATTATCCTTCCACGTAATGCCCTCCGAGTAATGGAATGATGCTCTGATTGAGTTTTATTTGTGACATCAATTGTTTGTTGGATATCCATATCAAATTGATCAAAATACTCAAACAACACTTCTGTTGGCTCATCCTGAAAATAAAAAACAAAACACTTATCAATTTTCAAAATAACATTATTCAATTATTAAAAGATGTAATATATCAGAATATAGTTTAAATATGGGAGAAAGACTATTTCCCACCCATATTTTGATGTTTTCTCAAAATGCCAACCACGGCAGATGAAAATCTAGTTTTCCCACCTATGAGCTATTAAAATGGATGATATCTGTTTGCATAAGGGTAAAATATTTATTTTACCCTTGTTAGATGAAATGACAAAAATACTCCTCAATTTAATTTCTCAAAATTGATGTGAGGGTTTTACCATTCACCCCCCTTAGGTTTTAGAAACTAACATTTTCACCTTACCTAAAGTTTTTAAACTTTAAAAACTAACATTTTCATCCCCAAATCTAGGGTTTCCATATTTTTCAAAATACAGCCACCCCCTATAACTTTCAAAACTAGCATTTCACCCTCATTCTTCAACTTCATCTCCCGACGTCTTCTCCGACGTCGTCGCCGGCCTCCTCCTTCTCCTGGTGCGACGGCGGTGGTGCGACGAAGAGATCTTCATCTCCTCGTCGCACGGTGCAACGAAGAGACGAAGATCTCTTCGATGCACGATGCGACGAAGAGACCTCTCTTCGTCGCTTGTCGTCCAGATCTAGGAGATCGATTTCAAACTTTGCTCGTTGTCCAGATGTGGGAGATCGCTCGACAAAGGTCTCTCTTCTTCTCTCTTCGTGGCTCATCGCATCTGGAAGATGCGACGACGAAGGACGACGAAGCGTCGTCCTTCATCTGTTCTTCCAGATCTGGACCACGCTTCATCTTCCAGATCTGGACCACGCTTCATCGTCCAGATTTGGGCGACGAAAGGTCGTCCTTCGTCATCCTTTGTAATCGGAGATGGGAGATCAATTGAATGCGTCGACCGTCGATGGTGGCCAGAGAAGGAGCAAACCCCAAGGGTGAAATCTAAACTTTTCAAACTTTGAGGATGGGTTAGTTATTAGTTTTTAAAACTTGGAGGGGGAAACGGTAAAATTTAAAAGTTTTAAGGTTTTAAATAGCAAATGATGATTTTGCCCCTGTCCCTAACTGAAAAATTGGACGGCAGTTTAGTCACGGGTGGGAAAACTAGATTTTCATCTCCCGTGTGTGGCAATGTGAGAACGCATCAAAAGTTGGGTGGGAAATAGTCCTTCTCCCTTTAAATATATACCACTTCAATTGGGCTTGGTGGGTTTGTATGGTGCGTATGTTGAAGCTTTGTCAACTTGGCTTCTATGGATGCTTGACGTGCTTCAAGTAGTGTTTGCCGCTCATCGATGTTCCCAAGTTGTTCATCAACTTTTTGCATGAACCCTTGTAGAAGCTCTTAAAGTCTATCAAATTTATCATCATCTATCTGAGTAGATGCACTTGGAATATTACAAGTATATGTTTCTTCAGCCGGCTGAGGGAATGATGTAAAAGTACTACCTTCAGGTTGCTGCATAGCCGATGGCACAGGACTACTTATAAATATACTCCGTCGCCTATGAATAGGAGTACTCCAACTTACAGATGTAGGTTGGATATCTGGAGGGGATGTTACGCTATGTAGAATGTCTGGAGGGGATGTTACACCAGGTAGGATATTTGGAGGGGATGTTATAGCGACAGGAGAAGTAGTATCAGATTCTTCTGGATCATCAATGTCATCTATAACATTTCGTAATACGATGATTGCCTCTCAACTTTGGATGCAATTATACGAGAGGTGACAACATCCTACAGATATTCAAATCAAGTTTATTAAGAGAGGTTTAAAGTCAACTATTAATAAATTATGTACCATGCATAAGAACTTACTTTAGAAGAGTTTAAAATACGATTCATCTCCTCCCAGCTTGGAACATCTAAACTTCTCCACCTCAACATTCGAGGGATTCTCTTAACCGATTTACAAACCACAAAACTTTTCAAATTATTAAGTGTCTCGTATATCCAAACTTGCCATTCAAAAATGCACATACTATAAATAAATAAAATGAGAAAACAGATATACTTATGAAATATTAAAAAGAGGTTAATATTATCTGAAATGCTAAGGTACATCCTCGTATATCGTAAGTTAATATTGGGATATTATTTGAATTCGGTGGATACAATTTAGAAACTTCATTGTATTGTTTTAGTAAAGCATCACCCAAAGATTTAATTGTCATCCTCCAAACAAGAGTACCCCAGCGATATGAGTTAAAAGTATCTCAATCATCAAAAATACTTAAAATATTCTCTGAAATAGTTTTTCTATTATCTACTCCCAACAATGCAAAATGAAGTGGATATAGAGCAGATATTTTAATGGCATCCTCATCATTGTCTACCCATACTCTTTCTTTAAATATTGTTGCTAGATCACCATAAGTAACAGCCTTTTTACCCGGGAAATACTGAGATTTCAGTCGTGATTTTCCTAAAACCTTCCCCTTAACCATTTTTCTACTGAATTTTAATCTTGTTATTATAACAAATTCTACAGGGCCAAATCTGCAGTCCACCCCATTAAGCCGAAACCACAATTCCTCTCCTACCACTCCTTTGTTGATTTGTCGAAATAGCACAGAATGCAATAAACTGGAGCTATACTTCAAAGTCTCCATCTTCAAAAATTGCCCGAAGCAACATGTTTTAAACAATTTTTTCTGTGCATTAGTAAGGGCATTTTTTATTTCTTTGACAGTTTTCACATGACCTCTAACTTTTAACTTCACAAAAAAAATAATGGTTGTTGTTATACCTTATTTCCCTAGGACGTTCATTAACTCCATTTTCCTAAAAAGCAATCAACATGTTCAAAAAATAAGTAATATGTTGAAGGTTAAGGTAATATAAGTAATATAATCCAACAAATTGCAAACAGGTGAGAAAATATGTGAAGGGGTGCGGCAAAATGTGAAAGGGTGCGACAAAATGCAAAGGGGTGCGACAGAATGCAAAGGGGTGTGGCAAAGTGCAAAGGGGTGTGACAGAATGCAAAGGGGTGCAGCAAAGTGCAAAGGGGTACGACAAAGTGCAAAGGGGTGCAACAAGGTGTGAATGGGTGTGTGGAACTGCTAATAGGTGCGACGATACGTGAAAAGGTGCGGGATGAATGAAGGGTGTGTGGAACTACAATGGGGTGCATCGATGAGTAAAGGGTGTGTGGAAATGCTAATGGGTGCGACAAAACATGAAAGGGTGCGGGATGAGTGAAGGGTAAGTGGAACTGCAATGGGGTGCGTTGATGAGTGAAGGGTGTGTGGAAGTGCTAATGGGTGCGACGAAACGTGAATGGGAGCGTGAATGTGTTAACGGTGTGAAATCAACCACCGCAACGCAATGTATGTTGTAAAATCACATATCCAGAACCAACACAGTCACACCGACAAATCAATCACAAACCCTAAACAATGATCACATACATCCAACCAACCAAACGAAAACCTATATCTCATCCAATGTGCCAAAGTCGAATCAATGTTAACAACAAATACGCACCTGAGACGACTAAGATGATTCGGACAACATTGCTGTAGTTTTTCGACGACAGTTTCTGACAGTGAATCGAGTGTGAGTAATTTTGGTTTTGGTGAGACGGTCGATATTTGATTGAAGTTTTGATTTGCAATACGAAAGATATTACAAAACATTAGGGTTAAGTTTCTAACTAAATGGTATGCGCCACACGCCCAACGGTGAGTTGTCGCACACTTCCACGCACCCTTTCAAAAATTACTGCACCTTTTTCGTAATTATGAAGATTTCCACGCACCCGCCATGATTGTCGCACCTTTTCAGCAATTTTCACACCCTTTTAGAAGCTACCGTACCCTTACAGAACCTGTAGCGCCTTTTCCGTAATTATCGCACCCTTTCAGCAACTACCGCATCCTTTCAGAAACTGTCGCACCCTTTCCGCAATTGCTGCAATTTCCACACACCCGCTACAGTTGTCGCACCCTTTTAGCAATTCCCGCACCCTTTCCGCAATTACCACACCCTTTTCACATTTGTCGCACCCCTTTCTGTAATTGTCGCATCCTTTCTGAAGTTGTCGCACCCTTTCTGCACCCTTTCTGAAGTTGTAGCACCCTTTTCGCACCCTTGCAGAACTTGTCGCACCCTTTCAGAAACTATCACACCGCACCCTTTCAAAAGCTGTCACACCCTTTCCGCACCCTTCTAGAAGCTGTCGCAACCTTTTTGCAGTTGTTGCAGTTATACCCTTTCAGTAATTCTCGCACCCTTTCAGAAGCTGTCGTGCCCTTTCAGCACCCTTTCCGTAATTGTCGCACCCTTTCAGAAAATGTTGCACCCTTTTCGAAGTTGTCGCACCCTTTCAGAAACTACTGCACCCTTTCCACATTTGTCACACTCTTTCTACACCTTTTTCAGAACCTGTCGCACCCTTTCAGAAACTGCCGCACTCTTTCAGAAGAAAACGCACCGTTTCAAGGAAAACATACTGTTTTCGATATATGCATTGTTTTCTATATAAAAGAATCAATTATTTTATAAAAATTAATATGTTTCTCAATTTATAAATTTTATTTATTTCAGATAAGTTGAAAAAAAACGTAATATTTTCGATAATTTGAAAAAAAAACGTAACATTTTCGATATATAAGAATGAATTATTTTATAAAATATTAATTTATTTTTTAATTTATAAATTTTATTCATTACAGATAATTTAGAGAAATACGTAATATTTTTTATATATAAGAATAAATTATTTTATAAATATTAATCTCTTTTTTAATTTATAAATTTTATTTATTTCAGGTAATTTAATCTTAATGCTTTTCGTGAAAGATAATCAATTAATCGACGAAAGGTAAGTGTTGCGTTTGAAAAATTAGACTAGGGATATTTTTGAAATGAAAAAAATGGTTTACTTAAAAAGGTAAAACGGAGTAATTATTGTCGAAAAAGGTTTATGCGAGAATATTATTGCCTATTTTAATTAATATCCCAAAATTAACGCTTGGGATGAGATTTTGAGTTTTTGGAAGAATTGAGTTATTGTGATGTGGAAAAAAAAAAAATTTGTCGTGACATTAGGTTGAAGAAATTGGTGGCTATAAAAAGGTTATATAGAAATTAACTTTTGGTTTGGGAATTGAGTTGCCGAGAGAGTTAGTGTGATGTGAAAAAAAAAATAAATTTGTGATGTTGGTGGAGGAAAATGGCGACTGTAGAATGATTATGTGGGAATTAATTTTGATTTGCGGACGTGAGTTGCTGGACAGTTGGTGTGAGGGAAAAGAAACATATATATATATATATATATATATATATATATATATATATATATATATATATATGGGAGAAGGACTATTTCCCACCCAACTTTTGATGCGTTCTCAACTTGCCACCAACGGCAGATGAAAATCCAGTTTTTCCACCCGTGACCAAACTGCCGTCCAAATTTTCAGTTAGGGACAGGGGCAAAATCATCATTTGCTATTTAAAACATTAAAATTTTTAAATTTTACCGTTTCCCCCCTCTAGGTTTTAAAAACTAATAACTAACTCATCCTCAAAGTTTAAAAAGTTTAGATTGCACCCTTGGGGTTTGCTTCCTTCTCCGGCCACCATCGACGGCCGATGCATTCGACCGATCTCCCATCTCCGACTACAAAGGACGACGAAGGACGACGCTTCGACGACGACTACAAACGACGACGCTTCGACGAGGGACGCTTCGTCTGTTCTTCCAGATCTCCGTCTCCGTCTCCGTCTCTTCGTTTGTTCTTCCAGATCGACGCCCCCCATCTCCGTCTCCGTCTGTTCTTCCAAATCTCCCATCTCCGTCTGTTCTTCCAGATCGACGCTCCCCATCTCCGTCTCTTCGTCGCATCGTGCGACGAAGGGATCTCCGTCTCTTCGTCGCACCGTGCGATGAGGAGAGGAAGATCTCTTCGTCGCACCACCGCCGTTGCACCAGGAGAAGGAGGAGGCCGGTGACGACGCCGGAGAAGACGTCCGGAGTTGAAGTTGGAGAATGGGGGTGAAATGCTAGTTTTGAAAGTTATGGGGGGCGGCTGTATTTTGAAAAATATGGAAACCCTAGGTTTGGGGTGAAAATGTTAGTTTTTAAAGTTGAGGGGTATTTTGTCATCTGCCGTGGGGTGAAAATGTTAGTTTTTAAAACCTAAGGGGGGTGAATGGTAAAACTCTCACATTAATTTTGAGAAATTAAATTGAGGGGTATTTTTGTCATTTCATCTAACAAGGGTAAAATAGACATTTTACCCTTATGCAAACAGAAATCATCCATTTTAACAGCTTACGGGTAGGAAAACTGGATTTTCATCTACCGTGGGTGCCAATTTGAGAATGCATCAAAAGTTGGGTGGGAAATAGTCCTTCTCCCAACATATATATAAAAGATTAAAGTTTGTGGCAGTGGTAAAAGAAAATTGCAGCAGACGAAGGAATTTCTTTTATCTACTTACAAGAGTTTAGTTTTTGCTGTCAAATTACTCCATCATTCAGTATAGATTTTATATAATAGTATATTTTTAGTGCCGTAAATAAATTATAAATAGTATTATGAATATTTGTACTATTTTGTAATACAATCTTGTATGAATTTTATTATTAAATTTATGATTAAATATAAAATGTTATGTGACATATGATTAGGATGAGGGGACAGAGAGTCCTAAGATTAAGAGAATAATTAATCACCTGTGTCGTACAATGATTTGAATTAAAAAAATTGTATTGAGAAAATATCTATGACAGATTATGTACTATTGAAAGGTGTTGGACCATTGAGAGGACATGTAAGCCATAATATGCACTTATATGGGGGGGCACCTATTAGAAAGTGATATCATTGAGATTGATTTATTTGTATCATAGATTGTGATAGCCATGAGAGAGATAAGTCATATAACTTGGATGTCAAATACTCGATATGGCCTAGACCGATCGACATTAAAAAATAAAATAAATTGAAATGATAATTATTTTTAGACAAACAAGAATTCTTAAAGACTAAATGCGTGATAAATAAAAATTTAAAAAAAAATTTGATTAATAAAATAAGATAAAAATTTTTACTTATTGAGTAATTTTTTATTAACTCGTTTTATATTCGATCTTATAGGTTCGGAATGAGCTTGTGGTGAACTACAAGATATCTGATTATAAACCTGTTTGTACAACATCATATCATAGGAATGGGACCTACAATAAATGATGAGAGATGTGAGCATGGCCCCTTCAAAGGCTAGGCTAGTCCTGTAAAAACCGAAGCTCACCTCATCCAATTATAATCACTGGAAAAACCCCAAGCAACTCTGTATCTGTACCCAATTAATTTATTGCGAGGAAACTTCACTATTAAATTTAGCAATATTTCATGCGTGATTATATTATATTATTTTGCAAGTTAATATTCAGGTCGCCCTAACGACAAAAGAAATCTAGAGTTGAGATGAGACAAGCAATAAAATTAATCAGCTGAAACTTAAGAAACAAAAACACAAGAAGCTTTTCTCTCAAAACCAAACCCACTAGTCATGAAAGAAACGTCTAATTGATTAAAATTTAGACCACTTAAAAAGGGTCAAACAGCCAAACAAATGGAAATTGAACAAAAAGAAAATCGATTTCTTCACGTCCTAGTCCTACTCTTTGAGCCAATCCAATGTACAAGCTACAAATGGGATAATACAACACAATGTTGCTTTATATTTTCTAAAGTTTTCCATACTAGAGTAGAGATGCTGTGACTTCACTCTGCTTTTTTGTACAGTCGTCTTAAACAATAAGATATACAGCTTATGATCCATCGAAAAATAAAGAAACCCACCAACCGAATGCGTGACAAAAGACCCAAAACTTGTCCCCACAATACAATGCCACGGCGGTCCATAAACCCCATCGAACTCCTGCAAACATTCCAAACCCCACAATAAACTCATCAGTATTCGCTAATCGAACATCAACTCAAAGACTAACATTTCAGATTAAAGAAAAAAAGATTAAAAACTTCGAAGAAATAAAATGTCAACCAAATTTATATTACAACAAACAAATGACTAAGAGATTAGTAATTTGCAATCACCTTCTTGAGAGTGAGTGCAAGGGCTTTGGCGGTGAACTTTTCTAAGCTGTCATAAGTCTTTCTTGCAAAATCAACCGCATGGATCTGCATAAACGGCGGCATATCAACTGAAACAACTTTCACACCGCAGTTTGCAAGAACACTACCCAACCCGACCTCTGAGTCACAGAAGGATCTCCTTCGCCCTATTGAAACTGAAAATCTCATAGCATCATGCCCTTGATGTTGTAGATTCTTCACGTCTGTATCTTTCACTAACACCAGTTTCTTAGAATTAACTTCCTCTTTACAAACTTCCTTCTGTTTACTAATCAATGGCCCACCTTTCGATGATTTCTTCCTTATCTCTTTTGAAGCTTCCTCCTTTATACGGCTATCTTTGTCATTTCTGGATGCTGTTTTCTGTTGGGGCTGCATTAATTTGCTTGGTTTAACGTGTGGGAACTTGGAGGAATCAGAATCAGCAGAAAAAATCATGGCATTAGCTTGCAAATGGATGTCTTTGGTAGGTGGGTTTCTGATGTGTTTTTGTGAAGTAGGAGCTTTGTTATGATAAAGGTTCAACCTTGAAAAACTATTGGTCAAATAACAAAAGGGTTTAGATGATGTTGAAAAATCAGGGTTCTTTTGTGTGGTTTTGGAAGAGATGTTTGTTTTGTTTGATTGGTTTTTGAGGGTGGGATCCATAGATGGGTAAGGATCTGGGGTTGCTGCTATGATGCGGTTGTGGTGGGTGATGCGGTGTTCCATGTGATGTAATATGGTTGGGGATAAGGAAAATGGAGAAAGAAAGAAGTGAAGTGGGAACTGTTGCCTACTCGTTTGGGGATGGTGGTAAGGACGTCCGTGTTTTGTGATTGGCAGTTCTGTGGTTAGATCTAGGACCAGGGCTGTTTTGTTTTAACATGCACATCCAAGAAGTAATGGAGGGTCTATGATATGTTTGACCATTGACTTGATCTGAATGAAGAAGAAATCTGATGGTTTAGGTGCCACAGTAAAACTACTGTTAGCCTAGGGATCTGACAGGGAAGAACCATCACCAAAAATGGTCGAAAAGCTCAGTGGCGTCATTTACAACTGTAGAAAAGGGGGAAATGCCATTTGGTCGCAAGCAACTCTTCAGTCTTCTTTATTGTTGCAATATGTAATTTTAATGAATGAATCCCCTACTTTTTCGTAGGAACGAGTGTTATTAACTATCAAATTCCTATTTCATCCCCACAAAAAATTTAAGAAATGTCACCATCAATCAACAAGACCAAAACGAAGATCATGATGATGACACAACAAGGACAGAATTTTGAAAGGGATACTACCCAACCTGATTCTTAAATGTGCAATAACGCAGTGTTAGTTGATGACCATAAATGAAAGGCTCCTCTCATTCTTTACTATTTTTATTTATTCTGGTCTAACATTAATCAAAATTAAGCATCCGTCTTCGTAAAACAGGAATACAACATTAATGATAAAAGCCTTTAATCTAGAGAAAATGATCTTACAATTACAGGTCAAAATGTACATTTCTCATTACTAGCATAACCCGAGTCCGGATATGGAATGACTTTCCACAATTTTAAATTTACAGCATTTTAAGGCAAAATCGTGAACCAATAGTATCTTGATGGTGCCTCTTCATTACGGGATACAAGTAGTATCGCACCACAGTTAAATTTCTGTTTTTCCTTCACCTGATAAAACAAAACGCACAAGAATAGAGGCATTCTCATCCCTCTGAACAAAGAATAAAATGGTGGAGGGGTTCGGCAGGATATGAGAAGTCAAGATATTCACAC
Organism: Mangifera indica; assembly: GCF_011075055.1. Classification (NCBI taxonomy): domain Eukaryota; kingdom Viridiplantae; phylum Streptophyta; class Magnoliopsida; order Sapindales; family Anacardiaceae; genus Mangifera; species Mangifera indica. The sequence goes on from NC_058156.1 coordinate 35,351, forward strand.
CAACCAGGATAATTGGAGCATTAAAGGATAACATCGGGTACAGAAAATAATGCTAGATGTTACATTATGGTGTCAAAACCACACAGCTTCTAATTCCATGGACTTGGCTGCCGAGCATCTCTAAATACAGAAGTGCCACCGGATGCAGCTGGGGAAGGAGAGGATGCTACATAATTTGTTCCAGATACAGATATAGCAGGCAGATTTCCAGGATTCCCTTGATGGCTTATAGAAACAAAGCATGATGGACTACCAGTGACCCCGATACTTGCACGAGAAGGGTGTGGAACCTGAATGCAATTGCAATAACATAGAAAAATGAATTATGGACCTTGATCTATTATGGCTACGACCACAAGATTTTGTAATACAGAGGGTTGGTAATGACATAACTCTTTACAACAAGCCAATGTCATTTAATGACACTGTTTCACAGTAGTATTTCAGGACCCAAAACATGGATAATGCATGAAAACTGCATGTCATACTGAGGGATATGTGTAGGCACACTAAGACAAAAGTAAGATCTATTGTTGATCCCCAGAGCTAAACAAACTGTAATAAGTAAAACTTATGCAGTTTAAAACAACTACTGGGTAACACACATCTGAAGCTATCAAACTTTCCATTCTATTTGAGCTCATAACCAGTGCTATTATATCACTTGCTGAAGAATGTGAGTGAATGATGTAAAGTTCAAGACATTACTACACATATGGTTATAAGCAACTGCAAATGTTTATGCATACATAGCATAGAGTCAAGCAGCATAATTGTGCATACAGGCAAACTTTTTTTTTTTTCCTTGACAGAGTGAAAGTGTTTAATATTTGCAGATTTACATAAAGAATTATGCCAAAACAAGTACGAAAATGATATAGTATTCATGGTCAGCAGTCAGCACCTTCGACATTACAAACAAATGCTATAACAATTGAACCAGCAATAAGAATTCCTTAAATTAAAATTTTAACAAGAAACCTTAAATGAAATCAATATATTATATTCAGAGTACCCTCGTCCCAAATCATATGACATAGTATTCCCAAAAGAAAATGCAAAATATTTTTGGAAATGGAATGATCAGTTGGATTGTACGGTATCAATATATGGGAATGTCAAAACTTTAACCAAAATAATACAGTAATCATATAAGTGGAAGAAACAAAACACAACTAAAACAAATAAGGTGCAACATTTTTTTTTTTAATGAACAGAAAAGCATGACTTGCTTGAGCATTTCACTAATCTGTATAAACTAATACTTGTACTTACCACATTGTGTTGGAAATAGGTAGTCCTTCTAAGAGGGGACTCTGAAGACGGTGACATGCTACTCATCCTAAACATATGGCGACAATGAGTGTTTTGGTTTGAAACATCTTCAGCTTCTGCCCCTTCCATATCACCACCAAGATTTGCCTCAGAGCCCATCCTTGCTGTAGTCTGTCTAGTACTGAATCCAGCGTCATTTGTGGTATCCACTTGAAGTTGACCAGCTGGGCGGGCCACCATTCCTTGCATACAATTTCGTCTCTTTAACTCCTCAGCATTTAATATCTGTAAAAAACCACCCATTAGCTAGGTCATTATAACCAAGAGTCTCATCTAAGAAAAAGATAGGGACAAAATCAAAGCTTACCTGCTTCAAAGCTAGCACTAGATTATGTTTTTTCGCATTCAAAGTTTGCAACCTATTCTCCACTTCCCTTTTCCTTTTCTCTTTCTCATCTAGCTCCTCCACTTTCTTGCTCGTCTAGCAAGTAAAACAGTCACTAATTATTAACAAAAACATCTCAAAGATAAGGTAAAAACACATAACTTGAGAATTACTCGGAGTTTCTACATTTAGAATCCCTTTGAGGTTTTACTTTTAAGTTAACTACAACACAATAGATTTGACATACTAGAAAATTAGAAAGCGTTTTCGTATCATTCACATAAAGAATTCAAAGATAAAATGAGTAAAGTCACGGGTACCTGTAAATTAGGGTTAGCCGGTTCAGCCGGTTTCTCCACAAAATCCGAATAACGCAATTTTTCATTAGTAACCGCCGTATCAACCACTTTTTCTGGTGCAACCTCAGCTTCAGTAACCGATTTCACTGTACAATCCCCACCCTCTGACTTCCCCTGATCGTTGATTTCCTGATTCTTAATAACTCCCTCTTCTTCTTTGCCACTAGAAGTTTTATTATAGTCTATTTGAGTTTTAAGATCAGGGGCAGCGGGATGGAGAGGCAGAAGCTGTTGTTTAGAGTTAAGATTAGGGTTTGACGTGGTGATATTGGGGGAACGTAGACGAGAAAGGGCTCTGTTACGACGGTTCAAGAGGGTTTTGAAATCTTTGAGAGAGATTTTGGGATATGGCATTAGCCATCGACGAGGCATCTCTGGAACCCTATGGAGATTCCCTCTGTATAGAGAAATTGCCACCATCTTCAAGAAGGATTCTTGATGTCACTTGTCTCAAACGCAGAAGAGCCTTATAAAGCGGTTATTTTTAGGGAACACAAATGACTGGCACGGCTGGCCTGATATTAACCGTATACCCAACTCTCAATAAGGCCAACTTATTTCATGTGGTTAAGTCAGAGTTTAACCAGTAATCTTTTAATACAACCATTAAGAGAATAATTTTATATAATTATAAGCTAAAACACCTCTTAATTAATTGAAAGACAAAAATTAAGCCACAGGTTCATACTGAAAAAGTTTGCTCAGAAAGACTTAAAAAAGTGTTCATCTGTTCTCCCAGGAAGTTGTTGAGCTATCAGGTCAATGGAGGAAATTGAAAGGAAGTCAGTTAAACATTCAAGTGACTTGATGGAGTAGGAACATAAATCGACTGACCTGCTACCGATGGCTGCATGAAGCCTAACGTTCAACTCCTCTCCTTGGGGTGTGTAAAATTTAGGCTGAGGTCTGCAATTTCTTGCATCTCCGAAGTCCTGGAGAACAAACTCACATAATAGCATTGAAGTTGACAGAAAAAATTCGACATGGTAAGTCTTATAATTGCAAAACCACTAAATAATTTTAACATTACAGACCCTCCAAATTAATCAACCTGCTCTTTTGGGAACAGAAGTCCAGTTTCTAGCTCCATGTTTTGCCGACATCTATGCAAGTATCTTTGCATCTTCTTCGGCAGTCCAAATTCCCCTTTTGACATTAGATAGAATTGAATACTCTAAACATAATATATAAAGTATTATCCAAAGGATATTGGAAATTATTTAGACAAAAAAATATTTTTTTATCTAAATAATATATTTAAATTATACAATTAATTAATTAAGAAATTTTAATAATCTTTTGGTGTTATCAAATTATCCCCTCTGATACTTGCTAAGCATAATAAAAATAGATAATGGGGAGAAAATACAATTCAACATGTGGTAAAACAACTAATCCAAAACTTTGGATATGTCTCTTAAATGAACATCCATGGGATTATAGTCATTTTAGCTAATTTATCGTTGTATGTTTCTATTTGCAGATTTATAACGTCGAAATCGAAAGTGGGTCAGTTCAGTAGTACACCAATCACAACTGTTATGTTACTTTGACGGCTTCCACAACCGAAACTGAAAAAATGAGCAAGTGTAAAGGTGTTCAACTACACAGAACCCACCTGTAATCGTAAGAGGTTGACTGCTGGACACCTACTTTAGTTTGGAGCCCAGAATTTCAGTCTGACTCAGCGCCACACTTCCTCCATAACGGTTATTCTATTTACCTTTTCTTCATATTTATCTCAAATTTTAATTGGTCTTCAAGTTGAAGTTCAACTCTCAACCAACATATTTTTATCTTGTCATCCAATCTTCTGACAAACTTTGTTTTCATTCTTTATCACCTTTTGTTAAATAAAATTGACATTTAACTGGATTCCATTTGAAACCAATTACAAAGTCAAGGCAAACAGTCTCATAAAATCTGGACTGGACCGACACACATCAGCAATCAGCAATCAGCAATCAGCAATGGCTCCTTCCACAAGCTTGCTGTTGTGTTGAGTCTTCATAACCCAACTCCTCAAATCAATCTTTCTTTCCTTCTTGGTCTTTTATTTGCAGTTTGAAGAGTATTCTTACTATTCCTTCTTGTTTTGTTTTAGCCAGAAATGAAAACACTAGCCAAGTTACCTTTGAAATCATCAGATAAATTGTACAAGTTTGGGGTGGATTTTTGTGTGGGCAAGCTAAGATCTATTCAAGTTTTGATTTTTACTGGTCTTCTCTACTTGTGTTTGGTTGGTTTCGAAATTCCATTTGTTTTTAGAACTTCTGTTTCGCTCGAACCGATAACTCGACCTCATGAACTAAAAACTGAACAAGATTTTCAAGCCACCAAGGCCCCGTCTCGTCCTGTGAAGAACTGGGTTTCGCAAAACTCTAACTCGCAGGCTCAGACCCAGACTCGACAAGTCAATCACTCAAAAAGCAGAAACAAAATTCTCTCAAACTTGTCATTTGATAACAAAACTTTCGACCCGAGCGGTGAATCCTGGTCTTCTGACCTCTACAAGACGGCCCGAACCGCTTATCAAGAGGGAAGAAAATTGTGGGAAGAATTCGAATCAGGGAATCTTCAAATCGAAACCGAAAAACCTGAAAACGTATCAGAATTGTGTTCACACTCCATTTCACTATCCGGGACGGAGTTTTTGAAGAACGGAAAGGTGATGATTTTGCCGTGTGGACTCACACTGGGGTCATATATTACGGTGGTGGGGAAGCCAAGGCGGGCCCACCCAGAGACTGTCTCGAAGATTTCCCTTGCCAATGGCGGTGAGGAAGTGATGACTTCACGGTTCATGATGGAGTTGCAGGGATTGAAGACTGAAGAAGGAGAGTACCCGCCAAAGATATTGCATTTTAATCCAAGATTGATAGGGGATTGGAGTGGGAACCCAGTGATTGAGTTAAACACTTGTTACAGGATGCAGTGGGGTTCGGCGTTGCGGTGCCAGGGATGGAAGTCCACGCCTGAGGAGGAGACCGGTAAGGAAAAAAAAATGTTATTTTTTGGTTTAAGAATTGATTTTAAACAATTGAAGGTTAAAAATGGATTTATCTCAGAGACCAAAAAGTTGTTTGTCCATATGTGAATTGTGAATAGAGGTTGTTTTTATGGCTAGGAACTGAGATTTTAGTGATTGATAGTCTTAAGGTTGGACTACAGAAAACTTGAACTTAATTTGGAAAAGAAAATATTAAATTTATCTTTTCGTGGAAATATATCTGATTGTGAGTAAAGTTTTGTTTCCTGGTTAAATTCTTGGCCGAAATTTGTTTTATTTTCAATGTGTGAACCTAATATTTTCTTTTGGGTGGTGTTTTTATTGTTCATGTGGCTATCATTTTACTTGCGTTTGGTTTCAAGTTGTTATGGTGCTGAATAATTTGAAAGTAGGATGTAATGTACTAGAAGAAACTAATTTTCTTTTCTTTCTATTTCAAGATTAGCCCTTAAGAATGTCCTTTTAATTGAAGGGGATTAGATAATGTACTTACACTTAAATTGTATAATTGCTGGCACATGTAACACATTTTTTGAATAACACAAACCATATTTTTTCAGCTTAACTATTTGCCTTTAATTTTCTCTAGAATTTCATTCATTTTAGTTTATACCAAAAATTGTCTTATTCTTTTAGACTTGCTGCAGTTGATGGTCTCGTGAAGTGTGAGAGCTGGACTGAAAATAATGACAATCTTGCTGAAAAGTCTAAATCAAAATGGTGGGAAAACATGAATCGGTTTCTAGGTGTAAAGAACAAAGTGACCATTGAATGGCCATTCCCATTTGTGGAGGACAGTCTTTTTGTACTGACTCTTCGTGCAGGTTTTGAGGGTTATCATGTTGATGTTGGCGGGAATCATATCACCTCCTTTCCTTTTCGAACCGTGAGTAGTGTTTGACAATATGTTCATGTCATGGTCAATTTTGATTGCTCTTAAGATTGTTTGATGATGCTGACAGGGATTTACTATTGAAGATGCCACTGGGCTAACTTTGGATGGGGACGTTGATGTCATCTCAGTATTTGCTGCTTCCTTGCCTATGTCACATCCTAGTTTTGCACCTCAAAGACATCTTGAGATGTCAACTGAATGGAAGGCTCCATCTCTTCCTGAGCAGCCTGTGGAACTTTTTATTGGAATACTTTCTGCAGGCAATCATTTTGCTGAGAGGATGGCTGTGAGAAAGACTTGGATGCAACACGAACTTGTTAAATCATCACATGTGATAGCTCGTTTCTTTGTAGCACTGGTAACTGAAAACTATTGTACTGTATTTACTGAAAGCGATTATTAGTTAGCATGTAACAATGTCATGTTGATTTTTGTGAACAGCATGCTAGGAAGGAAGTGAATGTGGAGCTGAAGAAAGAAGCAGAGTTTTTTGGTGACATTGTGATCATTCCTTACATGGATAACTATGATCTTGTAGTGTTGAAAACTGTTGCCATCTGTGACTATGGGGTGTGTGGTGAACTAATTATAATTACTTACTGAAGAGTAGGGTTTTATTATTTCTGGAGGTGATATTTGATGGCCTTCGTCGTTCACAGGGTCACACAGTATCTGCTAAGTATATTATGAAGTGCGATGATGACACATTTGTACGAGTAGATGCAGTTATTAATGAAGCAAGGAAGGTACCTGAAGGCAGGAGCTTTTACATTGGGAACATCAACTACTACCATAAGCCCTTGCGCAATGGTAAATGGGCAGTAACATATGAGGTTAGTGTAGACAAGTCTGGTCTGCTAACTTTGATATTCTTGAGTAGTTCAGGTGTGATTTTCTGTGTTCATGGTACCTCATCGTGTGGCTTCAACTCAAAACAATACAGCTTACAATTATATTGTGCTAATTTCAATCAAGTCTGTGTATTCTAATGAAAACAATTCCAGAAGCCTCTTTCTTTTTGACCCTTGCAATCAGAATTTTCACAGGCCAGACTTGTCTCTAGTAAAGAAGAGTCTGTTCTGTTCTGCACAAGTGATTATTTTTCGAATTTGTTGTCAGGCTTTGATAAGTTTTGGTTCTGCTCAGTTTTTTAAATTTGTCAATATGAAACTTTTTTTCCTCTGCAATATACTATTCTGTAGTTTTTCCTTTTTTAAGTTGTGAGGTGAGTAACTTAGATATTGATAATGCCCTCATTGTTTGCCAATGTTTTCAGGAATGGCCAGAAGAAGATTATCCACCCTATGCTAATGGACCAGGCTACATATTGTCATTCAACATTGCACGATCCATCGTGTCTGATTTTGAAAACCATAAACTAAGAGTAAGTGTTCTCTTCTTTCTCTTATCTCTGAGTGTAAAATTGTCGGTATGCATCTGTTATGTATGTGTCTGAAGGTCATGGTGGATTCATTCTTTGGGTCCAAGCTAAATTGGAATTTTAATTTGTAAGCAGTTGTTCAAGATGGAAGATGTGAGTATGGGAATGTGGGTAGAGAGTTTCAACAGCTCAAAACCTGTGGACTATCTACACAGCTTTAAATTTTGTCAGTTCGGGTGCATCGAAGGTTATTATACAGCTCACTACCAATCTCCAAGGCAGATGATCTGCCTGTGGAGTAAATTGCAAAAGCTGGGAAAGACTCAGTGTTGCGATATGAGATGATTGTGGTTTCTGGTGAAGAACATGGAAACAAATTTTGCAGTCAGATGGCACTAATTATTCATTATGTATCATGTGGTTAGGCGTATTTAGGTCTCTTTCAAATCCTTTCCTATTATATATTCTTTCATTGTTTCCCCCTTTTGTCTTAAACATTTCAATACACGTTCTGTATTTCACACAATAATGATAGCAGTAGAAGGAAACTGAATGTGATTAAGAATTAGGATCCAAAACTAATTCCATACCTTTGATTGTCATCCTCAAAAGCATGATCTAAAAGTCAAGAAAAGGTTCATCTAGTCGTTAAAAAGAAAAAAACATTGAGGTCTCATACAATGAAACAGAAAATCTTATATATAATAGAGTCAGCAGATTGCAAATTTGGCACCTTGGGGTACCTCCCTTCTCTTGTAGCTTCCTGGCATGGGGTTGGTGGGAGTTAACCATCAGTTTCTCAAGCCTAACGGCATTTTCAACTGGCAACATGGAAGTTCAAGATCAAACGGTAGCCCGACAAATCCAATCATTTACACAAGCTTGAGTTGTTAAGTGAACATTTAGGAAAAGTATGTACCTTTCTTCTTCCGCCATAACCAACATATAAGGACTCTGGAATGGAATGCAAGCACCATGTTATTAAGAAATTTGATCACCATGGTTGTAGGAATATAAAATAATAATAATAAACTGATATCCACAAATTTCAATATTAGCACAAAAACGCTGTTAATCTGGCCAATAACTCAAACAATCTAACTGGTAACTGGCAATTTGACTACCTATTTCCAAAGCCCAAATCTAAAGGGGTTTCGTTTTGCATTGTCGTCTGTAGTGAGAAAACAAATCTTTGGAGACGCTTTATTAGGTGCAGATGAAGTCGAGAGCAACATGGATCTGTCTTGATAAAGATCGGTGTATTAAGATCTGCATTTGAAAATTGATATAATCTCTCCCATTTAAGAGTTCTGGAGCCACATTTACTACGAGCATACTTATGTTAAATGTTTGCTTTCGGAACTTAGGGGAACATAAATGATATCTATGGCTGAATCAATCGTGATTTTGGGGTAAAATGTTAAATTCTGGGTAGTGCAGTGGTCATTAAGCACAATGTTGCTCATTGCAGATCTTCTTGTACCGTAAAGTTGGGAAGCGTATAACCTTTCTAAAGTAATGTGCTTTCTTTCTGTTATGTATATTATATGTAAGTAATGTAACTTCTATTCGAGTCTTGTGTGCTCACATGTATGTGCAATTCTGCCTTTTCCATAAAATATTCTCCAGTCTTCGATTTTCGAATTTAGTTTTATCTTGAAGGGCCTTTAGATTAGAGTTCCCATCTGCTACTATACATTGTTATTTTGACCGCAAGGAGGAGCTACTGAGATCCTCTTAGGGGATGGAATCTAGAAGCAATTGTTGCAGCTTGCCTCTACATTTCTTTTAGACTAGAAAACCAAATGCTTCAGACTATCTGGTTAATTTGTGGCAGGATATAATGCTTCAGACCAGTCCTTCCAGTGGTCTTTCTGGGAACATCAGCTTCGTAGCAATAGCTTTGTAGCTCCAGGAGACGATGGTTGTTAAAAGCACTACTTCCAGACTTATCTCTGCTGCCTGTAAATGTTATTTTGCTTTAGCTTAGTGGATTTTTTACTTCAGGAATTCAGGTGACAATTTGTGAAGCTTAAATGTTGACACATTATTTGACCCAGAATATATTCCAGTAAATGATCTAACTACGTGAAGTCACTTGACACTTGGGCACAAGACCATAAATTTGAAGATGAATATAACTAATTTTCTAGTTTCTTCTTCAATGCATGCTTCTAATTCCTGTTCATCAGATATTGGACTCAAATGTCCCGAACAAGTTAGGTCTAATGGTGTTATTTCATGCCATTGAAGCTGAATAAATTATGCCTAACTTAATTTACCCTTATCAAAACATCCCTTGTGCTGCAATTTTTGCCATCTTTTCATTGAGGAAACAACAAATTCCAGGTGCATGGCCCATAAACACAAAGATATTGAGTGCCTAATCCATTTGGGGTGTTTGCTTCCATAAAATAATGAGCAAAAAGGAGGCTGGTCCATTTTTTTCAGAAAGCAGAAGGATACAAATGAGAACAAAAGTGGCTTTTATCCCTATTAGATATTTAACCTTAAATAATTAGAGAAACCTTAAGGGGCTGTTTGATTTTAAAGATTTAAAAATTACTTTGATAATTTAACTTTTATTATTTACATTACCTTATTTAGTTTGTCAATAATAAAAAATTAGGCGTCATTTGGTTCTAGAAATTTAAAGATTACTTTGATAATTTATCTTTTATTACTTACATTACCTTGTTTAGTTTGTCAGTAATAAAATATTATAGTAGTATTCTATTATTAATATTGAAGTGATAAATAATATAGATGGTAATTTGATTATCACATTCACTTTAGGTATTAAAAGATTACAAGGTAATCTTGATTTTATTATAATTATATTATTATTTATTAATTTTTTGAGACAAAAATAAATTTATTTTTAATTAACATAATAAATAATATAAAAATATTTAAAAATAATTATATTCAAGAGATTTAAGTAAAATAATTTACTAGCATTCTTTTATTACTTTTAATCAAACATAATAATGATTTATATCTATTAAATTTTATCAAATATAATAATTATTTATATTTAATAATCTTTTAAATAATTTATTTTTAAAATAATTTTTTTATTTTAATAATAAAATATTATTCAAATTAAACGATCTATTAAGAATAATAAAAAATTAATAATAATAATTTGTATGGTGCATGGTGTAGGATTGCTAATGTCATATAAGAACGAAGAGGAAAAAAACGGTGAGGGATGAGTCGCGAAAAGTGACAATATAAGCTTCCGAAAGAGCAATAATTGCCATGTACTTCGAATAAAATTGATGAGCCAAGCCATAGGACTAAGCCACGTGAGTGATATGACTGGACGTTTTGTCTTCTTTCTATGATAGAAAATGACCTGACATAACTAACTGCTTAAGCGGTCCTATGAATCAGTGGCCACGTTGTTGCTGACACTCTTGTTACTGTATATATCTATTCAGCGCCTGACGATGAATCACCTTCAAAAACTGGTTTCTGCGTTAACCCTCAAACCGCTTTTGATTCTGTTATTCTCTATCAGTTTTGTAGCTCTGTGAAAGAAGGGCAGTCAAGTCAACTTGTGGCGTGGCCTTTTATTCCTTTACCTCCGGCACAGCAGAATACGAGGGCAGATGGCTGTCAGGTTGTAATAATAAGATCCTAATAAATTCCAAGGTTTCTTTGAAACACTGGAGACCTATAGACGAGTTCAATTAATTGAGTCAGGACTAAGAAGATTGAAGAAAATGTCTTATGCCAGCTTTCTGTGACAGGTTTTGCATATCTTTTGAAGTGGATTTCATGGAGAATGACTAGGCATAAGTTAAACAAGCAGCCAATGTAGGGACCCCATTGACACCACCAAAATTCGACATTTAGTTTTCACAATCAACTTCACTAAGTCCCACTTTACTTGTTGATGCGCACGAAGCTTCAAATGTGTGGACTTGTTACTCTGCATAATGTGTCTTTTTGGTCACCCTCCACGTATACCTACCAATTGAATTCCATATCTATGAACCTGGATAAAAACTTTATTATTTGTTTGTTGATAAACATGGCTCATTTGTCATTTTCTACCTACTTTGTTCTCACTTAATCAACAAGTGACTTGCTATGTCAGTACAAGCCTATCGCTAAGCCCGTAGAGAAGAAGAAGATCACAAATTCTATAAGAAAAAAAATTGTTTAAGAGCAGGAGTCAAGAGGGTCACTTACCTTAAACAAGATCAATTAAAGCAAAATCAAGGATGGTGCCATCAACAATGACAGAGATGTGGACAACAATGGGCTCAACAATTGCAAGTTTCATGTTTGTTTGGGCAATTCTTCGGCAATATTGTCCATATGAGGTTCGGTGTTACTTCGAGAAATACACACACAGAATCATGGGGTTCTTTTATCCCTACATCAAGATTTCAATCCATGAGTTCACTGGGGATCGCCTCAAGCGCAGTGAGGCTTATGCAGCTGTTGAAGCCTACCTCAGTGTCAACTCATCCAAGAGTGCTAAAAGACTCAAGGCGGAGATGGGAAAAGAGAGCACCAACTTAGTGCTCAGCATGGATGAGTATGAAAGAGTAACTGATGAGTTTCTTGGGGCCAAAGTCTGGTGGGTTTCCAGCAAAGTTGTGTCACCAACAAGGAGCATGCCGTATTATCCGGAGCCAGAGAAGAGATACTACAGGCTCACATTTCATAAGCGTTATAGGGAGATTATAACCGAGACCTATTTGGAGCATGTTATGAGAGAAGGAAAGGAAATCAGGGTGAGAAACAGGCAGAGAAAGCTATATACAAACAGTCCTGGTTACAAATGGCCAAGTTACAAGCAAACAATGTGGAGTCACATTGTCTTTGAGCATCCTGCGACCTTTGAGACCATGGCGTTGGAGCCGGAGAAGAAGCTGGAGATTATTGAAGATCTTGTGACTTTCAGCAAAAGCAAAGATTTTTATGCAAGGATTGGGAAGGCTTGGAAAAGAGGGTATCTTCTTTATGGTCCCCCAGGGACTGGCAAGTCTACTATGATTGCTGCAATGGCGAATTTTTTGAATTACGATGTATATGATCTTGAGCTTACTGCAGTCAAGGACAATACAGAGCTGAGGAAGCTTTTGATTGAGACGACCAGTAAGTCGATCACTGTGATAGAGGATATAGATTGTTCCCTTGATCTTACAGGTCAAAGGAAGAAGAAATTTGAGAAATCATCAGAAGATGATAAAGAAAAGATAGATAAGGAAGCTTCTCGAAGAGAACAGAGGGAAGAGAGCAATAGCAAAGTTACTCTCTCAGGGCTGCTGAATTTCATTGATGGGCTCTGGTCTGCTTGTGGTGGAGAGAGGTTGATTGTGTTCACTACAAACTATGTGGAGAAGCTTGATCCTGCTTTAATACGAAGAGGAAGGATGGATAAACATATAGAGCTTTCATACTGCAGTTTCAAGGGATTCAAAGTGCTTGCAAAGAATTATTTGAAAGTGGACAATCATCCCATGTTTGATACAATTGAGAGGTTAATGGATGACACCAAGATCACACCAGCTGATGTTGCTGAGAATCTTATGCCCAAGTCTCCATCGGATGATGTAGAGAAATGTCTTTCAAGTTTGATTCAAGCTCTTGAGGAAGGTAAGGAAGAAGAAGCTAAGAAGAAAGAAGAGGTAGCAGCTGAGAAGAAAGCTGAGGAATCAAAAGAGACAGTCAAGGAAAACGCTGATAAGTCCAGAGTTGACAAAGAAACAGAAGAGAAACTGTGATGCAGAAACCCAATGATCTTTTAGGGATAATTTTTCTATAAATTTTTGTAAGAGAGATTGTCTTATTTGAGCAATTATCATACAGAAATAATGATTCTGCAAATCTTAAGCTCCATTTAGTACGTGGAGACAGGCCATTTAAGCAACATAATAAAACAATTCGGAGGAACAGACAACATAAAATCAGGCACTACAAATCTAAGCGCAGAAGCACAACTTGGAGAGGGTTACTACAACAAAGGTTAAAAGTACTCAAGTAGAAAATTGTTAAACCGGTGAGAGAAACAATAGTTACCATTTGAGGGAGGATGGTGCCATTACAAAATGTAAACAAATTATATTTTTCTATTTTTAATCAACAGACCCAACCAACCCAAATGCCAATTTTTTTCAGCTACCATATCAGTTAAAAGGTTATTGTACATTAATTTGATAATCTAAACTCTCAATGGATCCCCATCCACCTTTCGTAGGTAATCTTTGAATGTAGACATACTAAAAAATGACTACCTAATCTAACATAACTCAGCTTCATGTTGCTCCCCACTGCAAATCTAAAATAGAATTGCAAGGCAGTAGTGGTTTAAGTTAAGCCATGGAAGGGCTCTGACCATAACTTCCATCATGAGTCAATGCAAAATTTATAGCTCTTACTATCATACACTGAGCTTCCTCGACAGAAAATTCTACTTGCTTTTCAGCAGAGGTAAACTTTAAAAATCATCTGTGCCTTCATCTTTTATTGAGTTTGGACCATCATCAAAACCAGAAACAGGAGCAAGCTCATTTAGGTCAAGGAATCGTCTTTTTTTTACACCACCCTCAACTTCACCTTGCCCTGGGCTATTTCGTTTCTCAGGTGGTGGCTGGCTTGGCTCTTTCTCAACTGTCTCAACATAACCTTCAACAGGCTGATCAACTTTTGCTTCCCGCTCATCTTCATGGCCATCAGACTCTTGACTAACTGTTAAATATTCTGCATTTTCGCTCCCATTTGAGTGTTCGTCTGATGCGTTTGACTTATCAGGTTTTGCTGACTCTGTTTCTGATTCTGACAGCTCATACTGCCTGTAATTGATGCGGTTTCTAGTAGCCCTTTTACTTCGTCTTAGACCTGACTGGAGCTCATCTACGGACCTTAATTTAGTTTCCCTTCGAGTACGACCTGGCAATTTCTTAAATTTCTGGTGCTCATCACTATCCTCACTAATACTCAAGGAATCTTCTTCTTCCTCCTCATCTTCAGCATTTTCTCCATCCCAATGGTATTCCTCATCCCCTTCAGAGCTGCTCGACTGTCTTCTCCTCTGTTTCCGTTTCTTCAGATATTCCTCATCATATACAACTTCTCCAACTATATCATCATCACTGTCGAAATCTGCCTCATTATCTGATACCGCTTCAATGAAGTCTTCCACTGAATATCGTTGAGGCCTCTGTCTTCGCCGATTGCTACATGTCATTCATGTTATGGTTAATTTATTATAAATTTACTGTAGGGAACGAGATATAAAAAAATGTATCGTACCTTCGATCTAATTCTTCAGCTTTATGATCTTCATCATTTTCCTCATAATTGGATGAATTAGGGGACAGTGCATTAAAAGTGACATCTTCGGAGGCATGCACAGGATCACTCCATTTACCGTTTGTGGAGGCTTCAGGTTTGGAACCAGGTTCTCTTCTTTGGAAAGGCTCTGGGGATGGCGGTTTCCGCCTGAAACCACAATATAAGAATGTTTAAATAAAGTAGTATCATACCGTACAAAGAAAAACGTAATTTCCCTGAAACAAAGAAATGTCCAAAAATAATTTCCATACTTGGTTATCTTGATGGCCTCGTTAATTGACCGGTCATAATCATCTGCAAGAAAATTTCACTTGTTAAATTTTTATAATTTAAATCATCATAAATTTTTATGATTTAATCATCAAATGAAATCACTAGTAATGCAGTCAAAACATTTCCCACCATGAGTAGGTCGGCTAATGATCCGACTGCCCAAAATTTAGTGGTCACCCAAAGCCAATTTCTTTTTTTTTTCCTTTTTATAACACAAATACATGCCATACTCCTTTAAAATTATTCCATCACGTGGAGAACTTTTTATTTTTCCATTTTAAAATCAATAAAACACCGAAATTCTTACATTAATATTCCCACTCATCATAATGTAACTCTGCAAAGAGAGAATTAATACCCTAGGATTTAAAAAAAAATAAAAAAAGAAATCTGGTTCAGGATTGAGCAGAATCAAAAGACTGATTTACAAAAACAACTTCATTTGGTTGAATTAAGAAATAGCTGACTTAGGTTGAGTAAATCACCTGAGGGGACCTAAAAAGTTCTTAGAGGGCTGGTGGGCATAAGATAATTTACGTTTTATGATCCTGATCTACCAACAGTTGGACAGGAATATGCTCACAATGAGAAAGGGCCAAATTGGAGAGTTGCGTGGATCCACTGAATGTTCATAGCATTGATTAATTTGATCCATAATCTCCAAAAACAGGGGAATGGGGAGTCCAGCAGATGGAATAAAAATCTCAACAGTGACACCCCACTAAATTGCTAATGAACCATCAGATCAAAATAAGGGACCCTCTCACAGGTTACCATAGTTTCTAGTCTGTAGCGCATGATCCAAGTTCCCAATGGTTAAAAAACCCATTTTGACAGACACAAATAAGGCTTAGGTTGCATCTACCAAGTGAGAGACAAAAAAGAAAGAATAAAAAATGCAACACAAACATGATAGATTATTGGAAATTCTTCCGCAAGTGTTTTATTTCCATAAACGTGCTCAACCTTAGTTAGAAATGTAACTGTAGCTGCTAAAAACTTGGTGTCACTTGTAATTGGATGCAGAACAAACAATTATAATAATCAACAAAGAGGAAGTCTGTTGCTCTTACCAAAGGTGTAAGTGACTGGTTTTCTGTCACGAAGTGAGCGTCCTGGACCAAGCCCATCTACATTCAGGAAGTTATCAAGAAGCAGAGCTTGCCGGTGTTGCTTTTTCAGCAATTTCTCTTTTCTCTGCAAACAGCAATCTATAATTTAGCAATATTTACTAAAGTGGAAATCATCATAAGCTAGAGAGATACTAGATTTTTAGTTAACAAACAAAATTATGCTATCAGATACAGGTCAAAAAACAGTTTTAAGTACCTTATGTTCCTTCTCAATTTCTGGAAGCATGTCATTCTTTAACTTCTTCCCAAGAGAAACCTCAGTTCGATTTTTACTTGAAAAAAGCTTTTCCTGCAGCAGAGAGGCAGAACCCCAAAGTACTTCAATACACCCACATATATTAAAAAATCAAACTTTTGCTTCTCTATGGACTTTGGCTGCCAAGGAGTTGCAAGAAAGCTTTTTTTTTTTTCGTAATTTAAATTGGGAATGGGTTTTGGGCTTGTAACTTTTTATAGTATCTTCTGAAGTGGCATACTGTTCAGGGATGCGAATACCAGGTCCTGTATATTTTCTCACTCGTTACAGTGTGACTGTTTTTCATGTCCAGGGGACCTCTACTTCACTTTTTGTATTTTCCATTATCTATTAATATACTTCTTTATTGATTCTTGAAATAAAACATTGTCAGAAATCACAAAGCATCCCATCCATAAGTTAAAAGATTTGATTATAAGGGCCATTTCAAATAGCTATAAAAATAAGATTAAGAAAATAAAAAACATTAACTATAAGAGAAAAATCTTCCAGCACACATCACTGTTTTCTTTCTGAAGGTAGATGGATAGGGTTGGCAAAGTTCAAACAATAAAAAAAGGAATGCAATGTTTCCATATTCAAATATCTTGAAAAATAAAATATTTAGGATTAAGCTAAATAATTGGACAAATCAAAGTGGAGGACTAGCTGAATATTCGAAAATGCAAAAATTCAAAGTTCATGACAAAATTATATTTGGAACAAATTAAATCATTTCATAAACTAAATCACAGTAAGAAATAAAAAATGAAGTACAAAGATCTAACCAATAAACATGTCTCATGAAATCTAGAGGAGCAGGCATACTCATGGACAGACAATTCTAGAAACTTACAGAAACATCTTGAAATTCTTCCAAATTAGTAGCAACAGTTTCCCACTGATATGTTGCATTTGGAAGGACATTAGAGCCCTTTGTTTTTGCCTTCTTCACCTCAACCTTTCTTATTTCCCTATACATCCGATGGCCTATTACCGGATCATCTTCATACCTGCACCAACAAGAAGCTTATATAATTAGCACTATAAACAATGCAGACTACACTTAAAACCAAAACTTTAAACAATCTCTAATAATCACTGGAAAGTCATCTGGTTTATAACAGGAAATTATTAAGAATTAAACTGATGATCTATAGAAGCTTAACTATATTACCAATAATTAATTCCATGTGAATCACCCCCAATCCGTTCTTTGCGAAATGCTGAAAGCTGAACACCATGTTTAATTGAGTTGTCAATGTAATTCCGGATATCTTCTTGCTGCAGATATCACTAAAAGTCAATTCCTCCCACAAAATAAGAAACAAACATAAGAATACATGAATACATACATACATACATACATACATACATAGGGCTTTTGATGAAAAAACTGAACAAAAAATTGAATTATGGTTGAATAATGATGGACATATATTTTCTCTGATAGAACGGTTATCGAGTTCCAAAAGTAAACAACTGCCATGACGGATAAGCCTTTTTCATAAATGTCAAAAGAATAAATCAATTCGGATAACAACAATGATTGTACATGGAAACTATTACTAGCTTACATAGACCGAAAAAGTTGAGATGTATTTGGAATTTATAACTTTGCACAAACATGAAAAATAGATTCAAAACAGACTTAAATCAATGAGCCTTCAGCATATATCACACTTCAAGGATTATGCTCCAAATCCCAGAAAAAAGTACAATGTTATATGTAAATTTCATTGAATACGGACTTGACTAACAAATTATAAAAGGGTCTCAATCTAAATCTTATTTATATGGAATAAGTCGATACATGGACATACACACCATACCAGAGGAATCAAACTGATGCTTTCGTTAGAAAACATCTAAAAAGAATATGCAATTTAACTTAAATTAGCTACAATCAAATTTAAATTGGCATTCAATGAAATTAAACATGTTGAAAAATTGCTTCTACAATTTTATGTAGAATTCCTTAAACATATAACATCAATTATTGACCATGAAAATACCTCAACACGAATATCACACAATGCCTTCAAGATCACCACACGAACTCCAGGATCAAGAGTCTTATATGCTTCAATCTCCAACCTACAAATGAGGAAAAAAGGGCAAATCAGTGATACATAAAGCATCTATATTAGAGTATCCAAAGATCAATAGCTACTCACCCATGTGAAGCAATTATAGGAAGATCCCCTTCTGCTACCTGCAGTAAAATTGCAAGTCATGTCAGTATTGCATGATTATGTATGACACATTATAGTCCAATATCTGTTGAAAGGTGTACAATTATTAAGTTACCCAATGCCACCAGTCTCTTAATTTTCTGCATAGAACAGTGACCCAAGTATCACGTGTAAGGGCCATTCGTGTGATAGGAGGGATTGCCTATGAAAAAGAAAAACTAAAACCAATAAGCAACAGTAAAATTTCCACTAGCATATCATAAGAAAGTTGGATAGCATTAAACAATCCAAATCTAAGCTGTGCAATGAATAGTATATTGAAGACTTAAGCCTATAGCAAAGAACAAGAACCCCAATGGTCAAGATATCTAAGGCATTAAAACATCCAAATCTTTGCCCCATAATGAACTATTTCCGGAGATTTAAGCCAATAGCCAAAAAAAAGGGTAAAGAAATGTTGGGCTGACTAATCAAACTGAACCATCCCCAATAACACTGTAGAAGTACTGATCATCTATGGAAAAAGTTGATTATCTTATTATCCCCACAAACAAGCCTTAAATATTTTTTAAATACATTAATCAGATTGTAAAAGTAGCAATAGACTCAAGAGCAGTCAACTGTGCCAACTATTTCCTTTTCATATAGAATTCTTCAAGAAAGCATAACAACACTTTGCATGAGCAATGAATCAGAAACTGTTGTTATAGAGTAAACAAAAATTCAATAGCACATCAAGTATATTTCAATTTTAATTGACCATAAGCATACCTCTTGAAAAAATAGATGGTTTGATAGATGGACAAGGCAGGAAGAGAGGAGGATACAGGAAACGAAAATAAGAGCTACTTCCTCAGAAAACGAAAAGAATACTTTCATTATGTTGACTTCTTCACAAAAAAAAAAAAAAAAAAAATCTAGAATGGAAAGAATCTTTTTTCATATGAGTCATTTCCTTGAGCTATTTGAGTGGACTCTTTATTAACATAAATATTTTTGTAAGATGTAAATTTTGAGTTAAATTATATATGTGACCCTCATTTTAAAGTTTCTTTTCTATGCTAACTAATCACACTTTAATATTTTATAGCAAAGTAAGAAACTCATAATCTAGCCATCTAACCTGTTCATCACCAGAACTAACATATTTATTGTGCAACATTAATGAAATTTTTCCTCTTGATGGTTCATAGACTACACGACTCAAGAAAACAACATTTCAAATTAATCTGCTTGGCTCATAAAGCCTTTTAAGATCTCACAGACAAATCATTTCTCAAAGAAGGAATCTAAATGTCACCTCTAGGTACTGGCCAGGTACACCAAATATAGGCTAATTTAAAAATTGCGCCAAAATCATGATAAGAATTTATTTGACTACTAACAAATGCACACTTCAACCTTCATGGAAGTTTTGGGTTGGAATAATTTTTTACATTATAAAGTCAGCATACAATCATCTGAAATATACATTCAAGTGAAAGCTCACAATCTAACTCCATTCTTCATGACCTTTCCAGCAAATTTCTCTAAATATTCAAGGGCATGCATAAAAGATGCGGTTCACAGCATAGCTCGCTACTTTTATGATACAGCGGAATTCTATCCACACCATAACAACTAACCAATCCAAAGAACAAACATATGTATCACAATACCGAATCCCAAGTTCCAACATTTAATACAAAGGCATTAGCCTGTCTGTTGATCATTTAAAAGAAAATTACTATTTACAAACTTAGCATTGCAAATGATAAAAAAATTCAAGCATCAATTTTCATGGTGTGACATTATATTAACAGCTAATTGTCTACCGAAAGAAACCCTAATGCCATCAAGTTCATCACAGTCACTCTTCAATGTTTCACATTCTTAAATCTTCAATTAATAATAATAATAAATAATACTACCCCCATCAACATAAGCAGCAGAACACTCTGCCATTACTTGACATCACATCCCAACCAAAGCACTAAAACTTGGTATGTAAATACTCACAATAACCCAATGCAAATACAACAAAAATAAAATTTAGTTGGCATTGCCCTACTTAGCACATCAAGTAAAAACACAAACTCTCAGGTTACAAAAACCAAGTTAAAAACACCAACCTTTAGAATTGGTATATGTATATCACCCAAAGTATCATTGGGTGAAATCAACGCCGTCTCGAACTCCTCAGCCGAAAACTCAGCCGTAATATTCAATAACGGCCTAAAAACCTACAACACATAACCCAAAACTTCATTGACTTTACTAAAACATAAACAAAAATCAAAACTTTACAGAACAAGAACACTCACATGCAAGAAATTGAGTATGGAAGCTAACTCCCACATGGCCCGGAGACTCCAGCGTGGCAACTGAGACGGCGGAGGGGATCCCACTAACGGCGTTACTATTTTACTACTAGCTGTGCATTGCTGCTGATGGGGCAGCGACTCATCTAAACTCTCTGGCTGCTCTTTCTTCTTGGGCTTTCGTTCGATCACGGTCTGGGCCTGAGCCGCGGCGTAGAGGCGTTGAGCAGCACGTATAGTGCACGCGCGGGAGGGACGGTTGCTTCTGTTAATTGGGGGAGTTGTTGCATCATTTTGAGGAGAGTGGGTGTCGTTTTGGGTAAAGTCGTTTGGTTGTTGCTGCTGTTGGGAAGAGATCGGAGAAGCAGGGGTGGATTCATGGGACATGGTTAGAGAGATCCAGAGGGTTTATGTTGGTTATGGTGAGATTACGTCTAGAAGATGATGGGTTTTGGCTTTCAGATAATTTTTAAAAAAACAAAAAAAACAAACTGAAAAGAGAAAGAGATTAATGTTGGTTGTGTTGTTGTGAAAGAGAAAGAAGAAACACAAAGAAACTGGATTATTATTAGGACCAAAGGTCCACAGACATAATTCACAACATAATAATAACTGTATCTATTCTATTCTATCTATGTTGGTTTTTTTTTATTTTAAGGTTAATTTTTGTTCGTATAAGTAGAAAATAGGAGACCATGAAAGAAAGAGAAAGGGGGGAAGATACAGAAGGGTACAACGAATGGGAAGGAGAAAGAGGGACAATAATAACACCTGGGAATTTCCATTTATTTTGGTGATTTTGTTGATTGTAACTTGGTTTCCATTCTTCTAGTTAGTGGTTTAGGGTAAAAAATTAAATAAACCATCTTCTTAAAAACCTTACCTTGTTATAATCGATATCAGAGAGAGGGGAGGAAAGGGATTAATCACAATCTGATTACAAGGAATAAATGCTGTACTCGTTGTGAACATATATTATCCAACTGTTGATACGCATTTGGGTTTCTTTTCATCATTTTTGGCCATTTTGTATCAACTCAACCCCATTGCTTATGTACTATTAAATTACAAGTGATTTTTAAGATAAAAACACATTCCCTATAAAATTGATGGGTAACTGGATCTAGAATATCATTGCTTTTAGTTTATGGCTATGTCTTGCAATTATATACTTAGCTTTGAATCTGCTAATTTCGGCAGAAATTTTTTAGATGAATTTCTAGTGGACCTGGTGACAACATTTATGAAACCATGAGATTCTAGTCTAGAGCTTCTCTACATTGATTTCTTGTGGCCTGACCTGGGTTCACACTTGATATTCAACTTGGAGGATGCAACATTGGTTGTGCATTCGGAGAATCATGTTGAGGGTTTTCTTTCTTTACTGGTTGTCGGTAGTGCTTGCCATATCGCTTCCAATCAATATTGATTGTTCATTTTCTCACACACAAGGTTTATAACATGCATTTATGTACTTTAAAAATATGTTATCTTCGTTATGTAGTCATTTTGAATCATGCTGTCAAAAGATGATATGCAGACTTGAGCAGGTACGACTAGCCTTTATGTTGGCAGGAGACACTTGGACTGGTAGCACAACAATTATGGTTCATGATGCCAACAAATTCAAATCTAGTAGCTTATTCTCGAATGATAATTAACTTTCAGAAAGAAGCTCAAACCCCTATCGCGTTTATGTCTAGTTAGTTATTGTATTAAATGATCAGTGATGACAGATTAGTCCTCAAGTAAAGAAATCCCCCACAAATTCTACCCCATATAAAAGTTGCAAATGCAGCTTGCTGAAATGGATTATAAAGGAGGTCAACCATCCTGATATACAAAGGGCAAAGGAAACCATTCTAGAGAGGGCCCAGTAGAAGAAACATCAAAGAGAATAGGAGCACCAGACTGCCGTATGTGCCTCTCAACTGGTTTGCATGTGAAGGGGCAGATGAAGTAGGACTCAGGGATGGGGTAGTTTCAATATTTTGAGCAAGACAAGACAAGTGCAGCGACTTGGATCAACAACTCTATAAACTCCCATCACTGGTAAGGATAAAGATATCCTTTTTGGTTATCAAATGAGAAGGAAGCAAGAGCCAATAACAGCAAAAGGACACACACAAATCTCATCTCTGGTATATCAAAGAAGCGCACACAAATCACATGTATATAGAAAGCTAGAACTGATGCTGGATGATCATGAAGTTTGAGGGCATCATTCCCCTACCTCAGTTTACTTTTTTCCCTGAAGCCAAGTTGGCAATTTTCGAGATAAGATATATTAATTTCATAGAGATTCTTAACTCTATGTTTAAGGAAGCTGATAAGAAGGATTATTGTAAAGCATACGTTGCAACAGCAAGGAGAGTAAACTTGAATTCTGGTGCAGTAGGGGCATACTCTGGATAAATACTGAGAAATCTGCATATTGACAATATAATAACTGAACAAAAATAAATTATAAATACGTAAATTAACCACGCAAAAGGCAACTCACACTGAACACACACACACACATGAAAAAGTAAAAAGGGGTGGGATATATGCCTTTCTTTTTTGAATTTTAATCTACTACAAATTTCCCTGTCCTCCAAGTCAGAGTATCTATCATTCACTGGACAAATCGCCCCAAAATTACATTTATCTAAAGAACTGACTAGTCTAATCAGACTTCACCATGAAAATGATGAATAACTGATACAAAGAGGTCCCTAACCAAGAAGAAATGAAGGAAACCAAAGGCCTGCAGCAACAAAATAATGTATCTGCTCCAAGAGTTGCCTGTACACAATTTGATCCTTCACATGCTTGCCTCTTCTCTATCTTGTCCTCTCACAATAATATCATTAACCATCAAGTGCACCAAGCACTTTCATATCTTCCAAGAATGCCATATACAAGTCATCAATACTCTTAGGCTTTGGTGCTGATGATGAGTTAATTGATTCTTGCTTCTTCACAACCATTGGAGCTGCAGGCTGAATGGCCAGTACAGTTGTCAACACCGAAGACTTCGGTTTTGCTTTCAGGAGAGCAGTTTCTCGCCTGACTCGGACAGAAGCAGGAACCTAAATTTAAACAGAATATTAGGCTAAAGATATATAACACCAACTATACATGATACAAGCAAACAAGGAGCTCTATCCAACCAAACCAAAATTAAAATACTAAGAATTCATGCAAGGATTTTTTAACCATACAAAGAAGATATTCTTGAACAATAACGCAAGAGTAGTTACAAGGGTTAGCACTGTGAAGTAGCAACATTGCAATTTATTTGACATGGGCCCCACAAAATTATCAAAGAAGCTCTCCACATAAATGCAGCACTTCATACTATGTGTAGGTTAAAGTTGTGAATGCATACCCTTCCAAACATCATAATTCCAGTAACAAAGAAAACCTAGACCTTCACAACATAATAAATAATATTCAAAATTATCAGATAAAAAATATACTTTCCCACACTGAAAAGTGGTGTAAACCTTATCATCGACTATTTTTACTAAATCAACAATTTATTCCCTCCTCCACAGGGTACCGTCATACCCATTCTAATAAACACACACACACACACATATGTATATCAAATGCAATAACACAGATACATCTTGCCACCCACCATTTCTGGAATTAATTTTACACCTCGCTTCAAAGTCCAAATGAAACATTCAAGTCTATGTCCACATATCATGGCCAACTTAAATCTTTTCTGCACATTAGAAAAAGCTGGCTAAGAGTCCAAATTGAAACCTCTTAAATGGACTGCTTCACGTCAATCAGTTACAAAAATTCAAGATTGCCTTGGCTGCAAATAGCTGTCTGTTCTAAGACCTACAAATCATAGCTTGCACAGGCATAACAACATCTTGCCAATTCATGTCATCCACTTATATCCAAAAATTAATTTGAACCCCAGACAACTCCACAATACTTAAACCTGAGGAATAATAACTCTCATCAGTCATCACAATATTTAATCTCCCTCATAAAACCAGTATCCTATGATGCTTTTTCACTATTGAAAAGTAATCTTGACCTAAGAAAGGCACTTCTACAAATGCATTTCCACAAATCTTGACACTGATAACAGATGACACACATCAAAAAGCACAATTTATAATCACAACATATCACAAGCACTAGAATCCGCAATACCTAGAGAATTGCAATATGAGAAAGGAAGAGGAAATCTACTTACCATAGCTGTAAGTTCAGGAGTGTGCTGAGCTAGTGGCCTTTTAACAACAGTTGAAGCAGCGGACTTCACATATGATGGCTTCTGTGGCCCAGGAAGCCTGTTAGCAGGATACTCTCATTCCTGTAAGGTAGGAGGGGGACCAGGTGGAAGTGGTGGTCTCATCATTGGAGGAACCATCAAACCAGGATGGGCAGCCCCACCAGGAACCACAGGTGCAGATAGTGGTGGGCGCATGTCTGGAGGAGGTGGAGGTGGAGGTGGAGGTGGGAGGAAATGCGATATTCCTGGAGGTAATACATCAGGCTGTATAGTTGGAGTCAATGCAGGTCCAGGAACAGGAGATTGTTGCCTAGGAGGTGGAGGTGGTGGTGGTGGTAGAACCACATTAGGAAGATCCTTGGTTGCTGGAGGATTATTGTCATCAGCTTCAGATGACGCACCCTCAGACTCATTACCTGTCGACTGTTGTGACATTCCAGGAGGTGGTAGAGGTAGGGGAGACACCTAAATGAGAAAGAAAAGAAGCATCAGCATTTTATCACAATGACAGTAATAATTGGGAGAAAAAAAAGATGACATACCTAGAACCAAGCAGAAAATTGCACCATACATCAAACAAACAAAACTAATAGCATAACTATGTGTAATGTTTATGATTCTCAAGTCAAAGCATATTCAAAGTAGCTGAATTAGAAAAGGCTTACCTGAGCTGACACCTTGGAAGGGTCATCAATTCTCTCCCTTTCATTAGTGCTGATGACAGGAGGAAGTGGTTGCGATAATTGTTGAAGGGATGGCAGACGAAGTGGTGGATGACCTGCAATTTGTTCTTTGGGTGGAGGTCCAGGAGGAGGTGGTGGTAAAGGTGGTGGAGGCAATGACATAACTATATTTCCTGAAACAGTAGGGGGCATTGGAGGTGGAGGTGGGAGAGGCAAAGACTCAAGGACATCAGAGCTCAATTTTGCAGCATCAGACAATGGAGGAGGTGGTGGTGCTATGGCTAAAGAAGCATCATCAGATTCTGTTTTTGAGGATGATGCCACATCACTTGATGAACTGCCAGACAAGGGAATTCTGGTCCTAAAGCCATAATCAAAGCAGGTTTTGAGTGAGTGGGGTAGAAATTTATCAGCAAATAAAACTGGAAGGTACTCGAGCAGAAAATAAGAAGGAGATGAAGAATATGCAGACCTATTGACGATAAACACATTGGAGGCTTTCCAGGTGGTGGGGCACCGGTAGGATTCAATGTTGGGTGATGGTAAGCAGAGTCCTGCAACAAAATAAAAAAAAAGTACAAAAAGAAAAGGGTAAACCTAGGTACACAAATGAGCAAAAAGCACTAAAATAGCAATCACAAGTCAGCTGATCTACTTCTGGCTTTGGGTGTTTCACTCTCCCTTCCTCTTCCACACGGGTCCTTCTTCGAGGAGGCCCCAGATGACTGAAACAGACAAAAAGGTACAGTTTGTAAAAGAGAATAAATCAGGTTTAATCTATAGAGTTCAAACAATGTACACAAAAATTGATCAGAAAGTGAAACTGATTTACCTAAACATTACTGGGGTCCCACCCTTCTCCATTTTCTCATGAAGTTCCTGCAGATAGAGTAAATAGTGCCACTCAATCATGTAAGATAATAAATCATTAAATAATGCACAAAATACATGAAATTAAGTCACTAATGACTTTAAAGCACATACAAAGAACATAATCCATAAATTTCCCAGTGGATTGATATGCTTTGACTGAAACTGAGATACTATAAAACTCATTGGTACCAGCTTCCACCTATAGACATTTGCAATCCCAATTACATTACACCAGGTTATTCATTGTTTCCGCCCTTTTCCACTATATACTTTCAGTAGAGTCAGGCATATGTTCATTCAATGCGGGACTTAGTTGAGAACCTGCTAGAAAGGTAAAAGACTACCTAGAAGGCACATTTATTTATATAAGTGGCATTGACCTACCACCTCAATAACACTCCACACTTAGGTCGAGAGAACAGTGGCAGAATACCATTCCCTAGTAGGTGAACCCTTGCTTTGGGTGTTAGGGGTTGGGTGGAGCATGCGCGTGTGCACTGTGATTTTTTTCTCTCTCCTCCACATTCTGCATACATGTCTGTAGCAAAAGGGGTGCACATTAATAAGTCTGCATCACAAGCATTACCTTTCTTTTCTTAAGAACAAGATTAAGTGTGTCCTCGAAATGCCTCTTCTTGTGCTTTCTTGCTTTGTCCAGTGCACCATCAGCCTCTGAAACAATCCATAACAGTAAATTAAACAAAAATGAAAAAACACTAACAATCCAATTTTAATTTGCAATTAAAATGATTAAAATTACTCAACACATGCACAACAAGTGAAGCACAGGATGAGCCAAGTTCAGTAAGAACAAAGGCATCATATCTACAGAGCTTAAGACTCTTAAATCTATAGACCAAGCTGTTTAAACATAACGTAGCAACTCAACAAAAATATAGAAGAGAAGTACTACAGAACAGAAGCAAATGAGATTGGATAGAGGAACATAAATGTGCAAAAACTGTAATTCATGTGTCAAATAACTTCATTCAATTTGAAAAAATATTTTTTTTAATAAACCTTATTAGTTTCCTTACCATGTTCTTGGTGTGCCAACATTTCATTTACAAAAGTTATCAAATAAAATTCAATATATATAAAAGTATAATGAACAGATATAAGTTGTATTGATTTCAGCTATAATATTGAAATTTCGTAAACAAAAACAAAAGAAGCATTTTGGTTGGAAAAAAAGACAAAAAATTACAATGTCATATTATTATAAATGACCAAATAAATCAAGACATACTCATCATTTCCAATTTCTCAATCTACTCCCTGATTGCCTCCGGGTCCTTCGTCAAAATTCCCACCTCTCTAACCTTCTTTCTTTCTTTTTTGTTCTGTCAATAAACACCAAGTCAAAAACGTTCTTAACTGGAACATGCCATGAAATCTACTAAACCTCGCAAGAAAATTCAGTCATATTTATTTTCTTAAAACTCAAAAGAATACTACATCAATTTCCGCCATCATAGGGCAATTATACGATAGTAAAAAAGTAAAACATGAAACTGCATATAAACTTTATTAGCTTTAGAAAAATGAATAAACTACGTAGTAATATATTGAAAAATACCCGTTTGAGTTCCTTCTTACGAAGCTTCTTACGGTAGGCATCCGTAGGGTTCATTACTTTGCCTCCCTTCGTTGTCTTCATCTCCTTATTTTATTTTTCTAAAGGTTCTTCTTTCAGTTTGACAGAAACCGAAGGCTGTAACAAACTGAAACTACAAAATTAAAAAGATGATGATTCAGAACAGAAACTTGATCGCCCCTTCCCCTGTGCACTGCACTACGTGTGGGACATAGAATTACGAATGCCGCCCCAACTAATACTGTTATCCTATTGGGTGAGGATAAGAGCCCGGCCCGAAATCTGAGCCATAGTTTGTTCTGTATCGGATCTGGACTGGGCTTAGCCCAAATCTTCTACTATATTACCCAAATCTTCATTTCAGATGCATACCAGGCAGGCAGGCAGGGGAGCTCATGATTCGCTGAAGAATCTTGCGCTGCGGAAAGAGCTTTGGGGATGTCGCTGTCCCAAGTCCACAAATGGACTCCTCTCCGCGTAAAATAGTTGTCTTATTCTCTCTGTATTCTCCCTCTGGGCTGTGATTGCGATTTTCAAAAGATGGGCCAGTAGAAGCAACTAATGTGTGCCCAGAATAGAAAGTGAAGATGTTCTCTAAAATTATAATGATCATAATATAGGCAGCCAAGGCGAGTGCAACTGCAGAGAAAGCATCCAAGTGCTTCTTATATCAACTGATGCTTACTAGACACTTGCGCCAAAAGGAAACAAAAGTTGGCTTGCTTATAGTTTCGTACGCTTCACTTAGACCTGCAAAGCCCTCTCCGAGAAGATTCAATTAAATTAAGGGGTATTCGGTTTGAATAATATTTTGTTATCAAAATAGAAAGATTATTACAAAGATAGATTATTTAAAATATTATTAGGTATAAATGATTATTATGTTTGATAAAATTTGATAGATATAAATAATTATTGTGTTTAGTTAAAAATAATAAAAAAAATACTAATAAATTATTTTACTAAAATGTACTTAAATATAATTATTTTTAAATATTTTTATATTATTTGTTATATTAATTAAAAATAAATTTATTTTTAACTTAAAAAATTAATAAATAATAATATAATTATAATAAAATCAAGATTACATTGATAATCTTTTAATACCTAAAGTGAAGATATAATCAGATTAATACCCATATTACCTGTTACGTCAGTATTGATAGTAAAAAAATTATCAGAATTTTTTATTACTGACAAATCAAATAAGATAATATAAGTAATAAAAGATAAATTATCAAGGTAATATTTAAATTTCTGGAACCAAACAGCCGTGAGTTCAATGCAAAGATCCAAATGTCTTAAAATTAATGACATAAAGATACCAAAATATATGATAACACTTGCACAAATCAAACTGTAGTTAATAGGATTAAATAGGAGGACAATGACGCTACAACCCAAGAATATAAGTTCAGCCTAATTACAATACAATTGGATTAGTTGCAGTCTTAGAGTAGTTGAAGTTATAATAAGATTAGGAGTCCTCATATTCGCAGGAGTCAATGAGAGCATGAGGAAGGAGAAAAGAAGGCCCGGGGTAACACCTGCATTGGCACCCATGTCTTTGAAGACAGACACAGTGGCTAGTGTTGATTGGCCAAAGTCTTGTGTAGATTTCGAAGGTGGAAGTATAGATACCGAAAGTGATGCACTGAATCCATATGCTGGCCACAGTAGCAATACATTTTGAATTTAGGCTCTCCCTTACCATGTCCTTGTCCTGTCTTTAACATTCAATTCTGTTCAGTGACTGTTCCTAGCTTACCTGGTCCATGTGAAAGCCTTTTCTCATTTTGTGAAGAAAATCTGGAGGCTGTGATAAGAAGAGTATCGCCAGATTCTTCCTTAGATCCCTAGAAAAAATCATACATAATCCAAAAGCTGATAATGAGGTTGGCAGTAATAACTCATCTGATAGTAAAGATTTATTTCCTTTATGTTTCTTTGGTGACCTGACATAGAAAATCCAATGTAACTGATGGTTGTAGCCATCGATCTGAGGACCTTTTCACTGCAGCAAATCCAGGTCAACTTTTAATGAATATGTGCTTTCCAGTTTTCCTGAAGTTGGCTGGTGAACCACATGTAACAAACTCAATACACCTCATTAGAATGAATATTCATTTTTTAAGCTTTCTTGAAGTTGGCCACATTTTCACAAATTGCCTGATTGATTTAAATTGCATTATGTAGACATTGTGCGAATTGGAAGACATAAAAATACTTGAAAAAAAAAAAGAAGTTAATGAAACTTGCCACTAATAATCACACTGTTTCAGCCGCTGGATTGCTGGACAACAGATTACTCATTCAAAAATATCCAACTCAAGTAGAGGGGAGGAGTTTCCCGGCCAGTATCTCTTATTGTGACCCTTTCAAACTGGTCTTTGGTAGCAAACACTGTCATGCGTACGTTTCCATGATGAGGTAGCATTCATTGGATAGGTAACAGCAATGTCAGTTGCTGGAAGTTTTTAAGTTTTCAAATTTTAATTTTCAGCTTCTTTTCGTCTTTCTGTGCTGATTCCAATAATAATGCAGGAAATGTATAACGAAGATGGTGTGCATGAAATGCTTTATAATTCAGACAGTTGGCCCTGCATGATCAACTGATTCCTGCAAAAATGTATCCGTGGCAAGATACATTTTTCAGCTTTTTCCAGATCTCCCTCAACATTTCGTAATGTTAATTCAAGAGATCCCCTTACCCAGCAGATCTAGAAGATATCATCTGTACATTGCATATGGTTGTCCATGTGCATGCAGGTGTCTTTCGACCTTGAAAATCAAATGCCTTGGCAGAGCAATCTCTTTCACAGTAAATATTTTGATTGTCAGTTTTATGTTGTTGAAGTATAATGGTTCTCATATTTTTCTATTCATGGCAACGTATTCAAATCAAAATGGGAAAGAACAAGCAAGAATGACAAGCATATTGGATGGGTATTCCAGTTTCAGAAACTGAAGAACCTGGAGCCGAGCTGACCCTTTGAATGGAGCACGAAGCATAAGGGAACTTTACGGATTGCAAGCAAAAATTGTAGCGGAAAATACTCAGTTCCTGTATATATCATTCATTTCAAGAGGTTTACATCTTTAAATTAGACAAATTAATATAAAAAATGTATAGACATAAACATCTTTTCAGCTGACAGAAGGTTCATATGGCAGCAGGAATAAATTGTGCCTTAATTGAGCAAATATGTCAAAAAAGAATATCCAATTTCTTCCACTTATAATTTAGAGAAAACACTCTACTGCATATATTTTTTGAATAATCTTAGTTGTTCGTAATGTCATTTCGGTCTGACATTTATCTTTAATTAGTTTCTAATTTCTACCAAGAAAGCATGCCTCCAGAACAACAATGATTATTCTATTCATTCCATGATTCAGTCATCAGATTGAACTCTGAAATATTGTATCTTAATTCTAAATCAAAGAGATGATATTATTGAAAAACTGTAAAATGTAAATTTATAAGTGAATGACTAACAAAGAACAACAATTGTCTATGAAATTGAGAAAAAAAATGGCCAAAATTGCGGAATCTAACCTATATATTATATAAAAATTTATGAATTGAGCAGAAAAGAATATGGAACGCACTGATCTTAGTCTGGCCTTCTTTATCTATTGATACTGATCAGACTGAAGCATGCAGCAGCACTCTTCAATTCATTTTCTGCAACGTGCTCAATCGATTGTGTTGTATCTTTCAGCGATTCTTCCGAACTGCAACCATCAATTTGAGAATCAAAACAACAAGAATGAATTGAAGTGTAGAGTAGAAGTCAATTAATTACCTTGAGTCGTAAGCCTCCTTAGAATCAATGTATGATTGTCTGTCATCAATGGTATCAAAAAAGGGATGCATCTCATCGTAATCATGAATAACCTCTTGCTGAATGGCCAAAGGTTGATGAGATTGAATGGCTATAGAATTGGAATTGTTGGTGGTAGGAGTAGCATATTGATGTTGAATCCACATAGAATTAACAGCATTATCTTTGGAATCCATGTCAGTTGTGGAGTTGTTATTAATAGAAGAATATGAGCCAGAAAGAGGCAAAGCATGTGGAGTCTGATTGAAAAGTGGAAGGGAATTGCTGTTATTATTATTAGGAGGAGCCATGCCCAATTCAAGTTGTGAAGGCACATCTTCTTGTTGATAATGATAATGATGTCTATACATCTCTAGTTGTGGATGAACAGCACGAAGCGCCTCTTCAGTCTGCCAAATTCTGTACTCTAGTTGACAAATAATGCCCAAACAACCATGAACAGGATACCGATCACGAATATCAGCTTGGTAAATAATGGAACGCATTGCTTCAGTCTTTTGATCAGGGTCTAAATTCTTTAAAATACCCAAGATATTGCGAACACCGAATAGTTTATGAGCATTTTGAAACATTTTAGGTTGGTCAGGAGGGAAATAAGGAGCTAAAGGGCACTCAGCATGGCACTTTCGTCGTTGGTATTTGCAAGCTGCACAGGCTTGACTGGTGCCACCCTTCAGGGTCATATTTGTAACATCAAAATGTTTGTGAGCAACAAGATAGAAGAGTAGGAAGAAAGAGAGGGGTGATGTGGTTGAACTGAAACAGAGCACAACACAAACAATACTTTGATCTGGTCTGATATCAGCGGATTTACTGGATGTGAAGAGACTCAGTAAAACTATAAGAAAATGAAACCCCAAATATCGGGGTGTTTCCTATGTGGGTCATTTTTTTGAAAATGGGATAAGAAAAATCCTTTTGCAAGATTCTATTCTTTCTGTCACAACAAACAATAACAACTGACGGTTTCTTCCAAAAATCAACCCACCCAGCTGCTTCATTTTTCCTGTTTTAACTCACTCTCATGCATACATGTATACATATATTTATTTATCCCTCCAGGAATGGAAAGAAAAGAAGAAGAGGTTTATGAGTTGAGCTTGAGAGTGTTCTTCCTTGTAGGACAAGAATGAGATGAGATCATCATTTTTAGGGGGATATGGGTAAATATGTCCAAAGAAAATATATGAATTGCCTTTTAACAGATTATTTTTTTTATACCGACATGGATTTCTCCTCAATTTATTACAAGAAAACTGAAAAATATAGATATAATTTTTAGGATGATTTTGCAGTACCCAACATGTATATTAATAAAATTATGTATACTTCACAAATGAGTAAACACTTTATATGTGTTATCAATAATTAGATAATTTTGAAGTAAAAATAAAATAACATCTAATCACATGATAACACATTATGTGTGTATATATATATATATATATATATATATATAAAAAATGTATACATATAACAATTTTCCATGTATATTTGCATCAACTAATGCCACTTCATTTTGGATATTGTTAGACTTTATAACAAAAACATCCTGTAGATTCAAGTCAAATCAATTTAAGTTTAAATCTTTTTAAGCTTAAACAAACCAAACTTAAATTAAAACTTTAATTCGAATTCAAAAGTTCATTAATATTTCAGCTCTCTGATATTACTGTTTAACTCTCCAATGTTACTATTCATCTCTCCTGCAACTAGCTTGAGTTGGACATTTTAAATAATCAAACTCAAATTGACTTTTATTCAAATTTGATTTAACCCAACTCAAATTCATTTTTATTTGCCATGATAGGGGCATGCATGCCATATCTTATAGAAGTTTTACATTATTGATAAAGAGTATAAGTGGCTTAATGATCATTCATTTGACAAGTCCTTTCTTTTTTCTTGGCTAATTTTTAGGAACTTAAAAGAAAAATGAGCCTGCTACAGTACAATTTCAATTTCATGCAAGAGTAATATGACATAATTCTTCATTATTAAAAATTATCATAATTTTTATGATTGTAAGATGCTAATTATTCATCAACAACATTATTATAAAATAAAATAAAAAAAAAACTTTCCCAAAATTACCAAAAAAGATATCTGCCAAGGACTTATCTATGAAATACCAATATAACATCAATTGACTGCCCAACTGCAGCAATAACAATATTGCTTTAAATCAGGAAACAAACAGATCCCGTCATCCTTCCTACCCAGATTTTCTATTACCATGCAGATTTCCCAATATACTGAGTTTCAAAATTTCAACCCTTATCATCATCAATTTTACTCTGTGATGGGGTACAAAGAGTTGAAGTGCCAAAGCGGCCATGATTATATCTATACACAACTTTAAATTTGGGAAAATATATTTCTAACCCAAAAAAATAATAATAATAAGCTAAAAGAGATTTTTATTTCTAATTAAACTAAATTCGCCACTTACAAGTATGCTCAGCTCCTGGCAACAGCATTACATGCGCCTTAAATTCATTCATGACTGGCCACTATTTACTTTCTTTTCCCTTCTACCAAGCCATTTTATTAATTGAGGCACCCAAGAAAAATATTCATTGGCAATGGCACCAAACACTACCATCTCAGGCTACTCTGTTATCTCCTTCTATCAACATCAAAAGAAATCTCCTTTTGACACATGTTCCCTCCAAAAACCAACCCTTTCTCCTACAAAATCCTTTACTTATATCACAAAACTCTTGTATCTTGATTTATAACACAATTCTGAAAATTTTTTCCAAAACTTCTTGACTTCTTATTTTAAAGCCAATATTCCAAGTATCACTGTCTGAACCGCAGGGTTGTAAGAGGTAACACATCTCTATAAACAACCTCACATCAGCGACAGTTATTGGGTGCCAGGTAATGACAAACTGATGCTTCCCCTTTGCAGCAAATAATTGAGATAAATACCATACAATATCTAATTTACAGCTTCAAAGGAAGGGCAAATGACTATTTCCCAACCAAGTTTTAGTCTAATCTTAAAAGTATATTTACGATAGTTTAAAAACTCATCCATAAACTATTTTCTGTTAAAATTTTTAATTATAAATAAGGGTAAAACTGTTATTTTACTGTTTATATTAAAGATATATCATTTATATTATTTTCCTCCAAAGATTTTGAAAAATGATATTTTAACCTAGCCTCTCAACTTTAAAAAAGTGACATTTCACCCCCACAAACCCTTAGGTTTTCTTCTCTCCAACGGCAACAATGGCAATAGCAACGACATTGGCCACCATTCTCCTCCCTTCTCTCTCTGCCACCGTCGACAACTTCCCATGACAGATGAAGAAACACAAGTGTGACGAATCGAAGACGAAGAAGTTATCATCATTTTTCGCCTTTCTCCCTCAGATCCATCACGTTTTTCGTCGAATCAGCTTCAAAAAAAGCTTTTGTCATGCAATTCGTCTTTGTCTAAAGTTGAATCGACTAAAAGCAAAGCCGACGTTGCTTCATCACACAGGTGCTAGAGAAGCCCAATACAGCCGAATATTTTCGTCTTTGATTCATCGAGACGATGCTTCTTTGTCAATCGTGAGATGTTGTTGGTGATGCCAGAGAGAGAAAGGAGGAGAATAGTGATCATCGTTGTCGTAGCTGTCGTCGAAGAGAAGAAAACCTAAGGGTTTATGGGAGTAAAATGTTACTTTTTAAAGTTGAGAGGCTGGGTTGAAATATCATTTTTCGAAATCTGGGTGATAAAATTATATATTTTTTAATATGAAAAGTAAAATGGCAGTTGTACTCTTATTTGTAACTGAAAATTTTAATAAAAGTTAGTTTATAAGTGGATGTTTAAATTTTTAAACTACTGTAAATATGTTTTTGAGATTGAATTAAAACTTGGGTAGAAAATAGATGTTCCCCTCAAAGAAAAGAACCTGAGGCTGCAAGCGTCCTCTTTCACACGTCAACAACATCAGCCCAGCTACCAATCGCCTGAATTCCACTGGAAAAACATCACCTTTTACATGGCAATGTTCAAAATAAAAGGTGGTCATACCTTGACTGTTTTGTTATCATACATAATCCACCGTTCATGTTCATGACTATAGGCAAAGCAATGATATTGTTGCTCGTAGTAACAAACCTGAGTCGCAAAAGCAACAAATAAATGATGTCAGAATTCGTGTCTACATCACAAAGATAGATGATTAATCAACCCAGATATTTTTCCAAGTTAACCTGTCTTTTATGAATGGTATTCATTTTATTTGTAAATTCCCCAATAAGTTCTGGTATCAACATATTTTTTTCAAAAAAAAAAAAAAACTAGAGAGAAAACATCCCTAAGTTATTGGCAATAAACTGAAAATTAATAAAACTTTCTCAGATGGGTCATTCCAGAGAATAAGAACGAGAAAACACTTGTCATTCACACTCTAAATCACAAGTCTCGGGCTTTACAATTCTCTCTTTTGACTTTTTCTTTTCCCCCTTTTCAATTTTCCATATATAACTGGCCAGCAAATGATGATTCAAGACTTTTAAGGCAAAATATTCAAAGATGTGTCAATTTGTAACTAATATGCATATATTAGATTTAACTCTTGGACAGTTTGCCTGTGAGGCAGTGCTCACACTATTTGCTTGTTTCAATTCGTTATCTCTCATTCTGCTACTACCTGTTATTCTCTTACCATCACCATAGAGAAGTCATCTCTCCTAACACCCATAAAAAAGAACAATATAACTTTCCTTCGAGATCTACTTAAAGATCCAAACCCATCCTTCCAAATTTATGGCCAAGGCAAAACCTTGAGAATTTGAATTATCAGCTTTACCTTTTGCACCATGATAGACACTTGAAGCATGTGATGCCACTATTGTCTCAGCAGATGATTTTGGGTAAACTTCAGAAAACTTTTCTCTTCTAATGATCTTCACATTCTTAGATCTTATACTCGAAAGTGGCCTGGTGGGATCAACCATACGGTTCTTTGAAGAATTTGGTAGACCACTGCCATCCAAGAGAAGAAGCTTATAATGCATAAAATCAGACAAAAAACTCATTGCAGCTATACCAGCCATAACAAACCGGTCACTAATATAGGAGGTGAAGTGATCACATCCTTTGAAACAGCATCAATGCCATTAGCATTACTAACACAATCTAATCTCCCTAAAGAACTGGAAAAGAAACCCTCTCTGATTCGTGAGAACACTCCCCTTTTACTGCATCTCCCAAAATCACAATACCTACTCTGGCAGAGGTGGAAGGCTTTTGTGTGTTATGCTGTCTTTGTGAAACACAAGATTCATCCTCAGGGAACGTACATGAATTTCAATCAGATGCTTTACATCGGGGACCATTATGCAAAAATGACCGAGTGGTACTTGAAAAATTAGTAATCTGCTTTGCCCGCAATATAAAATTACCAGTCTATGCAATATGCATAAAAACATTATGCTCATCATCACAAGTAAGAATTCACTCATTCATTACCTCAAGTACAAAGATTAACATACAAGTCCACTGTGCCAAACTAACCATTGGCCACAATGTTACAAGAAAAGAGTACAGGAACAAGAAGACATCCCCACAAGGCAGTAAAGTGCAACTGGGCGTTAAGTCAACATTAAGCAGAGACAATTCCATTCAATGAATCATAGCAACAGAACTGCTCAGATCCCATCCATGCAGTAAAACCACCAGGACATGCACTCATAACTTGTATTTTAATAAATCAAACCAACGGAGAAAAGTTTTGGTAAAATCAGTAAACATATGAAATAAACAAAGAAATCGTAGGATGAGAGAACCATTTACAAGAAATTTATTATACATAGGCAAATCTTATCAATAAGAAATACGACAAGAAACCTTGCTGTTATTTTGATATATTTTACTAAAGCTGTTGTTTGGAGTTATGCACTTAACTTCCTTATTTTACCATTTGCAGTTCAAAGCCCTATAAAATTTTTCTTAAATTTTGACATTGATGAGAACATTGAAACCTATTATTCGGATGAAAAAGGACATTGCCTACAGTGAAAGTTAAACAAGTCAATAATGAAGACGAAGTCTAAAGTTAAAAATTTTAAAAAAAAAAAAAAATGCATCTTTCAAACCCGAATTAAGAGTTAAACAAAATTTAGTGGAAAAGCAATTCATTCTAATATTTTCATGAAAAAGGAAATGGAACCCGTTGGTGGTCACGCCCCTTTCTTCTTCAAACTTTGGCCAGTTACCTCCTTCCACCCTTCCTTTCAAATACATGTAAATTTGGACTGGTTTAACCCGCAACAACCCCTTCAAACACCACCATCGATCCATAATAACACCCGAACACAACACACAACCAGCATGGGCTATTGTAATCTGAAGAAGCGTCTAACTGCTCAACAGGTGCTTGGTAAGCCAATCTGGCTATTTATACTTTTGCAGAAGTTGTGGCTGAGTTTTGCATTTTTCCTTCATACTTTGATTGACTACTTAAGGCTACGTGTTGCTCTAGTAATGAGCATCACTACCACTACAGCATCTAAATGAAAGCAAGTGCAGAATCACTTGAACAAATACATTCATTTGCAGCTGGCATAATGAAAAATCCTTGAAGAAAAAGAAATATTTTCAAAAATGAGAAAGAATGGTAAGATCCAACTGGCTCAATTTCATGTCAAACTGGAAGTATCTCTACGCGAATTGGACTCGTTCGATTCAAAGGTATTTTTCATAACAGTCTCACAGTAACATTAAATCGATGGTTGGTGTAATGGGCCAGGCCTACGTTTGTCATTATGGAGCCTTAGAAAATGCAAATAATAATAATAATAATAATAATAAAATCATAATCATTTCTGCCTAAACCTTTTTCAGCAACAATTATTGTGTTTTACCTTTTTAAGCAAACCGTTGTTTTCATTTCAAAAATACCCTTCGCCTAATTTCTCACTTTACCATAGCATTTCCCCGATTAATTGCTTTCCTTTCACGAAAAGCATTAAGATTAAACTACCTGTAAAATTTATAAATTAAAAAACAGATTAATATTTTATAAAATAATTGATTTTTATATATAAAAAATATTACGTTTTTCTCTAAATTATCTGTAATGAATAAAATTTATAAATTAAAAAATAGATTAATATTTTATAAAATAATTGATTCTGATATATCGAAAATGTTACCTTTTTTTTAAATTATCTGTAATGAATAAAATTTATAAATTGAAAAACAATTAATTTTTATAAAATAATTGATTCTTTTATATAGAAAACAATGCATATATCGAAAACGGTGCGTTTTTTTCTCAAACAGGTTGCGTAAAGAGATCCAGGAATTTGGGAAGGGAATGGGTGTTTTAAGAGGTGCGAAAATTTGAGAAAGGGTGCGGAAATGGTGCAAAAATTTGGAAAGGGGTGCGGAAACCTTGTGGAAAACGGTGTGGGTGCGGGAATCTGGAAATGGGTGCAGAAATTTCTGAAAGGGTACGTGGATGGTGCGGTAATTACGGAATGGGTGCAGTAGGTTCTGAAAGGGTGCGAAAAGGGTGCGACAGTTTCTGAAAGGGTGCGAGAATTGCTGAAAGGGTGCGACAACCATGGCGGGTGCGTGAAAATTGCGGCAATTGCGAAAGGGTGTGGCAGCTTTTGAAAGAGTGCAAAAAGGGTGCAGGAATTACGGAAAGGGTGCGACAGTTTCTGAAAGAGTGCATGAATTACGAAAAAGGTGCAACAGTATCTGAAAAGGTATAGAAAGGGTACGACAGCTTCTGAAAGGGTGCGAGAATTGCTAAAAGGGTGCAGCAACTATGGCGGGTGCGTGGAAATTGCGGCAATTGCGAAAGGGTGTGGCAACTACTGAAAGGGTGCGGAAAGGGTGCGACAGCTTCTGAAAGGGTGCGACAATTATTGAAAGGGTGCGGCAATTTCTGAAAGGGTGCAAAAATTACAGAAAGGTTGTGATAGCTTCTGTGAGGGTGCGAAAAAGGTGTGGTAGCTTCTGAAAGGGTGCGGCAGTTTCTGAAAGGGTAGGGGGTGCGGGAAGGGAATGGGTGCATTAAGAGATGCAAAAATTTGAAAAACGGTGGAAAAATTTGGAAAAGGATGTGGATGCGGGTGGGGGAATGGGGGTGCAAGAATTTGGTAAGGGGTGCAGGTGCGTGCGAGCGGGTGCGGGAATTCGGTAAGGGGTGCGGGTGCGGGTGCGCACACGCACGCTAGTTCGGCGTGTAGGTGCGGGTGCGCACACGCACGCTGGTTCGGCGTGCAGGTGCGCACTCGTTGGTGCTGTGTGCGAGCGCGCACGTGCTGGTGCATCCATGTGTGCGGGTGCGGGAACGGGGTACGGGATTTTGGTAAGGGGTGTTAGGGCACCAGTACGTGCGCCCGCACGCATGCACCCAGGCATCAGCACTCGCCCGCCCGCACACACACACCAGCGCGCACGCACACCCGCACCCGCACCCCCATTATTATAATATAATATAATATAACAATATAATATTATATATTAATATAATATAATATAATATGTATTAATATATTAATATATATTATAATTCTCCCGTACCATTTTTATAATTTCCCCACACCCCTTCTGTTTTTCTCTCACCCTTTCACAATTTGTCGTACCCTTTCAGCAATTGTCGTACCCTTTCGCAATTTCCCCACACCCTTCCACGCACCCGCAATGCTTGTCGAGCGCGCGCTGGTGCCTGCGTGTGGGCGCCGCTCACTATTGCCTGCACACCCCTTCCACGCACCTTTTCGGTAATTGTCGCACCTTTTCAGCAATTGTCGCACCCTTCCACGCACCCGCAATGCTTACCGCACACTTTCACGCACCAACACCTCTTCCCGCACCCTTTTCCAAATTCCAGCACCCCTTACCAAATTCCTGCACCCCCATTCCCGCACCCGCACCCGCACCCGCACCCGCATCCGCACCCTTTTACAAGATTTTCGCACCCTTTTTCAAATTTTCGTAGCTCTTAACGCATCCATTCCCTTCCCACACCCTTTTCCAAATTCAGACAACCTGTTTGAGAAGAGAACACACCGTTTCAAGAAAAACCTACCGTTCTCGATATATCCATTATTTTGGATATATAACAATCAATTATTTTATAAAAATTAATTTGTTTTTCAATTTATAAATTTTATTCATGGCAGATAATTTAATCTTAATGTTTTTCGCGGAAGGTAGACAATTAATCGGCGAAATGCTACGGTAAGGTTGAGAAATTAAACGAGAGGTATTTTCGGATTGAAAAATACAATTTGCTTAAAAAGGTAAAACGTCAAATTTTTTGCCGAAAAAGGTTTAAGTGGGAAAATGATTGTCTATTTTAATTAATATCTCTGTTTATCAAGACTAAACCAAAATACTCATTTCCTTGCAAAGATGAAAATACCCTTCTAGTAAAATCAACCTAGCCAACTATACAAACCCACCAACCATGCGTTTACACAAACCTAGCCGCATGCATTCACAAACCCGACAATCGCAACTTCTACTAACAATTTTTGCTCATCTTCCAACCACCAAAATAGTTTAAAAGTTTAGTAAATCAATCATTATCATATTTTATATATTTTAGTGTAAAGATTTAAACTATTGGATGTAGTTTTTGGGTGTTTGTGGCTTAGAGTTTCGAATTGAAATATTTGATAAAATGATTTGATTTGTTGGTGTTTATCAATTTTTTTAGAGCTTTTGTATTGAACTTGGTGTAGAGTTGATTGTTAATAAAAAATTATTCGAAAAATAAAGTTTAAGAGGTGAAATCTCACCTTTCGAGTTCATTGTTCACTTCACAAATTCACATGGTGAACGCTGGTTGGAGATAAGGAGGTATTATTAATTTTTCAAAGTTTTCCCACTGTACAAATTCTTGTGATGGGAGACAAACTACAATTTTTCAAAGTTTTCCACCACACGAATTCGCATGGACAAGATTGGGAAAATTTAGGTCCCTTTTTTTGTAATAATGCATTTATCTTGAAAATTAATTTCGTTTTTGTTATTTTAAATTTTTTCATTCAATTTAATGGGTTTATTGACTTGTAATTTCGAAATTTATTGTATGTTTTTATGAACAATGCATTTAAATTATGAATTGAAGCATTCTAAAATGCTTTTCGAAATGTTCAATTTGGGGATAGTTTGTTATTTTCGTATTAAGCAAGTAAATTAGAAATTTTTAATTTTTAGGCTTTTTTAGTGTAGATTTCAAATATATTGTTTGTATTTCAAATCAAACTAAATACGAATTTATTTATTTTCAATCAAACTCACAGTATCAGATATTAAATGAAACTTAAAATATGCATTATGTGAAGAAAGACATGAAATGTGAGAGTTTATATAAAATGCATAAAAAGTATTTTTTAAAAATAATTAGATATTTGGGAAATTAATTAAATTATCCTTTTTTAAGGGTAATAAACAAATTTACCCCTAATTTTGGGATTTAAACAAAATATCCATATTTTAAAGGATTTAAACGAAAATGTCTTAAATTTTTAATAAAATACCAAAACTACCATTCTTTTTATTTCTATATAAACTATATCTCTTCCTTTATCTTTCACGTATACAATTTTACTTATTATCCGAGAGAGATTTATGAAGAAAGAAAAGAAGTTCGTGATCGGGATTTCAAGCGAGAAGAAAAAAGTCTATGATATCGAGATATTTATATATGTTATAACTTCAATCATTATTATTTTATTGATAATGCAATTGTATGTGGTGTTTTATATAATAAATTAGAGTTGTGTATAAAAAGTAAATTGATAAAAATTATAGGGGCATTTTGTAATTACTATAGTATTATGGGGTGAAATGATATTTTACAATAAATGATATTAAAGTATTAGATTAGATAATATTTGGGGTAAAACAATATTTTACAATGAAGGGTGTTACAAATATATTAGATAATATTTGAGAGTAAAATGATATTTTACAATATAAGGATAAAGTGATATTTTTACAAATTAGTAATATATTAATCAGAGTATATTAATAGTCACAATATATAATCAAATTATGGAATAGGTGTAATTGTGAAACAGAAATAAAATCACGAAATTCAAACTTAATAATGAAATAATGTAACACAAATCTATAAAAAGTATTTTCGGTCGTGTTATTTATATTGATTAGATAATTTATTATAAAATTAATCTAAATAAATGGATATGCTTCAATTAGATAGAAGAAATGGATAAAAAGAAGTGATAATGTAATAAAATATGTTAAAGGTAATAGGAAATTGATTAAAATTTCAAAATACACAACATTCGAGGGATTAATCTAAATAGTAAGCAAAAAGTGTAACATAGATCGAAAGATATTTAACATTCAAATAAGCATGAAACCAAAACATTTTAACAATAATATCCCTATTGAAATTTCGAATGATAAAAATATTAAAGTCCTTAATGGTTTGTCTAACCTCTTTAAAGAATGTGTTATAGTTTTTGTAATAACTACAGTTAATGATGATAGTTATAAGATTCAATAAGTAGATAAGGGTTTATAAAGTGGTAAGCTGAGTAGTTATCCAGAAGATCAGAAGATTGGTTTAAGAAGGATTCAAAATATTGAAATCAATCTGAAACAAAATTTTTCTGAGGAAGACTTTGCATACTTAAATGATATTAATGTTGATGTTGATGTATTGTATAGTGCCGAAGAATTTGTTCGTGGCAACGAAGAAAAATTTCCTGAATGGAGTGAATTTGAAGAGAAGGTTATGCATGATATTCTTATCGAGGAACTGAAGTTCAAAGAGAATAAACATGTTAATAAAGATATTGAAGGTATAAGTAGTTTCCCACAAACAAATCCT
Source organism: Mangifera indica (assembly GCF_011075055.1). NCBI lineage: Eukaryota > Viridiplantae > Streptophyta > Magnoliopsida > Sapindales > Anacardiaceae > Mangifera > Mangifera indica. Next base: position 79,199 of record NC_058156.1, read on the forward strand.
AATGGTGGGAATGTTCATATTGATGCATTTCATTAGTTACCACTTTTTTTTTTACCAGCTATCTACATCCCGAAGCCTAAGAATGCAAAGAGATAGTGATTCTCCAAAAAGTGGCACATTATTTTCGAGTAAAAAACATATCATTGATGCGATAACTCGAGATGCTCTTGAGAAAGGATAATAGTTTAGAGTGCACAAGTTAGACACAATCAAATGGGAGGTGAAATGTCATAATGAACAATGTAAGTGGCATGCACAAGCAATAAGGGTGGGAGAAAGTGACAGTTTTGAACTTTGTCATATGGATACCCATCACGCATATTCTAGAGATCAGATATTATCTTATTATAGGCAAATGAGGACCCGTGCTTTAGGGCAAATTTTGAAGACGAGATTTATATTGGTTGATCAAGTTTATCAACCAAAGGAGATTATTGCGAACATCACCGACCGATATAAAATCGATATATCATATGCACAAGCACACTAGAAGAGTCGTTTATGTTGTTGTCAAAGTATTGTTATAATTTAATATGTTGTAATCCAAGAATTGTAACACATATATTAACGGATGAGCAGAATCGATTTAAATACTTTTATATGGCATTAGGTTGTAATATCCATATATTTCAATAACATATTTAGCTAGTCATTTGTATTGATGCTACCTTTTAAAAAGTTGTATATATGGGTCAATTATTTATCGCTATTGCATTGGATGGTAATAATCAAATATACCTATTAGTTTTTGGCATTAGTCCTAAGGAAAATCATGACACATAGTATTGGTTTTTAACAAAGTAAAAAATTGTCTGAGTGAGGTACCTTATTTAGTAATGAGTTCAAATCGACATGTCAGTATATTCTCTACAATGGTTGCAATGGAAAACTTTGAAAAAATGCATTTTACTCTCCATTATGCGAATTCGCTTGTCAACCAATTTTTTAAAATGAGAGTTCTACCCTACCACACAATTCACTGTTTGAAAAGTAGCATTTTGGCCCCTAACCACATAAATACGTGTGATCCCGAAAGTTTGAAAAATGTCAAAAACCTCTTCGTCTCCATGAAATCTCACCATACGAATTCATATGGTGAGATTTCCATTCGCGTGGTCACTGCTGATTTCGTGTGGTGAGATTTCACCTCTCAAACTTCGTTTTTTAAATATCATTTTATCAATAATCACCTTTACAACTAACCTAACACAAAAGTCCTAAAAAAATTAATCCAAATCAACAACAAATCAAACAATTTTATCAAATCTTTCAATTTGAAACCTTAACTGTAAACACCTAAATATCACATCCAATCTACAAAATCTTTCACTGAAATGTATAAAAATATGACAAAGATTGTTTTATTAATCATTTTATCCATTTTCGTCACTAGAAAGCTTGCCAAATTTGCTAGAGAAAGTCTACGTATTCGGCACATGAGCCACGCGCTTTTGTGTGGCAAAGAAGGAATTTTCGTTGTTTTCTTCGATTTTGACATGAAGGGTATTTTTGCATTTACAGTAAAATAGGACATTTTGGTTTAAAATTAAAAAAGTTAGGCAATTTCGTTTTTTTTACCCTCTAATTTTTAGATAATTTAATTAATTTTCCTGGATATTTCTGCTCAAACCTTTTAAAACTTAATTTTTGGATAATTAATTTAATTTCCATTTTTTATAACCGTCAGATCATTTTTCTTTTCCGTTACGCATCCAACCATTATAATTCCCGCCTCATTTTCTTTCTCCGGCTACCACTTAAACCAAAGAGAGTATTTTTCTGGAAGAAATGGGCATGGATTATTACAACATACTAAAACTCAATCGCAACGCCACTGACGACGACCTCAAATAGGCCTACAAGAGATTAGCAGTTATGTGGCACCCTGACAGGAACCCAATTTCTAGAAGACCTGAAGCCGAAGCCAAATTCAAGCAAATCTCCGAAGCCTTTGATGTTTTAAGCGATCCACAGAAACGACAGGTCTACGATTTGTACGGAGAGGAGGCTTTGAAATCAGGACAGGTCTCACAAACTTATAGTTCTGCCTCCACGTCGACTCGTGGACAGAGGCAGCATTTTTTTCAACGCCAGCACCCCAATCCGACGTTCCAATTCAATCCCAGAAATGCAAAGGACATCTTTGAGGAGTTCTTTGGATCTGAGAGAGTTCGTAATAACGGAGGACATCTTTGAGGAGTTCTCTGGATCTAAAATTGCTTTGCCTGTTGAGAATGTTTTTCCCTGTAGCTTGGAGGATATTTATAAAAGAGCTAAAAAGAAGATGCGAATTTTCAGGAATGTTTATGATGCTTTTGGGTATGTTCTCTTTCCTTTCCTGTCATTTTTTTTTTTTATTAATGTGATAATGTTTCAGATGTTGCTTATTGTAATTTTATGTACACTCGACAAATGCTTAGAATGTTTCAAATTGGAAATCTTGCCTGATCATGCAACTGAAGTTAGTTTTTTGTTGACTTCTAATTGCTACTGCAGAAGATATTGAAAAGTTATGCTCTTAGGATCTATGAATTGTTTATTTATGGTTAGCTTCAAGCCGTTCTCATTTACTTGTATAATTATTTGTAGTTTGATTCAATTTCGTCATCCTCCATACAATGTAAATAGTTTTTGTTTGACTCATATTTCTTTTGCTGTATCATTATATATCTTGAGTTCACCTTTTGTAGTGGTACGTTAGTACAAAATAATCATGACTGTATCTTATTCTTTTATGCGAGACATAGTCAATCATTAATTTTGCTGATAAAAAAACTGTCAGCATATAGCATTAATGTAAATTGTCTCACCCACTTTTTTAGCACAGATGAAGATAACATCAAATTGTTCATATGAATTAAGGGTTTCAATAGTGCAGTGCTAGGTTTCCTTGTCCTACTACCACAATTATCTGTATGTCTCAGTGTTCATTCTAAAACAAAAAAACTGGTCTCGGTTTTCTTTTCTACTTAAAACCCAAAAAAAAAAAAAAGATCAACTAAACAAACCAACAGACTTGAAGAGCAAAATGAGGAGCAATAAAATATTTGATATGTTGAATAATTTTGTGAAAGTGCTAATATTTCATAGTAGTGGATGTGAGGGAGATATCTTCTTGAGATTTACCAAAGATGTAAATGAAAGTCACTTCCTTGGATAAAGTTTAATGGATCTTTGTTGATGGTAGTAGATTATCTCTTGGCCCTTGGGTGTGAAAGTAATCAAGTAAAGTTGAAGGGGAACGCAAGATAGAGAAAAGATGAGTAAATGAGTCAAGAATAATAAATATCAGCTATTCTGTTAATGTTTCTGTAATGTGTTTCAGTCCAAGCTCTAAAGGTGTTACTAATTGTGAGCAGTATAGGATATAGTAATTTAGGAAGAAGTTAAACAACAAGTAGCACACTTTCTCTGATGATCCATGCAATTAACACCACTTTGTCTCGCTGCAAGTTTTGTTCAACATTAGACTTTTGTAGTGTTTGTGTTAGTAGTCAATGCATATTTTGAGAACGATTTTTCAAATATGTTGCAGTCTGAAGCGTAGATGCTTCTGATGTTAATGTCAGTGAAATTCACCGGACTGAATTTACTCTTAATATTGATTTATTCAATGAAGTATTATGTATAGGTTAGTAAACGTTTGCCTATGGATCAGGATGGGATTTTTCAACTGTATTTGGAAGAGGCAATGTTGATTAAACAGTGAAAGAGGTGACTAGAAGGTACAGAATTTATTATGTTTAAGAATCTCTTACCTTTAAGGATTTTGGTTGTTCCCGTTTCCTTCTTGGTAGGATGCATGTAGGATTTTGTTCCACAAGCAAACTTACTATTGTTTAATGTAAATAAAATGAGTTTTTCATGACTGTTTATTTACTTTTTAGTGTGATTTCCAGCTGTGATTATAGTTGTTGTTTAATTCTTTCCTTGGTGGAAAAAGTAGCTAAATGTTCGATCCCAGTGAATTTGATGTTTAGGCGAAAATGAGTGGGATTAAGAACTTCCTTCCATTTTTGCTTCTCTTGAAGCTCAAGTTTTCATTGTACATTTGTTTCTGCAATTTCTTGCATTTGATTAGGAGAGGAGAATCTGTTTTCCTGGTTTATGCTGTTAAATATTGAAGATACTCTTATAGATGATTTTAAAGATTGTAAAGTTCATGTTAAATACTGCAGAGTAGATTGTAACAAAAGGTTCTCTCTCTTTCTTAGTTCAAAATATGCAGAGCAACGGATGGCTTTTAATATGAATGTTTTCTCTTGAGATCCACTTAATTTGTTTATGTTGCATTGGTTCTATGCTTATTTATGCTTTTCTTATGTGAACAACGTTTTTGGCGGTAATCTAAGGACTATTGAGGTGATATTAACCATTGAGATCAAACCTGGTTGGAAGAAGGGAACAAAGATAACATTCGAAGAGAAGGGTAACCAGGAGGCTGGTCTTAATCCAGCAGATCTTTCTTTTTTTTGTGTTGGATGAGAAGCCACATGCCCTTTACAAAAGGGATGGTAATGACTTGGTAGTAAACCAGGAGATAACACTGCTGGAGGCTCTCACAGGTAAAACCCTTGATCTGACTACCCCGGATGGAAGGAATCTTACGATCCCTCTGACAGATATCATCAAACCTGGTGCTGAAGTGGCTGTCCCCAATGAAGGAATGTCAATTTCTAAAGAACCTGGGAAGAAGGGTAATTTGAGAATCCAGATAAGTGTAAAGCATCCTTCAGGGCTCACATCAGAACAGAAATCTGAGCTAAGAAGGATTCTGGGAGGAGTTTCATAGTAATTAGTCAATTTATAATGGACCACTAAATTGGCTCTGGAGACGTGTCTCGATCCTAGATGTAAAAAATTATTTATGCTGTCATAGAATGTGAATGCTCAGGCAGGTTTAGGTGGTGGAATGGTGTAGCTAAGAGCTGGGCTTCAGTCAAACTGGAAGGAATAGGTTGGTAAATTCTACCCAAGCTTCTGTCAATATTTCCTTGCAATATTTTACCTTTGATTTCAATGCTGATATATTATAGAACTAGGAAAGACTGTAATTTGTTGGCTTTTTTTTTCAAAGATTATATCCAAGGGCTACTTCTCTTAATCTGTCTTAAAGCATTTGAAGTGATTACAATGGTCAGATGCAGAAAAAATAGGTGGGTACAAACTCTTCTTAGCGGTAGTGGCTAGAAAATGATGGATTTCTGTATCTGTATTCTGTCTCCAGCTCTTGAAGCCCAAATCAGTTGGGAAAGTGGTACAGTACTTTGAGGTGGAAGCTACTATATCAAACTGCTATGAGAATTACCCAGAAAGAGAAGAAACCATCATTGGAGAGATTGTCAATTACCCAAGGTTGGTTAGTAATAGTAACATTTTAGGTGGAAATATTGGTCAAGGAATTCATATTGAAGACATTATCATTATTTTTAGTTTTAAATGCTTATTTTCAAAGTACTTGTTAATGGGTTCATATGAAACTAAATTATTGGCTTTTCTAAGTGGATGTTGTATAGGCCAGTAAAGCAAGTTGGGTAAGCTTGTCAAATTATAGAATATCAATCAATCTAATCACACGGTTGAAAACTTCAACTAATAATAAAGGAGCACGCAGCAAAAGTCTAACATAAACTATTAAATCTAATTATATTATTGGGATCAACAAAAATGCTGATAGTCCATTCACTGACCACTTTCTGCTGTTTTTTATTTTTTTTCTTTGGGTTGTGATTATGAAAACAAAGGGACAGTTAAATATAAAGGACAAAAGGGAAAGTTTGAAGTTAAAAATCAATTAATTAGCAAGTACCATTATTATTCCCATTTAGGCGTTGGGTTGTGCATGAATAATAATAGGAGTCACAAACATCTGAAAATAATATTATTGGATTCTTTGTCCTCTGATAAAACAGACAGAGAAATTTGCACATGCACACAACCACTACAAGGTAGGTGTCTTTAAAAAAGCTTTTTTCTTTTGTCTTTGAATTCCATTCCTCCTCTTTTATTTTATATATCTTATCATGTCATTCCTGTAGTAGAAACAGATGAGAATTGGCCAATGAAAGTTGAGTGCTGTTTAAGAAAGTGAGTGCTTTTCATTAGGAAAGCAATGAGCATTCCCAAGACACCAATGAAATTTATGTTATACTAATGAAAACTTTATTATCTTACCATGTTATACTTCTTTTTCTTCAACATCATTGTTTATCTTCACGGAAGTTAATATTCATTACTTAATAGAAAGTTGAATCTATCCCTATTAAAAACACAAATGCAAGATTAAAACTAATCTTTCTTTGTGAAATCAGATTTAAGATTTCTGAATATTTTGCATGCCTTGCTTTTCAGAACATCTATCTACTTTTAACATTTTTTCTTTTTCTTTAAAGCATAATAATAGTAAGTTGTTTGTATCAGAATCCACTTGCTTTTTCTATCAATCAAAACCCAATTCTTTTCTTTTATGCTTTTTACGTTGACTGCTTACTCAGATGACACAAACACCAAAAAAAGCAGTTGTATATTTTCATTTCATGTGGTTGAGAATACAGAATCCTAGATAGTATTGAACAAAATATATTCATGTGGTAAGGAGTATATAATTTCAATTGAAAAAAATGAAATTATATCATTGAAATTTGATAAAAATATAAGCATAACATGTGGAGCCGTTGGATGGCATTAAATTGAGTTAATTTAAGTGGACCATGTTTAGTAAGAGAATGACAGTATGCTGACTGAGTCTGCAAAATTTCCGGCTCTGCAATGCAAACTCTGTTCATCATCCCAATAAAACAATCAAGCAACATGAATTTCAATTATTGTTCACATTTGTGCAGGTAAATACAATTGAGTTTGGCATGTGATGAAGTGTATTTATATAATCTTCTTTAATTGCTTTAATTGTGAGCCACATGAAAAGATTTGGTGGTGAGATATTTTGGGAATTTAATTTGTTATAGAACTATAAGCTCTATCTACCCAATCGTTGTGGGTTGGGAAATTAGCTTAAAATGGGTAGCAAAGCAACGTATCAAAAGTGAATGATGAAAAAAATTAGGGCTGTGAGAAACCTCAGAGTTAGGGTTGTCAAAAGAAAGGAAGAAAACAATTAAGGTTTCAGCAGGTCTTGGCTATGGGAAACTTTAGAATTGATTAAGGAGGTCTTCAACGTTTCAAATGATTAGAATTGGGAAGTCCCGATTCTTTGAATTATTGGTCTATCAATGTAAATCTCCTTTAATCAATAAAATCACATCTATTTTTAGCTTTTTTGTTTGAATAGTTGGTTGAGTTCCTCCTAACACAAAATCCTACAAAGTAACTCAATCTTCAATAAAGCTTTATAAAAATAAAAGGATAATAATAATAAAAAGGCATTAAAATTGAAAAGGAAAGTGGGAATCCTTTGTGTTCATTCCAAGTAAATCAACGACAAAAAAAAGAGGAAGATTAAAGTGTAAAATAAGGTGATTTGATACTACTGATTATACCTTTAATTTGAAGAAAAGAAAAGAAAGAACAAAACTTTTATATTTTGTATTTAATAAAACTATTTAATACAAATAATATATATAATTTTATATACAAATAATAATATATTATTATGTAATTAGATATTCTTTTGTGGGATATTAATTAAAATAGATAAAATTTTATCCGCTTAAACCTTTTAGGCAAACCTACAGTCATTTTACTTTTATAAGTAAATTTATATGTAATTTCAAAAATACCCTCCCAGCCATGTAGTTGTCATACAGGGTGCGTGCGGTGCGTATAAATGCGTGTAGAGTGCGCGAGTGCGAGGGTGCGTGCAGTGCGCACACTCTTTCTTTTATATATATATATATATATATATATATATATATATATATATATATAAAATATAATATTTAAATAATACAATAAATATATATATATATATATTAAATATTATAATATTTAATATAATATATATTATATTATTATATATATTTATTATATTTTTTAAATATTATATTATATTATGTAATTTTATATATCTATAAAACAAAACAGAGTGCGTGCAGTGCGAGGGTGCGCACACTCTGCACGCACTTCGCGCACTCTCGCACTTCTCACGCACCCATACACTTTACACGCACTCACGCATTCTGTACGATCCTTGACATTCCACACACAGAATGATTGAAAATGATGTAATAAACCAGAGGGTATTTTTGAAGTTGTAAAAAAATTTGCTTATAAAAGTAAAATTACTATGCGTTTGCCTAAAAACGTTTACGTAAAAATTTTTTTACCTATTTTAATTAATATCTCTTTATTTTATGTTTAATTTAAAACTGTATAATTATATAAAGATATATTATTATTTATATACAAGATTAGAGGAAAATGAATTGCTATTTAGTTAGTTTTTTTTATAGGTAAATAACTCCAACCCATGAGAAATTTATGTGTCGTATAAGGGTAAAGTTTGAAAGTGATTTTTTCATTTAATAAAAATATATATAAAGAGTGTATACAAGATGAGACAAATCATGTATTGTTTAGTTGTGTAGATTTCACTTAAGGCTCAGGTTCGACGGTTGAAACCATGATTTGAATTTTACTTTAAAATAATGGTTAAATATAATAAATTATATATTATAAATTACCTTTGCAATCAAAATTATATTATAAGATTTTAAGAATGTAAAAAAAATACAAAATTTTAAACTTTTAGAATTATATTATTATTATATTTAAATTGAGTCATAAGATCACAAGTTCACTAAATTAGTAATTGAAAATTCAAGCTTCACTCGACCTTCAGTTTAATGAAACTTAAATTTTGACCTCGGTCTAATGAATATATAATAAATAAATAATTTCCAAAATGTGTTTCCTTTCATGATAGAAACTCAAGTACCCAAAATTTAATTCTGAGATTCACTGGTAACCTCATGATCTCTTCTTTCAATTTCATATTTCTATTTCTTGTATAAATTTGTAAACAAAGTTGAAAATACTGGTCTTATCCATTTGTTTATTTTTTATTATTATTAAATTACCAATGGGTACATGAAAATTAAGTATTTCAAAAGGTTGGTAACGTGTGTGCATATATATAAACATAAGGTTTCGGAAGATGGTCAGAAGAAAAAGACAGTGGACTGTTATTACTACCGTCATACTGCCACTACTCCTGGCGGTTCCTTTTCTCACAAATTTGGTTTTAGAAGCCTAATCTATTTTTAAAATACAAACTTTGTAACTGGGTAAACCTTAAATTCTTCTCATTTGTTAAGTTTTAACTTTTAAGCGTTGTAGGTGGCTCTTTGATGGTAGTTGGTTATTGTGTTTTGGTCTGTGGTTGGCTTGTAGTGACAAGAAGCTGAGAATTTGAGCTTGATGGGGGAAAAAGGTGAAGTTTTGGAGGCAGTCTTGAAGGAAACTGTGGATTTGGTAATAGATCTGAATTACTTTGTAGCTTTTTTTTAAACTTTTTTTATTGGTGTTTCTGGTGTTAAAGTTTTAAGCTTTTTTGGTTGAGTGCAGGAAAACATACCCATTGAGGAAGTTTTCGAGAATCTGAGATGTAGCAGAGAAGGTCTCTGTAGCAAGGCAGCTGAGGAGAGACTGACCATTTTTGGTTACAATAAGCTTGAAGAGAAAAAGGTAATAGTTTTTTTTCTTCTATGTTAATTTTGCTGTGAAGAAAAAAAGGTTCTTATTACTCATTATGTTCATTTCTGCTTGGTGTTTTGTAGGAGAGCAAAGTCTTGAAGTTCTTGGGGTTCATGTGGAATCCTCTCTCGTGGGTTATGGAAGCTGCTGCTATCATGGCTATTGCTCTTGCAAATGGAGGAGTAAGTGATTGTTTATGTTTACTGAGTTATCTTGCGTTTTATTTTCTCCGAATAGTTGTGTCTTCTTCGACATTTCAGTGAATTGTATCCTTCTATTTTACTTTTGCAGGGAAAGCCTCCAGATTGGCAAGACTTTGTTGGTATCATCACACTTCTTATAATTAACTCAACCATTAGTTTTATAGAGGAAAACAACGCTGGTAATGCTGCTGCTGCTCTAATGGCTCGTCTTGCTCCAAAAGCGAAGGTACAAGGTTCTAGCAACAATGAACATATCAATGATCCTTAAGCTTAATTGATAGACGTGTTTAAACCTTGACAAGTGACCCTATTTATATATGAGTAGTGGACATACATGTTTGGCTCAGTATTATTGTTTGATTATTCAATTAAATTTGTTAAATAGGTTCTTCGAGATGGAAGGTGGAGTGAGCAAGATGCTGCTGTTTTAGTCCCTGGTGACATAATTAGTATCAAACTAGGAGATATTATTCCAGCTGATGCTCGTCTTCTTGAGGGTGATCCTTTAAAAATTGATCAGGTAGGTTGTCAGTAACTATTGTGTTACAGACTATAATTATGTTAATTGGTTTATTCTTCTTGTTAATCTTTTCGTTTTTATTTTTTTGGCTTGGCAGTCTGCGCTTACTGGTGAGTCTCTTCCTGTAACAAAAGGCCCTGGGGATGGTGTATACTCAGGTTCTACTTGCAAGCAGGGAGAGATTGAAGCTGTGGTCATAGCCACTGGTGTCCATACCTTCTTTGGGAAGGCTGCTCACCTTGTTGATACCACTAACCAAGTTGGCCACTTCCAGAAGGCAGGGAGATGAATAAATAGCATCTGTATTCATAACTTACTATGCCTTTGTTTTTAATCATTCATTTTCTGTGTTTCACATCACGTGATATGCAGGTCTTGACTGCGATAGGGAATTTCTGCATTTGCTCAATTGCTGTTGGAATGATAATAGAGATCATTGTTATGTACCCAATCCAAGACAGGAAATATCGTCCTGGAATTGACAATCTTCTTGTGCTTTTAATCGGTGGAATTCCAATTGCTATGCCAACAGTTCTGTCTGTCACAATGGCTATTGGTTCTCACAGGTTATCTCAGCAGGTTAGCTTGATTCCTAGAGACGTTTTATTTGATTCTGTTTGTATGGATTTTGATTTAGTGATGGCTTGTGTTAATGATATTTGCAGGGAGCTATCACAAAGAGAATGACTGCAATTGAAGAGATGGCGGGCATGGATGTGCTTTGCAGTGATAAAACTGGAACATTGACGCTGAATAAATTAACTGTTGACAAAAATCTTATTGAGGTTGGGGGCAGTTGTGTTGCTGGGCTTTTTTTTTAATGCTTATGGATTATAATTTCTTAGTGCATGTCGGAATCTCAATTCTCAGGTTTTTGCAAAAGGAGTAGATGCTGATACTGTTGTGCTCATGGCTGCACAGGCCTCTAGGACTGAGAACCAAGATGCAATAGATTCTGCTATAGTTGGGATGCTGGCTGATCCAAAAGAGGTAACGTGTTGATGCCCTGGCATTTTTTCCTCTTAATGAAGTAATTTGAATGTGAACTTAAGATGGTATTCTGTTTCCTTTTTTTCTACAAAAGGCCCGTGCTGGCATTCAAGAGGTACATTTCCTTCCTTTTAATCCAACTGATAAGCGCACTGCTTTAACTTACCTTGACAGTGAAGGTAGAATGCATAGAGTTAGCAAAGGGGCACCAGAGCAGGTAACTTGTCCCCACATTCTTATTTGTATAGTTGCCCTGTTTTTTTTTTTTTCCTTTTTCAAATTTTTATCCTGATTCCTGGCTGCAATTTTATTTTTAAGATTCTACATCTTGTACACAACAAGTCAGACATCGAGCGAAGAGTTCATGCTGTTATTGATAAATTTGCAGAGCGAGGCCTAAGATCTCTTGCTGTGGCCTACCAGGTGATTGGAATTTTTTTTCTTTTATAATCCTGTTTAAAATTTATGTTTTGTTGGTACTCTATTTTATCTTTCATGTCATTATTACTAATTTTTAATTTCCTTCATTATCTAGGAAGTTCCTGATGGAAGAAAAGAAAGTCCTGGAGGGCCATGGCAATTTATTGGTTTGATGCCTCTCTTTGATCCACCTAGGCATGATAGTGCAGAGACCATCAGGAGGGCTTTGAATCTTGGAGTAAATGTTAAAATGATTACAGGTGGTTTCCATTTAGCAATTCGAAGTCATGTTTTACTTGTGGAATGATATTGTTGGACTACCATACTACTGCCTGGTGAAACCAGAATTGAGCAATAACTTGATGCATGTTTTGAAAAATTACTAAATTTTAAGTTCAGTGGATATCATTTAACTTGTTATAAAAATTGAGTGGAATTCTTCATGTTCTTCAACAGCATACTTTTGTTGCTTTTACAGAATGATGAATCTATTCTCTGAATTAATTGTGCGAATACTGCATAAAAAAGGTCATTAGGTTTTGGTATAGCTGTTAGTATTTGGAATGACTAGTTGATTCTATTGTTGCATTTCTTCTTGGAGTTTTAGTTTTTTTGCAAATTCATCTTAGAAAATTAGGTAGATATATAGTATCTAAGGGCTGTGATTTTGTCCTAACATCTTTGATAGTTGCATTAATAATGTTGAATCAAATTCTCATATTTTGCTTGATATAGTAAATATTATCTCTATGAACTAGCATGTTTTGTTTAAATCTGTGAGTATTTTCAGGAGATCAACTGGCAATTGGGAAGGAAACTGGACGACGATTGGGAATGGGAACAAACATGTATCCTTCATCTGCTTTGCTAGGACAGGACAAGGATGAGTCTATTGCTGCTTTACCAATTGATGAGTTGATAGAAAAAGCTGACGGCTTTGCTGGTGTTTTCCCTGGTACTTTCTTTTTCCCAAAATAGAAAATAGTTTTATTTAGCTCAATTTATTTTCATGCTATTTGTTTACATTTGATGTATGCCTGATTTAAAATGTATACTTGAGTGCTTAGAGCCTAGTTTTCAATTGTCCTTGGTTACATTATTGACTTAAATATGTTTATTGGTTCAGAACACAAATATGAGATAGTAAAACGTTTGCAAGCTAGGAAACATATATGCGGTATGACTGGTGATGGAGTCAATGATGCTCCTGCTCTTAAGAAGGCTGACATTGGGATAGCTGTTGCGGATGCTACTGATGCAGCTCGTAGTGCTTCTGATATCGTCCTTACCGAACCTGGCCTTAGTGTCATCATCAGTGCTGTCTTGACGAGTCGAGCTATCTTTCAACGTATGAAAAATTACACAGTAAGTACTGATTCTGAATGTAGTGCAGTTTCCTTTCCTTTAACTTAAAGTTTCTATGTTGAACACATTTTTTTTCCTATGATCTCTAGGTTATTCACAGTGATGTCATGTTGTCCTGCATAGGCTTGGAGCCTAGATTGACATTAATTCTTACACTCTTATACTTTATACCAGTTTACTTACATTTATCTATTCCCCTTGCCAGATATATGCAGTTTCCATTACAATCCGTATTGTGGTAAGATGTTCTTCTTTTTGGATGTTGTAGATCATATTGATTCATTTTTTCTGTGGTGCTTTAGTCGATAAGATTAATTTTGCTTGTTTGTTATGTTAACAGCTTGGCTTCATGCTTCTGGCACTAATATGGAAGTTTGACTTTCCTCCATTTATGGTGCTTATTATTGCTATCCTCAATGATGGTTTGTTTTGTTCTCACCTCAAATTTCTAATTGAATGTGTAAAATATTAAAAAATTTTGTAAATCTGAAATAAGATATGTTCAGTTGCGGTACTTGTAACATAAGATGATCACCTTGGGAGATCCTTTTTTCCTTCTAATTGGTTAAGGGTTTGTAATTCATTTTTCTTTTTATGCTAGTCGATAATGTTGCTCTTTGCTTTATTCTGTTAAAATTTTTGATGACTTCCAGGTACGATTATGACAATATCAAAGGATAGGGTGAAACCATCACCTTTGCCAGACAGCTGGAAGCTAGCTGAGATTTTTACAACTGGCATTGTTCTTGGTAGTTACCTGGCATTGATGACTGTTATTTTCTTTTGGGCAGCATACAAAACAGATTTCTTCCCAGTAAGATGATATTCCATTCCTAAAGATTTAGTTTGTTCTGAACTTGGATGATATAGCTAGTTGCTTATATATCATTCGAAAGCATTGTCCACCCTAGCATTTGATTTTCATCTTGTTGAAGTAAACTTCCATCTTGGTGCCAAATGAAAGAGGGGTTCCTTCATAGAGAAACCTTGTAGACTTCCGATGGAACTTTCAAACGATTTATTTGCCTTTTTATTTGGCAGCGAACATTTGGGGTATCAACCCTTGAGAAAACAGCTAATGATGATTTCCGAAAGCTTGCCTCAGCTGTGTATCTGCAAGTGAGCATCATCAGTCAGGCCCTTATATTTGTGACACGATCCCGAAGTTGGTCTTTTGTTGAGCAACCTGGCTTATTGCTTGTAATAGCTTTTGTGATTGCTCAGCTGGTGAGCCAATTGCTCCTTTCTGTTTAATTGCAAATTTAAACAAATATGTTTGGTAGATTAAGAAACACTTAACAATTAATTTTCATTATGGGCAGATTGCTACTCTGATTGCTGTCTATGCAAATTGGAGCTTTGCTGCAATTGAAGGGATTGGGTGGGGGTGGGCTGGTGTGATCTGGCTTTATAATATCATCTTCTACATCTCACTTGATTTTATCAAGTTCATCATTCGCTATGCTCTGAGCGGGAGGGCTTGGGATCTTGTTATTGAGCAGAGGGTATGAATTCCCATGATTTGCTGAGAATTTTTGCCTAGCTTGTATTTTGTCTTATTGTATTTTTAACGATTTCTTTTTCGATGTAGATTGCCTTTACAAGGCAAAAGGATTTTGGTAAGGAACAACGTGAGCTTCAATGGGCACACGCACAAAGGACATTGCATGGGTTGCAAGCACCTGATTCCAAGATGTTCACCGAGCGGACCCATTTCAACGAACTCAATCAGATGGCTGAAGAAGCTAAAAGGAGAGCTGAAATCGCCAGGTGAGCTGCAATCTTAGGAGTGTTTTATTTTAAATCATGCTGTGTGAACCTTCTATAAGTTGCCTATAGTCTTCCTTCTAAATGGATATTACTTGATATATCTTAAGAGGTCGTTTGATTCCAGTTTTTGAAGATTACCTTGGTAATCTATCTTTTATTCTCTTGTTTGGTTTGTCAGTAATATATTACAGTAATCTTCTATTACCAATACTGATGTGATAGGTAATATAGGTGGTAATCTGATTACCACTTTTACATTAGATATTTAAATATCACTAAGATAATCTTGATTTTATTATAATTATATTATTATTTATTAATTTTTTAAGACAAAAATAAATTTATTTTTAATTAATATGACAAATAATATAAAAAATATTTAAAAATAATTATATTCAAGAGCATTTATATAAAATAATTTACTAATAATTTTTTATAATCTTTAATCAAACACAATAATTATTTATACCTATCAAATTTTATCAAATATAGTAATCATTTATATCCAGTAATCTTCTAAGTAATTTATCTTCAAGAGAATTTTTCTATTTTGATAATAAAACATTACCCAAACCAAATATTCCTTACAAATATTAATGCATTCCTTCTTAATATATTGACTAGCTCTGGTTTTCGTTCTATGCCTCCGATTGTTTTGGTTTATCCATCTACTGCTTTTCTATCCTCTTGAAAAAGAAAAAATAATTAATTTGTTCTGTTTTGGTGGCTTCTTTCAGATTGAGGGAACTTCATACACTGAAAGGTCATGTAGAATCAGTGGTGAGATTGAAGAATCTTGACATTGACACTATTCAGCAAGCTTACACAGTCTAAACGAGATCATCTATTGACGTAGTCATTTATTAAGAGATTTCCATTGCTGACATTAAAGACATGTAATCCACATGCTGCAAGTTATCCGTCGACAGTGTTAGTTTTGGCATCTATGATTTCCGTTTGAGCACTTTAAAGTGCTGTGACAAGCCTTTTTTGTATGTCTTCCTCCCTGCTCTGAAAAATCGCCTATCAGAGCAATGTGGCGTTTGATGTTTATATTAGTAAAATTTAAGGCCGGTTTTTCTATTTCGGTGGACAAACTCTTTATGGTTAGATAGTTACTTTTGCTGTTGATATTGAGCAATAAGTGCTTAGAGACATGAAATATATTGGATTCAGTATTTTTTGCTTCTGGAATGTTTGAACATGGATTCGAGCTCGAGCTGAATCTGGAATCAGTAACCACCTTTGTCTCCTAAAAAGTGAAAAATGTAAAATATATCATACATATGTTCAAAATTAGCAAACTAAGAAGTAATAATTTTATTTATCATCCTCCATAGCCTAAAAGCTATATTAATATCTGCCCACAATCATGTGACATCTCCATGAATTCTATCTTCTATGAACATAAACATCAAACTAAAGCTTTATCTGATTGCTTTTGCTCTCCATTGTCTTCAAGGGTAATGGAGACAATCTCTTTGTACTTGTACCACCTAGAGCATACTAAAAAGTAGCAAAAATTCAGAGTCCCCAAAGCAGCAATCCCGTAATAATAATAATCTAACCTTCCCTTGTTCAGATCTTCAGCTAACCAATTACCAGTTGCAGATCCTTCTGTTGTTTTGTGAATTACAACTATTAATAGACCACTCAAATAACTTGAACCTGCTAAAGCACAATAGAAGAGTGACCCTGCAATGCTTCTCATGTTCTCTGGGAATTGCTTGTAATAGAATTCCGTCTGTCCAATGGCCGCAAATGCTTCTGCAAGTCCAGCTACTGCAAGCTGAGGAACTAGCAACATACCTGACATTGATGAAATGGCGCCTCTTCTTGGTTGAATCCCTAGAGTTGGCTTGGTCAGAGCTACTGTCCTCCGGTGCTCTTCAACAACGCCTGATACTAACATTGAAATTACAGATAAAGCTAACCCAATTCCCATTCTCTGAAGCAGTGTGATGCCGCCTTCTCTTCCGGTGAGTCTTCGGAGACACGGGACTAAAATTCTGTCATATACAGGTATCCAAAGAGTCATGACAAGCATGAAGAAGACAACATAAGTTGCAGCTGGGATCTTAAAGTTGCTGTTTCCAAGACGTCTATCACTTTGCTGGGCTTGGAAAACTACATAAGTTTGTTGTTGAACAATAGCAACATGATACACAAGGGCTGCAGACCATATTGGAAGCACTCTCAAAACGCATTTTACTTCTTCCACTTGCTGCATACTGCACAGTTTCCAAGGATTTGCCGCCGATCCGTCAGGGTTTATGTGGTCTTCGGGAGTCACTATAGCTGCTTTGTCTAGAAATCTGATAACAAAATATTAGTTGTTTAAATTGAATAGTTCCAGTGATCAGATTTCTCATGAGACTACCAAATGAGATGTTTGTTACCTGAATTGATCTGAATAAGGGAGCCTGGCGTTGATAGAACTAGGAGAAACGTAATTAAAGAGAGAGAGCCAAGGATGGTCTGGCTGTTTTAGTCGCCTTTTCTTGATTGCAACTGCGATAACCTGTGCTACACTAGTAAATGGACTACCAGTGGCTTTCACTTTGACATATATTTTTGAACCCATGAAGAAGACAGCACATGCTATCAACATAAGAAGTGCTGGAATCGCTAAACCGATAGTCCAACTCACATTGGATTGCACATACACTATGAGGGTCAAGGATACCATCTGGGCGAAAGTGTAGGTGAAGCAGTACCAATTGAAAAAGCTATTGACACCTCGCTTTCCTGACTCTGTTTCAGGATTGAATTGATCCGCTCCAAATGCCAAGTTACATGGCCGAACACCACCAGCACCTATTATCATTAGACCGAACCCGCACAACAGAAATGCCATTTGTCCTACTGTTGGCCCTTTGCATGTCGCACTCTCTGCCGCACAGTGAGGAGGATGCAGATTGTGGATTGCCGCAGTTAATTGAATTGTTTGCAACCCCTACCAAAAAAAATACAAAATGTTGAGCTGCATGCAGAAGAAGCAGATTATATACTGATGGTGTTAGAGATGATTCATATGTCAAAATTTAAAATATTTTATGGTTTTGTTGAATTATTGACCAGGTCTATTTCGGATTTTTGTCTGGCTCTGTCACTTCTGTTAGTATTTCAATTCACAGAGACAGACCAGATCAAAGCTCAACGAAATTCCTAAGATTATGTCATGTTTATCATTGGTGGGTCCTGATTAAATGCAGTAATGAAATTCTCTAAACAGCAAAATAAGTACCAAGAAAGAAGCAGCTGTAGCGAACCCCAACGTCTTGTAGCGGCCGAAATAAGTATCACAAAGGAAAGCTCCAATCATAGTACCAAAGTTTGTGGTGCCATTAAAGATATTGATAATTGTAGCAGCTGTTATGCTCTTCATGTTGAAGACAGAAGTCAGATAGATCAAGAGATTGGCTAGTGTACCAATGGCTCCCAGCTTTTCAAACGTTTCATTACCTGCAAATTTATGGAAATTTGTCACTCAAAATGAACCCAAACGAAGTATGAAACAAGCAAACAAACAAGCATGCAACTGTTTCACCTATGATGAAAGGCATGGCTTTCCATCCTCTATAGTTAATTTCAGGTTCATCGTTACTATCAGCTTTCATATCCAGCTCCAGAGTTCCATTGATCTCAGTCTTTTCTGTTCCTAACCCTCCATTCTCAGTCTTCTCCATGTTTTCTCTCTCATTCTTCTCCATGTTTTCTCCCTCACTTACTTCCTCTCCTTTCATGCGAACTTTATGTTAACCATTGGCTCCTATCAGCACGTTTGGGGATTAAAAAATCAACACGGTTTAGAATTACAAGAAGAATTCTCTGCCTTGCCGAACCGCGCGTTCACATCTATCTTGCTTTCCTCCAGCTAGGAAATGCACATTGATCACTCTTTTGTCTGATTGTGGCAGTATTATTGTTCTTTGGTGGAAAATTTCCAACGTCATCCCTGACCTCAGGTCCACTGATTGATTGCAAATGCTTCAGTGAGTGGTTGAAATTGTTATTGACTTAATAAGAAACTTGGTTATCCATGTAAATCAAAGAAAATATACGAAAAAAGGTTAAAACAAGATTCCTTGTTTCTCAAACTGGTGGGCTGCACAATCCACTAGTCAAACTACATAAATATGGTTGTTTTTTCAACTAGTTTACATGCAACTACTCCCACAAAATTGACATCCCAACTAGTCAAACTACATAAATATGGTTGTTTTTTCAACTAGTTTACACGCAACTACTCCCATAAAATTGACATCCCATAAAGTTCTCCCCATGGCTGAGCTCTCTTAGCTTGGAGAATGTGGTAAAATAATTAGAAGAAATCTGAAATATCTATCAATCATGCTGTTGCATTTAACAGATGGATGAGTTAAAACTGCATCTGCGTGTGACTAATTTCTTACTGATACATATTGCAGAAGCTAGCAGCAGTTTAATGTTATTCTGCGGAGGATTTGGAGGTTTTAAGTTAAGACTTGTTATATTTTGTATATTCAGAACATTATTCTTCTAATGCCTGCAAGTTTCTGCTGAGATGTATTGTAAATGTTGTTGGGCATGAGTAATTGATGGGGGTTGAACGATAGAAAGTGTTCCCAAAATGTCACCATTCAAAACCAAGAATGTTAGGTTCTTCACCAGGAATCCTAAGCTTGTTAAAGTTGCATGTCTTTATTGGTGACCCACAATTCGGTTGAGTGGACTCCTTATGTCAAAAAGTCATTATGATTGGTATTGGTGTTGACTGAACTCATGGGTTGCCCTTAAAAGAAGGCAAAAATGTTCATACTTCTCAAAATTCTAGAAGAAATTCATATAACTTTGAAATATTAATGCTAGGTTATAACATTCATTATTTAATTATTATTATTATTATTTAAATAGGATAAGGTTTAAATTTTAGGGAATAAAGTAAATTTAAATTTTAAAAATATTTTATTAGTTAAAAACAAGATAAGAATCAAATTTGTCATAAAGAGAGGAGATATTTTTATTTTAAAACTTGCCTTTAAAAAAATCAATAATAATAAAGGGAGAGAGAGAATTTTTTTCTTTCAAAACAAAGAGGAAGATTTTGAGTATTGGTTTTAGGAAGAGAAGAATTGTTGAGAAGGAGATTAAAATAGTGAAACAGTATTATTGATATTAGTTTATTGCATTAAGATATGTCTCAACATGTTCATTTATTTGGATATATATATAGGTGTTTTATGATTTGAGGATTAGGGTTGCTTTTTTTTTAGAATTCAATTCAATTTTACATTATAAATTGTTTGTTTCATGATAGTTTTATATTAGTTTGTAAATTAACTAAAAAACAAAAGAAAATTTATATACATTTGATTCTATTCATTTTATAAAAAAGACTTGGGAATTTTAGTAATTTGCTTATATACTAAATAGATGGTTTATAGTACTTAAAAAAAAAATTATTTAAGGGATTACAGAGAGCTATTAACCATTTTATGAAATTTTATGATTTTATAAGTTATAAAAATTTCATAGAATTAGCTAGAATTTTTAAATGATAAACCTAAAATTTTTTATGAAGTTTATGCTTATAAAAGAATTTATTTATTTTTATAGGTTTTCTAATCATTTTCAATTTAAATATTTTTTTCATATAAATCAATATGTCTAGTTATGTTCTAGAAATTTTCATAATTTTATCAATTTAATATAATTTATTAAAATTATTATAGGATTGAATGTTAAACCTAAAATTTATTTGGCAGAATTTGTGACCGTTAAAGAAATATAGTTTTTTGCCTTTTTTTGAATTAATTGTGACTTGAATTTTTTTTATAATTAAATTAGCATGTATAGTTTAATTCTGGAAGTTTTCAAAATTTTATAAGATATATGCTATCTATTAAAATTATTACAAGAGTATATATTTAATCTGAAATATTTTTGACAGTGTTAATGATTTGTGATAAAAATTTCGTTTTACATGGGTTTTTTTTTTTTTATAAAAAACGTCAATATGTTAAGTTTATATCTGCAAAATTTCGTAAATTTTTGAATTACATAAAATTTTATAAAATTGCTAGAAGCTTGAATTGTCAAACCTGAAAACTATTGTTTGTGTTCATGAGCTGTGGAAGGAAGTAATTTTTGAGAAGTTTTATATATATTTCTTAAAGCTGAATAATTTTTGGTAAACCATCTATATGTTTTCTTTGTCCCTGCAAAGTTTTGTAATGTTTTGATTTGTGTAAAAATTTATAAAATTAATGGAAGAAAGGTTGTATAGTGTAGATATTTGTTAGTTAGGTCTAGGATTGTTCATCTTAGACACCTTTAGAATTGGAATTGAGGATTTTTAGTGGGATTTAAGGATGTTACTAAGAGTATTATTACAATTTGAATTCATTGGTTTTGGTTAAGATCCGAATAAGTTATACGTGGTAGTTTGGATCATATAAGAGTTTGTATAGATTTTTGTTGTTAATCGAGGTAATTAGAAACTATTCTTTTTTGTATATCTATTAATGTTATATGTTTGTAAATAACAGTCAAATCTGAAAAGTTTGGTTTTCGTAAGCTATATAATATTTTTATAAACGTTTTCTATTACCAAAAATTTCTACAAATGTTTTGTTTATATAATATAGATATTTCTTTGATTTATATATAATTGTTTTTGTTCACGTACATAGATCATAAGTTATATAAATGATATTTCATTTTGTTTGTATAAAATGACTTTTGTAAGTTATAAAATATTTATGTATATGTTTTTGTTTCACCCAAATTTTAATTACTTAGATATTGATTTAATAAGATTACTTATGGTGCATTTATGATCCAAAATTTTGCATATATATATGCAGTTCTGACTCATTGTTTGTAATCTCTGAATATCTGCTCTGAACTCTAAAACTATAAGTTTGATCTAGCTGGATTATTTGTTCTATTGTGCATATTTTTTAAATTCTGATTGGGTCACCAAGATTACAAGTGACATCTAATTTTGAAATTCTAGTTGGGTCACCAACAGTATAGGTGACACTATGTGACAAGAGTTTAAAATAAATTTTGACTTAAGTTTGGTAATTTCGAAAGGTTTTGAAATAATTTATTTATTTATTTGTGGTTTTATATGTGTAAGCACCTCTTTCTTTTTTATCTTCTTTTATTTGATTTTTTTTTTATAAATATTTGAATTAAATGTTTAAATATGTATATATAACATTTAGCTTCTGTTTACCGAATTGACAGCTCACCCTTTGTCATTAATATTTTTACAAATTAGAGATTTCATAGAGTGTGAGTTTCTGTTTAGTATTTGAAGAATAAAAAATAAACGGAGTTAACTTGGAAGATTGGTTAAAAGAAAAATAAAATAGATTAGTAATTATTTGGTTGTATATTTTGGTTTAAAGACTTTTTTATTATAATACTTTTGTAATTGAAAAACTTTATATTCAAGACTTAATTTTATTTAAGAGATTTTCGAAGTATTTTATATATATATATATATATATATATATATATATATATATGTTTTATTAGGGTTTTGGGGATGTTAGATAGGTTGCATTTATTGTATAAGTAATTCTATTTTAGTTGTAAGATTTAAGAAACAAAAACATTTTAACAATTAATTTATGGTTGTTTAGGATTAAGATGGCTATTTATTCTTGGTACGGTTTTGCAGGGGTTTTAATGGATGTCAGAGACTGGTCCATTCATCAGTTAATACTTGTGGAAAACAAAAGGATAACTTTTTGACTTCAAGCTCTAGTATCCATTACACTGATACATAATTATCGAAAGGTTTGAATCTCTTTTTTCATGGATAGATTGGTTACAAGCCAAGAAAATGATGGCAACGGATTCTTGCTATCTTCGTTTTTCTTATTGAATAAATTTTTACTAATTTATGATTTAAACTGGAGGTTTTTCAGACTCTAGTTTTCCATTGCCAGATTCGTGGGGGGGATTAGCACCACTTTCTTTATACTTGTACCACCTTGCACACACTATGAAATAGCCCAAATTTAAAACCCCTAATGCTGCAACAAAGTAATAGAAGTAGTCCAATCTCCCCTTGTTAAGATCATCAGGCAACCAGTTCCCAGTTGCAGCCCCATCTGTGGTTCTGTGAACAACTGATAACAATAAACCACTCAAGTAATTTGATGCGGCAAAACCAACAAATAATAAAGATCCCCCAATACTTCTCATGTTTTCTGGAAACTGCTTGTAGTAGAACTCAACTTGGGCAATTATGGTAAATGCCTCTGAAAGTCCTGTAAGTGTTAGCTGAGGTATTAACCACAATCCTGATAAAGGAGATATTGCTCCTCTTATTAAATCTTCACCAAGTGGCTTACCGAGAGCCAGGGTTCTTCTCCTTTCTTCAATTATGCCAGATAAAAGCATGGTAACTATGGCAAGAACCATCCCAATTCCCATCCTTTGAAGGATTGTGAGGCCACCTTCTTTTTTTGTCAATCTTTGGAGCCTTGGAACAATGATTCTGTCATAGATAGGAATCCATATAGTGAGGCTGATCATGGTGAAGATTGTGTAAGTTGCAGCTGGGATTTTGAAATTGGTTTTGCCAAGGCGTCTATCAGATTGGAGAGCTTGAAAGATCACATATGTCTGTTGTTGGACCAAAGCAACATAAAACACAATAGATGAGGCCCATATAGGAATAACCCTTATTAAGACTTTCAACTCCTCCACTTTTTGCAGACTGCAAAGTCTCCATGAATTGGCTGCTGATCCATCTGAGTTGATTTGGTCTTCAGGTGTCACGATTGCAGCTTTATTGAGGAATCTGAGAACATTTTATGTCAAATTTATTTATTGGAGTTTATATTATATAAGCAGTATTCTTGTTTTGGTGTTTCTAAAAGCTATGTCAACCAACGACTCTCACATCAATCTAAAATTTTTTATATTAAGTGTTATGGAGATCATGCAGCACTTCATTAACTTTTCAATAGAAATTGTAGAAGGCTAAAAGCAGTACAGGATGATGAAAGCATGCTTAATTTTCTAGTTCTTTATTGTTCATTTGTCTTTATAGCCTAGCAGAGCCTGCTTTAGGACCCATATAACAAATAGCAACTGCATCTTTAAAAGCCTTCTACTTTTGTACTCAAACCAGTTTTTTATTATTACTCTTGTTGAATGTTGAGGTTTATGCCTTAACTTCCTAACCTTTTTTATTTCACATAAGTTGTAGTAGTGCTACAAATTAGAGTTGGTGGTTACCTGAATTGTTCAGTGTAAGGAAGCTTGGAGTTGATACAATTTTTTGGAACATGGTTATAAAGGGACAACCATGGTTGATCTGATAACTTCAGTCGCCTCTTTCTAATAGCAGCCACTATAACCTGCACTATGCTTGTCAAAGGACTGCCATCTGGTTTTACTTTAACATATAGTCTTGATCCTATGAAGAACATTACACATGATAGGAACATCAAAAATGCAGGAATTGCCAGTCCCCAAGCCCAGCTCACATCTGATTGCACATACACAACAACTGTTAAAGTTACTATCATGGCAAAAGTGTAGGTGAAGTAAAACCAGTTGAAGAAGCTGCTGGTTCCCCTCTTCCCAGATTCTGTGTTGGGATCAAATTGGTCAGCTCCAAAGGCCAAATTACATGGTCTGATTCCACCACCTCCAACTACTAGCAATCCTAGTCCACTTAACAGAAATGCCAATTGCCATGGCGTTGCTCCATGACATGTTCCAGTTTGTTGATTCTTGCAGGGGGGTGGGTGCAACTGAGAGATTGCTGCTGTTAAAGAAAGTAAAACCATTCCCTTCAAAGTAAAAAAAAAAAAAAAAAAAGGCAAAATTTGGAAAGTTAGTCATTTGAAGCATAACTTTCATAAAGTACCATAACTTAAGATTCAGTTTGACTCCCACAGATAAATATAAAGGATTAAGTAGTTGTCTTAGTACCAGAAACGAGGCAACAGAAGCGAACCCCAGTGTCTTGTATCGGCCAAAATATGTGTCACAGAGGAATGCTCCCATCAAGGTTGCAAAGTTTGTTGTACCATTGAAGACATTAACCAGAGTTGCGGCTTGAATACCCTTCATGTTGAACACAGTAGTGAAATATACCAAGAGATTGTTAGCGGTGCCAGTAGTCCCCAGCTTCTCAAAAGTTTCATTCCCTGCAATTTAATGTTTGTATTGGATTCATGAGGATCAGAATCAAGGAGAAAAGAAGGGAAAAAAAAAAAAAAGCTATGAGAGGAAAAATTTTGTCTGTCTTTCGAATTACCTATAACAAAGGGCATAGTTTTCCATCCTCTATAATTAATTTTAGGCTCATCAGTTGCTACAACCTCTTCATTCTTCTCCATGGTTTCTGCAAAGAACTCTTTCTCAGTTTGCTGCTAGACAGCTCAGGCTTTATGTTTTAAACAGAAATAAAATAATCAAAACCTTAATCTTATCTTTCCTTAACCAAAGGAAAATTGAGGTTTTTGGTGGTTTTATATATATATATATACACACACACACACACATGCATTCTGTGAAGGACATAAAAGAAATGCTGTTTTAATAGGCCCTGCACATGGTCATTTAGTTGTTGGCAATTTGGCGTGGCAACATGTTAAAATCTTAAATGCTACAGTACAGTGAGCTCATCGAAGCTTAGTAATTCAATCCAATATACATACAAAAAAACGTCAAATAGATCTTGCAACTTGAAATGCCGTACTCCTTATTCAACGGACCTTTTTTATACTTCTTTTCTGAATTCTTTAATAAATCTAAGTTCTCACGTTAAGGTTTTGAAAGGGAAAGAACGATTAAAAAAGAAATGGTTTCTTCTACATGGAAACACTAACAAGGTTGATAGTATCAATCTTGCAATTCAATTTAAAACTGAAGGCTTCCACTGTTTGGCCAGCTACTAGCTTGGATGGTAACATGGATTGTCAATCTATCTGACAGATTCCTAATTTAATGATAGAATATTCCTCTCCAGTAGGCCCTAATAAATGATAGAACAATAGTGAGGCAACAAGATATTGGAAAGGAAGGGTCTCCCGTAACTTGACTTGAGAGAGAGCTAGACTAGCTTTCACACACAACTACGGATGAGATTTGTCTTGCCTGCTATCACTTTGCTGCAAGTCTTGTCAAGATTTGAAATTTGATGCCCTGGATAATCTTTTTAATTATGTCAAATTGGTTTTAAATAATATTATCATTTTTAAAGAAGACTAGGTTGTTGACCCACCTCCATCATGGCAGGTTCAAGTGAAAGATTGCATACAGTAACTGTAGTACAGTTTTGAATGTTGATTATGTGTTACGTATCATCCCTATGTAGTCTCTACGGAGTGGAAACCAGTTCATATTGAATACAGTGTTGAATGTTGATTATGTGTTGCACATCATCCCTATGTAGTCTCTTCTTCAGGGTGGAAACAAGTTCATATATACCCTCTACAAGGCTGATAAAGAAGTCTGTCCCTGAAACACTCCTCTTGCTCTCTTGCATTTGTGTGGTAAAAATATAGCAACAGAATCATTGGAATAGTAAGATTCTTCTAGGACGGTGGCATTTTAAATTGCTGTCAGACTGACTTGTTCATCTGAATTGCTTTAAGGATCCCAAATGTGTTCAGTGGTGTCCATAGTTACAAAGGAATTAAGATTCCTGATACCCAAACTGGAAGATAGCTATATATTAAACATTTTATTTGTTTAGCTAGTACTTGCTGCAAACTATATAGTCTAACCATTGTGTATGTGATGTATATACATACTTAACATATTTCTTATATTTTATCGATATAAGATTTGATTAGAGATGTTAACTTAATTATGTTTACTACTATCCGTATCACTAATTAATTATCTCTTATATTGTCATCTTTTTGGAGTGGCTTGAATGCAATAAAATAACCTAAAAAAACTATAATAATTGTCATATCATGTTATAAACAAAAATGAATGAATTAAAAAAGAAGGTTGGTTATCATAATTTTTTATTCTTCAATAATACAAAACTATATTATCCCTATAGTCAGGTGATAGAAATTTTAAGCAAACCACACACTAAAAACTAATTATTGAGATTAACGAATTTAAAATTATATAAGTTCAACAGTAAAAATTCCTACTCATCGGTGTAAGATTGAAGCACAACGTCAGTCTTCTAACAACCTGGAATTTCCACCAGTATGTGAGGGTTTTCTGTAAGATTGAATGATTCATCAAATTCTTGTCTGTATATCTATGATTACCAACAAGTTTTTTACATAATCGTTGGTGTAAAGAAACGCCAGCATTACCTCATAAATATAACAAGATAAAAACACAGTGAGTTGAATAATGTACAAGTGAAGCATCTGAAAGTCCTCGAAATCCATGATTCGTTTCCTTTCATCAAAGAAGAATGGTGCAAGGTTCTGCAGGCACGGTAGACCACATAATTGCACTGCCCACCATTTACTCATATCCATGGATGTGAGCCTAGCTGCTTGTTGGTGGATATAAATCAACTTCTCTTGCATCAATGTGGGCTCTCTATCATCTTGCTAAGAACCATAATGTTACAGTCCACAATATAACCACTGCAGTTCCCTCTCCACAGCAGATATAACCACTACACCTCCTTTCTCCATTCCAAAATAGCTCACCGACGCTAGAGTCGCAGGGAGAGGTTAAGGCCGTGGATCCAACAATGCCCATAACACAATGACTACGGTTATTTTTAACAACCATGCATGCAATTATATAACAATAAAACTACGTATATTTACTTTAAATATACAAATATTTGTATATTTCATATGTGTTATTATGTGATTAAATTATTTTGAATTAAAAATAAAGTAATATCCAATCATATAATAATTAATATAAGTCTGTGTATGTATTGCTCATTATATAATTATTTACCAGTGTGTGTCAGGAAGAGAATATGACCTTAGGCAAGAGCAAGAAAGTGTTACTACTATTTCCTTGTATTTACAAACTTTATTTCAGATGCTGGAAGAAACACTAGGAATGGTGAACATAGCAGCTAGGGAAGTTGAATTTGAAGGTACATCACTGTTGAAATATTGGGTTGACAATTTGTAATTATGCTTAGGATTCTTTCAACAAGTTTAATGAATTTGAAGCAATTGAAATGTGAAGTTGAAGTAGTTGCAACCTTAAGCAGGTTATGAGATACCAAAGAAAGTAATGTTGATTCCTCCATACAAATCCTGAAAACTTTCAAGATCCCACCTACTTCAATCCTCATAGATGGAATGTAAGTGAATTTAATTGATCGTCATGCAACAAGTTTGGTGTGAATGTAACATTTTAGCCAAATCACATATTGGTAAAACACAAGAGAGATATTGGACATATATAAATATCTCATATTGTTTAAAAGTACTAAGATAGTCTTCTTTAACTCGAATTTATATTTTCTTTTTTGAATAGAAGTAAAGAATCATTCCCCTTAATAACATTTGGTTGGGATAGATAAAAAATCTAATAATCTATCTTTTATTATTTATATAGGTCGTTTGGTTTGAATATTTTAAAGATTATCTTAATAATTTATCTTTTATTACTTACATTACCTTGTTTGGTTTGTCAGTAATATATAATAATATTTTATTACAAATACTGATGTGGCAGGTAATATAAGTAGTAATCTAATTACCACATTTACCTTAAGTATTAAAACATTACCAAGGTAATCTTGATTTTATTATAATTATATTATTATTTATTAATTTTTTAAGATAGAAATAAATTTATTTTTAATTAATATAACAAATAATATAAAAATAATTATATTCAAGGGAATTTAAGTAAAGTAATTTACTAAACAGATTAATTATTTATACCATCCATTTTTACCAAATTTTATTAAACGTAGTAATCATTTATACCTAGTAATTTTCTCAGTAATTTATCTTTAAGGTAATCTCTCTATTTTGGTAATAAAATATTACACAAACCCAATGCCCCCATATTATTTTGTTTCGTTAATGAATAATAAAATATTTTAGTAATATTTTATTATTAATGATGATGTGATAAATAATACAATAAGTAATCTTATTACCACCACCTTTACTTTAGTTATCAAGATAGTTTTAATTTTATTATAATTATATTTTGATTTATTAATTTTTTACTATAAAAATAACCTCATTTTTAATTAATATAACAAGTAACCTAAAAAATATTTTAGAATAATTATATTTAAGGGTATTTAAATAAAATAATATATTCATATTCTTTTATTACTTTTAATCAAACACAATAATTATTTATATCTATAAATTTTTATCAAATATAATAATAATTTATAGCAACAATAATCTATCTTTGAAATAATATTTCTATTTTGGTAATAAAATATTAATTTAATCAAATGCATGTTTATGATATAAATTATACATATATTTGATATATAAAATTTTATCAAATATAATAATAATTTTTTATTTTAATAACAAAATATTATTCTAATAAAACATTCTCTTATGGTATAAATGACACAATTCCTTTTGCATGTTAAAATATTTTACAAGGTAAAAATAAATAATAAAAAAACATAAATTTAAGTTACAAGATAAAAAAAGAAAAGCACTTTCAACATTCAAAAAAGACTCTTGCAATTATTCCCAAACACATGGACACCTTTATTTCTTCATGGAATCTGTCTAACTTTGATAGATAGAGGTGTGATGGCGTCCATTCAGGCGGCCCACCTGAAATAAGGAAAGGGGTCATCAATAATCAATACAAGTAGTGAGACCACATAAAGCTTTTTGCCACCATGTAATGTAACCACCGTTTGCTTCTAATATAAGCATCCATGGCTGGTGGCTGAAAGCCAGTCATCATTTCGGACGGGAACATTTTTCATTGAGTATATTTATGGTAAAGGCAAATGGATCCTAATTTTACCTCCAAGTCCAAATGCAAATCAATGCTGCTGATCGATTATCATCTTTAATTTGACCGCAATAGCCATGCTAAACTAAACATAAGATTGATTCTGGTAGTTAATATAAGCATCACCATGATCACATCTTGACGACCCCAATCTGAGACTCTGCATAAATTGGGTTTAAAGCAATCAATCAATCAATTACCAGTTATTAATGACTTTCGTTATTAGTCATGCATACATGTTTAATCTCAAATTTTGATCAAAAAAATGAGAAAAATCATAAGCAAAAAGAAAGAACTTTCCCCAACAACAACGGAAGAACTGAATTATTATCAAGGGATGGAATTTTTCAATGACAAACTTTGCCATTTTCTTATTGAAAGGATCAGTATCTATTGTTGTTGATGCCTGTTAAGCATACACTGTGAATAATAACATCGCCCAATTGTTAAAATACATACATACTGTATTCCTTTTTTTTTTTTTTTTTTCCTTTTATATGTGATGATCACAGATGGAAAATATGCATCCCTACGAACGAAACATGTGGCTGAAGAATTTCAATTAGAACTTGAATTCTGGGGAGGTCAGGTCAGACATGTTTCAATGCAGTTCCAACACTCTTTTCACTTAAATGCAAAAACGGAAAATCACACATTTCCATTGATGCAAATAATGGAGATACTCTCTACTTGCTGCTTACACATGGTCAATCTACTTTTTGCTTTTCATGTGTAGCGAGTATTGATGTTTACCTACTGGTGAGAGTACTGTCTCTGTCAGTCCGTTTGAAACTGCTATTTGTTTGCACAACTTTCCACACTTTTTTTTTCAAAAGTTTGCCTTTCGCTCCCTCTCCTCATAAAATATTGGAAAAAAGAAAGCGCTTTCCCTCTTGGTGCTCAAATAATTATTAGTTTTGTCAACAGTAGTTCGCCCTGTCATCTCACATACACACAGAATCTGCTTGGTGTTATCATCACAGCTTCACATTTCTCTCACTCACCCTTTTGAGCTGAGTTCACTCGTTGCACAGTGGCCCCTTGCTGGCTTGCTCGGCGGAGCATTTTTAACAAGAACCTTCATTTGTGAAGAGAATGAGAATGGGCATGTTGATTTTTGTCTTCTTGGTGATATCTGTAATAACCCTTTTCAGCTCTTGCTCTCTTGCTCTCACTCAAGATGGTAAAATGTCTCTTTAGATTTCATCTCTTATTTTCCAGTTCTAGGAGAGTTTTTATTTTGTCTAAATCTAGATAATATAAAAAAGTTGGGACTTTTGGATGATTTTATTCTTATTTTTTCAGGTATGACACTGCTAGAAATTAAGAACACTTTGAATGACAGTAGAAACTTTCTTGGGAACTGGCAAGCTACCGATAAAACACCTTGCAAATGGACTGGCATCTCTTGCCACACTCATGACCAACGGGTTCGCTCAATGTATGTCACTCTTATTATGCATTTATCCAATTCCTATTTTCATTACGCCCAATTTCTCTAAAGTCTTTGACTTCAGAGCAATTAATTTATTGCAATGGACTTCTCAGAAATCTACCCAACATGCAATTAGGAGGCACTATATCTCCCAGCATCGGTAAACTTAGTAGACTGCGAAGATTGTGAGTTCAATGTTCCTTTTCTTCTTCATTGTATTTATTCCACTAGAAACACTAAAAAGATACAGTATAATGTTTCTAATTATAATTTTTATTTTTATATGAAACAGGGCACTTCACCAAAACAGTTTGCATGGATTTATTCCTAGTGAAATTACGAATTGTACTGAGCTTAGGGCTTTGTGAGTGAATATAGATGTTAGCTAATTTTAACTTTCTCTCTGTTTGAGTTTCTCAGTTGCATCCAATATCACATGCTGTAATTGGTCATTTGTGTAGGTACTTGAGGGCAAATTATCTCCAAGGTGGAATACCAGCAAATATTGGAAATCTTTCTTTTCTCACTATATTGTAAGATCTTAAATTGCCCTTTTGTTGATGGATCCTAATTTTAATCTGGCTTCAGTTGACAATTTTACTATGACATTGTCTTTTGATACATGAATGTTACATGTAGGGATTTGTCCAGCAATTTACTTAAGGGTGCTATACCTTCTTCTCTTGGCCGTCTCACACATTTGCACTCTCTGTAAGTTTAAACAGAGTTACAATTACCTTTTCCAACTGTGTATTTTAATGTGTTAACCTGAAGTGCTGGTAAAATATTTGGAGAATCTGCTGCAATTGTGTATCATGGTGCTCTTTCATGCAGAAATTTGTCGACCAACTTTTTCTCTGGTGAAATCCCAGATTTTGGAGCCATGAGCACCTTTGGAAACAAGTCGTGAGTATTTTGTGCAATCATTTGCTTCTTTTCTCTTGTTAGTAATGGCTAGGCTTGATTGAATATTATAGACCAACATACTATGATTAGTCATTAGATAAGTTGCAACTGTGACTATTAATGTTTAGGCTTTATAGTATGCTTATCTAGTTTATTAGTACCTTGCACTGTCATCCCATATCAACTATTATAGCAATAATTTTGTATGACAACATTCATATTTCTGTTGGTCATGCATTAAAATGAGTAACATGTATTGGATACCGCTGTGAGCCAAATTCTTATATGGCTTCACTCGATACAATGCAACTTCTCTCTAGTAATCTTTGGTTGAGTGCCATATTTAATTTTGATCAAATTGCCCCTTTTATGAGGACCAAGAAAGGCAAGTCTTTATAGAAATAATTTATTGAATGAGATGAATATTGAGGGCAAAATCTCATGTATGGTTACAGCACATACATCTAAACTATTGAAAGCCTCCTAGTTGCCAGACTGCATACTGAGACTATACCTAGTGCTTGAATGTTGTATTGCATTAAAGCTGAAAATACCGGTATCTTGTGACATGACTTGAATGGCTTTTGTGGTTTGAAATGATAAAGTCATCCCATTATAGTGGAGTGCTATCCTGGATGACATGAATAAGTGTAGGCACTCATGATTATCTGTTGCCTATTTGGTCTTCAGATCTCAGGTTAATTAGGCCGTTTACTTCCCTGATTGACATAGATTGCCATTTAGCTTTAGGATGAAACTTCTAGTCATACCAAACTCTGTGGTAACTTGCATGCAATATCCACTATTTTTAAATTATGTGGTAAGCAAATCAAGTATAATATCAACAAATCCTGAAGTATTTATCTGTGATTTATTTTTCTCTGTTGATTGCCTGAGCATTGATCTTGTTCTAAATACTGCCCTTCTTATGTTTAGGTTTATTGGAAATTTAGATCTTTGTGGTCAACAAATCAACAAGCCATGCCGAACCTCAATGGGATTTCCTGCAGTTCTACCACATGCATCCAGTGATGAAGCGGCAGGCAAGTGTTAGTACTATTTTTCTTGCATTTTCATTGGACAAAAAAATGTGCCAGGTGAACTAGTTGCTACTGCTATCTGCTTTTGTTAATAGGTGTGCACATGTACTAATACTGGATTATTCACTGTGGAATCTCTGCAGTTCCTACAAGACGTTCATCTCATTACATTAAAGGAGTGATGATTGGTGCAATGTCCACAATGGGCCTTGCCCTTCTTGTGCTTATTGTGTTCCTTTGGATTTGTTTACCGTCAAAGAAGGAAAGGGCTGCAAAGCAGTACACAGAAGTCAAAAAGCAAGTCCATGAAGAAGCAAGTAAGATGCATGTTTATCAAAATGTTGTTTTTCTTTTTTAATTATTTCCACTAGTGCTAATCTTTAAATTCTTCGATAGGTACAAAGCTTATTACTTTCCATGGAGATATGCCATACCCATCTTGTGAGATTGTTGAAAAGTTGGAGTCTCTTGATGAAGAGGATGTTGTAGGGTCTGGAGGATTTGGTACTGTATACCGGATGGTCATGAATGATTGTGGAACATTTGCTGTTAAAAGAATTGACCGCAGCCGTGAAGGATCCGATCAAGTGTTTGAAAGGGAACTAGAGGTCTTGGGCAGCATCAAGCACATAAATTTGGTTAATCTGCGGGGGTACTGCAGGCTTCCTACCTCAAAGCTTCTTATCTATGATTATCTATCAATGGGCAGTTTAGATGATTTCTTGCATGGTAAGTGGCCCTAACTACACATTCAGACATCGAGGCTTTATCATGATTGTTAAGCATATGGAATCATTGATTGAGGTTGTTGAGACACCTGACCAGCACTTTATGATATTCTCCCTTAATATGATTGAAATTAGCATTTAGAACCATATCATGAATAGGTGTATTGTTTAACTGAATTGCCTAAATACAATCAGAAAAGCTATAATAATTACTTCTGAAGAGGCTGGAGTTAAAAAAGCTTTATCATTGAATAGTTGCTTTGTTTGATTTTCCAATATTTGTATAACCCCCATATTATGCTTTTAGTTTCATTGGCTTTTATTTTTTGAAATTTGTGATTATTTGCTTTTAGAAATTGGCATGACAATAAATGAGATGTGCCTAATTGATGAACTGTGTTTTTTATATTGGAATATTTGTACAACCCCGATTATTTAGTGTTGAATTTGATCCTCTTGAATGCAAGTAACGACATTTTTTTTCCATTTCATTTGCTTGGCTGTTTAGAACATGGCCAAGGAGAGCGACTCTTAAAATGGGGTGATCGTATGAGAATAGCCCTTGGATCTGCTCGGGGACTGGCGTACTTGCACCATGACTGCTCTCCAAAGAAAATTCATCGTGACATAAAATCCAGCAACATTCTCCTGGATGAAAACTTGGAGCCGCATGTCTCGGACTTTGGTCTTGCCAAGCTTCTGGTAGACGAGGATGCCCATGTTACAACTGTGGTTGCTGGCACCTTTGGCTATTTAGCACCAGGTGTGTGTTTGTTCTACCATTCACCTTATATTTTGGTTTTGAGATTCATTCTTGGAGAAAATCAATTCAGGATTTTAACATGAGGTAGCAAGTCTCATCCCAATTTTTTCTCTTTGGTTGTAATGAATGTAGCCATGTGATTGGGCATAATTAGTTACCATCAGAGTTTAATATGTTCAGAATTTCCGACATACATACAATAATTTATCCCCTGGAACTTAATGGTCTGAGTACTAACTGAACCAAGAGTTGATCTTTTTTAAAACCATAATTCAAAAAATTTACGTTATTAAGATCCAATTTGAGAAGCAAAAGATTGTAACTTTGAGAAACATTAATAGAGTGAAACTGCATTTGAAGCATTAAATTTGATTGCTTAGGACATTGTAGGTCTTCTCATTGATTCACTGAAAACATGATCAAGCCAGAACTTATGGTCATTGTTCAGTCAGAAGGAAATATCTTTGGCCATTTAATTGACAAATGGGTAATTCATTCCATGATTAATTTGTTATGCCGTTAGTTTGGAAGAATGATTACACAAATTAGTCTGGATGATTGATTGATTTATTTCAAATTCAAAACAGAGTATCTGCAGAGTGGGAGGGCTACTGAGAAAACAGATGTGTACAGCTTTGGAGTTCTCTTGCTAGAGCTTGTAACTGGGAAAAGACCAACCGATCCCTCTTTTGTAAAAAGAGGATTAAACGTTGTTGGATGGGTAAGCTCTCCCAAACTTCTTGCATTAATGTGCAAATATCTTGGAAGATGCAAAAGATTAACTTCTCTGTATATGTGCAGATGAATACCCTATTAAAAGATAATCGATTGGATGATGTTGTAGATAAAGCCTGCCCTGATTCTGATGTAGAAACTGTAGAAGCGATTCTTGAAATAGCTGCAAGGTGTACAGATGCAAACCCAGATGATCGACCATCAATGAACCAGGTATTGCAGCTACTCGAGCAAGAGGTCATGTCACCTTGCCCGAGTGACTTTTATGAGTCCCATTCAGATTATTGTTAGATTGATACAGAAAGCATTCCTACTGCCTATATTTATATATATACACATATATATTCTGCTAGAGTGTGTAATCAATTCACACCTTATTTGGAAGTGTTTTGCCCCTCTCTTTAGGGCCGGTGTGTTAATGTGTTCACCACTGTGATACCTGCAACATTTGTTTGTCATTTATTCATCCGATGAAGATGTATCGTTAGTAATCTCAATCAACAGTTGTCTTGATGTTGCTTCTTCCCTGATAAGAACTCCGGCCTCGGCCACTGTGATGTGGCCGTCTATTCTGGGTCTAATAGTCAAACCGTCTATTCTGTTCACTTATTAAACTACTAAAATCTATGGTGCCCAGATCATTTGGGTTCCGAAGTCAATCCATGTTTCAGTGTGTTATTACCAATACAAACCACAAAGTATAGTTTATCTGCTAAAAGTTAATACGCCCGTAATGTATTTAAAAGAGCGGCTGGCTTTTCGTTTAGGTAACCGAGGTTGTAAATTGTCCATTTCTCTCCTGGAGGAATATGGTAGGCCGGCTGCTCTTCTGTGCACATCATAATTTTACCATAAATCTCAACTTGTGGCATCCAATCCAACAAGTATCTCTCTTCCCATTCGAGTGTTTTAGGAAAAAAATAAAGATATGATAGCACCAGGATCCATGCAAACGCTGCCCCAACCGCAAAGAAATTGGAAGGTAAAATAGCCATAATCACAGGCGGCCCTAGTGGAATTGGTGAAGGTACGGCACGCCTTTTCGCCGTCCACGGTGCTCGTATGATCGTGATCGCCGATATCCAAGATGATTTCGGTCAACAAGTAGCCAAATCGATTGGCACAGACAATTGCACGTACATGCACTGCGATGTTTCAAACAAAGATCAAGTCAAAGCATTACTTGACTCAACCGTCCGTACTTACGGTCAACTAGACATCAAGTTTAGTAACGCTGGGATTGTAAGCGCCTCTCCTCAAACAGTGCTTGATCTCGATTTCACCGCCTTTGACCGTGTATTTGCAGTGAACGCCCGTGGCATGGTTGCATGGGTCAAACATGCGTGCGGCTCGAGTGATGATCGAGAAGGGCGTAAGGGGAAGCATCGTGTGCACTGCCAGTGTTACAAGCAGCCGTGGTGGTGCACGAATTACAGACTATTGCATGTGGAAGGATGCGGTGGTTGGATTGGTTAGATCAGCGAGCAGGCAGCTAGGAGTGCATGGGATTGGAGTGAACAGCGTGTGGCCATCTCT
Source organism: Mangifera indica (assembly GCF_011075055.1). Taxonomy (NCBI): domain Eukaryota; kingdom Viridiplantae; phylum Streptophyta; class Magnoliopsida; order Sapindales; family Anacardiaceae; genus Mangifera; species Mangifera indica. Next base: position 116,183 of record NC_058156.1, read on the forward strand.
CCAGTGACTACAACACTGGCTTTTATGCAGGTCGTACGGTGGTATAGATTCTGAGAAAGCTGACAAAATTAGTCAACAATTTCCAAGCCTGAAAGGGATTGTGCCCAAAGTGAATCCTGTGTTGGATACTGTACTGTTTCTTGCCTCTGAAGATTCTGAGTTTGTGAGTGGGCACGAAACTTTTTCTAGGTTTCATAGATTTGATTGCCCACCAAATAAAGCATAGTTTTGACTCCAATCCAATCCAAGACCTGAAATCAGTAATGTTTTAGACATAAATATATATAGCATAAGGTAGAAGAAGAATCATGTCGTTAAGTTGGTATTCCATGTTTTTTCTGTGCTCCTCCCAATTCATCTCTACAGCGTATTGATTTGGTGTGTGGCTAAGGGGGGGTGGGGTTGCTTTGCAATGGAATGCCGTTACAAGGACAGAAAATTTATAACCAACATTGACCCAAGTTAACTTATGATCATCAAACTCATTAATGAATGTTATTGTTTATGATATTTAATAATATTATTATATTTAAATATAATATTTAAAACAATTTTACTAAATTTGGATTTATATATTTAAAACCAAAGAAATTTTGAGTTTAAGTCCCAACAGTCAGATGGCATGATGATGACAGTCAGTAATTGAGTGCTTTTTTTTTTTTAAATTAAAAAAATTTTTGATTATATTTGAAAAGATAGACATGGACACGTGATAAGCAGGTGTAGTGTGGACCTAGTGAAAGGTACTACGTGTCAGAAATCCCCGGCGTCGTTGCTGTCCACTACTACTGGGTGGGCCCATCCCAATGCTTATCTGTATGAATGCCATGTATCTTATTACAAGTGGTGAGGTGAGCCCTTCCCTTTTTTTGACTTTTTCATCATATCATTGCAACGTGGTGGTGGACGTGGACGGTGTCTCTTCGGCAAGAATAGAATAGGCTTTCTTTTATTTTTTATTTTTTGAGCGTTTTGATTCAATCACAGTCGTACACGTGTATGGAAACTATTGAAACCAGCCCCATCTTGCCAATCTATGAATGGTGCATGATTTCGTATGTATGCATTTATCATATTATCACATAGCCAGCCAGCCAGCCATCCTAACGACCTATGTCCGATTTAGATCCAATCTATCATGATATAATTTGAGTAATTCAACCCGTAACTGTCACCTTCCTAGCATTTTCCAATGAAGTAATATGACCATGAGGAACTGATCCTCTTCAAAACTTCAGGACCATTTCTGATTCTTTTTAAAGATAAAAGATATATACATATATATTCATTACATTTGCCAAACCAGAAGTCAACTTTATCTAGCAGCTTACTATCACTTTTATAAATTATAGATGACGATGGTATTGGTAGAATGATTAATAGGGGTGGATTCCAGCCTTGTTGACTCATGTTCAAATCCATGTTTTATTTGAATAAACTGAATTTAAATTCAAGTTTTAACTTGGTAATCTATTTCGAATTCGAGAGTTCATTATTGACAATTTGTGATTTTTCTTCCTTCCAAGGTTATTATTCGCATTTTTAATCAACTTGAGTTTGATGTTTCAAATATAAATTGAATTTAAATACATATTTGTTTAGGTTTAGTTGAACTCCGATAGAATAGTAGTAGTTTTGAGCAGCACCCACATTACCAACTTCTTAGAAATTGAGAACAAACCAATGAAGCGATGAAATTGACAAAATAAATAAAATTTAAAATTTTCTGCAAATTGAAGGCATTATTTATTTAATTACATTCTGAACACAAGTCTTATTCAACTCTTAAAAAATTACAAACTAGGGAAAACCTCCACTAATTTCCAGGTACAACCGAATGTTGCGCAAAATAGGATAGGGGTGCCATTGATTGATTTTATATGTTCCTTTATTTATAGTAATACATGGAAGATAGTTATATACCAAGGGTAATTGATCAGTAAGACCAGGACCAAAAGGTTTGATCTTCAATGGGGAATCCAAAATTACAGGAACTTGTGGGCGCGTCTGAGTAGTCAACTTCTTCAAGCTTTGGGAAGATGTATGGAGTCAACAAGTTATTATCTTCATCTTGTGATAAATCGGATTGGTCAGCTTCAAAAACATAAGATGAATCACCCGTCTCCATGAGTGAAGAATGAACCCCATCAGTGGTGTAATGTGAGCTATCTGAGTCAAATATGTCACTTCTTGTTGAGCTCATATCTTCTTGCTTACAACCCACAATTGAAACTTTTGACACTTCACCCTCACATGAAGAGTCAGCAATCGGCTTTTGTACGGGTTGTTGTTCTTGTGACAATGTGTTGTTTAAATAACACAATTCCATCTTTCCACTTTCTTCCTCTTTGACATTCAGCTTGTCTGTGAGGATAAGAACCTGAAAATTTTCATAATAATCCCATAATTATAATCACAATTCATAGACAATTTTGAGGAACCAATTGAAAATTTACCTCAGCTTTCAGTTTATCCTTTTCCTTAAGGAGATCTTCATAATCTGCTTTAAGGTTATTGTAGCTCCTTTGCAAGATGTCGTAGTCCTTCTCCAGCTGTTTTGTTTTCCAGCGAGCCCGGCGGTTTTGAAACCATATTGCCACCTGCCTAGGCTGCAACCCAAGGTCCTTTGCCAGCTGGAGTTTTCGTTCGGGTTCAAGCTTGTTCCCTACCTCGAAACTTTTCTCAAGAAAGTGAACTTGATCGACTGTAAGCCGTCTCTTTTTTTCAGGTTGGTGAAAATACCCCTCAAAGTCCTCATCTCCATTTTCATCTGGGCGGAGAAACGACCTGTAGGATCCGTTTGCTAGATGAACATCTTTAAAGCTCATCATGGATCCTGAACCTGAATTACAGACACAGCACAAACAACCAGAAGATCTATACAGTAAAAAGTGTAACCGCGCCTAAAAAAGACATAAGCACACACAACCAACCAGAGAAACAAGAGAGATATTAGAAAGTATACCGAGAAAAGGAGAAGAAGAAGAAGCAGCAGCAGAAAGGAATGGAGAGTCAAGAGGCTGAGAAGAGGAAGCTGCACCCTTTTGGCTTTGAATTAAAACACAACGACTTGAACCATCGCCACCCCCACCGCTACAACTACCATTAATATGCATCCTCCCACCCGCCATTAAGTCAAACTAATGATCACTCTAGCTTAAGCTGCTATAACTAGAGCTTTTTATAGAGTTGATCCAACAGTCAAAAACACCAATTGAAAAAAAATATATATAATAATCTAAGAGTTCTTATGACGAAAAAAGCTGGTGATGATAATCTCGGTTATGTGAGAAGTATGGGAACAGCGGCTGCTCATACCCATCACTCAGAAGAAGAAAAATAAGTGGGTTGCTTGCAGGTTTTCAGAAGAAGGTAAGAATGGAAAGAGTGGAGAGGATGAAGAAGAAACTATAAAGAAAGTGAACGTTGAAGAGCTAAAAGAGAGAGTTTTGTTTGTTTGTTTGTTTGTGGTGTTGCTTGTCGGTTTATACTGAGTGCAGCAGCATATGTGCACGTAAGATTAGCCATATCTCTGTTCCCACTTTACTTTGAAGCCCCTCATCGTTTTATAGGTCAAATGATCAAATCCTATTCTTGAATTGGATAAGAAGGGCAATGGATAAATTTCAAGAGAAGAGCACTATTTTCACCTACAAATTTTAATCTAATCTCAAAATCATATCTATGATAAATAAAAAATTTAAATATTCATCCATATATTAATTATCATCCAAATTTTTGATTAAAAATAGAGGTTAAATTATTATTTTATTATAAACTTTAAAACTTTGAAATTGATATCATTTTCTTCCTGTTTTAAAAGTTAATATCTTAATCTATTTTCAAAATTTGAAAAGTTTAGATTTCATTCCTAAAGTTTATTTTCTTCTCTGGCCACCATCATTCTGATCGACAATCGATGCTTTCAACCCATCTTTCAAATTTGGCTATAGAGGATGACAAAAAACAATCATCTAGATGCAACGACAAAGGACAACAAAGTGTCGTCCTTCATCGAGTCTTCTTGATCTAGATGATACTTTGTCATCCAGATTTAGACGATGCTTTATTGTCTAGATCTAAACAACAAAGGGTTGTCTTTATCGAAGAAGACCTTCGTTTCTTTTCGATCGTCAATTGATTCTCTAAACCACTTGAGATGAAATGTAGAAAGGGAGAGTAATGAATTTTTTAAAGTTTAATTATAGGGGATAAATGTCAGTTTTCTAAACTAAGAGAGGAAATGATATAAATTTTTTAAGTTTTAGATTTATGGATAAAATGACAATTTTACTTTTGTTTTTAACTGAAAATTTGAACGGTAATTAGCTTATAAGTGGGTGTTTGAATTTTTTATTTGTGATAAATATGATTTTAAGATTAGGTTAAAATTTGAGTGAAAAATTATACTTTTTTCATAATTTCGACCGTAAAGAACATAGAATCTTTGAGAGAAAGTTTGGGTTTAAAGTTCGTTAGTGTCATAAATTTTATAGATATGAAATGGATCATTAAAATAAGAGATTATTTACTTGATCTCAAATTTGATTTTAATTCCATTCAAATAATAATCAATGATTAGAACGAATTATGATAAAAAATATCATTAAAAAATTAATAGAGAAAAATAAAATAAAAAATATTAATATAATAATATTAAATAAATTAATTTGATTTGAATTCAACCCTCCATAACCTCATTAATACATAAAAATTGATTATAATATAAAATTAAAATAATAAAAAATAAAAATGTTCTTATTATATGTAAATTATTTTTGGTTGATATAAAAGCATTATGAAAGTTTGAGGGGTTAAAAATAGTAAATTAGGGGAGGGATAAGAGAGAACGAGGCAGAGGAAAAAACAAAAGAATCAAGTCCGATCCATCGCTTTCCTTTGGGCAAGTGTGAGTCCCCACCACTAACGAGCCAACACGTCTGGACTTCATAGGGCCACCTCAATTCGCTGTCTGTCCACTGGACCTGTGCATTTCATTTTATGCTGTAAACAATGTTTTTAAAATTGGATTTGTGATTGAATTATTATTTTAAATTAGGCCAAACGACTATTTTTCACCCAAGGTATGCTGTAATGACAAGTTTCTACTTTTTAACTATGAAAACATCAAACACCCACCTATAACTGGTTAAATTTAACAAAACTCTAATGGTGATAAGGGTAAAATCGTCATTTTTTCTATAATATTAAAAATAAACTAAAATAGAATCTACTTTTGTCCCCCTAAACTTTAAAAACTAAAATTTTTCCTCAGCCTAAGTTTTAAAAAATCACAATTTCACCCTAGGATTTTGTTTTGAAATCTTCGGTGACATCTTCGACTCCATTGCCGACGACCTCTCCCTCCCGAAGAATTCTCTCCTTTCGACGATCTCTTTCCTCCTATTTGGATGTCCAATTGGCGTCGGAGAAGCCGTGGAAGACGAAGAACTTCGTCGGGGAAGACAAAGTTCTTCGTCTTCCCAATCGTCCTTGTCTGGGAAGACGAGTCATCTTTATCTGGGAAGACGATCATCTTCCCAGACGATGTATCTCTGCACCGGATGGGTTGGGGTGGAGTTAAGAGGGGCCGTCGATAGAAGAAAAACCGTCGGGAGGGGAAGACGGCCGACGATGGCTCCGGAGAAAGTGAAAGGGTTTGGAAATAAACCGTAGGGGGGGAAATGCGATCTTTTCAAACTTAGCTTAGGGAAAAAAAAGTTAGTTTTTAAACTTTTAGGGGGGAAAATGAGATTAAATTTATCACCGTTAGAGTTTTGTTAAATTTAACCGGCCATGAATAGGTATTTGGTATTTCCATAGTTAAAGGGTGAAAACTTGTCATTACAGCATACCTTGAGTGGGAAATAGTCGTTTGACCTTTAAATTATAATAAATATTTTAAATAATATTATCCTTATAAACACATATATTTTAAAGGCCAAACGACTATTTCCCACCCAAGGTATGCTGTAATGACAAGTTTCCACCCTTTAACTATGGAAACACTAAACACCCATCAATGGTCGGTTAGATTTAACAAAACTCTAACGGTGATAAGGGTAAAATCGTCATTTTCTCTAGAATATTAAAAATAAACTAAAATAGAATATATTTTGCCCCCCTAAACTTTAAAAACTAAAATTCCCCCCAGCCTAAGTTTTAAAAAATGGCAGTTTCACCCTCCCGAAGCATTGCCGACGGTCTCCGGCTCCATTGCCGACGGCCATTGCCGACGGTTTCTCCCTCCCGAAGCATCCTTACCTTCCGGAGATCTCTTTCCTCCCATTTGGACTTCCAATCAGAGTTGGAGAAGCTGTGGAAGACGAAGAACTTCGTCGGGGAAGACGAAGTCTTCCCAGACGAAGACAAGACGACGAGACGACTCGTCGTCCTCTGGGAAGACGAGTCGTCTTCATTTGGGAAGACAATCGTCTTCCCAGACGATGAAGACGAGATCGATCGATCTCGTCTTCGTCTTCTGGGAAGACGATTTCTCTTCCCAGACGGCTTCTTTCTGCATCGGATGCGTTGAGGTTGAGTTGAGAGGGGTCGTCGGTGGAAGAGAAACCGTTGGGAGGGGAAGACAGGCGGTGATGGCGCTGGAGAAAGCGACGGAGAAGGGTTTGGAAATTGGAAGGGTTTGGAAATAAACCCTATGGGGGAAAATGCAATCTTTTCAAACTTAGCTTAGGGAAAAAATGTTAGTTTTTAAACTTTTAGGGGGGAAAATGAGATTAAATTTACCACCGTTAGAGTTTTATTAAATCTAACCAGCCATAGCTGGGTGTTTAGTGTTTCCATAGTTAAAGAGGAGAAACTTGTCATTACAGCATACCTTGGGTGGGAAATAGTCGTTTGACCTATTTTAAAATATAAACAATACAAAGTCATTCAAAACAAATTTGTTCAACTCAATATAGATGAGATGATAAAATATCATTTCGGTAATGCTTCTTTTTTTGAAATTCAAGTTCCTGGGGTTGCAACTGCTCCTGGTGGTGGTGGTAATAGTGGCAATAATGATGTTGATATTCAGGTTGGTGCTTCTTCAGGAGGTGTTAGCGGTGGAGCAGGGGGTTCTTCTTCTTTAATTTCAAGTGGGCTTGTTGAGCAGTGGAGATTGCAACAGGTGCAACAATATCCTTTCTTGACGGGCACGGAACCAGCGACTAGTTTGTATCAGTTCGACACTGAAGGCGCCGAGTAGTTATGTTGGTCAGCTTCGGTCAAAGCTGATGGATTCTCCGGTTATTCAGTCGACAAATGTGAAAATGGAAGAAAATCAATATTGGAATACAAGCAATGCATGGACAGGTGTCTCTGGATTCATTTCATCTTCCACTAGCCAGCTTTTATGATATTTTTTAATCTCAACAGTCCCTTCTCCCCTCTTGCTTAACAGGATTAAAAAAAAACTTCTTCTTTAATCATTACAGTATAAACCAACATGAACACCAATATAAAATCACTTCCACATAATGAACAAAAGTTAACAGAAAGAAAGCAAGGGAGCAGACAACAATTTCATGTAAACAATAAAAAATAAATTGCATATAATGAACAAATCGGGAAGAAGAACACTTACCGGGGAGTTAAGCCACGATTAAGACCAGTTTGATGAAATGGAGAACAACTCACCTGCGTGTTTGGGTTGTGGCTGACTGAGCTTGGGAGATGAGATGGAGTTGCGTTGGAACAAATTTTAGACTTTTAGAATTAGGGCTTATTTGCTTTTTGAAAGAAGTTTTTTTTTTTTTTTTTTAAAGAATAAGTCAAATCAGGTTTTTTCGGTCCATGTTTTGATTGAATCAATTAACAAACTATTTTTTTATATAAATTGAATTAAAATTAAAATTGGATCTGGATCAAACTAGTTAACCCAATCCAATTTGGTTATAAGTTTATTTTTATAAAATAAGTTAAATATTTAATTTCGATTTGTACTGTATTGGATCCCCATGCATGGATCTTAGATTTGAGGCCCTGCTGCCTGTAATAGAGCACGGTCTTAGGCTGTACAAGTAAATCAAGTCTGTGTTGGATCAAGTCCATAGGAGTGGAGAAATTGTTTAGAGTTTTTGTGTCATATAAGTGGCAGCTGCAATTTCTTGGCAACCAAACTATCACATCACTAAGAACTGTGAACTGAAAAGAAAAGCACCTGGTGGATGGGCAAACTGTCAACATGGAAGAAACAGAAAATGCAAAACAGACAGATTCTTCTGATCTTCATTTACACAAGGACATCAATTTCATTGTTAATTTTCTTCTTTAATCCAAACTCAACATCTCCGCTTTGTAATTTACAACATTTGCAAGTACTTTACCCCAAGAAAATAAAATCAACAACATTTAAATATACAACAAGATTCAGTCAGCTTCTTGTAAGCCATCCAAAACAACAGAGCCTACAAACAAACCAGCAGCACCAACCCCAAGAGCACCAGCCACCACCGCTTGCACCACCACCAACCCTACTGAATCATCAGGAATCACCACTATCGCCGCCACGGCCGCCAGAAATATGAGAAAAGCGGCGGATGCCAGAGTGGATGGTGAAACACTAGCCACCTTCTCCAACAAACTCAATAAACCCAACTCCTCAGCTTTAGAAAACAAGCCCAACTTCTCAATAGATGATAGAGTGACACCGAGCTCCTCGGCTTTTGATAAAAGACCCGATTTTTCAACGTTGCTCAACACTTTACGTTTTTCGAGTTTCTTGAAAACGTCAACTTCAATCTCTTCGCTTCCTTCGTAGAAAATTCCAGCACCGAACCATTGTTTTTCCCAGTTCTCATCGTACTTGTTTACCTGTAAATGAATGATAAAAACAACTACTTTCATTGACGGAGCAAAAGACGAACTTTCGAAGTGAATTACGGTTATCAAAATTGATGAAATACCTTCTTTTTAGATGCTATGGCAACGGTTCTTGAGGCATTTTTGGCGGGAAAGAGAGGGGTAAAGCGAGGTTTGGAGGAGAGGAAGTTGTTGTGACGGAAGCCAACAGCATGAAGATGAGGAAATGAAAGTGAAGTGGGTGCAGAGAGCGCCATTGATGATCAGGAATGGCAAATATTCATGCTGCGGGGATGGGGTTTTGGATACGTCGGATATTCTGTTAATTGTCAGCCAATCAAATTGGTCATAGGTTTATCTTGGGAAATCGTATATTTTTTAGTATCATAATGGGATTTGTCCCATGTGGGTAGCCTCACCTTAAGCTAGCTTTCTGTTTCTGTTTCAGTGTTCTTACTTCTGAGCCCACATTTTTTACGTTTTCCCGTGGCTACTCGTTTGTTTATATGTTTTAAGAAATAATGCCAACTTTGAATTTGCATGTGAAGAAGTAAAGGTAAATTCTTGAAAACATTTCTGGGTTCTTTCTGTTACTTTAACATTTCCATTTATTAATTGTCTGCTGTGCACTCCATCCATTGTAAATATGAGTGCAGAACACATACAATTTGAATGTGCTTTTCATATCCATTATTTGGTGAGAAGGACACAATTTATATATGCTGATGTTCAGGGATATTTGATTGTGTTGTGCAAGTAAAACAAATACAAACTGAAAAAGAGAATAAAAAATTAATAATGACAGATAAAATAAGGAGAATATATACATAGCGGATCTTCAGGTAAGCATAAAGAGATAAGTTAGCTGTGCTGTAGAGATGAGGTTGCTGTGCTGGCTGCAGCAAAGGTAAAGTGATGAGGTTGAGGTATTTTGCTCACTTGAGACGGCAAACAGCTGTTTTTATACGTTATGATTATATTGTCAATGCATCTTCATTTGTTTTTTGTCATTTTCTGACCACGTTTGTTGTCCATTATTCCTAAATCTTATCATTTGTTAATGTTATCCTTAGATTGTATCTTCACTGAGACAGCATGTTGGTTTAGTTTCTGTAACCTTTGTTTTTCAATTCTGCCAAGGGTGTAATTTTTAAGGTTGGGAGAATCCTATGCAATTAATATTTGATCATATTTAAGATTCCTTTCACCTGGTGAAACTCCTCTGAGCTTTCCTGTATTTCTATTTATAGAAGAACCAAATAAGACTTTGCAGTGATTGACTTGATTTTCCTCAATTGGTAGATTCAGAACCATGTACGCTGCTTTATTATCCCTTGCTTACAGTTGTTATTCTCATCTTTTTCTCAGTCATTTCGTTGCATTCTTCTCCTGTGGAACTTTTGTAGGTCTCCTATTCCCATTTGAACGTTAATTCACAGCTAACTAATTTTTTTTGTGGGGTTGAATCAAACTGAAAGGCTCTTATTTGTTCTTGTTGTCTATTTTGTAATGGTTTTGCACCTGTAAGTTACACTCAGAACTGGGTTTTTGAGTTGTTTGAATTGCCTCAATAAGTATGTAGTTTTTAATATGAATCTTTTTGTTGTGTGTTTCGTATGATCTATGGTTTTATCTGTTTCTATGTTCCTTTTATGTGATAAATGATCAAATGATGATAGATCTTACAATATATTGACATAAAAAATATATATATACATTGCTTTACTGATATGTTCATAAGGTTGGACCTAATGCCTATATGAAATCATTAGTCATAGGTATTAAAACATGGAGTCCACTGAACTGTGATATTCTGGCTCTGTAGGGCTTCTGTTGTATGATAAGATATGTTGATGACTGTGAATAAGTCAAGCTAAGCTCAGCCAATATTAGTCTTGTAAACGAGTCACATAAACATGACTTGATAGCTGAGGTAAACAGTGCTGGCTACAAGTCAGTGCACAGCAGAGAGATTGGAGGGCGATAGTGGGAGCCAGTAAATGTAGGAAATCTGTTACTTGCTGTTATTATAAAGTGTTTATGTAACACCCTAGACAAATCATATATCGACAAAGCACTAGAGATATGTATGGGTTTTCCACATCACTTGGGAATGCTAACAGAAAATTGATGATATATGTTGAACTGTTAAGACACGTTTTGGATTGCAAAATCCAATAATCTAAGCTTCACAGCAACATCTGCCTTAAGGCTCACTACTAAAATTTCCAGAATTCTTCTGTTTTTCTCTAGTTATTGCTGTTGGTCCTCACTATAGCTTAGGTTTCTTCATCTTTCTCACTATAACCCGATATCATAGAGTAACAATTATCATATTCTTGTTTCAATAATTTCTAATAAGACAATTGGATTTTTAACGTTTTAGAGTTTTAAGTAGATGGGAAATCTATTCTGTTGTGTGCAAGTTGAGCAGTCCACCGTGGTTATTAAGGAGAAATTTGGCAAGTTTGATGACATCCTTGAACCCGGATGCCATTGCTTACCATGGATCCTCGGACATCAGATTGCCGGCCACCTGTCTCTAAGGTTGCAGCAGTTAGACGTGCGTTGTGAAACCAAAACAAAGGTCTGTCTATATAACTCTATATATAAAATTTAACCTCAGTGATAACTTCATGCTCTATCTTGCATCTGTAACTTAGCTTGGAATTATTATCCTCTATAATTGGGGGTTGGGAGGAATAGGGTCACTTTCACTGAGACAAAATAAATCTTTTTTTGCAATTAAACAGGACAATGTCTTTGTCAATGTTGTTGCATCTGTTCAATATCGTGCCCTGGCAGATAAGGCCAGTGATGCTTTCTACAAACTCAGCAACACAAGGTCCCAAATTCAGGCATATGTTTTTGATGGTACAAAATAAATCTTTTCTTTATACCATTTGAAATACGTTTAGTGCTTTCACTCACACAACACACAGAATCACAAGGATGTGCTTGCATGTTGATACATCATCTTCCTCCCAATTGTTCAGTGATTAGGGCAAGTGTTCCGAAGCTGACTCTAGACAATGTTTTTGAACAAAAAAATGAAATTGCTAAGGCTGTGGAAGATGAACTTGAAAAGGTAATCATTTTGATTCTGTAAGCACAGATGCTATGTTGTGAAAGCCAAACTTCATTTAGTAGTGGTACAAGACTGCTAGTTGGTATCAAAATTATGTGAGACTGTTTTTGCATGTTTTTTTCATTATTTTTTACAGGCCATGTCAGCATACGGGTATGAGATAGTGCAAACACTCATTGTTGACATTGAACCAGATGAACATGTGAAGCGGGCAATGAACGAAATTAATGCTGGTAAAGTATTTTTATCTCCTGTAAGTTGATGAGTACAAAACTTTGTTTAAATAGTCTCTTGTTTTAGTTGAGCAGCTGGCTTAACTGAATTCTGCACATTAGACGATGGCAGATTCCTGAGACCTACCCTTTATCAATGTCTTCCTACATTTTATCTTGAACACTAGCGGACAGAATCTCATGTTCTCAGGCCTGATGCCATTTTTATACACATTTGATTTTGGCTTAGAAATTACTGAGATGAAAAAACATCAAACATACATTCTTGTGGATGGTCATCTACCAATTCAAAATATATTTGTTTGCTTTACAGAAAATTTGAATGTCGATGAATGATTTTGTTCAATGAAACGTTCTAATTGTCTTGTACTCTTTCAGCTGCAAGACTGAGGGTAGCAGCCAATGAAAAGGCTGAGGCTGAAAAGATCTTACAGATCAAAAGAGCTGAAGGTGAAGCTGAGTCCAAGTATCTTTCAGGACTTGGTATTGCCCGCCAGAGACAAGCAATCGTGGATGGTTTGAGAGACAGTGTGCTGGCATTCTCTACCAATGTGCCAGGAACCTCCGCAAAGGATGTGATGGACATGGTCCTGGTTACGCAATACTTTGATACTATGAAGGAAATTGGTGCTGCTTCAAAATCCTCAGCTGTCTTCATTCCGCATGGACCTGGTGCTGTCCGTGATGTAGCTACCCAGATCCGTGATGGACTTCTTCAGGCATCTGCTCAACAGTAATTTGTTCATGTTTGAGCAACACCGGTGCATTTGTTATTTCTATTAAGTTTCCATGAGTCTGGTTTTGTTAATTGACAATGGTCACTTTGTCAGTTGTAGTTGTATTGTGCATATTTTATTAAACAAGTTGTTATGCCTGCTTTATGAAGATGATACGAGTATTTGGTTAAAAAATATCTTGAAAGTGGCTGGACTCTGCATAAGTCATCGAATTATCATACATTCTAGTCAGCTTTGCCCTATTGGCTTTTTTTTTTTGGGGCGATCATTATTTTCGCAAATTTTTAATTGAATCATTCACCATTCAAAGAAAATAGATACAAATTTTATTTTCAGGTTTATTGAAATAACACTATGTCTGTACCTGTATGCAAAAAGTCCTTGAAGCTTTTGCATTTACATTTCTTTTCATACAAGAAAAGTAACCTGAGATAGTGGAGCTTCAGGCTCATCATCATCCAGTTGGATTTGAGGGAGTTTTTTCGACTTCCTGAAGCAGTTTCAAAACTTCTTGTTTCTTTACAGCTGGTGCCTGCATCTTGGCATCTAACTTTTCAAGCTTAGCCCTTAGCTTCTGTGGATCCCTTTCATCTTCAGGGCTCTTTTTCTTCTTCTCCTTTCCACCATCTTCTTTGTCCTCCTTATCTGTACATTCTTTGTCTTTCTTCTTCTTCTTCTTATCTTTAGTTTTCTCATCTCCTCCCTTCTTATTCTTCTTGTCCTCGTGCTTCTTTTTCTTTTCCTGCTTGCCCTTCCCTTTGGCTTCGCTGTCAATTTTTTCTTATTTTTCTGTCTCTCCCATATTAACTAAATCTTGATTCACCGAATTCTGGGTTATTGAGCTTCTTCTGCAAACCAAACATTAAACTTATTTCAATCAATAAAGGAAAAGGTTTAAGTACTAAAGGAATCTCATTTTCTTCAATTTTGTCAAATGTTGATAAGTTTTTAATTTGATTTCTTTTTTCACAAGAAAAAAATTGGGATACAGACCTGGAAATTCAATCCTGAAGTGGAGGCTGTGGCAGCTGGTCTGGAATGGGGTTTCCAAGTCTTGATTGTTGATGTAATTCAGAATGCAAAATTAGTCACCCTTTTTATTCTCTAATGCTCATCCTATAATTTTGGTATTCCTATGTTCATTTGTGGCCATTTTTCTGCGAGAATTGTGAAAATCCACAAGAAATTTGTACCCAATCCAAGGTCCTCTTTTATTTCTGATCAGTGGTGCACCAATTCTCTCCATGATAATACTATTTAAGGCCCATATAAAGTTTTGCATAGTATGTCCAAGCACTTGGGAGCTCGCAGTCTATACATATATAATATCTCCCGTGTCTAATCAATGTTAGATTATCAGACTACCAATGGTTACATAGCAATAACATGGCCTGTGGCCAAGTGCCAGCCATACCTCTTTGACCTATATATATTGTTTAACTGTTATGAAAATAATATAATATAATTAATCATCAGGATTTTCACAATAAAGCAGCTCAGTGTTCACACTTTTCTTTACATTTTTACAGTAATTTCTGGGTTTCACTCAATTTTCTTCCTCTCCCGACTATCTCTTCTGTTCACCTCCTTTTTTCGAATAAAATAATGACACTTTCCATTTTAACCCCTTTTTTCACCCCTTTCCAACACAGAACAGTAAACTTTGTTCCATTCTCTTCCCCACCAACCATCATTCGGCCTACAAATTTACTTTTAACTCCTAATCTACTACTCTTCAACTCTACATCAATCGATCTGATAAACTGGGCAACCGTCGGAAGAAGTTCAGGCAAACCGCCGGCATCGGGTCTCTAAACATGGGATGCCTTAAGTAGTAAAATCCTAGTGCCACTGCCACCATTTTGGGTGGCACAACATATAGTACCAAAGTAATGACTGAACAAACACCAATAAACAATTTAGTAGCCCTTGGATCTCTCCAACTTACCAAAGCCTGAACCCTCTCTCCTTGCGCAGCAAAATCACCCAAAACTGTTTGTACCCTTCCAGCCAGAATACGTAACCGATCATACCGCGTTCTAACGATCTCTGGTGGTTTTGAACTGGGTATCATATCAAATTCTTCATCTAACTCATCCAGTTCAACAGCTCCTGCCTGTGATAATCTTGTATCCATTCCTGAAGAAGGTATCCTGGGCCTGAACCTATAATAACACACTCCAATTAACACAATGTACAGAAACCCAGTTGGCACTACCAACTCTGGGTACCAAACAAGAACCAAATACAACACATGTACTAAAACTGTAGTCACCGGATTCTTCCATCTTTTAATATCATGCAACCATTTAGCCAATCCAATTGCCCATGCAAGGACCGCAACAATCCGAAACCAATTTGCTTTACTTTTTCTCATGCTCCATGTATGAGAATCCGCATCCAGCATGTACCTCACAACCTCTTGGCCTAATGGGGGCTCAGACCGACTCAGCCATGCGGCCACCATCTTGGTTGCAGCCCCACGCAATGCCTCTTGCTGAACCACCCCTAGTGGCCGTAAGTAGTGCATTCTTGGAAGCAGAGGCTGCCCATAAACAGAGCAAGTATCAGGCAACATTGAGGGACAGGCAAACCGAACTGCTAATTCAACCTCTCCCATTTTCTTCAACCCAGAACGCATCAGTAACAACAAAGGATACGAAGTTGTATACACTTTGTTATTCTCCAGAGTAGATACGCGTATACGAATTTTCCCCATATGCCAATCGGGTTTGTCTTCTGACATTTCAGCAAACATCCGCCAGTTGTCGAAAACTCCAATGGTAAGAACAGTACATGGATCATAAACCTGCCACGTGTACTGTTCATTCCAACGTGGATCGAAGCTGTCAGTGATTGTCCTCGTACGGACCCACTTTTTACCGTATTTGGCTACACAGTAAGCATCCGTGGAACCTTTACCGCCGTTTTTGGTTTTCATGGGCAACAAGCCGTGGGCACCTAAAATTCCCAGCTCCAAAATTCCGATGGCCGGCTTCCAGAGCTGCTTAGCCGTGGGTCTAAAATCACTACACACGTGCGCCGCTTCATCAAGCACGTGATATCCGCCTTCCAAACATAATCTGAGCCGAATTCTCCCACAGCAGAGCACATTGCCGCCGCAGCCGCAACCTTCACTTTGTCGCTCCAATGCAATCCACTTGCTCGCCACTTGTCGCTCGTCGATTCGTTGTTCGATCGAGCTCACTGGAATCATGATGTGTCCCAGGAGTATTGGCATTGCTTCCTTGCTTGTACGGTCCTCCACCAACAACGTCAACGAGTCTTCGAACGGCTCTCCGGCGACGAAGAATAAGTCCTCGTTCCAATGAAACGATGAACTGTGATTGTTCATAGACCCAAGTCTAGTCCGTGCAGACTGAAAACCTAACTGAGCTTTCACTCCAATCTCCGGCGCCGTTAACGGAGGTAAATTATGAGCAACGTGAAGGTCCTGAGCTTCAATCACAGTAACTCTCAAATACCAGAGTTTCGGCGATTGATAAACCTTAGAGCGCGTATGTGCCACGTTCGGCGCATCGGGGCCCCAAGCTTCAGGAAACGCGTCGTCTGCTTGAGTCCCAATCCATACAGCCAGCTGAAGATCACCGGAAATCCTGCTTTCTTGTTGGGGAGGTCCGCTCTCCAGGCTATACCACTGTGGGGCCAGCGGACTATCTGGTGGGTCTCGCACGGGAACATCGGAGAGATCGAAACAAACACCGCCGAGGAAATTCTCCAAATGAGAGTCCCAAACGGAGATTTCTAAAAGCGCGTTGGCAGAGTCATTCTTATTGTAAACCAGTGCGAATACCTGGTTCCACTCGGGGGCGTCAGTTGGCTCACAGCCACAGGGACGATGCATTGCTGGTTTGGATTTCCTTAAATGATTGGACGTTCTGATTTTCACATAGGGACCCACGTTTGGAGCTAACCCACGCGCCTTAACGATTTTCACAAATAGATACATCATCGGCTCAACCAGATCGTACGGATGGATTCTGTCGGCTAGTTCAGTTTCTCCGGGAGCTTTTTTACCAGTATAGATCACTCTTGGTGAAAATTCTCCATTTGGTCTTTTCAAAACTCTAATTCCCTCAACAGCTGCGCTCTGCATCCTCCTCACCTCCGCCACCGGAATCGGCTTATCTAGCGGCGGATGATGAGGTGGATCCAGTGGTACTTGCACCACGTGCGGTGGAAATTCCTCGATTATGGTAACAGGTGCCGGTTGGCTATGGAAGTTTTCTGGAACAGGATGACAAATCTCCACGTGTCCAGGAACCTCAAAAACTCGACCTTCCTCAACGACAACAACACCGCGCGCCTTCTGCGATGGTTCTTCCGGAGGCGGTTGATTAGGCGGCGGCGGCTGCTCCTCTTCAACCAACTCATCGTAGTAACAAATTCTCAAGCCGATTTCTCCTCTAATCCAGCTGAAAAAACTTTTCTTCTCTAAAGGAAGATACCTCAATCCTTCTTCTCCACGCTTTGAGAATTGGCTACCGTACAACTTTACCCTTCCCAAGAAGTGATTCTTACGGCCACTGCTCTTGCTGTACTTTTTGTCATTGTACACCTGGATATCCAGCTGTTCGTAGTACATGTTTTTTGGATCCGACACAACGAACTCCAGTGACTCGTTCCATACTGGATTGAGCTGGCGAAACTTCGTGGAGGTTCGTTTTCTTTGGCCGTCAAAGTCGGCGATGACGTAGGGACTGGAACTTCCCTGGCAGTCCTTTGGAAGTAAGTGACGTGCGTCGACAACTTCCACAAGAAGTTTACGGAGGGTATTTTGTGGCGGTGGTTGAGACGGCGGGGTGGTCATAGTGTCATTTTTCTGGTTATAGAGAAATGTGGAGGTGAGTAGTTTCTGAGGCAAATGCAATATTCAGAAATAAAATTGAGGTAGCTTGAAGCAAAGGATTGGATTGAGCAAGAGAAAATCGGATGCCCTCTGCAACTGCAAGGCATATGATTCTGGCTCCGAAACTGAACCCAAAAAGCAATCAATTGTTAAATAAAGTTTACCCAGAAAAGCATCACTCCCTTGTCAACAATCCCGAAAGACCAAAATGCTTATTACATTGTTGAAGTTGTGTTCACTAACTAGTGGTTGGTTCTTGTTTTTGTGCCCTTTCACAATTGAAGAATCTGATCCTCCAGTATAAAGTAATTTTTACAGTGCTGTGCTGTTTAGTTTTTGTTGTTTTTGGGCATATTTGAGTGAGTGCAATTGTAATGCCGTAGTAGTAGATTTAGATGCCCATTCCATTCTTTTCATTTATCAATTAAGAATCCAATCACATTCTGTACATTTCATCCCCATTCCATTCGAAACAACATTCAAGTTCAAGCTTGAATCTTCTTTAATTGTAGTTGAGGGGAAGGATTAGTCCCGAGTATGATGATTGATTGATTAGCCATTCACACCAACTTTAATATAATATAAACATATCAAACGGAGTGTGAAATTGATTGAACTTGGTGTAACTAACACATTTTAACACAAATCCTTGCCATGGGATGGGCAAACTCAAATCTTTCATCAACGGTAATCATCTGACATATCCCAGACAGCTTGTATAGTAATCCCTATTTTCATAAAAAACGTTTTTCATGATGAGATGATCATACGACATTATTTACAAAAAATTATAATGTGCTGTGACCACAATACTATTAAAACCATTTTCTTTCTCTACCAACTCAACATTACAGAATCCAACACCAATGCCAACCTTTTCCATATTGGCCATCACCTCACCTGAAAAATTTTACCTTCTCGGTTCACTCAATGGAGAAGCCTACTTCTGGGGCGGATTAAGAAAGGAACCCAGAAAACAAAAAAATATACCACCCACCCATCTTTCTTCAGTTATCCTTGGAAACTTTTCTAATTAATGACCCCAAAAGAATAACGAACATATCAGAACACAGCTGTTAGGAAAATTTCCTCAGCTTTTGTTGGATTATCATTCCTCCTCCAATCCAATTACACCAATCCGCTGTCGCCTCCTGTCAAAAACAGCTTTGAAGGACTCACGTTCTGCTCGGAGATGCTCTTGGAATGAGCTCTGCTTCTCTGACTTGCCAACACTATGCATCGATCCTGATCTTTCTTCTTTAGTTAATGGGTTAGACTTCTGCAGGAATTGGAAGAACACAAAACAAGCTTCTATAAGGTGGATCTTTGTGGACAGCAAATATAAGGTGATATTTTCAATCATAGAAAGTGAACACAAACATAAAGGCCACCCTTCCCATCCTATTGGCCCCAAGAAAAGCATGCTCCACTATCAAAAAATGGAAAGAATATATAGTAAATACTAGTAATGTGCATGAACTTCAAAAACTGCAGTATTAGAACAACTCGTATACAATTATTAAAGATTAAAAAAAAATATATTTGAATATACAAAATTATACACAACATAATTACTAACCAAGTTGTATCCGGCACCCGGTCCAATTACTAAAGACTGCATGTTAGAATTCTTTGTGGCACCTATCGAAAAACCAGTGTCTCCAACCTGAAAGAAGAATTCATGAGATTAATTAAAAACATGATGAGCTAAATAGTTTAGGACATTAATCACAAGGGAGAGACTTAAGTGGAGACACCGAACTTTCTAAACATGCAAGGTATATAAATTTCTTTGTTTCTTATCCAAGAAAATGAATTTCTAAACATTTTAGCAAAAATAAAAATGCATTGTTGTTGTGGAGTTATTTTCTGTGGACATACAAATCCAGGGAAACAGACTACTGCAATTGCAAGCAGTACCTATGAACTGCTTCAGCAACAGTGCAACTACACTGATCAAATACCACATATAAAGAGTCATATGCACAAGAGAACATACATAGGTAGCCAGATACACACAGTGAGAATGTTCTTTTATTAAAGCCAACCTTTCTTTTTATCTTTTTAATCATAAGCTATTACATATGAGAAATTTATTAATGGAAATCATACATCTGAGAAACAGGTAACATTGTCAACTGTAAATAGACAAAAGTCATTAATGTCTTCCCTCTCAAAGTAAGAATCATATAATATCCATAAAATTTCCAACATGTTCTGTATCAGCTCCCCAAATCTTCTCAAAAGCCAGACAAAAGCCCGTAAGTATTAGGTTAACAGGAGATCAAGCCTTGGTACAAGATATGTACAGCATTCAAGACAGAAAAAATTAGGTGTGATCTGGTAGATACCTGGTCACCCCATCGAACAGATTTGCCTTCCTTACCATAAGTTTGGAAAAGCCCAGAAAGAGAATTCAAATTACCCTTCACAACTTTAGATTTTTCAGTATCACCTTCCCCTAAATCATCTGACCACTTACAACTGCCCAAGTCTTTAACTAGTCGTGTTGGATGGTCACCTTCAGCATCCCATCCCTTCCCAGCAGAGGGAGAATCTAAAGCTGAAATAGTAATGTAACATATCAGCCCAAAAATGAGAAAAAGGGGGCAACTTAAGAAACTTTAAAAGAAAATCATTGACATAAGATTGAGAAGAAAAAAAAACTTGACCCACAATAAACCAACAAAAAAAGTGTACCAGTTGGACATGAAAGTCACCCAGCAAAAATTACAATCAACTCTCCACATTACACAAGACTGAATTTGGAAGTAACTTTCTGCTAAGCAAGTTTAAAAAGTCTCCAAACTCAAGGACATGCAGAGAGCACTGCTCTTAATCTTAGCATAAAAGGAGCTGTTGCACCTTATCTAACTCATGTATATGGTTATGTACACACACTCATGTTAACAGGATGTACATATGTACATATATACAAGTATTTATGTCAGCACTGTCAATACCCATTCAATGCATGGCTTGTTAAGGGGAATTTTAGATGTAGGTGAAATGTTCTATACTAGGTTTTTGAACATATAAACAGAAGTAAAGCTTACTTAAGAAGTTAAAATTAGTTCTGGGATAAAAGGAAAAGCGGATGACATTTGATTTAAAGTTGTTTTCTTAGAGTACTTCCACCAAACTGACTCCATTTTTTATTAGATCTACACACCCTGATAATATTTAATAGTTAACACCCTAATGAGATACTACTCCAACATTCAAGTGCTTTTGATCTGTAACTACAAGCAGAAAGAAAAATGTGACAGACTGACAATTCAGATATCCCAATTCTTGCAACTTGGATAATTTAATGTGGTAAACCATAACAACTCAATCAACAAACATGCACATACAAAGATAAAAAAACCATTAAAAGCAAGAATTGAATATACCAGAAGGTGGATGATCCCCAACTACTGTGATGTTGTTGCAGAGTTGTTCTTGTTCTGTCGATAGACCTTCATCAACATCTTCATCTTCCATGTCCATGTCTACCTAAAGGATTTTGGCATGTGAAATATATTTAAATGAGCTATATGAAACATATCAAGATTCCCTACTCAACAGGCAATAAATAAATAAAATTTTGTGAAACAAACAACATAATGTAAACACATAATGTATTTTGACATAATTAATACATCACTGCTGATTGTTATAACGAATTTTTATCAAGGGAACATGGTATTATGAATTTAATATCATAAGCAATATAACATTCTTTTATCTTTTTACATGTTAATTCTTTCTCAGAATTGTGGACACTACCTATTATGATTCACTATTTCATTTCAGATATGTTTCTGTTTACCCCTGCAACAACAATGAAGACTTCTATGCTACTATTCCATGGTTTGACAAGTAGTCAGAGGAAGCAAAACCAAGTTTGGGTTCAAGAGGATAGGCCTGAGTTCAGAAAAGTCAGAATCTAGCTATGCAAGGACACTTTCTGTACTCTATTCTTAAAAAAAATAAAAAGAAAATAAATTGTCTTTTTCCTTACGAAACACATATATAAAAGAAAAATAAGTAAAATCAGTGACAGAAATATTCAATTACCTCTTTAATCCCACTTTTCTTCAAGTCGTCACCATGGAACAAAGACTGCCATGCCAGCAAGATTACAGCAAAAGACCCAAAAAAGTTTACTAAAGTTCTGAAAAATTATAAAATCTAAAAATCTCACAAGCCAGCACATCACAAATAGATTCTTCATCTCAGATTTTATAATGGAAATCATTAAAACTTTGTATTTAACTTTCTCTACCAATAATCAATACTTCCAGCAATTCAACCAATATTATTAAGAATACATGACAATAACCTTTATATCCAGTTGCATATACAAAGATGGAGCTTCTTCCCATTGCCCAGCCATCTCTTCAATCTCATCAAGGGTAAAACCATGCACATTCCTAGCTGCACAGCCCTGAAATTTCACCAAATTATTTATGCACTTTCACTATCAAGTGAGAAGAACTTCTACCCGTAAAATCACAATTTCTTCATACAAAGAACATAAACTATAATTAAAGTAATAGCGAATATCAAACCACATAAAAGGATATAATACTTAGAAAAAATTAATAATAAACAACATCTACACTCACCGCTGGGTCCTTATATGTGGCTTCTAAAATATACACTTCATAACCCAACCTCTGACAAGCAAACAAGTAACTAATCAGAAAAGTAAATAATAACCAAGAGAACCTCAGATTATCTACCTACTTAAAACATCAAACATTATTGTATAACTTAATGCTCAATTGGAGAAATCTAAACATTGTTCCCAATGGATCATGTTTCATTACCATCTCATCCAAAAAAGAGAATGTGCAATTGCTTTTTCCTACCTCACTATATAGTAAATAAAAATCAAATATAACACAAGCCTGATTATTAAATTTAGTAACCATATGTAAAGGTCGGGTAAATTGGAGTTCAAAGTGAGAACTTTAAGTGCACCACACACCAAATAATTAGGCCAGATTTTCTCTTATCAGTTACCAGTGCATGGTAGAAATTTATTTAAAAAGTTTGGACAATTAAGCATATTATAGCCAAAATTCGTTATATTCCATACTTTGATGGCAATGAAAATAGGAAGCATGAAACAATAAATTAAAACTAAAACTTCCCAAACTCTGCCAAACAATCTAGAAGTAGTTGTTCAATCAACACACATGCAAGCAAATAAAAACACCTAGAAATTAGTGTTTTCATACTAAGGAAAGCACAATTTCAAAACATAAATAGCCATAGTCACTCAGCTCATTACTCCAGTTAAACATTGGATAATTTCCTTCAAGTGAGAAGTCCAGAACAAGGTATTTTAGTTATAGAAATAAAGTAAGAAAAAAGAAAAGAAAGAACTCGTAGTAAGCTGATAAAATATAAAACTTGACAGTCTATATAGACCATGTATACCTGCAACTGCCAAGAACAAACTTCTAAGGGAGAAATATAACAATTCAGGAAAAACTTTAAATAAAATTTGTACTAGTATACTTTAAATTACTTACAAGAAAAGAAAACAATAACTAAGCTTAACAAATGATGGATCTCGATACCACCTTTACTCAATATCCAACTTAGCACACGGTATATATGAGAACAATAAGGCAATACAACCCAAAATTCTCATACCAACAGACTGAACAATCTCATGAGATGTTGAGATGTGTGAAGTGGTGATTTGATAAATCATATTACAATTCCAAATAAGAAGACACATCAGTTGGTAACCAAATTTTGGGATGTATTTTGGTATGTCGATCATTACTCATATAACAAACACTCAAAAGGTTAAAAATAGAAGCCACACATGCACAATTATATGGTGATAGATGAATGAAATAGGATGTCACTACCTTTGTTAAAGGCAACTGACTTTTTGATAATAACTTTGGTACAGATCCTAGCTTATTTAGAGATATAAAATTGCATGTTTCCACAAAGCAAAGCCAATACGCTGATATTAAACAGGCAGTGCACCCCCAAAGTTATTGTTACAATTTGCTAGTTCATGATTTATGTTAGAATCCACATTAATGTTCCTTGCTATGCACTTGGATTACTTGTACAACAATCATGGATCACATCTGGGCCACAAAAGAGAAAGGTCCCAATATATTGATAATGCTTCCTTAGGGATAACAAAGTCTCATACTTAATACAGACTATAACCCATAAATTTTTAAAAAGTTAAAACCTGTCTAGAAATGAAGTACAACTAAATCCCAAAACAGAAGGAAAAAAAATAGAGCAAAGAACTTCCAAAGACTGATAGAGAATACTTCATATAGAATTTCCTACTTTGCTAAGTCATTTAACTTAATAATGGCATTCTAACACTTCAGATAGGACTGCAAATAAAAAATTCATACATTGGAATATCCAGAAGTGTACAAAATAGTGCAGAGACTCCAGTTAAAGTAAATCAAAAAAAGGAAGTAAATACTATGAGCAAACAATCATATTCAGCATCAAAGAGACATCCCACGTAGTTGAAGACCCATAAATATAAGCAAAGAAATGGAGCACATTAAATTATTAGCTTCAAACTTCAATGAGACCTGCATATGATTATGTGCACCTGCAGACCTAAACTAGTCCCAGGAAACAGAAAAGACAACATATATACTTACAGATGTTGGAAGAAAAAAAGAATTAAGGGTATACCTTTGCAAATGCCCAAAACTGAGCAAAATCAGCTACCCGCAGATTGCGGTCATCCACTAAGACGAGGCACACATACCAGCAACAAAAGGGTCAATTTCCGAACAAAACTGCATCTGTGGTTAGTGAAAATGCAAGCAGTGCATAGGCACTGCACCACCCTTATTCTATAACCCAATTACATTATTGAAGTTCTTGAATGTTGTGAGTACCCAGTATAACTCAAGGAAAAACTTTAATTACTTTTGACTGTCGTAATGTCTATAGTGCAAATTTTTAAAGAACAGAAAAAAAGTGAGACTGTGAGAATGGCCTATCTCCAGTTTGTAAATTAGGCCATAATTTAGGCAGGTTCATTTGGACCCACATTCTTAAAGAGAATAACATCTCCCACCCTATGCTAACACTAGAAACATATTTCAGATATCAAACACCAATTATAGACACTGCCTTGATATCAAGTAATTAAAAATAAACACTTTCACCAAATTAGAACAAAATTTCAACACAGAACACGATTATTCCATTTCTAGACAAATGAGCATCTCAACATTGCCAATACCGTTGAGGTGGCCAGAATGGAAAAGAACATAAATGATAAAACACAACCAAATCTAATAATAAAAAATGTGTAAATGGAAATGCAAGTTTTCAATTGAGACTAGAACTTCAAAGATCTCATACCAATTACAAAAGTGAAATTCCCCTCCTCAAGAGTTCTCTTAAATGCTTTCAACATGCTTGACCGATAAGCCTGTAATGAAAATAAAATTCACTCAAATTTTAAGTAAATGACAATGTAGTTGTATGATTAAAAGCAAGTACTTCATGTCAAAATGCCAATGGGCTAAGAATAGTTAAGCATTGCATATGAGAGGAAATTTAAGAACATTAATAAGATTATAAAACAGAGAGCTGTATTAAGAATCACCTAAAATAGGTCATATTATAAATAATTTGCTTTCTGAGTGCAAGCAAAAGTTATTTAAACCATTTGTACTAAAAATCTGTCAAAAGGCACAGCTCTGTTCTTCTTCAAAGCATGCCGAGCATAATCATCAAAATCAAGCGAGCAAAACCAAATGGTAAAGCCTAGTGCAGCTAAAGCTAAAAAATTCATGCCGGATTTGAAACAGGCTAAGGGCATGGTAGAGTGATTTGCAGTCCTTTCACTATATTTTCCAGGACACAGGTATCTGGTCATTTGACCTTAATCCCAGCGATGCAGTTTACTTTCTGATTAAAGCAACATATACATAAATTTTAAGCCAGATGCTCACAAAACAATACTATAATATGTTTCTCAGAGATGAAAATTTAGTATTCTAGATAAAATGAACAGTGTTACCTCCTCCATTTCAGGTTCATAGCAATACTCCAACACCTTCTTTGTTATTGGTTTCTTGCTTCTAATCGAACTTGAAGATTTTGAAACATCACCCTCCTCAACCTCCAGAGTAGAAGATATTCAAAACATTCAACAAAGTTAGAATCTTACTGAGAATGACACATAATCTACTGCCTTTCTATGCGTGCATGTGTAAAGGCAAATATGGGAGAACCATATACCATGAAAACAGATGCATTCATGCACTTTATGCAGCAGGAAATGAATGAGAAATTTCCATTCAAAGCAACCAGTAAAGATTCAATGAGAACATTAAACAAAAATGAAGCACACTGCTGACCTTTTCAACTTCAGTCATGAAATAATCATCCATGGAATGAATTCTTGGAGCATCACCACCATTTTCAACCTCGAGGTCACGCAACATTTTTGCTAAATAGCTTTTTCCACTACCTGTAAATATAACCAAAAGAAAGATTTCAACTATGATCATAGAACCAATCATTAGGCATGTTTCGCAAAACTATTAACTATGAACCAGAATTTATGCACATTTTCTTTTCTACACTAATATATGAATGAAGCAAATATCTAAAAGTCACAAAACAAATGAAAATACAGTGTCTGTGACAATAGTAGTCCTTGCACACAGTTGTCTATGTAATCACACCTCTTCAAAGAAAAATTAATGAAAAACAAACCGAATTTCCTCTTAAAACAAATTCCATAATCTGGTCACAGTCCATTAAGAACAATGATACTATAGACTCAGTCAAGTGTCAAATACAACAAACATTTGAGCACTGAGAGTATCTTATACCATAACCCACAAGTGCAAAAATATCTAGTAGTCTACAGTCAAGCAAAACCCACTACCGCGTGGCTGACTGCTATATTCCAACACCACACTGACACACGATAATTTATCCAACACAGGTTAAGGATACCAATCAAGAAGATTCAAAGGTCACAATATTTCTTCTACAGAAGCATTAAAAATAATGACGGACTGTTAACAATGCACCAAATCAAAACAAGCTACCTGGAAGCCCACGAAGTATTATCACAAAATGATCAGGGCGCGATGCTCGATGAGGCTGCTTAAACAACTGCAAAGCGTTCACAACTTTCGGCTTCTCGGGAGAAAATGACTTCAGGGGAAACGATTGGCTTTCTCCCAGGTACGGCATAGAAAGTGACCGGGATTCCTTCTTGATACAAACAAAATAACTTAAATCAAATAACACAATGCCAACAATTAAGACGCAAAATTACAAACCAGGCATATGACAGCAAACAAATACCTCCCTAAGAAATTCGGTAGGAGCATGCGGAATTGGTTGATATGAGGAAGGACCACTCACAGGCACAGGAAACAAAGACGTTTTCTGTGGTGGCGGCGGCGGCGGCGGAAGATATAACAGTGGCGGGTCCACCGGCAAAGGTGGCGGTGGAGAAGTAGGAAGAGGAGGCTGTCCAATGCCATTGCCAGTGTGATGTGATAAATAACCTCCTGGTGTATTCAAATGCTCATTACCGTTACAATAACTTTGGTGATGCCATCCATGTTGCGGCGGAGATAATGGCGTTAGTGCCGGTGGGGGTAGATTGTTAGTAGGACCATAACTTTGCCAATCTTGACTCCCATGAACTGAATTATTAGCTGCATGATTTTCAACAGAATAATCTCCATTCCTATTAAAAAACTCAGGGTTTCCACAAGCGCCGCCGTGGTCGCGAATCAGCTTCAATCGGCGTTCGAGATCAGACGACTGGTAATTGTTCTCATCAATTCTCATTCTTTTATTATTATAATTCCGATCATATTCACTCACAAAACCGTTACTACCAAAGCAGTAATCATACACCGGCTGCACCGGATTTTGCCCATCGAAATTAGGGTTCACACCGTGCCAAGTTCTCGGGTCGAATCCAGGGCGAGGTGGAAATCTAGGGTTTTGATTAGTGTAGGGCGGAGGAGGGGGAGGGCAAAATGGGAAGTGAGAAATAGAGCAAATTGGACAGATGTTGTTTGCCGGTGGCGATGGCCTGAAATGCCATGGATGATGATGATGATCCATGATTTCGATTCACAGGGAGAGGGTGTGTTTTTTCGAAATTTCTAGAAGAACCGAAGAAGGATGAAGAGAGATAAAGCGCGGGGGAGGGAAGAAGTCTGAAGAAAAAGCATTTTATGCTCATAGGCGCGTTTAGTTCAAGTTATTGAATATTAGTTTGTTAATCTATCTTTTATTTTTATTTTTTAATTTGTTAAGCAATACTGATATGATAGGTGATATAAATGATAATCTGATTATCACTTTCACCTTACGTATTTAAAGAATATCAAGATAATCTTGATTTTATTATAATTATATTATTATTTATTAATTTTTAGAGGTGAAAATAAATTTATTTTTAATTAATATGATAAATAATATAAAAAATATTTAAAAATAATTATATTTAAAAACATTTAAGAAAAATAATTTATTAGTAATTTTTTATTACCTTTAACCAAACGCAATAATTATTTATACTTAGCAAATTTTATCAAACATAGTAATAATTTATATCTAATAATTTTTTAAGTAATCTATCTTCAAGATAATTTTTTTATTTTGGTAATAAAACATTACCCAAACTAAACGTCCTATAGTGTCTCAATTTTATGTTATATTACATTTTTAACCCTCTTCTACAACGACCCTCGATTTAGATCGCACTTAAATCTCATGATCTTATTAGCCAAACAATATCCTTTGATCATTTGTGCCGTTGAGGGTAGAAAAGTAATTTCGTTTAACATGATAAAGAATTCCGAATCATATATGTCAGATTTTATTTGATCCCTTCAAAACAGGAAACTTGCCTGCTTCTTCTACTAAAATTTGAACTCCCTACTGAATCCTTATTCACTAAGGGCTGTCAAAATCTTCTATATAAGCATTTGCAGTGGTAGTTTGTACTCACACAGCAAATTCTGATTTCTGAGCAGCTTTCTTCTTCTTTCTTTCTTCTGTCAAGCTAGTTACGTACTGATCAAGCATCACACACACATATACCTTTGAAAACAATTCACTCTGGAAATTCAGTATGTCGTTAAGGATGATGAACCACCACAACCCCATGTCCCGAAATGTTTCAGAGCGTCAAATTTGAGGCACTTCATATGTCCACTGTCACGTTTACCAGCTTCTTCGAGTTTGCATTCCAATGGATGACAATTACTGGGAGAGCTTTGTGCCAGAAGCGACCAGACGGGAAATTGTGTCTGTCCGAATACCTACGTTCAATTTATTAACGGGTTCTTTGGACAGCATGCCATGTCTGGTTTGTAATTCTTCTCTTGTCTCTGAGCAAACAATTCCAGAGGCCGTACATGTGGTTCTCAACCGAGATTACTACTCCATGGCTGCACGGTTAGCTAGACTTCGGTGGCCATTACTCAACGCTCAAGATTCTGGAATGTCAATCCATTTGCGTCTAGAAGCCACGGATACTCGAACAGTTTCTTACGAGGGATATGAAGATATTCTTAGGAGGGCTGTAGAAGAATCGATGGAGTCCGAGATGATTACGCCGGCTGTTCAATCTTCTGATGAATCACTGGAGAAGGTGAAGTTTTCTGGTCCGGAGGATAATTGTAGCATATGTCTGGAGGAATTCAATGTTGGAGATGAACTGTGTCGTCTACCTTGCTGCCATTTTTACCATGAAGATTGTATGTTCCATGGCTGAAGAAGAGTCACACATGCCCATTGTGTCGCTTTCCCCCTCCACGCCATCAAGATTGATTCTTGATTATCTTCTTCTTCCTTAGCCTTTACAATGAATGTAATAGATTTGTTACAAAAATTCAATTCCACTTTTGTATTAATGAATATTTCAATGTAAAATCAGTAGAATTCGCAATACAAATTCCTGTTACATCTTCATTCAATTGCCTATAGCTCTCCAGTTAATGAGTAACACAATTTTTCAATTTACTTTTTTTAATGTGAAAATTACACACTCGGTCTCGAAAACCTATAAAATTTTTTGACAATTAATGGAAATCAAACTTAAATTCAAGTTATAACCACGAAGTAAGCACATGGTTAGGAGCCCACAATTTTTTCCCTCAAGTTCGACAAAGATGAGGTAGGGGAGAAGAATCAGTTTCAAAGGGAAGCAAAGAGAATGACAAGGGTTTGGTTATAGAAAGCTACAAAGTAGAGGGATTATCCATAGCTGCCATGAAACTTGCATAATATTTCCATCTCTTAATCTAGCTTTCGATATTGATCGATGCCCAGATGGGGCAATCTCTCAAGATATTCTCTTTATTTCCACACACACATGGATCACATTGTTAGTGCTCTCTTTTTCTTTTTGTTTATAGAATTTCTTATTGTAGAAATGTTTGTTCATTGTCGTGAGTTTAAGTTTCTTAGGGAGGATTGCCCATGTATGTTGCAACCAGAGGGAAGCTCCCCAACAATTATTGTTCCAACTTTTGTAAAAGAAGATGTGGAGGAAGCATTAAGGTTCATAGAAGAAAGAAACATTCTGAGCTCAATCATAACTTGATTGGTTTGGATGTGGGCCTTGAACAATTCAACTCACTTCTTGTGGCAATTTCTTTTACCATGTTATGCCGAGTCAGGTGAACCTTAGTCTGTTGTAATGTTTTCCTCTCTGTGTTCATATGAGAGATATTGCAAGGGTTGCATAGTTTACTCTGTAAAACAAAAACTCCAGCAGCAGTATTTAGGCCTGACCTTCCTAGAGGCATTTTCTTTCTTCTTTTGTTGGCGATATTCTGATTGCTATTCTTATGCATCTGCCCTCTTTATTCTAGTTCTTCTTAGATTTTTTTTTTTTTCTTTTAGAGAAAAAAAGGGCATGGCTAAGCTTGTCAAAATTATTTTCCAGTTTTGGCATTTGATGGTAGTTTCTGGGTAAGTTTTCAAATTGGCAGATCACAAATACGTTTCAACACCTTAAGTTGCCTTTTCTGGAGATACTTAATATCGGACTTTATAGTTGATGAAACTAATATTGACGTTTTAAGGGCAAGGATTCTTGTAATGGAGGTGGATCATATGGCTTGTTGCTTCATTCTTTTGTTCTGCTTGAAACTAATATTGGTTCAATTTCTATCTTATTCCTTAGAGAAAGGGGGGGGGGGGGCGTGGTGGGGTGTTAATAAGTTGCAATTGTAGATGAATATCTTAGTTTACTGGACTCCATTAATGTAGAGGCAACTAGAGATTCATTTTTTATAACAAAAACAAATAGTCTATAACCAATATCACAGAACACCAGCAGTTGAAAGATGAATTTAGTTTTTATTTCTGAGCTGAAATAGCTGTAACACACTCAACCACAATCAGACTTGGCTCCACATTCTTCTCTCTTTCACAGTTGAACAAAACTTCTACTATTCTAGGTGTCGGCAGCCTCCTTAGCATAAAGCTACCTAAAACATATATCTCTCCCTTTTTTCCTCTCTCACACTTTTTTTTTATTTCCAACGGATAACAAATTTCGTTCCTAAGTTGGATCATTTGATCATGTGTAACACTCTTTGACAAATCTTACATCAATAAAGTACAAAAAAAATGTTAAATATGTATAGGAAATGTGATATCCTTAGACAAGTCTCACATTGATAAAACATGAGAGAGGTGCTATAAATAGGTGTCTACAGAATGTGGTTGGAGCATCCTAAAAAGAATTTAGTTCAACTAATGGGGAAGAAAAGAAAATCACATGAAGTTGTAAAATGAGTGTAGTAATCAAGATTAGCACATTTTCCATTTGTCTTCTTTCCATGCAGAGCACCTATGTTGAAAACTTAACAACAGAGATGGCAAGAGATTATGGACACATTCATCTCTCCAAGGTAAAGTCCCCAATGTCTTCATAAGACAATCATGTTGCAATGTGTGTATTGATCTGCATTTTCAACTCTTTGATTATGCAGACAAGTTCAAGCACTTTCCAGCTCCCCATAAATTAGATGCAAGTAATCTTGACTCTTGAGGGGTTTCTTTGTTCACGTTGATGGATGTAACAATACTGCCTTCTTAATGAAGCAGTTGACAATAAACACACTGATAGATACTGATGATTGTCTTGATTAAATCTTGACCCTGTTTCTGGAAACAATTAATTTGAGTTGCAAATCTGATTGTTGATTCATTGGCATGGTTGCTTTCATTGATTCGTGTGTGGCATCCTTAACTTTGTTTGGTCTGCAATTGGGTTAGGCCCTTCCATATTCAAATTGCGCTGTACTTTTTAAGGTCTAGTGTGTGATTTCTATAACTTTTTGAATACTATATCAAGAGACAATTTGTAAAGAAGAAACACCCAAGGAATTTATAACTTAGTGAGCTAATGAGCAACATAAGTTACAAATTTAATTTAATAATGTCATTTTTATAGTTCAAAGATGAAAACTTGTCATCTAGACAAAAAAATGGTAAACTTGTTATTCAGACAGAAAACGAATGAGATATAATTGTTCTCTTTGGATGAAACCAACAAAGAGAATGAGGTAATGAACACTACTTCTGTTGGCTTCTATGAAATGTAATTTATTAATATAAAACCTTTTTTTCTCTTCTCTACTAATCAATGTGCATCATCAAGTAGACAATGGTATCTCCCAGTGACTCGAGACTGGACCAACATCGTATATGATTTCTCTATGGCAAGACCAAACAACTTTTATTGCTTTTGGTGTCCCAATTCCTGCAACTCTTGGGTCTCCAGATGGTCCAAACCTATAGTTTGCAGCAGAGCATTGACAGTCTTCTCATGAAACATAAAAAAAAAAGATCTAAAAGGATTTTAATTTTTAATCACCAGTGATTCTGTGGAGCTCCAGCTGTTTGTGCTCTTAATCCAGCATATGAGTTCCATTTAGTGATTGCCCAATGACTACCTGCAAATTGACTTACTGAAAATAAATAAGCTATAACTGCAGAAATTTGTTCATAATACATGCCCAAGGAGACAAGTTCAAGGTTGAAACTTCTGTCTTCTAAACGTCTGAGAATCG
This sequence comes from Mangifera indica, assembly GCF_011075055.1. Lineage (NCBI taxonomy): Eukaryota > Viridiplantae > Streptophyta > Magnoliopsida > Sapindales > Anacardiaceae > Mangifera > Mangifera indica. Next base: position 149,002 of record NC_058156.1, read on the forward strand.
ATCATTTAACATGTTCGCATAGTGCCCAATCGGTAAAATTCAAGCAGCATAGGCCCAAATGACTGAAGTATGGTTGACTCAGTAGTGTGGCTGTACAACCGGCATTAAAATCATCAGTTTTATGCCAGTGAAGAATTTCAAAAATAAAACAAGTATTTGTCGGTTGTCTGACAAGATCTACTTTCAGTAACCCAGTACTTATTATATAAGGTAAATCCTAGTTCTTTGATGAGCCTGAGAGAGAGAGAGAGAGAGTAGTTTGCCTGTAGAAAGTGTAGATCGTTTGAAACCACTGCAGCTGTTAAATGTGCATGCATCTCTCCAGAGCATTCAGCACCACTGGGAGTTGATCTTGCTTATATTCAGTAACAATCTGGAAACAAACGTATTTCCTGCTGTTAGAACTGTAAACATTCAATTTGTAACAAGTAATTAGGAATATGCTGCCCTCTATAGAATTTCCTAATAATAGGCTTTTATCTCTGAGTCATTCAACTAATTTGAATCCAGTAATAATCAGTTAAATAGAATGTCTCTCATACACTTGATCCTTTAACGCCAATGCACACTCTCAGAATATGGGATCAGTTTTAACATAAGCTGTGTTTTGGTTTTGTGATATAAATAATAACTTGAAGAATTCAACAAAATCCATTATATGGAAGGTACTGAGTTTTGGTAGCAGGCCTACTCATTTAGAACCTGCTCCACCTCTTCATTTTTAAAGAATAAAAAATAACTATATATTAATATTGTTAGATACTTGAGGTTATGTTCATTTTTCCTCGTCAACTAACCTTAAAAGGCTCCCCAGCAAAGTAGCTTTTTCCATTACCTGTAAATATAAACAAAATAAAGATTTCAACAGTGATCCTAGAACCAATGATTAGGCATGTTTTGCAAAACAATTAACCATGAACCAGAATTTATTCGCATTTTCTTTTCTCCACTAATCACAACCCTTCAAAAAAAAAAAGATCATGAATTTCCTCTTAAAACATATTCCATAATCTGGCCACAGTCCATTAAGAACAATGATACTATAAACTTAGTGAAGTGTCAAATCCAACAAACATTTGAGCACCGAGAGTATCTCATACCATAGCCCACTAGTGCAAAATTATGCAGTAGCCTACAGTCAAGCATAACCCACAACAGCGGGGCTGCTGTGTTCCAACCTAACACCGCACCGGCACATGATCACTTATTCATCACAAGTTAAGGATACCAATCAAGAAGATTCAAAGGTCATGAATATTTCTTCTACAGAATCATTTAAAATAATCACGGATCGTTAACAATGCACTAAAAATCAAAACAAGCTACCTGGAAGCTCACAAGTATTTATCACAATATGATCAGGGCGCGTTGCTCGATGAGGCTGCTTAAAAAACTGCAGAGCGTTTACGACTTTTGGCCTCTCTGGAGATCATGGCTTCAGGGGAAACGTTTGGCTTTCTCCCAGGAACGGCATAAACAGTGACCGGGATTCCTTCTTGATACAAACAAAATGGCTTAAATCAAATAACACAATGCCAAAAATTAAGACCCAAAATAACAAACCAGGCATATGACAACAACAGCAAACACATACCTCCCTAAGAAACTCGGTGGGAGCATGCGGAATTGGTTGATATGAGGAAGGACCACTCACAGGCACAGGAAACAAAGACGTTTTCTGTGGTGGTGGTGGTGGCGGCGGCGGTGGAAGATATGATTGTTGGGGGGTCCGCCGGCAAAGGTTGCCGTGGAGAAGAAGAAAGAGGAGGCTGTCCAATGCCATTGCCAGTGTGATGTGATAAGAAACCTCCTGCTGTATTCAAATGCTCGTTACCGTTACAATAATTAATGAGTCACATGAACTGAATTATTAGCTGCCGTGGTCGCGAACCAGCTTCACTCGGCGTTCGCAATCAGACGACTGGTATTCTTTCTCAACAATTTTCATTCTTTTATTATTACAATTCCTGTCATATTCACTCACAAAACCGTTACTGCCAACGTGGTAACCATACGCCGGCGGCGATTCTATTTCTTTCCAGGTAATTTTAACCGTTAAGGGTAGAAAAGTAATTTCGGTTAATCACAAAAGGAAAATCCGAATTATGTTGGTAAGATTTTATTTGATCCCTTCAAATCAGGAAACTTGCCTCTTTCTTCCACTGAAATTTAAACTAGGACCTGAATCCTTATTCACTAAGGGCTGGCAAAATCTTCTATATAAGGATTTCTACAGGTAGGATTTCACTCACTCGTCAAATTCTGATTTCTAAGCGGCTTTCCTTTTCTTTCTTTCTTCTGTCAAGCAAGTCACTTAACGATCAAGCATCACACGTACATACTCCTTTGAAAACAATTCACTCTGGAAATTCAGTATGTCGTTAAGGATGATGAACTACCACAACCCCATATCCCGTAATGTTTCAGAGCGTCAAATTTGGGGCACTTCGTATGTCCACTGTAACGTTTACCAATTTCTTCGAGTTCGCATTCCAATGGATGACAATTACTGGGAGAGCTTTGTGCCAGAAGCAACAAGACAGGAAACTGTGTCTGTTCAAATACCCACGATCAATTTATTGACAGGTTCATTGGACAGCATGCCATGTCTGGTTTGTAACTCTTCTCTTCTCTCTGAGCGAACAATTCCAGAGGCCTTGCATGTAATTCTCAACCGAGATTACTACTCGATGGCTACACGCTTAGCTAGACACCAGTGGCCATTACTCAACGCTCAAGATTCTGGAATGTCAATCCATATGCGTCTAGAGGATACTCGAACAGTTTCTTACGAGGGATATGAAGATATTCTTAGGAGGGCAGTGGAAGAATCGATGGAGTCTGAAATGTCTAAGCCGGCTATTGAATCTTCTGTTGAATCACTGGAAAAGATGAAGTTTTGTGGTCCGGAGGATGAGAAGTGTAGCATATGTCTAGAGGAATTCAATGTTGGAGATGAACTATGTCGTCTACCTTGCTCCCATTTTTACCATGAAGATTGTATCGTCCCATGGCTGGAGAAGAGTCACACGTGCCCATTGTGTCGCTTTCCCCTTCCACGCCATCAAGATTGATTCTTGATTATCTTCTTCTTCTTTTGCCATTACGATTAATGTAATAGATTTGTGACTAGATTCAATCCACTTCTGTATCAATTGATATTTCAATGTAAAATCAGTAGAATTCTCAATACAAATTCTTGTTACATCTTCATTCAATTGCCTACTGTTCTCCTGTTAACGAGTATTAAACATTTTCTTATAAAATTTCTTGACAAATAACGGGAAAAAATATTAAATACAAGTTATAACCACAAAGTAAGAATATGGTTAGGAGCCCACAATTTTTTCACTCAAGTTGGACAGAGGAAAGATGAGGTAAAGGCAGAAGAATGTATTTTCAGGGGAAGAATATTGCTTGAGAAACGACCTTAAAGTAAAAGCTTTTAACTTACCATGCTACACAGTTTTCCTCTTCTGGGTTCATATGAGAGAGTTGTTGAGTTAATTTATATTTCTAGCTGACATGAATTTGAAGTTTGTTTGGGAACTAACTGGCGTTGTACATGTTATATTGCAAGGGTTGTGTAGTTTACTACTCTGTAAAACAAAAACTCAAGCAGGAGTATTTAGGCCTGACCTTCCTGGAGGCATGCATTTTCTTTCTTCTTTAATTTGTTGGTGATCTAGTGATTGCAATTCTCTTTGCACCTGCCTCTGTATTTTGATTTAAATGCGTCTGCCATTTAATGGATCTACAGTTGTATTCAACTTGACGATCATATCCTGTCCATTTACCCTGCACTGAAGACGGAAACATTTGATGTTCAAGATACTCTGTTGCTGTGATTGTGACTGACGCATCAACAAATGCTTTAAAAAAACTAGCAGAACAATATTAATTTCATGAGCTTAGACTACAAACTTCCGTAACAGTTGCAATACCTACCCAAGGCAGATATCCCTTGAGCTTCGACAGTAGCAAAAGGCAGAGAATTATGAGCAGCTCTGGTATACAGGAATTCCATATGATAAACACCTAAACATAAATTATAACAATCAACCCACATCAAAACTACCCAGAAAAATGCAATTAATGAAATTCAAATACATAAAAACCACACATATTATTTGATGTTAGCAGAGATAATACTGGCAGTATATATAATACAAAGAAAGTTTAACTTGAGTTCAGACAGAAACTTATTACACATATCAATGAAACTCCAGTGATTTGTTTAGTCTGGAAGGCGAGATTCTGAATACTAATAATCAATCTTATAATAAAGTCTCTTCTTCCAATGAAAAGAAAAATACTGGAGATTATAATGGATCAAAATCAATAATTAGACGTCAACGGGCTTGATCCCGAGGTCGCCTAACAATGGCGCTGCCATTGCCGAGTCTTTTGCTTATGGTGTGGCTTAATTAGTTGCATTTTTAATAGACACATGCATTTTCCTTTCAAAGAAATCAATATCCTTTTACGTGAACAAGTAATAGATTAATAATACGAATTAAATAAGATATATTGTTAATTAGGGAGTAAAAGAATATAGACTTGGATTTAGAATTTTGATCATATGATATTAATAAGGTCAAATGCATGGACGAATGAGCAACCATTTTCTTTACCTGATGTTTGACCTTAACCTTAATCTTACCCAGAATTTTCAAAAACCCTAGCCTGGATGCATGGGCTACGCCGGTCACCCAAGGTAACACGAAAATATGGCAAAAAGTTTGACCAGGGCCACCGGCATGTGACTTCTGTCATTCAATAAATGCAAACTCTAACGACGGTGACAGTATTAGGTGGGGTCCGGGAATTGCGGCTTCAAAGTCTCTCTCCGCTCTCTGCACTTCATCTCTCAATACGACATGTCATCTAAAGGGTTGACGGTGAATCCTTCTAGTTTAATTTAAACAAGCGAGAAACTTTTCCCACCCACATTTGTCCTCAAACACATTTATCTACCTATTCAATTCGTAAATCACATTTTCTTCCCCAAATCTGACCTGTTAGTGACAGAAAGTTATATTAACATGTTATAATTTATTATTTTACTTTTCAAAAATACTGTATCATTGTAAATTAATATAATTTTAAAATATATTTTAAATTTCAAATTTGCATCATGACCTTATACCTCCTTGACAAACAACCCCACACTATATCTAGGTTATTGCACTCCATGTAACTAATAGCAAAAGAGCGAAGAACAAATGATCCTCAAAAAATGATTAAGTTCGGCTCAAGCAAAAAAGTGAAATGCATGACAAGAGAGCAAGTTTCGACTCACAAACGATCAGCAAGTAAAAGACCAATCCTTTTTCGTCAATACTGTTGCAAAACTAGTACTTGATGGCTCACAAGAAACATACAAACTAAGGTTTCCAAACTTTGTTGTGGTGGACAACTAGGGTTTCCAAACTTAAAATGTAGAAACTGAATTGTAGATTTTCTAAACGTGTAAAAAAATCAAATTGTCATATTTAAAACTTCATAGTAAGATCTATAAATAATTATTTTTTTAGTTTTTTTCTCAAATTATTTGGATATTAAAATTACTATTTAACCTTATATCATTGGTTCTTCTATTTAATCAGGTTAACTTTTGGGTGGAAAATATAATTTATTAATTTAGTGGTACAAAAACTACAGTGGGAAAATGTTGATCACTCGTATCACTATTTGTTTAATGCAACTGGATTGGTGGTGTTGACATAGTGTGTCTTTGCATTGAATCTTTTTTAAAACAAGTCAAATACTGGAGGAGGGTCTCTATAAAAATAAGAGAATATTCAATGTTTAAGTTAAAGAAGAGAGAAGAAAGAACATAGTTAGCTATGGAGGGTGTTTTCAGAAGATCTGCCCAAAGAGGTAGTGCCATCGAGGAAGAGGAGAGAGTCGACTCAGTTGGTGATCATAAAGAAGAGATATTTTCAAAGGTAAAACTTTTTTCACTTTCTCTGGATCAAAACTTGAGGAGATTCATCTTCTTGTAGTTGTAAAGTCTCATCAACAAGGAAACATGTTCTTCTTACACTAATTTTGGTCTTCAATAATTTATTGCATCCATCTTCCATGCTGAACTTTTTGGTTGAAGAACTGTATGTACACATATTTTTTCAGAACCATTTTCTCCCAATTAAACAAAAGCATTTAATTAAGCCAAAACCAACCTCAATTAAACACATTAAACTTAGATCGAAACTACTTAAATTTGTGGCTTTTTTTCATTATCTCTTTAGCTTTTTAATGTTAAGTTTCACTTAAACTAGAGTCCACTGAAATAATTACTTTTCTATTATATATACATACATATCTCTCTCTCTCTCTCTCTCTTTGTGTTATAATGAAAATCTTATTTGATAAAATTTAATCTTTTATAGTGGGTAAAACTTGATTAGTCTAATAACCTATTATTAAAATCTTATCATTTTTATTAATTGGGAATCTAGTGGTCCAAATCAAAGTCATATCATAGTTAATAGACTTAGATATGTCTTAATTTTACCCAACTTTTGATCACTACGAACCTGGCCAAGAATCAAAAGCTAAACATCTTAACAACATGAGCATTAATTCCTAGTTCTTATGCATGGTCTTATTCACATAATATGCTTCCACAAAGAGATTAAATTTTTTCCTTTTCATTTAGATTTATTTTTTCCTTTTAAGATTTCTTTTACACATAAGAATTCTAATAAATTTCTTTTTGAAATAAGGATCTTAGTATATATAAATACATACATTATTCTTTTATATAATTAAGTGATATAACAATTGTTTTCTTTCTTTTTACTATTTGTATTGGTTTATATGTGATTGTATGTTTTATTGATTTTATATCCTTTTTAATTTGTTTATAACGCAGGAAGCCGATCGGGAAGGATCTGACAACTCAAGAGCATCTTCTTCGAGTAAAAAGAAAGAAGAGGTTAGAACAAGTGTGGATGAAATAATTTAGAAAATATTTGTTGTATAATTAATTAATTAATTCTTATTGTTCTGGATGTTAGGATGATGAGCTTGAATCTGCGAGAGCCGAAATGGGTGAAGTGAGAGAAGAAAATGAAAGACTAAAAATGCATTTAGATCAAATAATGAATGATTACAAGACCCTTCAAATGCGATACTATGAAATTTTCCACCAAGATGCAAACGAATCTAACAACACCTCTGTTGGTAATCACCAAGAAGTTGAAGAAACTGAGCTTGTTGCTCTAAGCCTAGGAAGATTTTCAAGTGATGAGAAGAACAAAACTTCTAGTTCAGGAAAAGAAGGCTTGTCCCTTGGACTCGAATGCAAATTTCAAATGTCAAAATCAGCTGCAAATGAAGCTTTGCCTCATCATAGCCCAGCAAATAGTTTGGAAGATTCGAAGGACGAAGCTGGGGAGACTTGGCCACCTCGTAAAGCTCTAAAGACAATAAGAAGTGGCTACGAAGACATTTCTCAACAAAATCCAGTCAAAAGAGCTAGGGTTTCTGTTAGAGCTAGATGCGATACAGCGACGGTAAATATTGATAGTTATTCAAAAAGTCATATGGATTAGGGTTCTATGTAAGGGACGAATCACCGTTCAGTTTAAAATCAATTCCTTTGTACATTCGGTGACACTAGTTTGGACGGAATCCACCCCTATTCAATTTTACCGTTTGATGCATTATGCATACTGATTATAATTATAAATATAAAGCTATATATTTTTAGTGACATTGGTTTAACAAATTATTTTATCTCTGCAGATGAATGATGGTTGCCAATGGAGGAAATATGGGCAAAAGATTGCAAAAGCAAACCCATGTCCCCGAGCTTATTATCGCTGCACTTTTGCACCTTCATGCCCAGTGAGGAAACAGGTACATATATACTGCTAAGAAATAACCAAGAGTGATTGCCTGAGAATCAATTAATCTTTGATATACGTGTTTATTTGGAATTTTAGGTGCAAAGATGTCCTGAGGACCTGTCCATCTTAATCACCACCTATGAAGGAACCCACAACCATCCACTTCCAGTGTCAGCAACCGCTATGGCTTCCACAACCTCCGCAGCTGCTTCCATGTTATTGTCTGAGAGCTCCCACTCTGCATCCACTGCACCACCCACCTCCACCACAGCACCCAATAATAATATTCTAAATGGACTCAACTTTTTTCTGACAGATACCTCAAAGTCAAAGCAAGTCTATTTACCCCATCCTTCATTATCGTCTACGCCTTCATGCCCAACAATCACTCTTGACCTCACCACACCACCATCCTCTTCCTCTTATCCTTTCGGTAGGTTTAATACACATTATCCCTCAATTGCTCCAACATATTCCTCAAGTCTCAGCTTCGGTTCATCAGAATCCAACTTTATGCCATGGGGCAACAATTTACATAGCTATGGTAGAACTCAACCATATATCAAAAATCAAATCGGAACTAGAGAGGCTATGGAGAATATTTATCAATCCTACATAGAAAAGAGTAACGTTCCTGCTGCTCTTCAACAATCTATACCCGCAGATAGTATAGCTGCCGCAACTAAAGCCATAACTGCCGACCCAAGTTTCCAGTCTGCTTTAGTAGCCGCACTCACATCAATCATTGGTGGTGGAAAAAGCAGTAGTGCAAGTCAGGTTGGCGGATCAGGAGATGATCTTGAAGTGACAGAGAACGTTGTTAAGCGGGGGTGAACAATTTTCAGTATAGCTTCTAGTTAATGGTTGGGGTTCAAGCTATTTGAACAAATAATCATCAACAACGACAAAGACTCAGCGGGGAAGTTTGATTTTTCTACCACCCTCACTCACTGCCTTTTTCATCTTCTAAGATTTCTTCGGTGATAATAGAGACCATACAAATTGACTTTCGAAAAACACACTTGAATCTATTTTATTTGGTTAATTTTTTAATGTATGATTAGATAAAGAAATCTGCGCATACACAGATGGTGAATGGAGATGCAGCCATTGCAGAAGATGGGGAATTTAATGGGTATTCTTTCTCTTTAGAGTTAGACAGGTTATTAAGATTAAGACCATCCTTAATCTATGGAGTAGTAATATCATATTATTTTCAGCACAAGATAAATTAATTTAGTGATTTGGTTTGGGGAGAATGACTAATCCGCTGTGTTAAAGTTTTCACCTTTAAATTTAATAATAAACAACAAGTTTTCATTCTCATCAAATCGCACTGCTTCAAAATGGTTTGCCAGTTGGTGACATTTTTTTTTTTTTTTTTTTTACTTTTATCCTAAAATATAAGGAAAGTTATTAACAGAATACAATGAAATGTGGAAATTTATGTTTCTTAAGGTGAAAACTTGTCATTTTGACAAATTGAGGCAAGGATATAGTTGTTCTCCCTGTTATCTGTATATTATTTTCTTTCCTCATTTGAATCATGGTTATAAATTTAATGGTATGGACATATTAACTCCATTTATACTAGAGATGCCCTAAATACTAATATATTTATCTCTTTAATTATCATTAGTGAGTAATTAATTTCACACACATAGGGAGGAAAGGGTTTCAATTGAGTTAAAATTAAATAAAGGTTAATTCAATCTCAATTTAAACTTAAAACGGTCCGTTTAAAATCGAGTTTAATTTATTCAAATCATCAAAGAAGAAGTTATTATCATTAATAAAGAAAAAATTAGTAAAAAAGAAGAAGAATTATTACTAATGAACTAGTTTTTCAATGAAATTATATTAATGTAACATGAAAATTAGAATTGAACTAAATATTGATCCGAACTCAGAACAAATCCAAACCTACACAATTGTCCTTGGTTAATATTCACAAGGTGATTTTAGTAGTTCTTAATGCAACCATTTGACTATTGATAGTTAGAGAAAAAACTCATCGGTCTAAAGTTTATGTATTGCTTTAAATTAAAGTTTTTCTCATCGAAGGTTTTTCATTTTCAATAATAATTTTTTTCGTTCTTTGATTTTTTTTTCTTTTATAACTCTTTTTTTTACAATATTACTATTTTGATATAGAATGAGTCAAATTTGATATCAAGTTTTTTATTTTGAATTTGAATTGAACTACCCTCGTATCAACTGATCAAAGGGGTCAAAATAATTACAAGAGTCCTGAGGGGTTGTTGGAAAATATTGGAAAAAACTCATACAAGAGAAAAAGTTGGGCGGCTTCAACGCAACTAAAGAAGCCCAACACATCCCATCAAATACCTAAATATAATTTCATTCTCTCTTCGTTTTCTTCTCTCCATTTTCATCAATCCTTCTTTTTCGATCGATTAGTAGCTAAGACTGAAACCCTAGTTTCTGCTCTGAGGTTTCCCATCTTCTTTTTTCAGCCACATATACTGGTTAGACACTATTCATTTCATTTTAGTTTATGCTTTTAATTTTATGTATTTTGTTATATACTTTTATCTCTTTCTCTCTCCTTTTTTTTTTTTGGTTAGATCGGATGTGGGAAACAAAAAGATCTTTTTTTTTTTCTCTTTAACCCAATAAAAATACCCAATTTATGGGCTTTTGGATGCATTCGAGCGTATTGTTTTGATTTGTTATTTGAATTACTTGCACCCGTTAATTGTTTAGGTTAGATTAACAATATGTTCAAGTGAAGTGAAAATTTCCTCTTGGTCATGATTGGTGGCTGGAATCCTGAAAGGTTGATTGAGTTTTTTGCTTGAGCTATATGATATGGTTTTTCAAAGACATTATTGCCATGTTTTCTGTACGTTTAATGATTCCGGAGAGATGTATTAATTGGGTTTTTCTTATGGTGGCTTATTTGGAAAAGTTATTTGCAAGATGAATTTTGGGTTTTTGTTTCATGATACTGGGGCAGATTTATGAATTGAATTTGTTCTTAAGAGTTACTTATCTGATTTTTATTTTAAAAAAAAGAGATGAATTGGGTTTGTTTTCAATGTTGATTGCAATGGAAGTTTGCAGGTGGTGCCAATGTCGACTCCTGCGAGGAAGAGGCTAATGAGAGATTTCAAGAGGTTGCAACAAGACCCGCCTGCAGGCATCAGTGGGGCACCCCAAGACAACAATATTATGCTCTGGAATGCTGTGATATTTGGGTAAGACTGGAAAAAATGTGTACTAGTCCCTTTTTATGTTTGCTTATGATATTTATTTAGTTATTTCCATTTATCAGTATATTTGAGTATGGTTGGATAAGCAGTTTCTGGTTTCTTGTCTGATTTGGATTGCAGTCCTGATGATACTCCATGGGATGGAGGTGAGTAATCCTGCAACTGAAGCTTTTACTGGAAGACAGTGTGTTAAATGGTTATTCCGTTGTACTTTACAAAGTCTGCATATGCTTATAGAGATTGAATGAATTGAAAATTTCAGGAGGACTTTACATTCTATTCTTGATATTCTTTTAAATGACTCTATTGTGCTGGGATAATTAAGTGCATCCCATGATAGTATTTCAATTGCTTTGATTTCAGGATCTCAATCACTGACTCCATTTAGCTTCATGATGTGTTTATTACCATGACTCTGTATAATATTAGTTTCATCTTCATTGTGTTCTTCATTATAAATTGGCATGAATTAATGTAGCAGTTTAAATTTTGTAGCTCTCTCAAGTATAACTTCTCAGTAAATATTAGCTACTTAAAGCATCGTCTGTGACGGGATTGTAGTATGCTTCTTGGTGGATTGGCTATGTCAAAAATTATGTGGCATAGAGTTAGTTTATATTTCTCTGCAGAAATTATATCCAAATAACGTATAGGGAACAATGTTACCAATCATTTGCAATTGAGACTAAGAGTGGAGTTGTAGTGTCGAACTCACACAGGCAGACACTCTTGTACTGTTGGATACTAGAGTTTACCTCAAATTGCCATTGAATGGTCACTCTGTATTTGGACTAAAAGTCCTTGCCTAATCTGTTTCAGTGACTGCACTATTAGGCTTCTACAATGAAACCCTTTTGCTACATTAGGCATAAGCTAATGGCTGAATAAAGTGGATTCATCTTAGGCCTGTTAAGAACAAAAGGACTACAAAGTGGATAAAAGTCAATCATGTGTGTTCTTGTCTGTGATTCCGATTTGATGAAGCGAGGCATCAGCTAGGATAGTGGCTACAGTGGTAATACTAAGGAGAGAGAATTTACTTCCTTTTTCTGTAATTAGTGCTTCGGTTGTGGCCTCCTTTAAGTATTATTGACAAACCTTCTGTGATGTCTTGTTCATGATCTATTTGGAATTTGCATGACTTGCTTAGAAACCAATCTTGTTTCTTTATTTGGTTATTGGAAAAAAAAAAAGTGTAAAATTTTCGGTCTGAACTATATATTTGTTATTCTAGTTCAATGATGTTTACAGCTATGTTCAAAAGATTTTTTTTTGAGTTCCTCAGGCACATTCAAGTTGACTCTTCAGTTTACAGAGGATTATCCGAACAAACCCCCAACAGTTAGATTTGTTTCTCAAATGTTTCATCCAAATAGTAAGTCAACATGCTACTTCTCTTAATGTGTAAATATTTTACTGTTACTGTTTGCATACCTTTAGTTATTACTTATCATTTCTAACTAGCCTGCTCTATTTTATCAGTTTATGCTGATGGAAGTATTTGTTTGGATATTTTACAAAATCAATGGAGCCCTATATATGACGTAGCTGCTATACTCACATCTATCCAGGTTTGTGGATTATCTTTATGATATGTGTTTAATAATGGTTTTCTTTTATTGTGTAATAACTAGCAAAGCAGGCACATATGCTATATAAGTTACAGTTTTTGCACTTTGTTGTTAAAAGAGAGAATGCGCTCTCCAAATATTAATCTTTTGTTTACTTATCATTCATTGTTCCACTACAGTTTCTCAATTTATTACTTTGGTACACTGGCATGGGGAGGATTCATACAATACAAACCTTCTCTTTCCGTATCTGGACCTTGCCATATTTCTACTTACAATGTCGTAAATGAGAATGGGGCAACTTAAGATGTGAAAAAATTATTTACTAGTTGCAGTCAACTTCGCTAAGAATCATTTACTGCTAAATGAGGTTGATCGATATCTTCTGGTTATGGTTTAGAATTACAACTCCATTTGGTTACTTATTACTTAATATATGTATTGGCAATAGCTCAGATATGCCATTTTCTTTGTTGCCCTATCCATCTGGATATACAATGGAAATGGTCTGGAAAAGATTTATACTCGTACATTAAGTGTAATCATTTGTCCTTCAATCGGTCTTAATTGAATTTCCTTGACATTAGATTTCCACACCACATTAGATTTTATTCTCTCTAGTGGCAAGTGATATAACTGTCTGTCCATTTCCTAGTGCAGTCATTGCTCTGTGATCCCAATCCAAACTCCCCTGCAAATTCTGAAGCTGCTCGGATGTTTAGTGAGAACAAACGTGAGTACAACCGAAGAGTAAGGGAAATAGTGGAGCAGAGCTGGACAGCAGACTAGCGTGCCCTTATGCATTTGGTGGGGTAATTCAAGTCTGAAGGTTTTTGGGCATGTTATTGACATTGCCATTTCATTTGTTCAATGTCTGGAGTTGTTGAATTTATGCAGTATTTGTCACATCATGCTTTCATAATTTGAACGTTATAGCTATTCGATCCAAATATAGTTATGACTTTTCAGTGTGTTGAGTCTTTGGTCTCTTGTAAAATACAGTTTTATGAATCAGTTTGCATTGAATCTCTATGAACTCTCCGACATACATATCTTTGACTGCAAATACAAAGAATTCATCCTTCTTCAGGGGCAGAGTAGTATCATGCGAACAATCAATTTGATGTTGGGCATGGTTGCATGCTATCCACTTTGAAGCATGAACAAGCTATTTGGAATGCATTGTAGCATTCCTATTTTTGCACAATCAATCTGAAATTCATGTATGCTGTTTCTTGGCTCCTGCCGCAAAGCCTCAAACCAGATCTTCAAGGAGGGTTTTTTCCTTATTACTCTGTTCATATCAAAATGTTAGAATTTGCTTGTAAACTTGGAATCAAGCTTCATTCGTGGATAATTTGCAGATTTGAACTGGTTACTTTTAGGAGGATGTCAAATTTTTGTTCATCATGGGCATCTAAGATTCAGATCATTGACTGCTTTTAGGGGCTGAGATAAACCTGAGCAAGCGATAGCTCAAGTTGATGAACAGTAATGTTGAGAAGTTTGAATGGTGGAAGCAAAACTATCGATCTACTATCATTGAGAATATGTTTAACTACTGATTGAAGAAAGCTGCCCACTCAACACATAAGTGACTCTTTAAGCTGTCACACTTGTTTATCGATACGGTACAACTTTTATGCCACTAGCAAACTTTGAAACCGTTTATAAGAGGAAATTGTTTTAAAATCCGAATTGAATTGAGTCAGTTTGATCAAGATCTGGGAGTCTCTCAAGCTTAGAGTAAATGTAGGAAAGCACAAGAAAAGTTGCAAAATGAGTCAAAATATTTTCAAGCTACTCATAATTTATATCGAATTATTTGTAGTTTGATTTATGTCAAACTAAACCCGGCTTAATTATTGTTAATTTAAGCTAGTTAAAACTTGATTCAATTTTAGTATAATATTAATAAATTTCTAAAATTTTATATTATTACATTTATAACCTTAAAAATAATTAATAAATATATAAATTATATAGTTTAATTGAAATTTTTGTAGTTGAACTCAAATCTTCACTGTTACTGTCAAGCTTGGGTTAGCAATATTCAAACTTGAACTTGAGCAATTATATTCAAATTGAAACTTAGGTCAGTTATATTCAAGTTTAAGTTCAAACCTTAGATAAACTTGATCAAACCAAATTCAAATTTATTCTTATTCAACTCAATAGATTCATGAATTCATATTAAGACTCATCTCAAATTTGTTTTTTAAAGTAAATCTTAAAAACATTGAATGGAGCTTAATTATTTTTCAATTCTTGAAAATCATCGAATGGGGCTTGCTTGGATGAGGAGTGGAGAGGAGATAAACTAAGAATAAGAATATTATTTTCAGTCAGGTTCACTTCAGGGTTCGATATCGAGTCGAATCGTAAATGAATACTTGAGCCCAGAATGCAATTTGTCAAATGGGCATCGCATAGTTGACAGAGACTTCAATTTCAAAAGCACGTAAGGCCAACTGAATTCCACTATATATAAATTTGTTTCTCTGTTTTGCACTTCCACTTTGCACCACTCTTTCCGTCAATAAAGTGAACAGGAAAGATGATCTCCAATTCCTATCAACAGCAAGCAGCATAAACACTGGTAAGCTATCCGCTCACAACTGTAGATATTTTTCACATTTGGGATTGGGATATTCTCCTTCTCCTGAAAGATGAATTATTCCGTTATTCATTTCACGACATACCGACCTTGATATTCCTATTCCTTTTCATTTCAAACCCATGTTTTGTTTTTGTTGCAATAGTAAAAGATTCTCGTATGGTATCTTATCGTATCGTATCCCACCTGTATGTATTTAATCTTCTTCGTATTAGATTTTAGATAATAATCTTGGCTTGTTAAATCGTTATTACGTATGGGATTCAAGGCTGAAACAACAGCAATAAACAGAGAGCGTGGGGACGGCCTTCCACAGTCACAAGAAGACAACCACAAAATAATAGCTTCATTCTTCTTTCTCTTTCTCTATAGATTCTCTTTTTTACTTTATTTCCTCTCCACTCAGAGTCTTTCACTCCACCCTGTTTTAATTCACCTTTTTTTTTTATTGCTTGTTTTTTGTTATATAAATCCCATCCTTCAAGGGCTAAAACTTCAAACCCACATAGCTTCCGTTCTCAGCTTTTCCATCTTCTGTCATCGTCTGCACACAGGTCAGGCACTTTGTGTATTTCATTTTCACTTCTCTTATTATTTTTTTCTTTAACCTTTTGGGCTGTTCGGTTGCAGATTGGATCTGATTAGACAATGGAAAAATCTGATTTCTGCTTCTTGAGCTAATAAAAAACTGAATTTTGTGGATTTAGGTGCATAAAATCTCTATTGTCTGTACTGGGAATTGCTTGCCACCTTTTAATGCTATGGAAAGATTAAGCATATGTTATATATAAATAAGTCTGTCACTTTGTTTGATCACTGGCTGAAATCCTAAACTATAGACTGACAAACGGCCAGGAGGCTAAGGTTTTGGTTTTCTTTTGCAAATAGAGAGGAAACTTTGATTGCTTAATTGAGCTAATTATCATATGATCTCATAATGTATAACTGGTTAATTTTGGTCTTTGTTTCATGTTTCTGGGTGAGATGTATGAATTGAACATTTTCTTAATAGTAACTTATCTAAACTTGAATTTGGTTTGTTTTAAATTTTGACTGTAATGAAATTTGTAGGTGGTGCACATGTCGACTCCTGCAAGGAAGAGGCTTATGAGAGATTTTAAGAGGTTGCAACACGATCCGCCGGCTGGCATTAGTGGGGCACCCCATGACAACAATATTATGCTCTGGAATGCTGTGATATTTGGGTGAGTTTGGAACAATATGTGAAACCAAGCTCATTTAATTTTCATTAAGTTATTTATTTCATTTCTGTTCGTTTATCATTATATTTGAATATGGTTTGATAAGCAGTTTTTGGTTTCTTGTCTGATTTGCTTTGCAGTCCTGATGATACTCCATGGGATGGAGGTGAGTAATCCTGCTACTGAAGCTTTTACTGGAAGTGAAAGTGTAGAATGGTTTATTCCATTTTACTTTGTAGAATCAGCATCTGCTGCTCATGAGGATTGAAAGATTTGAAATTCCAGTATTTGGTATTACAAATATTGTTTGGTCAAACCCTGTAATTAAAACACCGAGGAACAACTCCATCTTCATTGAGTTCCATAATTAACTTTTACAGTGTTGATTTAATTGCTTTTTCTTATAAAACTCCTTAATGTTTGAAATGATCAGCATTGCACATAATTTGTGCTTTTGCACTTCCGTTTTTACAGCTTTTGATACTGAAAAGAGAACTCTGCTCGTTCATTCTTTATGAAATTGGTTTTGGCAGGTGACTGTGTCATCTTATCTGTGATCTTCATTGTTAAAAGGCCCTAATTAATGTTGTGTCATCAATAATATAGGTTTGTCAAACATATCGTCGGGATCGGTTAGCTACTTTAGGCACTGTCCATGACTAGATGGTAATCTGTGAATAGTGGATCTGCTACTGCAAAATTTATATGGCATGAAGTGTTAATATATTTTAACCCAACTAGAGAACAGTACACCTAAGAAG
Source organism: Mangifera indica (assembly GCF_011075055.1). NCBI lineage: Eukaryota > Viridiplantae > Streptophyta > Magnoliopsida > Sapindales > Anacardiaceae > Mangifera > Mangifera indica. The sequence goes on from NC_058156.1 coordinate 166,248, forward strand.
AATGAAAAGACTGCAACCTAGAAAAATGAGTCTTGCTAGTCATTTCTACTACTTGGACTGATGAAGCTAGGCATTAGCTAGGATCAGTTGTAATATAAGAATAGTGGGATTAGTATTGCATCTGCTGTTATTATTCCTTGGGTGGTGCCCTATTTAAGTTAATTAATTCTTCAAAAATGCTAATCCAGAAATCTAAAGTCAGATTGAAAATATATATTGATTGTCTGCTCATGCCAGCTTATATTAATTGGGCAAGTAATTTTTGCTTAAGAGCTTATTAGGAGTGACTTTGAATGGAAAAACAAAAACAGTCTGAAAATGCATGTTAAGTGTTCCTAGCATATAATTACAATGTTTACATCTACATAAATAGGAATTGTCTTTTTGAGTTCTTCAGGTACATTCAAGCTGACTCTTCAGTTTGCAGAGGAATATCCAAACAAACCGCCAACCGTGCGATTTATTTCTCGAATGTTTCATCCAAATAGTAAGTCACTGTAGAATTTTTCTTACTGTGACTCTTTACTTCCCATTTTTCTTTAACATTTCTAACCAAGCTGTTCACATGATCAGTTTATGCCGATGGGAGTATTTGTTTGGATATTTTACAAAACCAATGGAGTCCTATATATGACGTAGCTGCTATACTGACATCTATCCAGGTCTGCCGAAGAATGTTATGCAGTGTGTTTAATATTGTTCTTTGTTCACTGTATATATCTATCTGAGCAGTCACATATGATGTATGTCTCTTTTATGGTGGTTTACATTACAGTTTTTTCCTTTCGGTTTTAGGGAGAGAGAATGGATTAGTACCCTTCCAAATATTATGTTTTGATCTTGTTATATAGTTTTGAGTATGTTTTCATTCAAGCTATAGCTATTTAATGATTTCTCAATCAATTTCTTTTTGTAGTCATTGCTCTGTGATCCCAATCCAAATTCTCCTGCAAATTCAGAAGCTGCTCGGATGTTTAGTGAGAATAAGCGCGAGTACAACCGAAGAGTAAGGCAAATAGTGGAGCAGAGCTGGACAGTAGACTAGCCCCATGTGAGATTGCTGGGGCAATTCAAGTCTTAAGTTTTCGAGGCATGTTACAGTGAACATTATGGATTCATAACCTTGAAATTATCCTGTATTTCTTATGTCATCCTTTCTTATTATGAATGTTAGAGCTATTTGATCCTTATTATAGTGTGGATGTTGCGCGTTTTGTGCATCTGTGCTTGTGTAAAATAGCATTTTATGTATCAACTTGCATTTCTTTTTTATGAAATGTCATGCTTTGAAATACAAGAGTCCGATTAGAATGAGGAATCGCCACATTTTCTAGGAGGGATTAGAATGAATGATGTTCAACAAGCGTTTCATCATCAAAGCATAGTTGCATTTTCATTTCAGACATGTTTGGTTGAATTCTTGCATTCCTGTTGTACATACACACATTCTGAAGTTCAAATGTCTGCTATTACCCTGTTTCCTGTTATTTAGGTACAAACAGAACTTAACCTAGATTTTCTTCAAGTTAAAAAACCTTGGTCATGTACATGTTACGTTTTTTTCGGATTCAAAATGTTAAAATTGCTGTTGTAGGAATTGATTTTGAACGTCTAGCGATAAGTTTGATGCAGTTAATGATGGCAATTATGGAATATTCTCTCTTTGAAATTCCATCTTGCTCCTCTGGGTTGTACAAGTGATGAGGGTTCTGCTTACTATGTTTTATGTGGGTTTTGTTGATGTTCAACAAAAATTTCATAAGACTTCCATCATAATTTAGAGGTTCTTTCACTTTGGATTAGGGATTCAACAGGCAGGCTTCAGGGAAGGATTTGATTTGAACTATTTTATTTAACCTCGATCAAAACAAACCAAAACTTTATTTAAGCTCGACCAAGATTACATCAAATTAAAATTTATACATCCCTCTACTTTAAGTTGTAAACAATTGATTCTGTAATAGTGGACACGCAAGTTCAGTTTAATCATCCAACGACGAATAAATAAAATTTCCTTTTTTTTCTTTTTCACTCTTCCCATACAAAAGAAACCACCGACAACTAAACACTGAAGAAACTCTAAAATTGTATGCAATGATATGATCCGGCGTTTCTGGATTAAAATGTCTGCACATATCACTCAGACACACATATCTTTCACTGGCTTCGAACCCTGCATTAGAAAAGTGACGAAATTTATTATTATTTTTTTTTTCAAAAGAAAGCAAGGCTGCAATCAAGCAGAGCTAAACTGATTATTGTTAGTTTAAACTTAACTTGGTTGTTTTTAAACAAGGCTTGAGATCAATATTACTGAGTTGGGAAGTTTTTGACTTAAACTCGAGATAAAACGGCTAACTCGAGTTCAATTCAATAAACTACAATTAAACTTTTAAAGATTTATTGATATTAAATTCAGCTGAGAGTTTATGAGCTCATTGAACTGGATAACAGTAAACTTAAGCTCGGCTCAAGAGCCCAACTCGAACTTAGTTTAACAATAGCTGAATCAAATCGTGAGAGCAAGGTCAAACTCGTTTGGATAACAATTGAGCAGAGCCACAAGCAGCACACAAGAGCTCAGCTCCTTTGCAACCCTAAATTAACAGGTAAACAATGAAAACGTGTGGAAGCTCAGTACTTCACCATGTTTTCTTTGTTCTCTTCAACTTTCCCTAAAAGTGAGGGACTAACTGAACCTGTAAATAAAAATTTTATCCTCTAAAATGTTAGGTCACCCCAAAAATAATTACAGATATTGTAAAGGAAGTTGTAACATGGTATACTTGCCTTCCTCCTCCGTAGACTTCTTTCCCTGCTTAACACTGTCTTTCCCTTTATTGGTCTCAGGTTTAGTTGGCTTCCGCGGCTTCTTATGTGTCTTACCATTTCGTGTTTCTGCAATTGATCTTGCATTTGCAGAATTCCTACTCAAAGAAGCCTTGGTCCTGGTTGCAGGATTTTTCTTTGTGGTAGCCTCCTTCTTGGCTGATACAGTGACTGATGAAACTTTAGCATCATCAGTGTTCAAGGATTTGGGTTTTAGTTTCCTAGTTCCGATTGTACAAGAAGAGCTGTGAACCTCATCATCAGATGAGCGATTCCCCTCTTCAGGCACCTGAGAGAAGATTTCAGAGACTTGCAGTTGCTCTGAAGTTTCTGATATGTTATAGCTCTCAAATAATTCTTTAACAGATTCTTCGAGTTCACCAAGGTTATGACGACGAGTATAGGATTTGAGTTCATCCCGCATTCGATTAAGAGGCTATTACAAGGTATGCAAAACAAATGGTGAATGTCATCTCTTTCATAAAACTTCTTAAGCATGACTACTTGTCATCTATTAGCCACAATTAATTGAAACTTCAGAGCAATTGCTGTGAAGATATCAGTAATAATCCAGCTAAAGCTCATAATTTACATAAGAAAGTATGGATTGGCATACCTCACATCTGGCTTCCGAGGCAAGTTTGAAAAACCCCAGTGAAATAGAGTGCTTAGCAGCAGATTCAGATAGCTTAATCTGTGAAAGCCAATACAATGCTGATGACAGAGCACTAAACCTTCTTTGGCTTGATGCTCTAGAAACATCAGATAGAGGTGTTTCGTTTTTCCCCTGAGTATTAACCAATCTCGTAGCTCTAATCTCGGAAATTGGGGTGATGTTGCCAACTGATTTTGGAACTGAACCCACTGTTGACTTGGCAGTAATAGAAAGCCTTCTAGGTGGCTTAGCAGTTTTTCCCTTGCCAGACAGATCAAGAAATCTCTCACTTTTACTTACGGTTGATGCCGTTCTTCCCCTGAAATACCATGAAGTTCAATACAGATTCACAGTTAGAAATAAAAGAATATGATTCTGACCAAAGAATAGTTACCATAACAAACTTCTAGGTTTTAATTCAGATTTAATGGTCTAAGATTTCTTCAAAACTTAATTTTCAGTTGAAGCAAAAGAACCATCAATCTTTTATCAACTTTCGATAACCAAAATTTACTATTGATAAAGATTGTCAGAGGATAATAAACTTGCACCAAAAAATATCTATAACTTTACTGAAAACATGTAAAATCACGTATACTAAGCATAGATTTGATCCGAACTGGCTTAAGCTTGAATCAAATACATAATACCTAGCTTGAACTCAAGCTTGATACACAGTACCATCGGAAGATTGTCGATTGAGTAAACAATGTCACCAAATAGACACTCAAGTCAGTCTCCATCTGAACTACCGAGTTAGAGCTCTAATGCGAAATCAACTAATTCAATTTGAGCTAGTTCGGATAAACCCCTACATACTAACTTGTCCGAGCCTTTTTAAATTATTATTCATTACAAAACTTCAATTACAACACAGAGTATAACTTCGAAAACTAAATTCAACCTCTATGGCCTCTGCCACTTCTGGATAGCAAAGGCATCTAGACTTCAATGTTGCGCAAAATAAGCTTTGCAGTGACCGCAAATTAGCTTCCACAACTTTTTTCTAAATCAATTATATAATTTTCGTTATAAAACAACACTCATATAGATATTTGGTCACCAGGAAGAAACTAGGAAGTAAAAGAAAAAAACCTCCTAGGGACAGAAGAATTCGAAGATTCAACCACTGACACCTTTTCCACCTTCGGTTTGCTCGCCGATCGTTGCGGATACCTCAACTTCGACTTCTTCGTATTCACAACTAACATTTTATAAAATCAAAATTTCATAAATAGAAGAAAAAAAATTTAAAACCTGAAAAATACATCTCAAATACAAAGATTCTTACCACTAACAACAGTGGTTTCTTCTCTCAAAGTAGTCTCGGTCATGATTTCAGTTTACTTCAATTTCAGATTGCTGGCGGTACCTGTAATTTCTTTGAGGACGAGGACAGAATCGTTAAGAGACTGGAATTTAAATAAGGAGAGAGAAACTGTTCCCCATTAGGGCGGGAAAATTTAGAAATCGTACTCGCTTCATTTGTTTGATACGGATACGGTTCGTAATTGTGTTCTTATGTGGTGAGGTTCATGGTATCTGTTGACATGTTATAGTATCATTTGCCGAGATTTGTTATTTTATTGTTTGAGAGATTGAACTTGACCGTCCAAACGGGTGTTGATGATGCTTGAGGGGAAGATTTGAACGGCTGGGCGCTGCATGGGACCTACTTAATGACCTTGTGAGCTCTCGCTGGTTTAAATTTTGAATTTCAAATCTCGAGCCGTTGAAACTAATTTGGCTGCGTGAGGATGAGACACTGTGGATTTCTTATGGAAATGGTCTTTGTCTAGGTGCTTGAGTGGACGTAAAAAAGTACTGGCCCATTCGACCCAGCATATTGGGCTTTATTCACTATTTATTTGAATTGAAAAAAATTAATTTAAGACCAATAAATTTAAATTTAAATTTTATTTAAAAATAATTTAATTTTAAATTTTATCTAAATTAATTTAAATTTAAATATTTGAATTAATTCAAACTTGATTTAATAATTTAAATTCTAATTCGAGCTTAAACAACTCAAATCTAATTCAAATCTTATTGCATCATTTAAAATCATCTCCAAATAAAAATAAAAATTCCCGGTCCTAATGGGCAACTTTAAGGAATGATTACAAAATAGTATCACCAAGCATTAAGTGAAAATGTTTTTGGTGGGGTTTGCCATCCATGAACTCTATAATTTCAAAACTCTTTTAAGTGTGTTGTTGTGGCATAAAGTAGTGTAATATACGTTGTCTTTTAATTGGTGACATGTTTCTATTTAATTATATAATAATATAATATTATTCATTAAAATAAAAATGAATAAATTAAATTGAATTCAAATAATGGATGAATAAGCCGAATTAAGTTTAAATAATTGTGATTTACCAACGAGAACAAATAAATGAAGATTGAATTTGGTATTAAAATACTTTAAAAAAAAAAAAAAACCTGAGCCTACACATGTAACTTTCTCTTTAACCGGTCAAACTTCCTCTTGGCAACTTAGTTCCCTATAGGCAACTCTTTTAACTTTTGTATTATGCTAATGCACCATCTGACAACCTCTGCCACTCTCCAATACTATCCCTCCTTAACACGCTCTCCTGATTCGCCTGTCTATAACTCTACCGCCACAAATGAACCGCTAAAATCTCACGCGCTCTCACACACAACTCTCATTATAGTTTCCGGTGAGAGGACACAGTGGTAATTTAATGATGCTTTAGCTTAAAATAAATACACTGGACACTTGCACACGAACTAACTGCCATTGGGCCACCCAACACCACCCTCTTTAAAACATAGGTTTTATTTCATACACTCGACCTCATGAGAAAACTTTTTAATCCAGTGGTCAGTACATTGTTAGCCACCGATATTCAGACACTGTTCCAAAATCCTACGGGTGTAACTAAAATATCCAGTATCTCACTGGGGACTTGCTTTCAGCTTAACATTACTATTTATTAATTTTAAAATTTCGAATGCAGTCTTTTTTTGCGCTATCAGTACACAGAACAGAGAGCAAGCAAAGCAAAGCAGAAAAAAAAAAGAAAATCCATGAAACTTTATTTCTTTTGCCCTTGATTCTGAAGTTCAGCGAGTCGGTGACTCGCACACTCATGGTACATTTCCTTTTATTTTTCTCGATAAATCTTTGTTTAGTGTCTTCTACACATACTTTGAGATAATTTATTTTGTATTTGTTATTTTTGAAATTTTCCGTGTATGCTTTTCTGATAGTAGATTTGAAAGTTGGAAGCGCCACATTTGTCTGGTAACTTTCAGATCTAGTGAAAATCCAACTTATACGTGTTAATGTACTGATTACTTTGCTTTTTTTCTCCTGTAGTATCTTGTGGTTCTGTATCCGTAGCAGATCGCGAAGTTAAGCTTTCTAAAGTAAGTAATTTGTATTTGAATTCTAGATTTTGCTTTCGCGTTGATTTCTTGCCCGTTATCTTTGAATATTATGGTCTTGAATAGATTAGATCACTGTGTTTTACATAATTGCTTTTTCAATTCTATTAACACTGCTTCACTGCAATCACGATGCCTCCATTTTAAAACATAGGGTAATTTTTCAAAGCTTTGGCTCTAAAATATTGGAATTGAGATGTTAATTTTTTTTAACTGAATCCCTATTACATGTAATAGTTCTAGTCAAAATAAAGGTGAAATACTCTCTATTGCATTTATATTTTCAAATTAAATTGTTATGAGTAGCAGTGTCCCTCTATTGTTAGATTGTTAGTAATAACAAGAAAAGTGCACTATTATAAGTATATGGACCTAATAAGTACCAAGCCTTTTGTGATGGCCTCCACAACAAGGTGTGCAACTAGTAGTCAATGAATTTGACTTACACAAAATTTATCACATTTAGTATTGTTGAATTTAAATTTCTTCTCTGAAAATGAGCAGAGGCAATGGTTTCTGACATTTATATTGAGACGTGGTCTTTGATTAAAAAACAATGTGAACGTAAATTACTTCACATGTCCCTTTGAGTTTAGGAAGAATAGTTGAAATGACTAAATGTTGTACTGGTACATGGTTCAAGTACTTCCGATGGATTTCTGCTTCCTTTATTTCATGATACTGTTTGTGTTGTAGATGATTTCTTCAAATTAAATTTGATGGATGGAAAAGATAATATCCTTTGCATGATGCAGGAAGTGAGATTGAAGTTTGAGTTACTGCAAATTCTAGTCTTTTTAGCTATGGGAAAATCACCTGGAAAATGGATCAAGACTGTACTTTTTGGCAAGAAGTCTTCTAAATCTCATACTTCAAAAGGACGGGAGGTAAATATGAAGTTGTAATTATGCTTGATGCTTTGTAAAACCGCTTTAAATTTTTTATGCAACAATGAATTTGAATTTAAAACATATTAGTGGTGAGATGAGTTTTTCCTCTTCAGTCTTCAATATTTTAAACTTTCACAAGACTATTGGCATGGTACTTTTCTGGAACACAACTAGACGGCTTAATTTTCACATTAGATTGCAGCTTGAATAAGTGAACTGTTATATTGATCCTGGTGTAATTGCATTGTGCTTTGATGTTATGAAGTTGATGTTGCCCAATTCCTGAAAATCATTACTTGGACCTGAAATCTTCTATGGAAGATTCATGTACCCAAGGTTTTAAAACCCTAGTAATTTGCTATAGCTTATCTGACATAATGACTTTTGGGTAATTTAGAGCACAATTTTGTGGCCACACCTTCATCACAAGGATATTGCTGCATATGCTCATACTAGCAAATTTACTACATTTTCATTTATCATATGGACAGTATTAGTAATCTACTTTGGTGCTATTGCTTGAATTAAACAAGTTTATAATTTAGATGTATATGCTATGGTTATCGTTATTATGATAAGTATTTTACTTTATAATATGGGTTTTATTTATTTTTTAATTTCCAACAGAAAGTTGCAAATGAAAATGAGGTTTTGGTTTCTGTCAAGGCAACAGACACTGATAATAATTTGAATCTTCCTTTGGCTTCTCAGCCAAACACATATACCACTCATCAAAATGAAATGAATTTAGTGTTGGGAAAAAAGGAAGCTGCAGATATATCAAATGATGGGGCAATATCATTGCCTGGGATTCAAGCTCCAGATTCACAAAATTTCATACCCGAAGATGAACCATATGATCCTGAGAAAATCAGGCTAGTGAAAGCAGCAACAAAGGTGCAGGCTGCTTTCAGGAGTTACTTGGTAATCTTCTTCCTTTTTGAATGTTTTCGGAGGCTTGTACACTCACAAACTGGCTTTGATTTTCTGTCTTTGTACACTGAATGGAGTCTTGATGATGTATAGCCTTGATCTTATTCAATATGTTAGATTTTGTTTTATGGACATAATTATGCTTTTGATGTTATGTCTATACTAACATAAGCTTTCACAATGAAGGCTCGCCGAGCATTTTGGGCTCTCAAAGGCATAATAAAGTTGCAGGCTCTCATTCGGGGACACCTGGTGCGGAAACAAGCAGTTGCTACTTTGTGCTCTATGCTAGGGATTGTGAAGTTGCAGGCTCTTGGTCGTGGCAGAATGGTTAGACATTCTGATATCGGACTTGAAGTGAGCAGAAACTGCAATCTAGTGAAGCTTTTGGTAATTTCTTGAGTACTCAGTAAATTGGAAATTTTTAATCATAGTTCATGTTTTCTGGTTTAACTTTAAGAAGAGATTCCTTCAATCAATTAAATGCATATTTGTCTGAGTTTAATTGAATTGTGATGTGTAATTGCTCTTTTATTATTATTGTTTGCGATGTGGTTGGGTTGCAGCACATTCAGAATGGGGGGAGCCTACAGTTAGATGGTTTATATCCATATGAACTTGTTGCAATCATCATAATTGAGTTATAAAGCCCATTGATCACCATCACCCAAATTCCAGTGGTTTAGTATCACCTCAGGACCTAATGTTTCCCCCACAGATGTCTATGATTGTACCTATTCATTATTTGATTGTGAATCTTCTCTTTCAAGAGTCACCCTATGCTGGACGTTATAAGATACCATATGAGCTTGAAATCTTGGTCACACATACTACTTTGAGTTATGGAGTAATTTTCTGGATCTTTTAGTGTAGTTAACTTTTAGATTTTTCCTTTCATGATGCGATTTTTCAAGCACAAAGTGTATTGGTAGCATACATGAGAAAGATACATCACTTGCACGTTTTCATGACATTTGTTAAACTTCCTGAATTTCTACACGCCCTGGTTTATCTCTAATTATTTATTGTCTTTTTCTTCTTTGTGTTCTGTCCTTCAGGAGGGCAAGCCTGTGAAGTCTGTTGGAGTTAATTTGTCTATTCAAGCAACAAAGCTTTCAACAAATGCTTTTATCTCCAAGGTATGCTTAGAGTCATGTCATGCCTCTGTGTGTTGCTATGATATTTATTTATTGCAAATAAGCAATAGTTTGAGTTACCATGACTTTGTGTCATAACATTTAAGGTTACTGAAATGTCCCTATTGATGTCCAAGTAGGTCTTTTGTTTTAAACAATAAAAGAAAAACTAACTTCTAGTCATGCTGAATCCACTGTATTGGTGGTCAGGTACCTGCTTATTGAACTAATAATCCACTGTTAGCTATGCAAGGGATTTATTTGCAATTTTTAAGTGAATGTCCACCCGTGTTGATTTATTTTGTATCAGCAAAGTGATTGTTAAATTTGTTGATTTAGCTGCTTGCTCCATCACCTACTGTGATGCCTTTACACATCCAATATGGTCCTGAGGAACCAAATTCAGTCACAAACTGGTTAAAACGCTGGTCAGCTTCTCAGTTCTGGAAACCGGCTCCCCAACCAAAAAAAGCATTAGAGTCAAAAACTCAGAAGAAGCAGGTTAATTCTCAAACCATTGAAGCTGAAACGGGGAGACCAAAAAGAAGCGTCCGGAGGGTTCCTGCTGCAAATGTTGAGAATATCTCATTGCAGTCAACCCCTGAATTTGAGAAATCCAAACGGAGTCTGAAGAAAGTTACTAGTGAACCAGTGGATCCAGTGCATGAAAATGCACAAAATGAACTTGAAAAGGTTAAGCGCAGCCTCAGAAAGGTTCATAACCCTGTGTTAGAGACTTCTCTTTCTATGCAGTCAGAGTTTGAATTTGAGAAGCCAAAGGCAAGTTTGGAAAATGTCTCAGGCACTTTAAGCCATGAAATTTTAGAACAAAGCATGGGTAGTTCCGGTGAGAAGATGAAGAAAGAGATGACTTTGACACTATCCAAACTCCCCGATGCAGAATCTACTCTAGGACCAGTTGAGATGAAGGAGACATCAGATTTACCTTCTGGTGATCTAGTTGCAGCTGAGTCAAAGCCTTTGATAGACAATGGTAGTAAAGACGAGGCTATCCCTGTATCAAACAGTGAGCTGAATCCAAAGGAGGATTTGGCAAACAATGAGAATCACAAACCAAGCAGGAAAGCTTCTACGCCGGTGAAGCAAGAACATGTAGAGAATGGGCTGCAAAACAGTCCAACGCTGCCAAGCTATATGGCAGCAACTGAATCTGCAAAGGCTAAGCTGAGACTACAAGGTTCCCCAAGGTCTGCTGAAGATGATGCTGACAGAAGTAGTGCCAGTCGACGTCAATCACTGCCTTCTTCAACTAATAGCAGAATCAGCTCTCACTCACCAAGGACGCAGAGGCCTCTTAATGCTGGCAAAGGTGGTCATAGAAGTGATAAAAATCACTCATCATTGAGAGATGGACATGGTATAAGATGTTGGCGCTTAGTAGAGTAACTGGGTCTTATATTTGTTTCCATTATAATCTCAAAACTACTCTCTTTCCCTGTTTTCTTTTTTCAACATTTTATTAATTATACTCCATGGTGATTGGTTTTTTGCAGCAAAGGTAACCCAAGAGTGGAGAAGGTGATTTGCTGGAAAAATCTGATTTCCCAGAGTCAGTGCAAGAGTTTTTCATCAAATTTCTGTCTTGTACGAACATACTGAGACCGGGTCTATAGTTGGAGGTATGTGTGCTTGCCAAAAGACTTACAAAATTTCTGATTTGGGATGTTTCTTTATTGCTGTACATCATAGGTTTTGAGCTGTTGTTGGTTGACATGGGATTTGGTTGTTCATAGTGTGATTGTATACATCCACTTCCACTTTCAATCTCATATTGGTTCATATTTTCCCCTTTGGCAGAGCTGAATTTTTCAAATTAGTTTATCCTAATTTTATTTATGGCTTGTAAAAATATTAGTGTAGTAGCAAAAATACAATGATATTCCTGAAATGCCCCGATACATGTGTGTACTAACGTTGTATGGCTTTTTTTTTTTTTTTAATGGTGAATTGAAGAGATTATCTGGCATTTTCAGTGATTGTTTTTCAGAACTAAGTTAGGATCAAAATACATTATTGCAAACTAGTATATTTCATAATTTACTAACAAAGGTAAATTAAGCTTAAATTGCTCATAGATGTTTGAAGGCTTTATAAAAGGTGATATTTTTTTTCCTATTTACCTTCTCAAGGTATATAACCAAACTGAAAATCACGAAAAGTTGTGGTCAAAATCGATTGAAAACCATGGAAACCACAGTCCTAAGTTTTTTTTTTTCAATTTTTACATATGAGAAGATATATGAGACAATACTTCTCAAAAACTGTCTGGTATTATCCAACACTCGATTCATTTTGGTGCTTTTTTGTGATTTTTGACCAGTTTTATCTATAGCATTTGGGGATTCTCAACGGGAGGATAGTCAAGTTTAATAATAAAAGACATGAATTGAGTATCGGTTTCAAAATTATGACTAAACACAGACATCATTGGATGAGAAACATTTATTATTCAATAAATATACTTAAACTCGTTTTAAAATTTTATAATGCTGGTATCATCAATTCATCCAACTGGTAGGGCTGGTCTTAGGCTTGGTGAAGGTCTATAAGCATGACAGTGAAGCGCACATATATTAATTATTAAAATAACAAAATCGGTGTGTACTACCAATAGTCAATTTGTGTTCATACTAGGAGGATGTTGTAGCATCAATCTGGCTGGGATCAAGCACAATTCCATGAACTGGTCTTCTTTGCCTGAAGAATCTTCCCTGGGAAGTTGATGCTGAGGGAGCTAGTGTCTGCACATTAGGCGGTATAGGAGTTTCAGTGGAGTGACCAGAAATGCAGAGGGCACCAGAATCATCTTGCTGCCAGTATACTTCAACCATAATCCCTCTAGGATTCTCTGCAGTTTCTGTTCCTGGGATCCCCACAAACCTTGCTCCTGGAGGTATCTGCATTACCATTTAAGAAACATGGTAACAATATGCAACAAATAATCACTGGAATCTTTTTACATTACATTGCATTGCATTGCATTATGATACACAAAAAATTCCGATAAGAAAAGAATAGCACATACCTGAACTGAAGCCCCTGATAACAAGCTTAGAGTGACCAATCTCCCCTCAGCTGCAGCATCGTCTAGTTCTGCTTGTCTTGCGATGTTTAAGAAAACTTCTTCTAGAGTTGAAAGACCTAATTGAATATCGGCTATACTGAATTCTCTTTCTCTTTCTTGCAGCTCCTTAAAAAAATTCTGATCAAGTTTTACCAAGTCAGAGCAGAACAATAGAAAAAAAAAAAAAAAAAGATTCTAATCTCTGTAAATCTCTTATTGTTTTGGCGTCGATGAATTCATTGCAAGATGCATTATGCCGAGGAAAAGATAAGTAGTTTCAAAATTTCTTATTTCTCTTTACATAAAGTATATTATGGTAACAAAACTGATATAATGATAACTCTTTACTAGGCTATGACGCAAATCCATAATTAACATCCAAACTAGGGGTGTAAATTGAGCTTTTGGCTTGACTAATGTGCTCAGAGCTTGAACAGCTTGAGTTCAGATCTAGAGCTTGAGTATGGTTGACTCGGTGCACTCATGAACTCACGGCTCGATTCGAATAAAATATCAATAAGTTACTAAAAGTTTTAAATCTTATAATTACTCTCCAAAAACTTATTTATTTACTTTAATTACAAGGGTAATTGATAAAAATATAAAAGTTATAAAGTTAAAATATAATAATTTGGAAATTAGGGGTTTAAAAAAATATTTCAAGCTGAACTCGAGTCAACCAAACTTATCTGGAGCTTGAGCTCTAACTAAAGTTAATCGAACCGAGTTCAAGTGAAGCACTACCCGGCTCAATTACACCCCTATCCGAATTCCAAACCAAAGTCGCAACAATGAAAGGAGGACAATTCCATGTTAAGAAAAAGAATCAAACTGTGAGAAATGCTTACTGTCAAAAGCTCCTCTCTATCATGAGGGATGATAAATGTTAGGAATGCTTTGTTCTCCTCTTTTGGGACGACATCTAAACGCTGCCAATATATTGCAAAAATCAGATGATGCCAAATCTTTCAAGGTTAAAGAAAAGTATAGATCTTTTTATGTATTCTGCATACAATTTTAAAGAACTGCTTCACCGCATCATGATGAGGTGTTGCAACTGTTTCTGGCTCGTTAGGACTTTGTCCAGTTTTGCTTTCAGTGAAGCTGACAGTAGCAACAAAGCCAGTACCAAACCGTGACTTTAATCTGATTGAGGTTCCAATACAGCAGAGCCTTCCCTTTGCCATGATTCCTATGCGGTCACTCAGAATATCAGCTTCTTCCATTGAGTGTGTTGTCAGGATAATGGCACGCCCTTTCTTCGCGTCTTGTATTATATCCCACACATGCCTCCTTGTTATTGGATCCATTCCAGTAGTCTGCAGATCAAGATAATCGAAAATTAAGGAAACCATTTACATAAATAGATGCATTACTCATGACGAAAAGTTCGTCTAATCTGCTTACTGGCTCATCCAGAATGACCAACTTCGGATTGCCAATTAGAGCTATTGCAACACTCAGGCGACGCTTCATTCCTCCACTGTAACTCCCAGCTCTTACTTTGGCTGCCTTAGTGAGCCTCACTTCTGCTAATGAATTCTCAGTAACCTGTATTTAAGTTGAAACGTTTGTCTTGACAAAAATGATAGAACAAAGAGTTTTTCATTTATAAATGAGCTCATCAAGTAGGGCATCATTAGTTAATACGATGAACACCTTCAAGGGTAAACGTAGAGACAGAGTTACTTAGGGATCTCAAGGCATGTTTGGAGTCTTCATATATAATGACCAGAAAAGTAGCTACCAGGTTTGCAAAGCACATACCGATTTGATTGAATCAGGAGGTAGGCCTTTGATACTAGCAAAGAGATGGAGGTGCTCTTCACCGGATAATGCATTCCAGAGAATATCAAACTTAGAAGACAAAAAGTTCAAAGAAAGGTTAGTTTGGTATTGATTGGAAAGTTAAAATTAGTGAAAATCATCCAAATGTTACTCTGAGAGATAGAGAATCACCTGGGGACATACTCCTATTATTTTCCGAATCTTTGACATGCCAACAGAGCTTCCAATGGAATTCCCATAAATAAGTGCTGACAATAAATCAAATTTTATTGCTAACATTCCACTAGAAGTCATATTAAATGTAAACGCAACTGTGCATCGACAAAAACACAACACACATTCAAACAAGATTTTACCATCTCCACCAGTCACTGGTGTTACACCAGTCAAACAGCTGATTGTTGTAGTTTTTCCAGCACCGTTGGGTCCAAGAAGACAAAATAATTGATCCTTTGCAATATTTACCCATAAACCCTGACAGATAACTAGAGAATAAGTAACGGGTTTATTTCATGGAAGTCACCAATAAAATAAATTTGTACCCCCAGTGTCATCTTTCACATGACTTTGGTTAACTCATGACTGAAGTAAAAGGAAATACAATTGTGATAACAAAAAACTAGTGATCAGAAGAAAAAAGAGTATCCTTCCATCCATCTAAAGGATTCCATTGATTCTGCAGGAGGACCCTTAAAAGGCCAACAATCAAATGAATCAAATGTTTCTGCAGGAAGATTGCTTCAAACCAATTCCAGCAAAACATTCAATGAATTTTAAATTTGAAGAAAGTTTCAGTAAAAACAACAGCAAGTGCATTAAAAAATATTGTGATTATCATTTTGACATGAGTCTCCTACATGGAAGTAATACAGTGGTAAGTCCAACAATAAAAAAATGTCTTTCTTCTACCTTCTCAAACAAAGATTACTCTTACCTTAACAGCGTGGTAAGGTGAAGTCTTCTTGCATTTACAGCAACCTATCTTCCTAGTTCCAGGATATGTTTTTACAAGGCCACGTATCTGGACTGCCACATTCAGCTCAACACCTTCCCTAATTTGCTGTTTAACAATGCTTTCCTCTTCAAGAACATCATCGTCATCTGGAGTAATATGATCCAATGGAGGGACCGAACCAATACAACTACAAATACCACCCTCTTTGAAGGGAGGATAAATTAGCAATTTCATAATATTAGCCAACATTGCCAAATAGAACTGATAAGCATAGATTGAAGTTTAAACTTGCTTACCTTCAGGCTTGCTTCCACCTTTCCCTGTCCAATACCAGGGGTTTAAAAAGTAAAATATAGATTTCCTCACACCAGCTTTATTTGCAATTATATTATCAAAATAGATAGCCAATAAAAACCATGCAAAAAATGTTGCCAAAAGCCACATGTAGATATCATTCTGTCAAGTGCATGAAAAGCCACAAACATTGCAACATCATGTCAGTTAATCAGCTTTCCAAGTGAGGAGATAAATTAATAGATAAAATAAATATAGGATAAAGTTTCAAAAAATTAACAGGGTAGCAACAAAAGCAAAGATGACCTCTTTGCAGATGTTGAGTGAACTATCACAAATTTAGGATTTTGAGCTTCAAAATATTTACATACAATTGTTATCACACACTCAGTATCATTTGGTGCACACTCTGCCCGTCTACTCCAACTTATCCCAATATCTCCAGGTGAGGAAGTTGCATCAGCAAGCAGCTTTAGGGCTTCGGCAAGAAGATTAGGTGGGAACAGTGACCATATGATTCTATATGTATTAGAAAAAGTTTCAGAGTAAGGGAAACCAGAAGCCGTAACAACCTGTAATAACAAATGAAGACCTATAAGCACAATAGACATATAACTACAATTCAAATAGCAGGGAAAGCTTGCCTGAGTCAAAGAGCCAACTATAAATATGGAGAAACCCACTGTTGTGGATGATGATGACTTGCTAATGAGGGATGAAAACATGAAGGCGAAGCCAGTCTAGCATCAAGGGTCAAAAGAATAGATCAAGGTTATATGTCTGCTCAATACAAAAAGAGAACTCCAGGAAAAGGATTTGTAAGGATTGTTCAGAAATGTGCTTACCATATTGAGTTCAAAAAGGAAGAACACAAAGAACAAGATTACAAAACTATTGTTCAAGAAAAAATTAAATTGGAACATCATTCCAAAAAGAACTATGAAGAGTGATGAAAAAAGTGTAATGATTCCCTCCCATGATAGCCATGATAACCAGTAGGCAGAATCATAAAGACCCATCATAGTCATTGCCTGTTGAAAAACATAAGAAATCATATGAAAATATGGATGATTTTTCAGGGAAGCAGAAATGCTATTCCTAATCTAACTTTAATACCTGGCGAAGTTTGAGCTCTTTCTCAGTGACCAAAGAACCAATTTGAAACACCAAACCAAACATGGCAGCTGCAAGGAAAAAGCTTGGTCCTATTGAACCTACCACATTGAAAAGCTCCATTGCAGGATGAGCAAATTCCTTGAGCCCTACAACCCAGCTAAAGTTTGGATCTGAACATGCCCAGAGTCACAAAAATGAAAAATTTAGTAACCAACTAGTCAAAAGAAAAAGAAACAAAAAAAGTTGGAAGTGTTTAGAATAAAACAAACAATTCTATACCTCCAATCATTAACCTGGCAATTTCGCGCTCAGCAGCAATCTGAAGTGGGATTTGAAACTTGAACGTGGGATCTTCATAAACCCCTCCCCTTTCAACTGAAGTAGAATTAGTCTGTATGCCATAACTTATAACAGTAGCATTTCTATCCACAAAATGCAGAGCTCCTGGGCACCTCAGAGGATTATCAAAAAGCCATTCATCAACTTCAGTTTTCGTTCTAAAAGACATAACCTGCACCATAAATGCATAGACACAGATTTATTTCAACTTGCCAACAAACTTAAATCAAAGCTAACTTTTATTTAGCCTTGAAATCCTCAAACATTTCACATACAGTTCTTTAATCAACAAAAGAACAGAACTTGGTCTAATTAAAGTTCACAACTAGAATTTTAAAAAGACCCATTTTTTCTTCCAATAAACCAAACACAACTTAAATGTAAACATATGAGAATGATGACAATGTTATTCAATTAGAACTTTTTGTACCTTGTTTGAAGGAATAGCTCTACCGGGATTATTCTGCATAATGGCGCTGACAATTCTCTGAACTCTAACGCTATCATTGCCGCTCCAAACAAAGTCAATACACGGTATGTCCACGTAGAACTTGTCTTCACAAGGGGGGATAGACGGAGAGACTAAAGATCTTGGATCCCGAACAGTGGTATAGTCAGTAGAAGAGGAGGACCGAGCGTCGATAGCTAGCTTAATTATGAACATGAGCAAGATGAAGAAGAGAGAAGAAAAGAGTTGGAGGAACGTAGCAGTCTTGTGTTTCCATGAAAGCAAGAAGTTTTTCTTGAACAGTGCCTTGAATTGTTGAAAAAGAAGAGGAAATCCTGTTAACGTGTCCATGGTAAACAGATTATTCTTGGTGGGTTTTGCTTTGGCTTGGTATTTATACGTCTGTTGACACACAAGAGCGCGCTTTTGGATGTCTTCCTGTTCGGTTTCCTGATAAAAGAATGACTGAAATACGCTGGAATTGGATGAAATACAGCCATTTTAGAATAGTATGTAAATAATAAAAAAGACAAATTGTATTTATTTGAACCTAAGTTTGAGTGAGAGTTTTATTGATTTTGAGAATCCAGTTTTGTCAAAATTAGACCGGGTTATCATATTGCATTTATTTTTTGGAAAAATCTAATTGGATTCTTTGAAATTCGACCGGTTTAAATCCACCTACATAAATAAATCAATTTGGAAAAATATATGATAAATATAAATAAATAATATTGCATTTATTATTAAAGGAATATTAAGATTAGATCCCTTATTGGTACATAAAAGGGAAAAGGCATATTACCTTGAGGGATTCAATGAGGAGGGCAGTTTGGTCAACTAGGAATGGCAGATTGGTCTTTTCACGTAAGGAAACAAACAACTTAGCAATTGTATTCCGTAGGGGTTGACGCTTGGTACCTTTGAACCCAAGCTTATCCTCCTGCGCACATTCCCTAAAATGGACCACAATGCGGCTGCCAAGTCAATATTTAATTAAAATAATGCTTTGCTTTGCTTGGTGAGGGGGTTAAGAATTGTCAAAATATCTTTCGTTTGGCATTTGTCAAAGTGCGTGCTCACCTCAGCGCCCCCTTTCACACATCATAATCAATAATTATATTAATATAAAATATGGCAGAGCAGAGCCCATCTGCCCTGCAGCTTCCTTTCATTTGTCCCAGATTTTGACCAAATTAATTAATAATGTTGTTGTTTTCCTAGAAGTTACAGCCCCGATTACTTCATACATCAGCTTTCATCCCCACCCACAAAAGCCTCATCGCCTTCAATTTCTCTTGTAAACTACTGCCCAAATCCTCCAACACTAATTTCTCGTAACTTACCTTTCTTCTGCCTCAAGCCATCTAATATGCCATGATCCTTTGCAAGGACCAAAGTTGTGGTCGTCCGGACATAACTGGGCATTGGGTCCCGGTTGGATTTCAAGGTGTTGAATTAGTAAATTATCTATGGTCAACCAAAGGGTACTATAGTCATTGTGTCAAGGGCATTCTCGGTATCCAATCTCATTTACGCACCTGCAGTATTATTTTCTTTCTCACAAGACAACGCGCTTAAGAAAGTTGAAAATTTCCATTACATAAAACAGAAAAGACTTGTACTTGTTAACGGTCTCAACATTGAACCCAAATTATACTTGGCGGGTAATTCCATCCTCCGTCGGTAACTGTTTTCACGTTCAAATACTTCAAACTGACATCAATGGCGGCCGGTTTCTGCACTCAGGCAAATGCTTTACTCAGAAAGAACTTAACTTTCCAGGTGGGTCTCTTTCTCTCTCTCCAATAAGATTTTTGGCTGTTGATTTTCTATAGTGTTTTTTTTTTTCTTCGCATTTTATTCCGAATGAAAAAAGGTTTTTTTCTTTTTTCAGAATTATTTTTATTTGATGAACTTACTTCATTTTGGGAATTTCAGGTATATGGTAAAATTTTGAACTTTTGTAATTTTTGGGTTTGTTTGGCTGAGATATATTGAATCTTCTGGTTCTCAATGTTGGGGAAACTCTATTTTAGTTGAATTTGTTTCTTTTTCTTTTGTGGGGTCAATTGTTTTAGCATATAGCTAGGACCAAAGTTTCAGCTTACTGATCTTTTATGCTCTCACTCTATCTCTGGCTTGATAAGTGATAAATGTTATTGTTGATTTTTATTTGTCAGATTTATAATCTATTTGCATTTTTGTTTCTGTGTGAAATTAAAAATGGAAAACTTGTAGCTGAGACTGTCATACTCTTATGTTAATAGTGTTGAAGTGAAATTTAAGGTCTCTGCAAACTATGGTTAATTGAACATATCTGACAATGTTATGTCTGTTCTCCTTTTGCAGAAACGAAATGTGGGGGCGAATATTCGGCTCGTTGCATTTCCTGTTGTCCTTTGTCTATTAATTTTGGCCCTCCAAATTGTTTTTGATAAACTAGTCAACAATAACAGTGACAACAAGTGTGGTTGTATTTGCATCAGAAGAAATGGAGATAAATGTGTGGAGGAAAGATGTGGGATAGAGTACTCAAATTCGGATCAAGCAGTTTTTTGTCCCATTCCTAATCCTCCAGAATGGCCTCCATTGTTACAGATACCAGCGCCTGAATTTCGTGCTGTTAGAAATGATTTTATGACATTCACAGATTTGCCAAATGAATCATGCAGAATTAATGGTTCCTGTCCGGTGATTTTCCTTCTAACTGGAAACAATCATTCTTTTGGAGAAAGTATGACCATCTCTCCTATTTCTTTGTTTCTCATTAGTTAGAATTTTTACAATTTCATTTTCTCACCTACTGATGTAATAGATACATATATTTTATGTTTTTTTTAACTTGGGTGTGAACTTTAACAGTATTGGGTAAGAATATGTTGCCAAACACTTCTACAATAAATCCCTCCAATCTTATAGGTAGTTTGGCCAGCAATGTCTTGGTAAGTTGTTTTTCCTGCCCTTTTTCTTATTACTGTTTAGATTTTTTTGGTTAATATTACCTTTTACTTCTATTTTTGGTATCAACATTGTATCAAGCATAATTCTCTAGATTTGCTTTCTTGACAACTGTTTAAGCTTTGCAGCTAATGTGATATTTCGAAAATGTCTCAGGGGTCAGAATCAACGCTGGATACAAGTCAATTTATTGATTCGGCTTTTATTTCAGGCCTTCCAATCTATAATGTTCAAAGTCAGTGTGCATCAAATTCTACAATTCCTGCTTCAGTTCAGTTGTCATCCATTAATACTACACTAGGTATATGTTTTGTACCCTTGGATAGTTTCTTTTGAATATTTTTTCACAAAAATCATTCAATTTCTTCAGTAAAATTTAAGTTGTCCAATATGTTGTTCCATGAATGTGAGAAAAATGTTGACTTCACATAAAAATGAATTTGGAGAATGTTACGGATTTTGACATGGCAAAGAAACAAAGAGGTTTCTATCTTCATGAGTTCAGGGAAAGTTCACTCTACTTATTCATTTGGTGGTTGAATTTCTGTGAGCCATTCTAACTCCTTAATCAGGAACAGAAGCAGTAATTGACAAGGCAATTAGATTACTGTACAACTTCAACCATCCAATTGCATTACAATATTTGAAAAAAAAAAAATCATTGTGTCTGAGGAAAAAAACGAGTGCATCCATTAGTTTAAGTTTCTGATTGTTTATCATTCTTCTTGATCTAGAGATAAGATGTGTGGAAGGTTCAAATCTATGGCGCACAAGCTCTTCAGAAATAAATGATGAGATATATAGAGGATATATGAAAGGGAACTCAGAAGAAAAGATTAATGAGATTGTTGCAGGTTAGTGTTCTGGGTTTTCTTATTTTAAATCTTCTATGGTTAATACAGTAATACAAAAATACTTGTACTTTGATTTTTCTGCAGCCTATGATTTCTTAAACTCTGACCTGAATAAGTTTAATGTGAGCATCTGGTACAATTCAACCTATAAGAATGGCGGAGGTAATTCTCCTATTGATTTGGTGCGGGTTCCACGCTCAGTTAATCTGGTATGTATAGAAAAGTGTATAATAATTGGGATTTTATTTGTGGTTATGCATTTTTTTGTGTGACTCCTTCATTAGGCCTGCCTTGAAATAGACTCCAGTGTGTAGTGTCCTTAAAATATATATAAAGTAAATGAACCAAATTCTTTGACAAATAGAAAATTTAAGAATGAGATACTCTGCCCAACCTTCTTATGGGATGTATAATTTTTTAACCTTTTTCCTTTCACTTTCACATTTAAACCTATTAAATGCTCTTTTTTTTTTTGTCTTGCTTGGGGCATGGTGTTGTTCAAAATAATTTAAAATGCTATTGAAGTATTATTTATCAACTTTGTGGAGAATCACCCTTTTCCACAACATTTTAACTCCTATCTTTTCACCCGTCATGGATTTTGTTTTATATGCTATCATAATTAACAGGGCCATCTCAGTAACAATATTGCATTGTAATTGTTTTTAGCTTTTCTTCTTCCTCTTATAATTTTATTCTGACTTTCGGGATTTAGATTGTTTTGTATTCTGCTTTTCTTATTCTCCCTAACACACCTTCAGGGTTCAGATTATTTATATTCATCTATTCATCTGCATGAAACAATAAATCATAATATACACTGACATGTGAGATTCTTGTATTCTAGGTATCAAATGCATACCTTCGTTCTCTGCTAGGGCCTAGTGCACAAATGCTTTTTGAATTTGTCAAAGAAATGCCCAAAACTGAAACCCAGCTAAGGGTGGATTTGTCATCCATTATTGGCACACTGTTCTTTACATGGGTTGTCCTACAGCTATTCCCTGTAAGTATTCTGTTTGTATAAGGACATATATTTTTCTTTGGGGATCATAAGTAGTTAAGGCTTGCATCAAGTGGATATTTGTTAGTTTCCTGACTTGTATCATAGTTTTCTTGTCTGTTTCTGTTAAAGACCATAGCTAAATAAAGGTTTTTCTGAGTAATCACACTTGATTTATAAATGTTAAAGTAATTTTTTTATCCTTTATGTGTAATGATGAATCATCATTTGAATTATCTGGTTTCACAAATTTTAAATAATCCTATAGTAATGCTATAAGTAACAAGTATCATATAAGAAGCAGTGTCATGCATTCCCATATTAAAAAAAAAAAATTAAATAAATGTATCTAGTTAGAACTGTCCTTTTAAGTTATCATTTTACCAAAAAGCTTAACTTGACTGGTAAGAAGCCCATTAACATACTAACTCTGGCATGTGTCCCAAGTTTGTAAGGCATGTATATCCATAAAACACATATATGACAAGAACACAAGCACAAGTAATTATAATTCAGTTAATAGGAAGAAATTCAAACATAAGACCACTTGGTTAACCTGGCTTGGTATTATTCTTAGTTACAACTAAATTTAGAGGTTTAAGCTTCGTAAGGACCCAACTCAGTTTTACAGCTCTTTACATGTCAAAGAAGTTAGCATCAGGTACATCATCTCATAGGTTTTAATAATGTTGTATCTGATACTTTGTCAAGTTCTAAATGCTCAATATGATTTCTTTCCTGTAGGTGGTCTTGACAGCTTTGGTATATGAGAAACAGCAGAAACTGCGAATTATGATGAAAATGCATGGACTGGGTGATGGACCTTATTGGATGATTTCATATGCTTATTTTTTTGCAATATCTGCAGCATACATGATATGTTTTGTGATATTTGGCTCAGTCATAGGTAATGATCTAGCTAGCAATTATATATCTTTAATCTTTGAATCAACTTAATTTTATGCAATTGACTTGCAGGGTTGAGATTCTTCACACTGAATTCATACAGCATCCAGTTTGTGTTTTATTTTCTCTATATAAACCTGCAAATTTCTGTGGCCTTTCTATTAGCTGCACTGTTTTCAAATGTGAAGACTGCTGCAGGTTTGGTGGTCTTTTTTTTCCTTATGTATTACATTAGTGGTTGAATTCCCACATTTTTGCTGTTATCTGTGAACTAATTTTCATCCCGTGAACGAAAATTTGAATGAGTGCAGTGGTCGGATACATATGCATTTTTGGAACTGGCCTCTTAGGTTCCTTTCTCTTTCAGGTCTTTCTTCAAGATCAATCATTTCCAAGTAAGTTAAAATGCAAAATAAGGTTATACTCTTGTTCTTGTTTCTGTTTTTCTTAAACATGAACTAGTATCACTCATCATGTGATTTATTCACTTTCTGTAGGAGGCTGGATCATTGTAATGGAGTTGTATCCTGGCTTCTCTCTATATCGTGGATTATATGAATTTGGACAATATTCCTTCAGGGGTCACTACATGGGAATTGATGGTATGAGGTGGGCAGATTTTGCTGACAGTGGAAACGGGATGAGAGAGATCTTTATTATCATGCTGATTGAGTGGCTGTTGGTGCTTGCTATCGCTTATTATATTGATAAAACTGTATCATCTGGAAGTGCAAAAGGACCTATGTTTTTCTTGCAAAACTTGAAGAAGAAACCTCATTCATCTTCTCAGAGGCCCAGCTTGGAAAGGCAGGGATCTAAAGTCTTTGTTGAAATGGACAAACCTGATGTAGTTCAGGAGGTAGCTTTTCTTGTTTCTTGTGAGTTTACATTATCTTCTTTTACAGGTACAGGTTTCTGGAGAGTGTTAGTAATTCCTTGATACATAGACTAGCAAGTTGGTCTTTCAGAAACTATTGATTTATCATATTGTCTGAAGTAGCAAAAAATATTTAAACTATCCACATTTATAAAAGCAGTACGATGATTTTTTTTCTCTCTATTCTTCGGGTTTTGTTCTGCAACAAATGCTTCTCATTAAATATTCATAACATAAATGTTGATTGCTGAGTTATTTATCTTGGAAGATGAAATTGTTGATGCACAGCTCTCGAGTGTGATTCTACTGCTTGTAATTGTTGTGGGGCCTGACATCACTAATGAAACTTTTGATGTTTATTTATATAAATCTATCACTTTCTTATTTTTGGATCTTCATTGTTGTGATTTGACTCAGTTCTTTCTATAATTCCAATTTCACTCATCTTTTTACTGTCCAGAGAGAAAAGGTTGAGCAGTTGCTGCTTGAACCAAGCTCAAGTTATGCAGTCATCACTGATAACCTTAGAAAGATATACCCTGGAAGGGATGGCAATCCTGAAAAATTAGCTGTCAAAGGGTTATCTCTTGCTTTGCCTTCGGGGGAGTGTTTTGGCATGCTTGGTCCTAATGGTGCTGGCAAAACCTCTTTTATTGGTATGGTAAGTACAATATACACTTTTCGCTCCTCGAGATAAACATGGTTGACTATTCCCTTTAGGGACCAATACAGCATCTACGCTCTTCGGACCCTGAAATAAGGAGACATAATGGAAAAATCTTAGCATGTCAGCATGGGCTTCTGTTTATTTTGGTTCTATTACAGAGCTGTTTACTGTTAAAAACATTTTTTGCCACTTACATTGCTTCTAGAGGATCTGTATTTCCTTTATCGTGAGAAGTTTTGCTTGCTGTGGACTCTTCTTGTGTCCTCAGAAATAAATGTCTGCTGTGCTTTCTGCAACACTGAAGATTTATTTTTTTGTTAACAGATGATTGGGATCACAAAGCCAACCTCTGGAGCAGCATTTGTTCAGGGTTTTGACATACGAACTGAAATGGACACAATATATACCAGCATTGGTGTATGCCCTCAGGAAGAGTAAGCTTGAAATTTTTTTCTTCTATGGCAGAAGAATTCTTATTATTGTCTATTCAAATTTTGAAATATTTTGACATGTCATTGTATTTATTGGACAATTTTAGCCTGCTGTGGGAAAACCTAACAGGAAGAGAGCACCTACTATTTTATGGCAGACTTAAGAACCTTAAAGGTTCTGCCTTGAAACTGGTAAGTCAGCCTTGAAAATAGTTTTAGTTCTGCCTTGACTTTTTTTTTTTATAGGATAACTGGTACTTGTATCAGGATTTGTGGTTGGAATTTTAATATAAACCTGTGTTTTTCTTCTCATTTTTGTGCTTTTCCAATGGAATTTGATTATTTTTAATAAACTAAAACTATTAAGTTTGGAAACAAAAAGCAGTTATAGTACAGTAAATTTGTACCAAAGAGGTATGGGGGAGTTAACCTGAATGTAAATCTGCATCTTTTGCATGTATTCTGCTCTAGCGGCTCGATCAAAATTTTAACTCAATGCTCAATCTTTTGTTGGAGGTGTGGTGAAGGATGGGAAGAATTTAGGGCTGGATTCGAGCCGAACCGAGCTCGAGCTCGGCTCGACTTAATAATAATATAGCTCGAGCTTGAGTTTGGGCTCGTCGAGCTCGTTATGCTTGAGCTCGAGCTCGGCTCGAGTTTGACTCGACTCGTTTCAAATTCGAGTATTCGTTATTAAAACAACGTTGTTTGAATACATATTAATCAAAATAACGTCGTTTTGTATCAAAAATTTTAATTTACAAACTTTGAAAATTAAGCTCGAGCTTGAAAACATTGGGGCTCGAGCTAGCTTAGGGCTGGCTCGTTTCGAGCTCGAGCTCGAACGGGCTCGGCTCGAATCCAGCCCTATGAAGAATAATGAGCAATACATCTTTTGCTAGCAATCTTCACCAAGAATAACTTTTACTCTCTTGTTGTTCCTATTTTGTTGCTGTAGGCAGTAGAAGAATCTCTCAAGAGCGTCAACCTGTTTCATGGAGGGGTTGCTGACAAAAAAGCTGCAAAATACAGTGGAGGTATGAAGAGGAGGCTGAGTGTTGCCATTTCACTGATAGGGGATCCCAAAGTATGTCACTGTCTCTCTTCAATGTTTTTGTAAGACTGAGAACTCTTGGATAGTTATATCCTACCACACTACTTTTGGCTAATCCTTGGAGATTTCACAAGGTTGTTTATATGGATGAGCCTAGTACTGGATTGGATCCAGCTTCAAGGAATAATTTATGGACTGTTGTGAAGTGTGCAAAGCAAGGCCGGGCAATTATTCTTACCAGTACTCTCTTTCTCTCTCTCTCTCTCTCTACACAAACACCCATTTTCCATCCGTGAAAACCTAATTCTATCTCCTATTCTTTTTGGTTTATGGTTTTAAGGATGCTACTAACGAGAGAGCTGGAAGATTTTTCCGTGTATTTGCTAAACTTGTTTATATGTTTACCAGCCCATTCTATGGAGGAAGCAGAGGCCCTATGTGACCGTTTAGGAATTTTTGTAGATGGCAGCTTGCAGTGCATAGGAAACCCAAAAGAGGTAAATTTGAAAAAACATATGTACTGTTAAACGTCTTGCACGATGAGATCACATAGAAAATGAGACCTTCAATATGGTTCTCAAGTAACTCAGTATTGCATGAAGTTTATTGACACTGAAAATCAACAATTGTCTTTTTCAGACACAGTTTTCTTCATTGCATTGTACTGACTTTCCAAAAAATGTGGTGTTTGACAGTTGAAGGCTAGATATGGAGGATCATACGTGTTCACAATGACAACATCTGCGGATCATGAGGCAGAAGTGGAGAGTATGATAAAGCATCTCTCCCCAAGTGCTACTAAGATATACCACATTTCTGGAACCCAAAAGTTTGAGCTTCCAAAACATGAGGCTCGGATTGCAGATGTATTCCAAGCTGTCGAGGATGCAAAGCGGAGGTTCACTGTTTTCGCTTGGGGTTTGGCTGATACCACTCTAGAGGATGTCTTCATCAAGGTTGCCCGCAGCGCCCAGGCATTCAACGATTTGTCATGATTTGCCTTATGTATTAGACTTCTCTTGTGCTTGCTTCGATATATTGGGTTGATAGCAATAGCATTACTCCAGTGGCTTTGTACATTCTTGAAATTGTATTTTTAATTTGAAAATGAAATAACAAATATGATCAGTTGCCATTATTTCATCCAGCAGTATTTGTTTCTTATTAATTTGTTGTAATAAATTCTTAAGTTTCTAATTCTAAAATGAATTTTTCAAACTTAAAAGATGGAAAATTGTCATTTCTTCGAAGTTCAAGTGGAAAATAATCTTTCGGCCTCTGATCTATATGTAAAAATTTCTGGCTTACTGGCTTTATCCTGAAGAAGCAGTGGCAATGGGGAAAATATAAGTTTGATGCTTCCATGACTGGCTCAAAGAAATGTATAATTGTCATGTATATCAAAAGTACATCTAAATCTGGGAAAGCCTGACAGAAAATTATGTAAAAATTGTTTCATTGCTCAATATTTTTGTTATCCTGTTTGAATCATATATAAATGTGAGTGGAGGACAAAGGCAAAGTCAATATTGCTGCTGCTTACTTATCTCCTTGCAGCTTTTGCTTCAACCAGAAACTGCCCATACCTCCATCGAGAAAGATGTAACCCATGCTCCAAATTAATTGACACTTCCCTTTTCATGTAACTCTGCCATCCCCATGCATTTATCAAGCTCTTCGACCGAGTTTCTTTCACATTCATCAACTTCCCCACTGTCTCCATTGATGTGATGTGAAAAAGCTTGTCTGCGCCCAAATTTATATAATATTATTAGTATATAAGATGGAAAACTGGTGCAATTACCCGTCCAAGTTGTGATAGAATAGAGGATAAAAAGTTTTATGATAATTGTGATTTCAAATAATGTGTTGTTTTTCCTTTCAATAATACTTCATGTTTAAATGATCAGGGTTATAAATACATACAAACAAATATGTCATTATTGGATAATTTGAAATAAAATTAAAATCGATTTGAGTTGATTTGACTCGAATCTAATCACATAATTAGGAAAAAATTTGATCTGAGTAGACTTGGATTGAATTCAAGACTCAACTCAATTCAAATGAGTTAATTTCGAGTTAAAGTTTAGTTGAGTAGTTTAAATTGAGATTGATTTGTTTGTTTATTTAGTGATATTGTTTATCTCATCAACGTTATTATTCATCCTTCTAATTACATTCTTTACCCAATCAATAGCCCTCCAATAATACTATATACTAGTTTTAATTCAAATTGGATATTATAAATTCAACTCAAACTTAAACTAACTCCGAATTCAGTGCAAGCGGGATCAAATCCACTTTTATGATGATCATTTATACATATGTAGTATCACTCTCCTTCTTTTTGGGTCATTTTTGAATAATCGGAACGCATAAGTTTTATGTTTATATATACTGCAAATAGGATTTGAGAGAGAAGACCTTTTATATTGGTCTCATAAACATTGGTTTGCAAAAAGGATATTCTAACCATTCAACTGCATCTAATAATAAGTTAAAGTTCATAACTAATAATGTCGTCACAGAGAGACCTGAAAGGAGGAGAAAGGAGGAGAAAGGAGTAATTCAGAAGAAGAATGGATAGACTATGGGATAGCTGGCCACTGCCTAAGGTAAATGACCTCTCCTAATATCCATTCTTAGCAGTAGCAGTATATATGCACAACTATTGCATAAGTAAATTCCGGATTATAGCAGCTTGAGCAGTGTCAGTTGTCGCCAATAGCTCAGAAAGTCTTTCACTGAGATCATCAACCTCTCTGTGCAAGTTTCTAATATAATTGCATGTTTCTTGTAACACTTTGGCCGCTGAAACCTGCAATTAAGCAATCAAATCAGATTACCGTATATGGACGACTGTAAAAACTTTTGAATCAAAATAATGCTATGCTTATATATTTTTAAGTATACAAATAAGTATATAAATGATATATCATCATATGATTAAGTGTTATTTTATTTTTAATTCAAAATCACTCAATTATATAATAATATATCATCTATATACCTATTTATATACTCAAAAATTGTTCTCATTAAGCCTCGTGAACAAGTGTTTTATCAAATTTTGGACTTCTCTCTGCTTATTCTCTAAGGATTGTCCTTTGCTAATGCCTCCTAAATGGATGGATTGATTATGACAGAGGCTTTTCAATTCAAGACTAAGAGATAAGTAAATTAATTTGCATAAGTACGTATAATAACGTGCTTGGTTGTCTCTACCTTCAATATTTGTTCACAAACCACCCTAAAGTTGGAATTTGAATCTAACTGGTGTTGCATAAGAAAATTCGTGCACCAACGAAGAAGAGCACAAAGACTAAGTCTTGTGCAGGGAAATGATAATCATGAGCGAATGATTTTATTTAAATGAGTGTTGAGAACATGATGTTTTTATCACGATTTAACCCTCTGCTCAAAAACCTGCGTCTATGGCTATGAGAAAATCTGACACAGTTTTACTTTACAACAAATGGCTACTTCTTCAAGTAAACAATGCCTAGAGTTTCTTTGTATGGAAAGTAAAGACAAGTTAGCAAGCGTTAGTTGTTAGAGATTTAAAACAAAATGGGTGAGGTGATCCGAAATCTCTTTCAAGGGAAGGACCAAAACCTAATGAACATAAGAATAGCAAGAGTAAATAGAAAACAAGTATACCTTGTCAGAGCGGCTATTGCGAAGCTCAGGAAGAAGTTGTTGTAACTTGGAAACAAGATCATTGATCTGATCATCAGTGATCCTTGATGCTTCGGACTGCCTTGATCTTGACCTTCTGCCAGACATCTTTTATTACAAACACTGTAACTATGAGTGAACTCAGGAGAAAAGATATATAACCAGTCAAGTGGAGAGACAATCAAGTTATGGAGATATGAGAAAGAAGAAAGAGAGAAGACAATTGCATGGGAGAAAGCAGAAATCCAAGGTGATATTTAAATAGGGTTTTGCAGAGAGAGAGAGAGAAAGAAAGAGAATCAAGTCTCTAGAGATACGCCATAATTACTGTCTTCTTCTTTTTATCTCTCTGTGTTTGTGCTTGTGTTTGTTCCCAGGCTATGTGGTGAATGAATGAAGCATATCAGCCATTTCCCACTTCATACATCTCATCTCATCAACTCAACCCAACTCGAATCTCTCTTTCTCTCTTTCTCTTTCTCTCCCTCTGAACATATAATTTTAAACTTGTGTTTTGTTTCCGAGCCAGCGAGTTGCATTGTCAGTCCCTCACGCAATATCATGTTTTTTATTCATTTTTTCTTATTGTTTCAATCAAATACGAGAAAAATCTCACCATTTCTCTCTGTATATTATGTTTCTTAGTTGACCAGTCAAAAATGTTCACAACATACCATGGTCTTGCCCTAACTCCATATCCATACACCAATACTCACACGTGCCATCTCAAGTCCTTACACCGACCCACCTCCGGTGAAAATTAGGGCTTTTATTTCCCTTTTTTTCTTTTGGGTTACATTTTTTTGTCCTAATAAATAGAATTAAGGATGAATTTTGGTAGGTGGCATTGCAAAGGTGTCTAGGTGGATCATAACATTGCTTTTATTGGATAAATTATTAATTACCATGTAATAATCATAGGTGGATTCAAATTGAATCAAACTAGAACATAATAATTAGAAAATAAAAAAAATCACCGTTAAAATGAACTTTGATTTGACGACATTAGTGAAATGTTTATCCTAAGTCAAACTCAAACTCAATGAGTTGATTCTTTTTCAACTTGAGTTCAACTTATTCCAGTTAAATAATAAGTCAAAACGAAATAGCTTCTTTCGAATTCACCCTTATTAATAATATATAACCTATCTTAATTTGACACTGATAATATTTAGGCCAAAAGACTATTTCTTACTCAAGTTTTAGCTCAATATCAAAAATATATCTGCGATAGTTCAGAACTCAAACATCCACACATGAACTAACTTTCATTAGAATTTTTTATTAGAAATAAGGATAAAACTGTTATTTTAAAAATATTATTAAATAATATATAATTTTATCTCATCCTCTTCTCCCTCCCCCCCGCCCCCCCCCCCCCCCCCTCCCCGACCCCCCGATTTTAAAAATTACTATTTTACCTCAAACCTCTTTGAAAAGTCACCATTTCCCCCTAAGGTTTGAAATTTTTAGGGTTTTTTCTCCAATGACTAGAGCTAGCATTCCCCACCAATCTTTTTCCAGCACCAAAAGAAGAAGGAAGGGCGACCACCCATCTTTTGTTCGAGCTCGAATGACCACTTATTTATCACATTTGGATGATGCTCAGGCAATATCGCGTGATTTGTTAATCTTAGCCACGATGCTTTGATGTTGGACGACTACGATAGATGTTAGGATGACGAAGACAAGTGCTTGAATGATGCCAGGGAGATGAATCACGTGAAATAAAGGCAGGCAATTTGTGCAAAATATGGGGAGACGCTAGTCGAGATTCGTCACCCTCCGAGCTTTGGATGAAAGTGGGTGGTTTGAAAGAAGGGAGAGAGATGGTCAGACAGTGTTGGTTGCCGAAGAGAGAGAGGTTTTACCAGAAAATCGAAACCCTAGGGGGGAAAATGAATTTGTCAAAACTTAATTCTAAGGAAAAATTGTTAGTTTTCAAACTAATGGGAGAAATGATATAAATTTTTCGGGTTTAGAGGTAAAATGACGATTTTATTGTAACCTTTAATAAAAAATTCTAACAGAAATTAACTCATAAATAGTTGTTTGAGTTTTTTATATATTGTAGGTGTGCTTTTGAAATTGAACTAAATCTTAAGTGGGAAATAGTCCTTTGGCCTAATACTTACAAGAACTTTGATTGTTGTCCTGGCTTTCTCTCAGAATGACTTGGAAATCTAAATATTGTAGACAAATTTAAACAAGTTGGCAGATTAACATGGCATGTAGAGAAATTATTTCCATGTGAGACTGATCCATTTTTTCATTAACCTAATTATGTAATCAGCCTACTAAATCATGATGATACCCAGAACATGATTGATTTTTCATTAACACATGCTTCTGAATTGTCCAATGGTTAATTGAAAGTGTGGACATGGTGGTGTATTCGATCCGAATTGTTCAAGTTCAAATTAGTGTTCGACTCAGCTCAAAGCCTCTCATACACCAAACAACCGGTTCATTGAGAATTTTCCTTTTTCATTTTTATGATATGATTCTTCTTCTTCAATAATTTAAATGAATCAAACTTGAATAGGTCTTTGTTTGAATTTGATTCGATTCGAATTCATTTCTATGGTAGACATATGATTAACAATCGGTATAATAATTCCTACCACTCTTAATCCAGCTGCTCCCAACTTCATGCAAGATAAACAATACATTAAGCTTCTCAAATTTATGCATGGATTGGTGTAAATATAGCTATAGTAGCTAGGTTTCTTTTATTCATTACATGCAAGAAAACTATTTATCCATAAATTCTCGAACACATAACAATATATACACACAAAAACATCATCTTTTCGAAATCTGGGTATTTGCAGATTATCTTTTTTCATGGTTTCTAGAACAGAAATAATACTTATACCACAAATATATGTTCCCTCTTGGCTATGAGTTAGTTGAGTCGTCTGCGTGACGCAAAACCAAGATTCTTTAGTAAATTAAAGGAAGAAACAAACAGAAAATATTGAGTCGAGTCGATTATTGAGGGTGGCAAGTTCTGATGGTCAGTTGTAAAATAGTACGGTGGATGTGGAGGTGGCTCGGCGTACATCTCGGGGCACATGACATTGATCCAATGGACAGCCAAGACTGTGCTCACATTCACGAGGAACCCTTATTTCTTTATTTCTTTCAAATCCATCCAGTGGGCTGGTTTCTTTTCCCAATCTTAGAGTTAGAGTTTTTTGAAAATGCAAGAAAGATATATATATATATATATATATATTTATTTATTTATTTATTTAATGATCTCGATCCTTACCATGTGCTCTGTACTGTCTATTATCTTCACGTTTTCGTGCGTGCATTGTTTATTTCGATTGCCCTCGTATTAATATATAAGCATAAGACCTCTCTATCTTCTCACTCTTGCTTCCTTGGTCGGTGAAGGAGACCGATCCATTCAAAATCAACCGATAATTGACACCGACCAAAATGATTTTAACATTGTTAATAAGCAATTCTCTAATACAAGATACGTGGGTTTTAGTAATGGGTATCCTATCCCATGCATGTAGAGAGCAGGTAAGGTAGCACAGTTTTATTTGTGTAGAATTAACAGGCCATTCTTCTTTTACTTTCCTTCTAAACCGAGCTTAAACTGGTTCTTATTTATGCTCAATTTGGTTCAAATCCACTTTTATAAATTATCCATGCATGTTTATGGGTTTAGCTTAATGTATTGACTAATTACAATTGAATCAACAACAATGATTCAAATATATTATCCTTGATTTATGTTTTAGAGGTAGTAGTTGGGGTTTAAATGTATTTATATATGATTATTAGCTACTAATTAAGCTTAAGCTGATTGATATATAGACTATATATTAATGGGAGGCCTGGGGGAGGTTAAGATGAACTTAACGAGAAAGCAATAGAGTTGAAAAACCGGTGCACGTGCACCACCTTCTCTTCCTTCTATGTATGCCTTGAGAGAACAAAACTAATCAACTTAATTAATTAACAACTACAAAGATGATGAATGTGACAAAGCTTAATATAATTCTAAATTCTCATATAAAAATGGGAATAGTAGGACTTAATCTAAGGTATTAGGATTTGTATTAACAATAACTATGTATCCCCAAGTCTTTTTTTTTTTAAATTTTCCTTCTAACACATGTTACGTAGTCATATGAAGTATTATTAATCATTTGTGCACAATTTAATCAATTCCTTTTTAGGTCAAGATATGAGCCGAATTAAACTTGAACATGGATTGATTTAAGTTGAGCTTGAATAGGTAATAGCATGAGTTGAGTTCAATGAGTTGTATTGAAAGAAAGCTTGAGCTCCACTTGTATATATATAACTCTTTGATTTGGCTTAAGTTTGTGAGTCGAATTTTAACATTTAAAATGACGTTATTTTGACAGTTGTTTATCTTAACTTGATTTAAGTCACAAGTTAATCTCAAATTAATTTAAATCAAACAATTGATTCACAAGTTGGATCAAACCAAACTTGAGTTGTTGAACATCTCCAACCTTAGTTTGACTTAATTATCAATTGAGTCTAAAACTCTGTTTAAAGCTTGATTCATAAAAATTTGAGTTTGATAACTCAACTTGAATCTAGCCCTATGAATCTTACTAAGAATTCCAAATCAAACTAATGTATTATCATATAATTTAGTGATATTAAATTAGATATAAAATATACAATTAAATTACGCAATCACATTATAATATATTAGTTTATTTTTATCTAATATTAAAAAAATATTTGTACATATAATATTATTTATCCTCCCATATTATGGTGAGAGCATGTGGAACATAAATAAATAAATAAAATTAATTAATTAAATTAGATGTTAAGTAGAATTATTATAATAGCAACTTGGATTAATTAATCTAAAATTACAAGTGGAGCATTTAATGGAATAAAGTGATTGGGTATCTGAAATCTGATTGGACGATGATGGAATGACTCATACATGGAGACATTCATGTTCCCGATTAACAATACCATCCATCCATCGACATGCTTATGCTTTACCTTACCTATACATTTCTGTTGTGTCTCTCCTCCAAATTGAAATGCATAACTTTTGGACCGGACTGGACTCACAGATATATAGCAATACAAAATTGCTTTTAAGAGTTTTAAAAAAATTGTAAGAATCCTGCTCATAGGAAATAATATTCACTCATTTTGTAGCCTAACAATAGGGGTGAAATCGAATTAAACTGGTTTAGACTCAAATTCATATTTAGCCTGAATAATTTTAATTCTAACTAAAACTTTAATTTGATAGTTCAATTTGAGTTTAAGGATTTTATAATAAATTTTCATCAGAACTCTTCTTTATTTAATGATTTTTCTTCTTATTGTCGTTCTGTAATGATTCACCATCTTTCATAGTGTCACTATTTATCATTTGAGTTGGTTCGAGCTCAAACTGGAGCTCATTATTTCGAATTCAAATCAAATTTAAACTTATCATTATTTAAACTCAATTCGGTTTGATTTAAATCAACCATGTCTAACAATCAAAAAGTGTTTAATTATATTTTATTAATTAACTTTTATTGAATTCACTCTTGTACCAGCTCAATTTTGGTTCAGTTTGAAAAAATCAAACTTGAGCCTAGATTCAAGCTTGGTGAGCTTCCTTAAACTTAAATCAATTTGAGAAAGTGAAATTCAAGTTCAACCATAATAAGATCAGTTTTATTAAATAAATAAAGGAGACAGAACTTTTAGTAGTGTGGATTTGGAACGAAAACGATAAACGGACAAGTCATCCATGCGTTGGTGCGTACCATAAGGAAGAGGAAGAGCCTCTGTAATTAAGTTCATCAGATCGAGTGGACAAACGTTGAAAACACATTTTCACTTAAACTTTCTTTTTATTTTAGCTAAAGATCATCTATAGAGTTAGATTCAATCCAAAACGAACCAAAACAAAGTTCAACTTAAAATTAGTTCAAATATAAAATAGTCAATTTGAAATACGCTAACTAAAGGAATGGAAATCTGATATGGTTAACTGTCATTTCTCATTCTGGGGTTTTATTTAAGCTTCATGATTTGCATCCTTGGTATGTTTTGGTTTTTATTATTATTTGTCTTTTTTTTTTCTGAATTATGCCAAATTTGGATTGATGCATACTGTTCTAAGATGGGTTTTTCTTAATTATTCTCATTTATTTTTCTTATCCTACTTTCAGGAATTCCAGCTGCATGTGAAAAATCCATGCTTAAAGATCACAATTTAGTTCGACTGCTCTGTTGTATTTTATGAAATAATTTTTACGAGATTTTTGTGCTTTTTGAATGGAATGTTCATGGTTTATTTTTTCCTTAATTAAATGCATGTTTAGTTTATTTCATATGATTTTGCACGTTGAATTAAGAGGCTATGATTCTGTTTTATTAATTTCCTTATTTTTTATGCTTTTATATTCTTACAGACTAATTAGCTTTGTACATTGTTGTAACGTGGAAGAAAGAAAACGATTTAGCTGCTTAAATTACCTAATCCCTATAATATGTTCGAGATCTCAGAGGAGCTGGCAAAACAAAAGGGCGAGTAGATCTCAGAGAAGTTGCCAAGGCAAGAGGGTGAGCAGGTGTCAAAGGAGTTGCCAAAATACTGAACATATCAAAACGGAGATGCCAAACCAAGAGGGTGAGCAGATCAAATATGAGTTGCCACAGATAGATGCGCTGTCCAAGAATGCCCCCAAATGAATGCTTCATGTTTTCAGACAAGGAGACGTTAGTTGTTGGTACGGATCCGCTTGTTTTTGGAAAGGAAATAACTTTCCCTATTGTATATAAGTATAGTTTCTTAGCTAACTCGTGGTCGCCTGAAATGAGTATGAATGTGCCGAGGTGCTTGTTTGGCTCAACCAACTTAGGAGAAATTGTCATTGCAGCTGGCGGTAGTGATCCAACTGGTAAAAATTTTGAGCTCAGCCGAGCTTTACAATTCAATAACGAGCATGCTTACTTGTGGGGAAGTTTTAGAGAAAAATACATAGACTGTAATACCTGACATGTTTCTATCGCGCAACAAGGAGGTTGGGGTCACAACATTTGATGCAGATGGGGCACCACCTTTAACTGCTGTTGTGAAAAACGAGTTGTATGCAGTTGATTAAGCACGACATGAGGTGAGCAAATATGATAAGAGGAGGAATGAATGGGTCACACTTGGGAGACTACTAGAGTGGACCAAGGAATTTAGGTAGAGTTAGGGTTCTAGGTGAAGACCCTCCATAGTGGAACTTGCTTGCAGCAGAAGCCTCTGCGAGTTTTGTGGATTATGTGCAGTGATGGGATGTTCAGGTGCTGGTTTTGTTATATAGGTGTAGTCGTCGCAGTGACCAGGACTCACTCAGGGACTAAATTGTAATTATCATTATTAATGTCCTTAATCCAAATCTACCAAAACAAAAATAATAATAATATCCTCATAAATATAATGCCCTAAAAAAGGAAAAGAAATCTGATATGTATAGGGAATTTAATGATACATTCGATTTCATATAAGATGTAAATTTGAATGCACAATCTGACAAAATCCAAGAATTAAGAGAGAATCAGATTTTATATATTAATTTTATTTTTATCTAAAATTAAAAAATTTTTAATTTTAAATCTTAATTGTAATTTGGTAAATACAAAAGGGTTGTTGTTTGTTTCTTTTTTTTAATTGAATTTGTTCCATCTCTAATTCATATATTTTCTACTAATATTCCATGGTATTAAAATATCTTTTATCGACTAAGCTTTTCTCTTTTTAAAAAGAAAATCAATATCCCAAAAAAATGTATAATAGAAAAAAAATGTGGTTAAAAAAATTAATATCCCACAAAAAATAAAATGGCATCCTCATAAGTACAATGCTCTACACAAGGGAAAATAATCTAATATGCATAGAATATTAAATGACATATTAGATTTCATTAAAGATGTAAATTCAATTACACAATCTCACAAAATCCAACTATTAAGAGAGAATAAAATTTTTGTTCTAGGTATGATGCATAATCCTTGCCAGGTGGACTTTGTTCAAGTCCAAATAATAACAAAAATTTTAACTTGCTGACTTGGCCTAATTCATGAGAAATTAATTAATTAAAAAAATTAAAATAATACTTACCCACATAATAAATAATAATGGATTGGTGCTAGGGTATATATATATATTTTAAAAGATGAATTGGGCTAAAACAAGCACCTCGTGATATGAATGATGAAACAACTCAAATTGAATTGACCCTTGTTTGATTGACTCAATTAAGATGAAATCTAACTGTCACTATCCAAATCCATTTTTGAATCCAGTTTAACTTTAATGTACAAAATCATTCAATTTAAATCCAAATCTGCCCAAAAACATTAAAAAAATTGCATCCTCATAAATACAATGCCCTAAAAAGGTCAAAAAATCTGATATGCTTAGAAAATTTAATGATGTATTATTAGATTTCATTAAAAGATGAGAACCAGATTTTATTTTTATAATTTTCCATCTAAAATTAGAATATAATTTTAAATCTTGATTGTAATTTGGTAACTGAAAAAAAAGTGTTGCTGTTGTTTTTATTTTGTTTCCATAATTTTGGTATGAACATATTTAGAAACCCTAATTTTACTAAATAAATATTACTATGATAAATAAACTTAATAGAAGATAGGAAAATATAAATAAACTTGAATTTCAATTATTATATAAATGGTTTATTAAATTTTCCATGTTTTTCCTATTTCTTTCTAATTTGCGTTCTAGATAATAATAATAAAAAAACAATGGCTTCTCTCTCTAGTGAGCTATGGTAAAAATCCTCCGCCCACAGTAAATTTCTTTTCACCAACCGACTCTCACATTATAAAAGCCCCCTTCCCATGAAGCACACACAGAAATATACTACTTTCTCAGTTGAAGAGAAACTCAACACACACACTTACACACTTGGGTTGAGAGTGACTGAATTCTGTTTTTACAATTCAAGGCCAACAACACCTGCATTTTTACTCTCTGTGAGTTTTGTTGCTTTTGGCCCTGTCACTATACCTGTTGTTAACATGTTTCTGTTTTCTCTTTTCGCTCCTTGAGAGGTTCTATAGCATTTCTAGTGTGAAATATAGTGGGGTTCTATTTCACATTTGTCATTTTGATTCAATTTTCTTTCCTTTTCTTCATTTTTCTGAAGGAATGGATATCTGATATGGTTAACTGTCATTTCTCATTACGGGGTTTATATATATATATATATATATATATATATATATATATATATATATGTTTTTAAATACAAATTGTTTTGCTTGTGCATGAATTCTATACTGGTTGATAAGCCAAATGATCGGTCATAACGTTAATGTTTACATTGTTAGGGTGTTTTGCTTTTATTTTTAATATTTGACTTTCTTTTTTTTTTTATTTATGCCAAAGTTGTATTTTATGAAATAATCTATACGCGATTTTGCATGTTGAATTTATGAAGGTTACGATTATGTTTTTTATTTTCTTATTTTTTATGTTTTAAAATCTTATAGACGGATTAACTTTTTACTTTGTTGTGATGAAGAAGAAAGGAAACGATTTTGCTGCTTAGATTACCTAATCCTTGCAACATGTTCAAGATCTCAGACAAGTTGGCAAAACAAAAGGGCGAGCAGACCTCAGAGGAGTTTCCAAAGCAAGAGGCTGAGCAGATTAAAAAGGAGTTGTCAAACCAAGAAGGTGAGCAAATATCAAAGGAGTTGCCAAACCACGAGGGTGATCAGATATCAATGGATTTGACAAACCAAGATAGTGTGTCGACATCTAACAGTTTTGATGCTATTGACGACAATAAACGCCCGCTAGAAGATGGAGAGCACCCTGCCACGAGAAAAGCTGCAAAACCATTAGAATTTCATGAGAAAGAAGAGACAGTGAAAGGTATGCATGATCTTTCTCTAACCCAAATTGAGGAAGAAAATAAACCAAATCAGTCAGATTCAAGTTCACTCATTTTCGAGCTTAGGCGAGACATGTCAGTCAAATGTCTTGCTCACTGCTCAAGGTCTGACTATGGTGCAATAGCGGCAGTGAATAAAACATTCCGGTCTCTCATTCGAAGTGGAGAACTTTACAGGGTGAGGCGGCGTATGGGTATCGTTGAACATTGGGTTTATTTCTCGTGCAACCCGATGGAATGGGAGGCATTTGATCCATTTCGCCATAGATGGATGCGCTTGCCACAAATGCCTCCAAATGAATGCTTCACGTTTTCAGACAAGGAGTCGTTGGCTGTCGGCACGGATCTTCTTGTTTTTGGGAAGGAAATAACTTCCCATATTGTATATAAGTATGGTTTCTTAGCTAACACATGGTCAGTTGGAATCAATATGAATGCACCAAGGTGCTTGTTTGGGTCAGCCAGCTTAGGAGAAATTGCCATTGTAGCTGGCGGTTGTGATTCAACTGGTAGAATTTTGAGCTCAGCCGAGCTTTACAATTCAGAAACGAGCACGTGGGAGAGTATCCCTAATATGCACAAGCCAAGAAAGATGTGCTCAGGGGCTTTTATTGATAGCAAATTTTATGTAATTGGCGGAATTGGGATAGAGAACCCTAGCATGCTTACTTGTGCTGAAGTTTATGATTTAGAGGAAAATACATGGACAGTAATACCGAACATGTTTCCACCGCGAAACGGGGAGGTTGAGGTTGCAACATTTGCTGTAGGTGGGGCACCGCCGTTAATTGCTGTTGTGAAAAACGAACTGTATGCAGCTGATTATGTAAGACACGAGGTGAGCAAATATGACAAGGAGAGGAATGAGTGGATCACACTTGGGAGACTGCCAGAGCGAGCAGATTCAATTAACGGATGGGGTATAGCTTTCAAGGGATGTGGAGACATGCTCGTCGTTATCGGTGGACCAACGAATTCAGGTGGAGGAATGGTTGAGATAAATGCTTGGGTAACAGGTGAAGGTCCTCCAGAGTGGAACTTGCTTGCAACAAAACCCTCTTCTAGTTTTGTATATAATTGTGCTGTGATGGGATGCTAAGATGCTGGCCTTGGTTATGCAGCTGGCCTTATGTAGTTGGGTTCTTGCCGGGTTGGAAGTTACGAGGGCTTTTCAAAGTTTGGTGGTAATGTATAGAATAGGCACTATTGAATAAATGAATGTGCGGGTAAAGTTGTAGTTGTTCTACATAGTTTTTGCAAAGTTTAACTTAATGTCCTATTCCTATACATACTCTATTATTCCTCATAATTTTCATCGTTCTAATGAACATTATATATTTGCACAATTACTTAAAAACTTGAAATAAACATATTCATAGTATTTACATAAAATCAAAGTCCAAATAAATCATAAAATAAATCAAAGGTAAATATCTGTGAGTCCATCTCCCTCTGATTGGACGCCCCGTCGCTGCCATCATCAGTGGAGATGGAAAAATGTTAGGTAATGGTGGTTGGAAGAAATTATAAGGTTGAGAATATGCAAATGATTTTATTAAGGAATGTGGTGGACATTCATTCGTCAAAGTTTATTAGTTATTTGACCAAAAATAAGGGAAAGAATCTTAATTGATCATTCACTTTCATAAAATTACAAAATTTTTAATATTCAAGGTATTGTACTGAAGCTTTTAATGGGTCATTTTATGTATAAATTTCTGAAAATAGTAGAGATACTGGAATAAGCAAAACCGATGTTAATGCATAAAAACCCCATTGGAGAAAAATTGCAATAACCCTCAAGAAAATCATGTCAAATTATTCTTTATTTTTTATAATTTTTTTAGCCGTGGCAATATTGAGGGCCCAAGCAATTGCTAATCATCGAGCCCTTCTTGTTTCCATGGGGTGGCCACCACCATTTTCTGCTTTGACTTCCTCTAATTATACGGATACAAGGAGATCACCTC
This sequence comes from Mangifera indica, assembly GCF_011075055.1. NCBI lineage: Eukaryota > Viridiplantae > Streptophyta > Magnoliopsida > Sapindales > Anacardiaceae > Mangifera > Mangifera indica. The sequence goes on from NC_058156.1 coordinate 208,478, forward strand.
AAGTCTTAAATCCTCTTTTTACTATGAAAGGGGATGTCAAACACCAATACTGTATGTGAAACTTTCTTGCTTTGGGCAACCTTAACGAGTTGCAGTGATGAAGAAAATCAAGGCAACTTGTAGGGCCATAGTCTGGAAGTTGCTCGTCACCAGCCATTTTGGGCGATTGAAAAGCTGGTCAATCCTTCGTTAGTTGCAACTTAACATCATTTGTCGAAGTGGATTGATAAGCCTGAGTTCGTTTTTGCTCTTGTAAATAAGATTGCAAGGGGATTATGTTGACTCTATGGATGAGTTATTGTAACCAGTGGTGGATGAAGCTATGCTGTTTGGGTACAGTTGCAGAAAAGAATGGATGAAGAGAGGGTTGACCACATTATTGACATGGTAAAAGAAGTATTTCCTGTTAATGCTGCTCAATTCGATGAGGAGAGTGTTACTGGTATTAAATCAGAAGCTAGGATATCATGCCTTAACCTTATGATGGCGGTGTTGAGAAGTTGATGTTAAGCATAAAGTAGAAAGGAGTGTTCAAGTTTGATTCGATTTGTATATATTCCTATTGGAGCTCATTTGAGTTTATCCATAATATCATTGACAAATTTTTAATAAAGTAAACAGTATAATCAAAAAGATGAATAATATTACCATCAAATGAAATAATAACGTTAGATAGATAAACAAATTAATCTCAAATTAAACTATCGACAAGCTCCAACTCTGAAAAGATAAATCAATAAATAGCAACCATCACCCACATTGACCGACATGCAAAATTAGCCAACATCAACATTTTAGTATTACAACCCTTCCATTTTATTAAATCATTCTTTTACCTGTAACTGTGAGATTTGAATTCAACGAAGGGAAATTTTAAGTTACCCACCCCAGTAAGCTTACTGGCTGTACCATATTTAATTGTTCATTGCCCATGAATTGGCGACTACGAAAAAGTGAAAAAAATTTAAAGAAAAAAAAGAGTGAAACGTGTGTAATACTATGTCTACATTTCATTCGTTTTAAACTTTATATTATATCTTTATTATTATTTAATTTCGTTATAATATGATCTGTCTCAAGTATGAACTTCCCAATAGATTCAAATCAATACAAAATCTTTCCATTTGCCATAAACTTTAGTCTTATAGAAATTTTTCACTAACATTTGGGTCCTTGTATTATAAGGTTAATTGTAATCTGAATTAACTTGAGTTTAGATTGAACATGTCAAGTTCGAGCTTGACTAGATTGAGTTCAACTCAAAAATTGAGTTCACTTTCATACCTAAGTCGAGTGTAAATCAATTTAAACATTTGAGCTCAATCTCAACTCAAATATACTCAAATTGAATATTACATCTGAGTTGAGTCTAACTTTAGATTCTATAAACTAACTTGAGCTCGAACAAAAGAATATCAACTTATCGACCTTGAGTTGATCTTCATTAATCTTTTTAGATTTGAGTCAATCTTAAGTCATTATTTTCACAATAGAACTAAGCATTGACCTAATCAAAAGGTTGATATGGGTTTATGCTAGTCTGACTAACAATCAATCAGACTAACTCATCAACATGTTAATTTAAAAAAAATATATAATAATATTCAACTAAATATATTTATAGTTTCATGCTATGATATATAATCCTTATCAGATAGACTCAATTCATGTTCCCGTAATTACAAAAATTTTGAAAAATGAAAACAATATTCGATTAAATAGAAAATAATCATCCGGTGGTAGGGTATATATCTTAAAAGATGAATTGGGTTAGCGATATAAATGATGAAACAACTCAAATTAACCCTTGTTTGACTCAATTCAGATAAAATCGAGCTCATCTATACAAAACAAGCTTTCTAAACCTAAACATAGAGTAAAATGTTATTAAATAACTATACAATACAACTTTATAGACCAAGACTCGCTTATGGACTACCTTGTGATTATCACTATCCATATCCTTATTCCAAACATATTTCCATTTTTGAATCCAGTTTAATGTACAAAATCATTCAATTTAAATCCAAATCTGCCCAAAAACATTAAAATTGCGTCCTCATAAATACAATGCACTAAAAAGGTCAAAAAATCTGATATGCTTAGAATATTTAATGATGTGTTAGATTTAATTAAAATATGTAAATTTAAATACCAAATGTGACAAAATCCAACCATTAAAAGAGAATCGGATTTTATTTTTATTATTTTTCATCTAAAATTAGAATATAATTTCAAATCTTATCTGTAATTTGGTAAGTGAAAAAAGTTGTTGTTTTAATTTTGTTTCCATAATTTGGAGAAATCCTCTAGATTTTCTTTCCTTTTGTTGATTCTTTCAGTTATTTTCGGATTTTCAAAAATAATTTTTATTTCTTGAAAAATAATTTTCTTCACTAATAATAATCCATAAAACATATTTGATGGTAAATAATTAAGTTAAACAAATAGTAAATAATGAATACTTTACCTCATCTTCAAATTACATACTTCAAAGATTGTCATTCCAAAGAAGTATGTACAAACTATTTATACCAAATGATTGGGTTAGAAAACTTACCATGAAAAAAGAGTAGGGTTGAGAGTTGTAAAGGCTACGACTGATACTTAAAAAAAGGCTTCTTCTCTTTGGTGAATTATGGTAAAATCCTCTTCTCTACTCTCACACTATAAAAGCCCAGTTCCATTCCCATGAAGCACACACAAATATATAATACTTTCTCAGTCGAAGAAGAACAAGAGAGCAAGAAAAGAAGAAGAGAGAAACTCAGCACACACACTTACATACTTGAGTTGAGAGTGACTAAATTTAGTAACTGACTTTCGTTTTGTTTTTACAGTTCAAGGGTTACAACGCCTGCATTTTTACTCTCTGTGGGTTTTTTGGCTTTTGGCCGTCTCATTACACCTGCTGTTATCGTGTTTATGTTCCTTTTTCGCTCGTTGAGACGTTCTATATCATTTCTGGCGTGAAACATAATGGGGTTATTGCATATTGGTTCTCGCAACTTTCATTTGTAGAGCTTTGTCTATTTTACTGTGTGTTTAGAGGAAATTTTTTAGCTGACTTTGGATTTATTTCATTGTTGACATTTTGATTCTTCAACTGTGTTTCTCGGTTATTGTCGCTGCAATTTTCTTTGTTTTTCTGAAGGAATGGATATGTGTTATGGGTAATTGTCATTTCTCATTACGGGGTTTTGTTTGTGCATGAATTCGATGCTGGTTGATAAGCCAAATGATCGTTAGGATGTTTTGCTTTTATTATCACTTTTTTTTTTTTGAATTATGCCAAATTTGGATTGATACAGGCTGATCTTAGATGAGTTTTTTTTTTCTCATTTATTATTATTATTTTTTTAATCAAACTTTCAGAAATTCCAGTTGCATGTGAAAATCAATGTTTTGATTCCTTTAAAAATCACAATTTCGCTCAACTGCTCTGTTGTATTTTATGAAATAATTTGTACGCTATTTTTTTGCTTCTTGAAATGAATGTTCATGATTTATTGTGTTTTCTTAATTGAGTGCATATTTAGCTGATTTCATATGATTTTGCATGTTGAATTTCTGAGGGTTACGATTCTATATTTTCATTTTCTTATTTTTGATGTTTTCAATTCTTATAAACTGATTGACCTTGTACTTTATTGTGACAAGGAAGGAAGGAAACGATTTTGCTGCTCAAATAACCTAATCCCTGCAACATGTTCGAGATCTCAGAAGAGTTGGCAAAACAAGAGGGCAAGCCAATCTCAGAGGAGTTGCAAAAGCAAGAGGGTGATCATATATCAAATGAGTTGACAAACCAGGACGGTGAGCAGATATCAAAGGAGTTGTCAAACCAAGATGGTGAGCAGGTATCAAATGAGTTGACAAACCAGGACGGTGAGCAGATATCAAAGGAGTTGTCAAACCAAGATGGTGAGCAGATATCAAATGAGTTGACAAACCAAGATGGTGTATGGACATATAACATTTTTGACGTTATTGACAACTGTAAACGCCCGCTAGAAGATGGAGAGGACCCTGCTGCGAGAAATGTTGCAAAACCATTAGAATTTCATGAGAAAGAAGACACTGTGAAGGGCATGCATGATCTTTCTCTAACCCAAATTGACCACCCAGATAAGTCAAATCATGTAGGATATCATTCTGAGTCAAGTTCACTCATTTCTAAGCTTGGGCGAGACCTGTCAATCAACTGTCTCGCTCACTGCTCAAGGTCTGACTATGGTGCAATAGCTGCCGTGAATAAAACATTTTGGTCTCTCATTCGAAGTGGAGAACTTTACAGGATGAGGCGGTGTATGGGTGTCATTGAACATTGGGTTTATTTCTCGTGCAACCCGATGGAATGGGAGGCATTTGATCCATTTCGCCACAGATGGATGCGTCTGCCACGAATGCCTCCAACTGAAATCTTCATGTTTTCAGACAAGGAGTCGTTGGGCGTTGGTACGGATCTACTTGTTTTTGGAAAGGAAATAACTTCCCCTATTGTATTTAAGTATAGTTTGTTAGCCAACACGTGGTCACTTGGAATAAGTATGAATGCACCAAGGTGCTTGTTTGGATCAGCCAGCTCAGGCGAAATTGCCATTGTGGCCGGCGGTTGTGATCCAACTGGTAGAATTTTGAGCTCAGCCGAGCTTTACAATTCAACAACGAGCATGTGGGTGAGTATCCCAAATATGCACATGCCTAGAAAAATGTGCTCAGGAGCATTCATTGATGGAAAATTTTATGTAGTTAGTGGGATCGGGATAGAGAACCCTGGCATGCTTACTTCTGGGGAAGTTTATGATTTTGAAAAAAATACATGGACTGTAATACCAGACATGTTTCCACCGCGAAACGGGGAGGTTGGGGGCACAACATTTGTTGCAGGTGGGGCACCACCTTTAATTGCTGTTGTGAAAAACGAGTTATATGCAGCTGATTATGCTCGACATGAGGTGAGCAGATATGACAAGACGGGGAATGTGTGGATCACACTTGGGAGACTACCAGAAGGAGCAGATTCAATGAATGGATGGGGTTTAGCTTTCAGGGGATGTGGAGACATGCTCGTCGTTATTGGTGGCCGAAGGAATTCAGGTGGAGGTGTGATTGAGTTGTATGCTTGGGTTCCAAGTGAAGGCCCTCTAGAGTGGAACTTGCTTGCAGCAAAGGTCTCTCCTAATTTTGTTTATAATTGTGCAGTGATGGGATGCTGAGTTGCTTGCTTTGGTTATGCAGTTGGCTTTATATTGCTAGCTTTTTGCAAAGTTCATCTTACCGTCGTACATATACCGCAATATTTCTCATAATTTCCAATGTTGTTATTATAAGAAAATTAAAAGAAATTGCTTGCGTTCTCTCATAAAAAGGGGATAAAAAAATTCAATGTGACACATAGTTGAAAGTAATAAGGGAGAAAGGAAGCTTATGTTAATTGAAATAAAAGGTGCGAACATCTTTGATTCATATTAGGAGCATAAAAAAGGGGAAGTACCAAAATTGAATTGGATGCTTACGGTTCAATAAGAACATGTCTGTTCTGCTCAATAAACGGCTCCTAGAGTTTGAGCTCAGGCCGGAGGTGGCTTAATAATAATAATATCCAAAGTACTATGAAAGTTGTAGTACGTTAGTTTTTTGTATACATTGTGAAACCGGACTGAGGTCGTGACGTGACTTCACACACTTTGACTGTGAGTTGGGAATGTAAAAGCGAAAACCCCATTTTAGGGAGAAAAATTGCAATAACCCCTTTCTTTGTGAAGAATGTTTTACTTATTATCAATTTCCATTCAGCACGAATAATCATACCAATCCACTAACATGTAATATGGACCCAAACATGACAATAATAAAAATTTAACCATTGACTGATTGCATCTTCTGAAGCAAAAAGTACCTTTCTCTTAAAATTAAATAAAAACTGAGTAGTTTCACATCCAGTAACATCACCTTAATGAACAAATCAATAAAATGATGGCAACATCAGGCTGATGGTCATACTAACCCCAATAACATATTCTTTTTCACAGAAATATTGAATTTAAGATAATCTCACACAAGCTAAAATTAAAAAAAATAAAATAAAAGATCAAAATAAATAACAACTTTCTTCCACAACTTGAAAAGAAAATTGTGTGGTGGCGATAAATATTAGATTTGATAACAATTCAACTACTACCAGCAAAAGATAACAAATCATCACTTAATCCTCGTCCTCTTCATCACCATCTCCACCAGCAGCTTTCTTAGCAGCTGCCTTCTGGTTCCTTCTCTTCACTCTTCCAGGACGACCACCACCAAATGGACTAGTGAGTGAGAAATCAATGTGCTTCTGTGAATCAACCCGAACCATGAAAGATGGGATGTTCACCACCTGCCTACCAACCCTGCCAAGTGAAAGGAAATCCACATTGTTAGTACAGTGAAAATAGTTAAAATAAGAGCACAAACTCTATATGAAACACTTTCAGAAATGCACAACAAACCCACTTCACTCCAAGCATCATAATAATATCTATACTCGAGGGAGCTGATTCCTCGAAGAAAACAGCGACCATAAACGCAATTATTACCATGAACTATAAAATGATGCTTACATTAAACTAAAATATTGAAAGCATGCTCAAAGAAGTATGATGTTGAGCTGGTTTCAAGCAACAATCAAAAGAGTAATTGGAGGCATAGATGGTCTGGCCTAATAATATTTATAAGATTCCATAAAATGGAAACCAAACATTTAGATTCCTCTGTATCATAACATCATTCCATGGGGATATACAAGAAAAAAGATAATAATTTATGGAATTACTACCACCAACTACAAGCAGAAAAAGTCATAAAAAGAACTTAAAGTTAAATACAATCACGCAGAATCCAATTTTGGCAAAGAGTAAAATCTGAAACCGTTACCACCTATCCATAAAAACCAATTAATAAAAATACCTGATATGCCTCTGTCTGATGAGCACTCGGGCATGGTGGATAGACTTGGCCATACCCATCTTGAATACGTGTGTTTGCAAGCGGCGCTCAAGGAAGTTCTCAACAGTCAAAGCCAAAACATAATCAAGCTTGTTCTGGCTCTCGTCCAAAAGCCCAAAGCGGTTCATCCTGCGAAGAAGGGCCTCACCCTCAAATATCCGACGTGGGTTCTTCTCATCAAGGGTCAGAAGCTCCCTTGCAGCATTTCGAATGCGACTCAATGCATATTGAACTCTCCACAACTCCCTCTTGCACCGTAACCCATACTCTCCAACAAGCCTCAGCTCGGCATCCAGGCGCTCCTTCTCATAGGGGCGACGGGGCTTCTTAAATGTCTTCCCATCTTCAGATATTCATAGAATATTCAGCAACAAATCAGTTTCTAAACTAATTTGATAGAAAGAAGACAATAATTTAAAAAATAATTATTATACCTAATAGTGAAACTGGCACTACTAGCACCAAACACACTCAGTAAACAAAAACTTCTCATTTTTAGCTAATTTTTTGCATTTTCTACTTCTCAACGTTAGCAGACACCAATCACAGCATATAACTGAAAGCCTCCATGATAAACTTCCTGGAACAGCAACTAAAACCTACTTCTAAACCAAAATTATGTGTTACTAAATCCTAAGTGATCAAATATTCCTTTCCTTTCCCAAAATTTTCTCACACTAAGATCAAAACCCATACGAAATAACACATCATAAGCAATAGTAAACAATAAAAAAAATCGTCAAACAGATCCATTCGCATCTTTAATACTTCAGTTTCTTCACATTGTTATGATCATCAAATAATTTCAACTGCAAAATCCAAAATTATGACAAATTTATACGGAAATAGAACTTACAGTTACGGTAAAACGAGACGTGTACCATGTTGCTTCTTTCGCAGGTCCGTCTCTCCCGTTTCAAACGCCGATCACCATTTAGTAAGACTGAGATACTTATAAGCAAACCCCAAAAACCCTAATCCTGGAATCACATATAACTGTTACCAAACATATTGCTATTTGCCTTAAAAGTTGAGGTCCATTTCAAGCCCATATGGTTTTATGATATTGGGCCCAATTCCCGCTAAATCCCAACCATAACACCCATAATATCTCAAATTTTCTAAAGGCCCTTATATTTTTTAAGTATTAATAGTATCCCTATTGTTAATAGGGATGAATTCAATATGAGTCAAGCCAAATCTAAGGTCAACTCAAGCTCAAATCAAAGTCTTAATGCCCATCTCGAGTTCAAGTTGATTCACACTGTCAGTGCAAGGTCTCAACAAAGTAAATAATATTATCAAATGATGAATAATATCGTTAATAAGAGGAATAATATCATTAAATGACAAATGAGTCGATTTTAAACCTACTCATAAATTAATCCTACATCATCCATCACATGCCAAAAGGCTCCCTAGTAGCATCTCATGAAAATAGCTTGAAATAAGCTAAATCGGTTCATATTACTTTTGGCATAATTGTATTTTACCATCAAAATTTCAAAACTATCTATGTAGATGACAAAAATTTACCAACAAGAATTACATAAATCTAGAGGAAAATTTCACACAATACAAACAATAGGGAGCAAGATAAAATTTTTTAAGTGCACAATTGATCAATAAAAAGCTTAAATCCATCGTTATATTATTAACTTTTCTAAAGTAATTTGAAATAATACAAACTATTGTTTTTTCTTATCTCTATATAATTTTTCTTTTATAACAAAGAATCTCACTTAAACCGAATCGTCATTTTCATGGGATTGAAACAATCAAACAAGACATGACAAATTTAAATATAGTGATTTATCCTAGAATTACTCAATCAGATTAATACAAAATTTGATTTTGATATATCATTAAAAGAGATTTAACGTTGTGTTCTCTTATACCTATATTGAATATAGAAATCTAAAATATAGATACAACTAGATTTTATCATATTGAATCTAAGCTATTAAAGAATAAATAAATCTAAATTCTAACATATCAAATCTAGATGTGTCAAGTATAGATACAACTAAATCCTATCACATTAAATCAAGTAGACATGGATGAAATATTTTGCGACAAATTATGGAACAAACTAAATTAGTTAGGACTTATTTTTCTCAGTAGCCGAAATCATATATATTTTTTTATAATAAAATTATATATACTAAAACTATACACCAAACTAGACACGTCAATTGAATTGGGCTAAATGGAGGTCTGGCCCGAAGTATGAAAAAGGGCCCGAGCACGATAAAGCCCGGCCCAATACTGTAGAGTGTTGGCCGGGCACATGGGCCTATCGGCCCGGGCCTAAATATTAGGTACATGGGCTGACCTGACCTGGCCCGACTCGATACTGTATATATATATATATATATATATATTTCCTGGGCAGCAGAAGCTGTCTTACGGCAGAAGCAGATTTTTGCTTCTACCTTGGCAGAAGCAGATTTTTGCTTCTGCCAGGAAGAAGCTGCATAATTTAAAAAAAAAAAAAATTTAAATAAATCTATTTTATTTCTTTTTATTTTTATTTATAAATCTTTTAATCACTCAATTTCAATTATTTCATTATATTTTCAATTTCATTAACCCTCTTTCGAAAAATATCTAAATTCATAAATAATAATTATTTATTTTTAAAGAATTCAGAGATTTAAATATAAAAGATGAGTAGATAAATATTATATAGTAGATATATTTTATTTATGTTTTATAATTTATACCGTATGTAAATTAATTTATTTGTATTATGTTATTAATTTATAATATTTTTCATCATATAACTACGGTATTCCTCCGTCACAAGTGAGGGGTTATAAATAAAATATTCGGGATACTGTTATCGGTTTTAATAATTGAAAAAAATTTATGTTAAAAAATGTTAATTAAAATTTTTTTAAAAAAATTGATTAAATGGGCCAGGCTGGCCCGATTAAAGCCCAACCTGGCCCAGCCCCATTAAAACCTGGCCCGATTAAGGCCCGTTATTATATGGGTCGGGCCTTGGGTTTTTATATTTTAATGGGCCGGCTTGGTCCGAAGGCTCGTTACTATTTGGGCCTTAGACCCGGCACGACCCATTAGCCCGATGGGCCAAGCTGAAGCCAACCCAGCCCGACCCATTGACAACTATACATCAAACTGAATATTAATAATGATATATTATTATATAATTAAATAATTTTAAATTAAAAATAAAATAATATTTAATTATATAATAATATATTATCATTAATAACCAATTTGATATTCGTTTTAAAATAAATGTATCTTGCAAAAAGGGGAAAGTCATTATTATACCCACCGATCCTTGTTGAAAGGGATTAATGTCAAAGTCAATCAGCATCCTCAACCTAAAGTTAAATGTTATGGGGAGGTGTTTTGTAGTTGGTCATTATCTCTTGATAATCAACACCTTTAAATTGGTGTCTACTAATTAATTATTTATTTCATATTTAATAATTTTTATTCACCGTCCTTACTTACTAAAATTAAATTTGATCTCAATGATTTAAGTTCGAGTTTAAATTGAATGAATTAAATTTAAATTATTTTAAATATTTAAATTTAAATTTAATTTAAAATTAAATTATTAAAAAAATTAATATGAGATCCAACCCTAAAGCCAACTTGCCGCCACTATAAATTATTGAAAAAAATGAAATATTTATTTTATTTGATAATTAAATGAACGTTCAAAATAAAAAATAAAAACCGCATTTTCACAGGGCCGGTGCCTGCCTGCCTGCCAATAACTTTTTTTTCTGCATCGTCTGTTTTCCTTTTCTGGTTTTTCTTCTTCTTATTGCATTCTCTAAACTAAACACTCTTTAATCACGCCAAAACAGAACGTTTTCGCTCCTTCACTCTGAATTTTCAGTTACAATTAATGGCAACGAACATTGGAATGATGGACAGTGCTTATTTTGTTGGGAGGAATGAGTTGTTGACGTGGATCAATAACAGGCTTCAACTAAATCTTTCTCGCATTGAAGAGGTACCCTTTTCCCTTCTTGCTCCATATGTTTGTTTCAGTGTGTTTTTGAGTTGGGTCTCCAATTATGCGTTTCGGGTTTTACTTTGGAAGAGAGATTGGTGGGTATAAATGCTGTTTAGTACTATTTCTATTGTTTGATTTTTATGAATTCGTTTCTTCTTTGTTGGAAATTTACTTTCTTTTTTTTTTTGGTCGAAAAGTCCCTATTTTTTTCTTTTCAAAGAAGTGGAAAAAAACCACGGCTTGTTAATTGAGTGTAAAGGTAAGAGCTTTGCTTTGAAATGATATCCCTTTTTTTTTTTCTGGGTGCTATTCGTTTTAACATGTTGAGTTGGTTGGTGCAACAGTAGACGAATGTACTAACAATATCTTTCTTTGGATTATACCGTGAAATTTGTTTTATAATTTTATTTTTGGGTTTTGGAATTTTAACCTTTTTGAGTTTCTTCGTATGAACCATTGATGGGCAGGTTGCGTCAGGGGCGGTGCAGTGCCAAGTGATGGACATGACCTACCCAGGAGTTGTTCCAATGCACAAGGTGACAATCACGCTACTGCTACTTTACTTTTCATTTCACCTTTTTCTTTTATTTAATCATTTCGATCACCTTTCTAATTTTTTTCCGGGGTTGAATTTTTTAGGTAAATTTTGACGCCAAGACAGAATATGACTTTATCCAAAATTACAAGGTCCTACAGGATGTATTCAATAAGTTGAAAATTGAAAAGGTAATTGCATGTTTTCCTGAAATGCTCATTTGTTTGTTCATTGCTTGACGTACGAATTTTGGCTGCTCTAGTCGGTTTGTTTTGGAATTAGCATATACATTATGCTCATATTCTCATGTTTAAACAAAATTCAGTGCACTCTATTGTTTACATTTCATAACATCATACTCATTTTTGGGTTCTTAATCTCCTTGTTTGCTGTTACCTTTAGTCATTGATTTATACTGGGAATGATTTAAAGGGGTGGCCTCTTCCCTACCTGTTCATCAACTCTCATTAAAATGTATTAGTAATCTCTTCTCTATAGTCTCTCAGCAAACATGATGTAAATGACACGGACAACTCTGGATGAAGAGTTTCTTTTAGCAGCTGGATGTAGTGGCAACTTGGTTGGTTATTGGCAAACACAAAAAGGATGAAGTGGAATTCAAGTTAATGGAGGGCTTTACGGCAGGATACATTTGAAATCACTCTGTTTATGTTAATTCTCTTATATATAGAGTTTAGTAACTAAAATCTGTACTATAAATTGGCTTAACTCAATGGATACAGACTGTTGGTGTCTCTGTAATCAATAATGTTATCAGTCTAGTATGAACTGCATTGCAGGTTTAGGTGGTTTACTATTCATTCTTGTAGTAGACATTTGCACTGACTATTATCTCATTTTTGTTCCATGCCAGCATATTGAGGTCAACAAGCTTGTTAAAGGTCGACCTTTGGACAACTTGGAGTTTTTACAATGGCTGAAACGCTATTGTGAATCTATAAATGGTGGCATTATGAATGAGTATGTTATTGTCTCTCTCTTTCCTCTCCTATGGTATTTTTTGGACTCTTTGATAAAGTTTTGCCAGCATGACAATATCTTTTTTTTGTTTTGCATATTTCTGATTTTCTTGCATGGTTTGTTCTTGTAGGAACTACAATCCCATAGAACGAAGAAGTAAAGGTGGGAAGGAGCGGACTTCTAAGAGTGGTTCACTGAAGATTTCAAAATCATTGCAGACTAACAACATGCATAATACTGGTGCTGGGGACACAGCTGCCCACAGCAAAGCCTCTGGTTACCTTAAACCTCTTAATTTCTTGTGTGCTTGTGTCTTCTAGTTTTTTTAAAACAAATGTAGTGTTTGTCACTGATATAGGGCCCAGGCAAGGTAAGACACATGCTGCAGCAGGTGGAACTAATTCTTTGGAAGAGGTTCAGGGTTTGTCCAAGAGGGTATTGGCATTAGTTTCTTGCTGGATTTCTCATTAACCTGTTGAAATTTCAATGCTGTGTAATCTATGATGCAGCTTGTCAATGGTTTCTAAATTTTTTTTTTTTTTTTGGTTATATTTATACAGATTACAGATCTTAAGCTCTCTGTGGATCTTTTGGAGAAAGAAAGGGACTTTTACTTTGCAAAATTGCGGGATATAGAAATACTTTGTCAGACTACTGAATTGGAGCATCTTCCTGTAAGAATTATTGGGCTTGTTTTTGACTTTTGAAATATATTTTGATTATGGTTTTACATATCTTTCTTGGACTTAATTATCGTCCCTTTTCCTCCTTACATATTACATTTTGATACTTCTCTATTGGTGCAGATGTCTGCAGCGATCAAGAAGATATTGTATGCTGCTGATGCAAAAGAGTCAGCACTAGCAGAAGCGCAGGACTATTTGTCACAGTTTCTTGGTGATGCTGATAATGAAGCAGAAGATGAATGAGTTTTAACAAAAACAATAGGGGCTTTTGCGCTCGGAAGGCCTCGTTTGACAAATGTAGGGTGTCCTTTGATCATAAGATGCAGGAGATGCTTTTAATGTACTCAAGTCTTCAAACACCATCCGATCAAAACTGTAGGACTTTTCATTTCTCTGTTTCCTTTTCTATTTTGTGCTTGATAAATTATTGTGGACTAAATTAATGACTAATTTATTGGTTGTTATTACTGTTGGTTTATTTCTGTATGTTTGGGAAATGTCATAGTTAGTTTAAGCTGTGATTCACTGCATAGAGTTCAGTAGATAAAATTTTTGGTTCTTAACTGTCAATGTGACAAAAGGGGCATGAAAGAACTTGGTTTCCTAGCTGCTTCATAACCGTCCATTCTTTAGAAACTAAATCTCACTTTTATATTTCAGAGCTGGATTTGAATATGGTAGTGGATTGGTCATATTAATAGGTTCTAATGGATTAGCATGTCATTATGTAATTGAGTGAATTTTAATTAGAGATAAAATAAACAGTTAAACTACTTGATTAAATAATGACATGTCAATTGTTAGTACCTATTTGTTAGTATGTGTAGTATTATTTGATGCAGAAATTGCATTATACATTGCTACTCTCTTGCAAGTTTTTAAGCTTAAAGATGGAGAAAAGATCTTTCAATTCAAAAGAGGCTTTGAATCATGTATCCTTTGCCTTGACTCATAAGAGTATGGATGGTGCAAAAAATGTCTAAAAAACCATCAAGCATTCCCTCGCACTTAAGGCCCATGCGTTAACTCACAAAAATGGCCAACATTGTGGTTTTCAAAAAGGGTGGGTTTCAATTGGTTTCAGACACATGTTTTGGAGATTTTTAGCGAAATTATTTATATTGACTCATGAGAGTGTAGATGAAACAAAAAACACACATAAAAAACCATAAGGCCTTTTTCCAAACTTGAGGTTTGTGTGTTATAATCCAAAAAAATAGCTAAAACTGAAGGTTTTTCGAAAAGTGTAGATTTTGACAGGTTTTAGACATAAGTTTTGGGATTCTTAGCGAGATTATCTATCTTGACTTATAAGATCATGGATGATACAGAAAATGTCTAAACAACTGTTAGGTATTCTCTCACACTCAAAACTTGTGTGCTAGCTCAAAAAAAGGTCAAAATTTGGGGTTTTTGAAAAGTGAAGATTTTGGTTGGCTTTGGACACATGTTTTATGGATTCAAAGTGAGGTTATCTATCTTGACTAATGAAAATGTAGATGGTAAAAAAAATGTCTCAAAAACTGTCAAATGTTCTCTCACACTTGGGGTATGTATGTTATAATCCACAAAAATGACAAAAATTGAAAGTTTTAGAAAAAAAAAAATGGATTTTAGCCGGTTTAGGGCATAAATTTTGGTGATTCTTAATGAAATCGTTTATCATGAATAGGTGGATTTTGGACACAAGCTTTGGGTATCCTTAGTAAGGTCATCTACCTCGATATATGTGAGGGTAAATAATGTGAAAAAAGCCTCCAAAACCAATGGGCGTTCCCCTACCCTCAGAGCGCTTGTATCATAGCTAACAAAAATAACCAAAATTGGGGATTTTGGTAGGTTTTGGGCAACATTATCTTGACTCATGCGGGTGGATGGTGTGAAAAATTTGCCAAAACCAGATGTTCTCTCAGGTCAAGCCTTGCATATTATGAAACACAAAAATAGTCAAAACTGAAGGTTAACTTTTGACCAGTTTTAAATACAAGTCTTAGAGATTTTTTATGAGATTATCTACGTCAACTTATGAGAAAGTAGAGAATATATATAAAAAATGTCTTAAAAACCATAGACTATTCTCCCCTACTTAGGACCAATAAGCATTCTCCCATATTGGATTTCAACAAACAAATTTAACTTGCAGGCCTCAATTGAAGTAGATGACTGTTGGCCACATTTTTGATATTTTGCGTCAATGAAATGAATGTCAATATTGTTACTATTATTACTATGATGATGATCATAAACCTTAGCTGTGTAAAGATTCCCAAATCCAGAAAGAGCCAAAAATATATATATTAATAAAACAAGCAGGAAAAAAAAAAAAGATTTTCAACCACCAACTAAATTTGAAATTTGATTAAGTTGAAATAAAATAATTGTAAATAAGGATTCATTTCATAGTAACATAATTGTAAAATAATTTAATGTATGTTATTTGAAATTTAATAATTGTAAAATAATTTTAGGGGTAACTTGGAGAATACAGTTGTGTAAAGAAATATGGTTTTATAGTGGATTAAAGAATATTTTGCTAATGAACCGAAAAGTTTTTTTTTTTTTTTATGAGAAATTATATTTTGTTCTATAATTATTTTGGAAATGGTTTCATATTTAATGCAAACTCAACCTTAAACCCAAGAATTTTTAAGAAGATTCCTCAATAATCCCCATCGTTACTATCAACTTGACAGTTGATTAATTTTGAAAATAAATTATTTAAAGAATTATTGAATATAAATTATATATATATATATTTAATAAAATTTAATATATTATATTTTTCTGGGTATTTGTAACTTTTCATTTAATATATTTTTCTGGGTTTAATTTAGTTGACTTGTTTATTTTTCTGGGTATTTGTAACTTTTCATTTATGTTGTTTTTGTTGTGGTTCATCTGTGTCTTTTGGACAGTCATCAATACCTATTTCAATATCAAGAGTTAATCAGTTTGATGCTGCAAGATTGGACATAGAAATGTCAGCTATGTTAAAAGAACAGTTGGTTAAGGTCTTCTCTTTGATGAAGGTACTGTATTGTGTATTTGAAAGCATTAGCAGCATAACACTTAACTTGGAGTTCTTTGGTCAATGTTTTTAATCTTGTTTCACTCTTTTGTTAGGATTAGCCAGCAATGTTATTTCAATATGAACCAGAACTTGATGCTTTCCTTGAGTTTCTCATCTGGCGGTTCTCAATTTGGGTAGATAAGCCCACTCCAGGGAATTCTCTAATGAATTTGAGATATAGAGATGAACATGCAGTGGAAGCAAAAGCAAAAGGTAAGGTCTGGACCTCTTGCTTGTGCTACTAGTTATGTGATTGACAATAAGCTTCTTTAGTAGTTCTAATTAGTAGTTTCCGTCTGCTCTATATTCTGTGTATAATCCTTAAGGATTGAGAAGTATGGGTCTTTAGTAAGCTTCTTTGTTACAAATGCACTTAAGGATTGATTTAAGGTGCAAATTTAGTTATTATTCTCAAGGATGTATATCATCATTCTAATTGCACAGTAACAGAATTTTTTTGCTATAAATTTGTATAATGGTATCTGCTTCTGGTATATGAAAGTAGAAGGTGTATTGTAAGGTTATTGAAATAATGTTTTCTTTTCCAGATCATGATACATAATTGTTTTGAGGTCAAAATTGTTAAAGGTTTAAGAAGTGTGACTTAGTTAGTGATTAGGAGTTTATTTGTGTTCTAATTCCAAAAGTTATATATATTTCCACGACATCTGACCATTCAGGTATTTCTATTGTTAGCTTTATCTTTTAAAAACCTATTGTTACTTGTTTTTCTTTTTTTGGTATTTTTTTTCTGCAGTTAGAACAGGCTTGGAGGGACCTGGCCTTACAATTGCTCAAAAGTTTTGGTATTGCATCACTACTGTTGGTGGACAGTATATATGGGCCCGCCTACAATCATTTTCTGCTTTTCGTAGATGGGGTGACTCTGAGCAGTTACCATTTCAATCTTTCCTGTGCCAACCATTCTCATTCCTGGAAGAATTATATTTCTAATTGTGCTTGTGGCATATCCTTCTAAGCACAGTGGTGGCGTTGGATTAAAGGGGGAAGTAATTTTCTTTGTTTGTTATTCAGAGGCCATTGGCATGACGAGCATGGTTTTTAATACAACACATTGAAGGAATTTATAAGGCTGCCGCATTTGCCAACCTACTGATATTTCTCTATACAGGAAGGTAATTTCTGACAGAACATTTTCTATCAACAGAAACAGAAGTATTGAAATGAAGTTATGCATGATATAGGTTGCCTTGGGGAAAATAAGTACTGTAGGAGCAAAAGAATGGTGGGAAAAGAATGATATAGGTTATGTAAAGTGAATTACACAAGATAAAATTATTTGGAAAGCTAATTATGTGGCATATCAATTTATCTAGTTCACAAATTCTAAGAGAATACTATGTGATAGCAACCGGATTACTCCAGCAGGCAATTTCCCCTAACACCACACATTTAAGCAAAAGTACTAGAGAAGAATCTAAGGTATGCATACTGCTTATCCTCAACTCAACATGTATTCACAAATGGAAAACAGAAAAGGAAAATGGCGAATGTGTGAGCAATAGGTGTGCCAGAATCCCTCATAAAGCTACTGCCTTCCCAACTTAACTTCAACTCAATTCTTGACTTGCTTCTATCTCTTCCCTCTTTTTGTATCTATGTTTCATTCCGTCCAAACGTTGTCCATTCTCCATGTATATGGTTCCTGAGCAAGAGCAATTGAATGTGTCAACTCGGCAGAAGAGATATGTTTCCTCTTGTATACCTTCTTAATCTGAGGTCTAACACTATGCCAGTGGATTTTGAAATAGCATGAAATTTCTTAAGCTCTAGGAACTCCACCTTTAGGTTCTGTAGACTGATACTAGAAATATGTTTTTTTTCACATATTCTATTCTCTAATTTTGGATATTAAGACAGGGCATTCAAATTCTAGAATTATTGAATAATGAATTACTGTATTGTTCTGATGCAGGTATAGGAACCTCACTGGAAGAGATTTGAGAGCAAGGCTTGTCTATGGGACCTCTAACATGAATCGAGCTGTTAGCTTTGAGTACATGAATCGCCAGTTAGTATGGAATGAATTTTCGGTAATTTTTTCCTCTGTTTACACAAGTTTGGCCATTCAAATGCTGTGAACTTTGTGTTGTTTCATTTAATAATTTTGTGGTGTGTGATAAACATGGAAGATTTTTGCTAGCTGTTGTCCAGAATTGTTGACAGGGTGAAACTTATATCGTGGAGTATCTTTATTTAACTTGGATAAATGGAACGGATTCTTTATACAAACAAACTCATAGAACTTATATTGTGGAGTATCTTTATTTAAATTGGGAGTAATGGCAGGATGCTACTGGAAGAGTGAAATTAAAAGTAAATTAGACCAATTGAAATAGATGTGTGGCTCTGCTCTGCAGCTTGATTACCACTTTAGTTTGTATTAGTAAGTTTATATATGTCTAAAAATGAAATTCATCAATCAATCTGTTGTCTGGAAACAAAATTCTATGAAGTAGAGGTATACAAGTTTAACGTTTTGCTGGTTGAAAGAGCATATTTATACACCAAGGTTTTCCTCCTTTTCCTAAGCATAAGTTGGAAGTAATAAGCATGCGAAGACTACCTCTTGAAGATGAGCCTTTTTCCTTTTCACACCGCCTTAAATGCCAACGTCTATGTAACAGCTTCTCACGCAGTCCTTCATATAGTTGGCTGCATTCCTTCATGTACTTTTACTCACTTTGTCCTCTTCTTGGATGCAGGAAATGTTGTTGTTACTTCTCCCTCTTCTTAACTCATCAACCCTTAAAAACATATTCCGCCCATTGTCAAAGGATAAACCTTCAAGCTTTATAGAAGATGACACCCGTTGTCCGATTTGCCAAGCAAATCCGACCACTCCATTTCTTGCCCTCCCTTGCCAACACAGGTATATAACTGAATATATGCTCTAAAAGCCTGTTAACAAAATCTTTTGGACAAACATTGAAGGTCTAATTTTTTAAAAACTTATTTTCAGACAGTCCACATTCTCTAAAGCCTGTTTACAAAATATATGTTCTCCAAATGCAAGCCAACACCGAAAAGTAACTGCTGTTATTTTTGTTTAACATATGCAATGCAAAGAGGTTTCTTTGCGTAGCTTCATATTCTTTGAAATGCATTTTCATTTTTGGTTGGTTTACAGGATAAATTTAATGCTTAAAATGTAATTCTTTCGCGTTGGCAGGTACTGTTGTTACTGCCTTAGGACGCGTTGTGCTGCAGCTGCATCATTTCGGTGTTCCAGATGCAGCGAGCAAGTAATTGCAATGCAGTGATATGGGGTAGTTGATCATAAAGTTCCAAGTCAATGATACTTGTATAGGAAGTAGAAGAAAGAAAGGTCATATCAACTTAAAAGAGTACTTCATAAAAAAGAGTCTGTTTATTGCAAACAAGTTTACTAGAGAAATTACGACCTCAGTTCAAAATATTTTCCCCCAATTGGTTGGGGATTGAGGGGAGGGGGGCTTCTTAATTGTTTAGCAATCTAACACTTGTCTCTTAATTTTAAGAAGTTTATTCATAAGGGATGTAAATCCCATTTTTTTTCTAGAACTTGTGTTTAGTTTTGAATAAGGTTGGATTCAAATCGAACCGAGCTTAAATAAGGTGAAGCTTATTTTCGACTCGTTTTCAAGTAGGCTTGATTCGTTTTCGGCTCAGGCTTGTTGAGCATGGAGAAACACTAGTTCGGGTTTAGCTCACTTCGCGATTTAAGAGTTCCTGATCAGTTTACACCTAGCTTGAATTCGTGTAGACAAATTGAACTTGGCTCGGGTTCATATGACATGTTCGACTCAGCTCTCCTAATTGATGTCGTTCCTTTTAATTTTTTTTAATGTTGCGAGTCATGCTCATCTTGTGAGTCAAGCACGACCTCTATTTGGGTTTGGGTTTGTTTTTCCTACTACTTTCCAACTCATATTTGAGTTTGTGTTCACTTACTTTATATTTGTATTCGGGCTCGTTTCGAGCTTAAACAAACTCCTTTCAAATTCAACCTTAGTTTTGAACATTGCAACCAAAAATGGATGAATTCTTTAGCAAAATGGCTCTCAAATGAGACAGAAGCAACACTTCTATGACTAATAAAATCTTTAATCCAATGCATATAGATATGTTTTTTTAAACTTTTTCCATCATCCATTGTTTAAATTTAACCTAGTTATAATAAATCAAATTTAGCTGGAGCCAAGCTAAAAGGAAATTTAAAAATCATGATGTTTTCTAATAATAAAAAATTGTTATACAAATGATTAACAAAAAAAAAAAATTTTGCACCTTGAAAAGAACAAATGTTCTTATTTCCCATGGCATAATCACACAAACGAAAAATTTACCCTTTTTGTTGAAATGTAAGCTAATTAAAAAGAAGGGCAAGGGGTAATTTCAAATAGTTTGTTCTCAAAACTTATCTTGGTAAAATTTAAAGCTGTAACAAAATGGAAAGGTAAAACCAATGTTTTTATAATTAGAGTAGATATCAATTAGGAGAAGGAAGCGATTTGATCTAATCGGTGGTTTGACCAACTAATTATTCAAAAATAATATTAAAAAATTATAAATTTATAATTAAATATGTAATTTGACTTATTTAACATTAAAATAAGTTTAGTTAAATGGTATATATATTAAAATATAATAAATAAGATCTTAATTCAAGTTTTCATTATGAATTTTTGAAGAAAAATCAATTTTTTATATTAACCAAGTCAAACTCAGTTTTATGCATGATCAAATCAATTTGGTTAACGGTTGATGGTTCAACCAGTCAGAGTAATTGGTCTAATCCGATTTTTAATAAAAGTAATCAATGAAAATAACAAGTGTATTAGAGTAACAACTCTCCTGATACTAAAATGAAAATTCTTATAATTAGTTTAAAGGCCTTAGAATCTGAATTAATAAAATAAGAGACAATTTAAATACATGAAATTAAAGATTAATTTTAATCATTTAGTGATAAAGAAAATATTTTGAGCATGTAACCCACTAAATAACTTATATCAAGAAAATGAAATTCATAAAATCCTTAAATACAAATCGATATGATCAAAAAAATAATAAAATTTTAGAGTCAGGGATTTCACTTAAATGTACATCATCACCTATAGGCTAAAGGAATTGAGTTAAAGGAAATGAATTCGTGAAAACAGGTTGAAGGAAATGAGCTAGAATAACCTATACTTTTCAAAAGTTTTTGAGTTTTAAGGATAGGATTAGGCCTATCCTTAATAGGGTTGGTTCTACTCTTGTTTCATATATCTACAATTTATCATGAAGTAGTCTTTAAATTTTCATCTTGAAAGAACCTTCTTCTTACATAAACCTTAATTTCCTATTTGAAACCCATGGATTCCACCAAAAATCACAGAGACTAAATCTAAATATGATCCAAACCATAAATCCAAAGGTTTAGAGCAACTGACATGACTTATTCAATAACTAACACAACAAATTAAAAAAATAAGAATCTTAGCTTAAAATTGGGGGAAAAAAAAAGATCAATATGGAGATTTGATAAAGATGAGAGGATTAAGTAAAGATGGAGAGAATCGAGTGAAGATGGGATGAATTTAGAGATTAATGGAGAGGGAAATGGTGTATATTAATAGATTAAAGAGCACTCTTGGTGGGTGATAAGACTAATCAAAAGGGGAGAAATGTTATTTGCTAAAGAGGAAAAGTTAAAAGTGTTAAAAGTGGTTAATATACTACCATTAAATACACCAGCGAGACGAAGGTTAAAACCATGTATATTTACAAATGATATACCAATATGTTCAACTCATACCATATAACATATATTTATATGTTACACCTAATTTCCAATCAAACATACCATGTATATTACATGCAAATTATTGACACAGAAAGTTGTCCAAGCACGCTAAAAACAAACAACTTAATGAAGAAAATCAAACCACAACTCATACAAACAGTATTACAAGTGAAATCCAACTTCCTTTTTGCATAACTATCTCCTCTGTTCTTTTTACCATAACACTGCAACCACCATCATGCCCAATATTTTTGCAGATCTGCTACAATTAAAATTTGTCAAAGATAGGTAAAAGATCCGAAATTTCTGCTCATTCCACACTATTGACATTACATTTAAATAGTAGAGGATGCGGAGAAGTTACCTTTGTGGATTGATGGTTGGTAATTGCAGCTATTTGAGAACTCAACGGACTGGAAGTGGGCCTCCTTGCAGATATGCATGATTGAATAAGATGTCGGGAATGTGGGAGATCTTTTTCCAATCCTCTCCTGTTCCCTTTCTGTAACATTCTTCCAAAAGATCACTTTGAATAATCTCCAAATGTTGTAGTTTTTTTGCCCCTTGGAGAAGGCCATCGGGCAGTGCACGTAATTTTGGACAAAAATGGACTGACAAAGAAGCAAGGCATGGCAAGATTGTATTCCCATTATCCCACTCTTCGCATTGGCTTATCCACCTCAAATCAAGAACTTTCAACTTGGGAAAGAGAATAACTGATGTAGATGATGAAAATGCACCATTGCCTTCGATTCCCGTAACTAGTTTTTTCACACTCGTTTCTCCTATCCATAGTGATTCAAGTGATGGCAATTTTCCCAAGGGAGACAAATGCATACAATTTCTGCAAAAGAGAAGACACAATTTCATCAGCCCGGTTAATGACATGAACCAATCAGAATAAAAAGTGCTGCCTCTGTAATCTTCTATATATAATATCTCCAAATTTGGATGCGGTTGCAAAGCCTCAAGAAGTAACTCATCATCATCATTTTTCCTCTCTCCTTCTCCGTCCTTATCAAATCTAAGCCATAAATGGAAGAAGTTTTCCTTATTGCTGAGAATTTGCATTCTTTTAACCTCACTCACATTGGTCACATTTCCTAGCCCTCTAATATAAAGCTCTCCTCTTAAATGTTTCAAATCTTTCAAGCATGCAAGAGTACTACATGCTTTACTACCATCACTGCTCCTGCTATTTTCGATGAATGCACTCAACGTTCGGAGACAAGTTAATTTCTCAATTCCCTTGGGCATGTAACTTAATGATATTGTGAAATAATTAATCAAATGCCGCAAGTTTTTCAATTTCTCCATCCCTTGAGGCAGTTCTTTAAGCTTTTGACACCAAGAAATATCTAAAGTTTGCAAATTGTATAACTCACATAAAGTTTCCGGAAGTTTTCCACATCTTGACCAGACAAATTCAGATATTTCAAATGTATCAATTTTTTTACCTCTTTTGGAATCACTGCAATCAAATTTGCACTTACGAATCCTGCACTTATGTGTAATGCTCTTAAACTTGTCAATTCAGCAAAGAGATTTGGTAGAACATCATCAGGCACCGAATACTTAGAATCTTCACAATCAATTAACAGACTCCGCAAACGTTTGATGCTAGAAATGGAGGTGGGAAATGTAGCCCCGACGTGAAGCGTTAACATTGAATGCTGGGCTTTCTCATTGGAAGTGTTTATGACTAGGTCTTCATTTCTGATTCCCACAGTAAAACATTCATTCTTAGTGAGAAATTGAGTAAAGTCATGAACTATATCATGCATCTTATGATATTCTCATTATCGTCTTTTTCAAACTCTTGGAAGAATGATCGAGATGCTAAATGATCAAAATACTCTTGACCTATTACCTCCATCTCTGTATCAATGTCTAACCCAAGATAACCTTGAGCTATCCATAATTTGATCAAGTTATCCTTATTTATATTATGATCTTTTGGAAAGATAGCACAATATGAAAAACATCGTCTTATGCTCGAAGGCAAATCATTATAACTCAACATTAAAGGTGATAAAAGACCTTTCCCAATCTCTTCCAATGTCCAAATGTCACTATCTAAAATTCGTTGTCATTCATCTCTAGTTCTCTTAAATCGCAAGAGACTGCCAATAGTTTTTGCAGCAAGCAGCAAGCCCTTGCACTTTGCAACAATTTCTCTTCCAATTTTCTCTAATTTTTCACACTCCATAGAAGGCCTACCAAAAAATGCCAATCGTTTAAACAACAACCAACATTCCTCCTGAGGTAATTGCTCCATTATGATAAGAACAATTGACCCCATAATCGATGCAACTCTTTCATTCCTTGTTGTAATCAAAACTTTACTACCATAGGAACCATTCTTTAGACAGTGATAAAATGGTTCCCATTTGTTGTAATCTTCTGACCACACATCATCTAAAATGAGAAGAAATTTTTTTCCTGTAATAGATTGACGAATACATTTGAAAAGAGATTCCAATTCAACAAAATCATTGGTAGGACATTTCAGTCCTTCGATGATTGCTTTGGCAACCCTAATCTCATTAAAAGGATCTGATACACACACCCATATTTTTATGTCAAAATGGCTCATGACCTTATCATTATTATACGCTAGTTGAGCAAGAGTTGTTTTCCCGATTCCTCCCAACCCTACAAGTGAGATGACAGAAAGGTTTTTTTGTTCTTCATTTCTCTCATCTAACAACTTACTCACTAAAGAATTCTTCTCAGATTCTCGACCATATATTTCAGCCACATCAACTAAAGACGTAGTTCGAACTCGTTCAAATGTTTCAGTGCTCGTCTCCTTGAAACTGTATCTATCTTTTTCTTTGGCAATAATATCTAGTTTTTCATTTAATTCTTTTATCTTTAGTGCTATATCACGGCGCAAAACAACTTGTTTGATACCAAAGCAAGAACAGGGGAAGAAGGAAGTTACCTTCTGCTTAGGAGCAGGAGCATCTTCAAGATCTCCTTCAACCTGCAACCTCATGATTTCAGTATTCCACTCATCCAACACATCTTCCATGTCATAGGATGTGTCTTTGAGCTGATCTAACCAATGTCTCACAGCTTGGTCCTTCACTTGCTTCTCCTCTGCATCAAGTAGCACAGCTTGAATGGCTTTAAGATTTCTCCGGAGTTTTTGCACTTCATTTTTGACATCACCAACTAGCCTCACCTCTTCCTTTTTCTTTTGAGCAGTGATTTGAAGCAGCTGCTCCAAGGCAAGATTAACAATTGCATCAGCCATACTCAGAGATGGTAAACAATATTGAATAATTTTCAGAAGAGGAGAAACTGGAATACTAGTTTTATGAAAATGGAGCTCTGTGTTTGGTAATAATCGACAATCCACCGTCCACGCGCCAACTGCTCTTCAAAATGTAAACAAAAAACAAAGTAACACGGAAACTCACAATGGGTGCATTTCCATGTTTCAGAAATGTTTTCGTTTCCGAAACTTGTACAAAACATTTCGCATTGTTTTGAAATTTTTTAAATGCATTTTTTTTAAAAGAAAAATTATGAAATTGATTAAGCACACATCTTTTCTATTTTCAAGTCTGAAATGTCTTTAAATCTCATATTAAATTCATCTCTTCTCTACTCTTCAATGTGTTGTTCATCTTCTCCTCACATGTTATATAGATTGGTATACATTTTTGCTTTTTTTTTTTAAATATCTACATATGTTTACTCAAGAACAATTTATAATAAATTCTATGATTTTATTTTATAATATTATTTCTCTTCATTATTTTTTTATTATTTATTTTTATACTATACAAGTTTATATATTTTTGTTATAAAAAATTTTAGTATTTATAAAAAAACACTTATATTTTTCATATTTATACGTTTTTTTATATATTTTTTTTTAAATACGTTTCCGTTTTCACACAACATAGACAAAAAATAATAATATATTTTTTTTATTTGTCAGCGGAAAGTTATGTTCCCTTTTTCATTCAACTTGATATACAATACCCCTGTAAAATAGTTGTATTTTCGTCTGAAAGTTCCAAGCAGAATAGCTTTACTAATACTTAATTTGAATGACATAAAAATGATAATTAAAAATTCAGTGATTACCTCTAGATATTTCTAGTGGTGGATTTGAGCTATCTCGGTTTGAATGAGTTGCTCTTAAGTTAAAGCTCAAATTCAATAATTTGACTTTAGATCAATTTATTTGTTTATTTGATAATACTATTTATTTTATTAATGATACTGTGCACTTCTAACTAAGTCGACAATCCTCTAATTATATTGCATCAATTCAAACATGTTTGAGCCAAGTATTATAAATGCAATCGAATCTTGAGCAAGCCTCAGGTTGGATCGAATCTATCCCAAGATATTTCAAGTAGGCCAAAGGGCTATTTCCCACCCAAGGTATAATAAAACTTGAAACTCTCACTCTCCAAATTTCAAAAACTCAAACACTCACCCATAGTCAAATTTCTGTTAAAAATCTCAACTATGGGTAAAGGTAAAATTGTCATTTATTTAAAAAATAAAGTTTTATCATATTTTTCTTTCCATATTTAAAACCTTACATTTTCTCCCAAGCCAAAGTTTAAAAAGTGAAAAAACCCCCTAGAGTTTGTTCCTCTTCCTCCAATGTCAATTTCTCCTTCTTCAGATGTTGGTCATCCTCCCTTCCCTCTTATCTCTCCTCCAATCTCTCTCTCTTGCCTCTTCGGTTAAAAACAAAAAGAAACTGTCTTTAGGTTTTATTCCTAATCTTAATTGAGATTTTTAATATAAATTCGGTTATAGATGCATGTTTGGATTTCTGAAAATTGGAGAATAAAAGTTTGAGATTTTACTATGCCTTTGATGGGAATAAGTCTTTTGGCCTCTCAGGTATATAATCAATTAATTTCCTAGGTCAAGTTAACAGGAAGCAGAGGTATCCAATGGAGCCAATCAAATTAACACTATCAAAGAAAATTGGTATGTAAATGACGAAACCAGCAGCCGTAACCAACCAAAGTCTTTGTCGTACGTGTGGAATAATTTGCCTCGTCCAGTTTGGTGTATAAAATGGTTTGGGTTGGATTAGAGTTTTTCAAACGTTTCTTTCTCCGTTCAGATTATAGTTTAGATAATTTTTAAATTGAATCAAACTATAAATTATATTTTTTTTAAAATACACAGATATTGTTAAGTTTAACAAAACTTTTTAATAAATAATTAGGTATATAATTTGTTTTTTTTATATTTATTTTATCATTTTTTTCATATGTATATTATATATATTTTATATTTATTTTTACATATGTATACTATGTTTTAGAAAACTACAATTTGATTGATTTTATTAAATTATAGATATGTATTTAAAAATTAATGATTTTAAAATACTCAAACTATAAGAGTCAATGTGTTATATTATATATTAAAAACTTAATTTACCATATCTTGTATCATATTATATAATACGTCTTTTAAAAATTAAAATAATAAAATATTATAATTGATATGTCATTATTTTAAAAAATATCATAAACATTTTTAATATTTTAAAATTTTTCATATACACCCTAATGCATTATCATTTTCTCTAAAAACATGTATTAATTCATATTAATAATATGTATTATATTATATGATATATTTATTATATAATATTAATTTGATATACTTTATAATATATATTATTTTTTATCTATATATAATACAATATGTCTCATATATTTTAAGATATTAATAATTATGATTCAAATTATAATCTAAACTAGACCGAATCATATTTTGTCAGTTTGGTTTGAAAATTTTTTAAATTATTTTTTAAATTTAGTTTAAAAAATTTGTCAAACCGTATCAAACCGGATGTGCACACCCTTAGCCGTTATTTGTAAGTGTTGACAAGGCATAATTTGTCTGTTTGCAACACCTTTCTTCGAAATTAAAATCGAAAGCACATCGAGATGAGAAGAGTCTTCGCAGGCCCATACACTATGTCAAGGGGCAGGTCAACAGCAATATTTTTCTTACCTACTACTAATAAATTATTTTTTATTATTAAATAGTAAATCTAAATATGTAAAGCTTAACCTATGGGGGTTAATTATTTTTATTACTATAATTTCGTTTGAAGCAGAAGGTACTTAAACTTTTGATGGAAAATATATTTTCAAGATTCAATTGACAGTTTTGATAGAATAAGAAACTAATTTACATTCTTGCACCTTTAATGTTTGGTCAAAATTTTAAACCATTTATCTAAAAATTTCATTATTTAATAAAAACTTTAATTATTTGATAAAAATATTAAGTGTTCATTCAAATTATCTTTTTATTTTTTAATTTTAATTTTTAATTCTACTTATAATAACATTGTCAGAATTATATGAGCGTAGCTTTAATTTCTCAAAAAATGTGAAAATCCACTTCTTGACCTTAATTATTTTATTTTTTAAAATTATTATATCCTCTCACATTAACAAATTTGTCGTATCATCACTTTAAATATAAATTTGTATAAACACACTCTTACCACTCGCACTAACACCATCCACTTTACCCCAACTAATAACCCCATTCCGCCAGTCCTACAAGCCTACCCTTTCTTCCCACCAACCATCTCTTATCTTTCTATCGTATGCCTAGTCATCCAATACCACCATTTCTATTGTCCTCGTGTCATTGTAACTCTTATAGGCCTTAGATCCTTTGTTCTCACTAAAATACTAATGTTTTTTGTTGCATTCTCTCCAAAAAACTCAAATGCTCGGTGGGAAGCATCGCTTGTCGACTAAAACAGAGGAGATGGGTAGAGAAGAGAAAAAAAATCCCTAGAATGAAATGCTAACTTTTCAAATTTTGGTTGGACAAAAATTCTTTGTTTTTTAAATTAAAAGAGGGAAATGAGATAAAATTTTAATTTTTCTTTTTAATTTTTTATCCAAACTTAGTTAGAGTTTGGATAAAAAGAAATTTTAATATCATGATATTTGCTAATAATAAAAAAACATTACACAAATGATTAATAAACAAAAAAATTGCCCCTTGAAAAGAATAAAAGTTGTTATTTCCCATGACGTAATCACACAAAGAAAAAATTCATTCTCTTTATTCGAACAATGAAATTATATATACACATTTTTTATATACGAATGTGTACACATATAGATAAATCATAATATGATTAATTGATTTTAAATTAATGGTACACTCAATCATATAATGATATATCTGTATATGTGTATATATATTTATATATTAAAAGTACGCATGCATAGCATTACTCTTTGTCGAAATGTAAACTAATAAATATAGCAAATTAAAAAGAGGGGCAAGGGGCAATTTCAAAAAATTTATTCTCAAAACTTATGTTGGTAAAATTTAAAGCAGTTACAAAATGCAAAGACAAAAACAATAAATTGATAAAAAATTTTAAATTCCAAAGTAGGAAAGTATAAGCATGTTTAATATCATATACAAATTTAGAAGTTCAATTATCCAAGTTTTTTATACGCAATTAAAAGTTTTTTAGTTTTATTCTACTCTGTTTAATTTTATATACAAACACTGATATATCATTATGTGAATATATCATTGTTTAACCTAATCACTTTGTGATATAACATTGTTTATATATCAAATTGTATTTATTATTTGTACACATACTCTTATTGTTTGCTAAGAGGAAGAGTTATTAAAGTGGTTAAATATATAAATCCTCTTATTTTATTAAGTGTTTTCTTAGCTTTTTTCTGTGGCATTTAATTTAAAAATACAAGTATGTTACTGAACAAAATTACTACTTATAATATATAAGAGCAGTCAATGTTAATTTCTATGATCTATTCAAAATAGTTTAATTTTCTTTTTATCTTTTTAAAGTGATTAAATGGAATTACATGATGAAAGTTCATTCACTAAAAATATTATACTAAACATAACAATCTTCTAAACATAAGTCTTCGCAGGCCCATACGGACAGTTTATGCCAAGAAGATTCCCAAATCCAGAAAGAGCCAAGAATATATATATTAATAAAACAAGCAGAAAAAAAAAAAAAAAAACAAAAAAAGATTTTCAACCACCAACTAACTTTGAAATTTGATTAAGTTGAAATAAAATAATTGTAAATAAGGATTCATTTCATGGTAACATAATTGTAAAATAATTTAATGCGTAATACATGGTGGATTTTTTCATCACATGAATTTGACTTTAGCCAAATGATAATGAGAAGGCATTAAATACCTTGAAAAATTAGCTTGAAAAATTGTCTTTTTTTTTTTACTGAAGGGGCAGCAAAATTCATAGACAATTTTTCATATATATTTATTTATTTATTTATTTGATGTGTATCATCATATGATTGGATAATTTTGAATTAAAGATACAATAATATTCAATTATACAATGACACATATAAATATATACTTATTTATGTATTCAAAGTAGATATGTATAATATTACTTATATCATATTACAGTTACAAGATTTTATTTGTGATGGATGGACCAATTTTGCAGTACAAATTGGGTTCACTTCCATGTACAGAAAGCGAGTACGAGCTAGACCAGTTCAATTCTGTGATGATGTTCCTCACACCAAAACCTATAAATAAAATGCCAAAACATGTGCTTTCTAATTGGATTAACAGCTCCATGCTTAACTATATCATACCTAAATTCTGTCTAATTCATCATAATTTATTAATTGCTCAGGTAGTTCAAAACTGATTCAAGGGATTTCAATTAAAGGAAATCCAATAATTAGAGTAAAAAGCATGCATGCCAGCGCAAGTAAATGATGTGAAGAAGAGGAAGAGGGAGAAGAAGAAGCAGCAGCAGCTCAGGTTACTGTCATTTCACAATTGTTCTCAATCAGGGGTAGATTTTCTCCAGTGAGTCAAGCTTCCCAGATTCCACTTAAATTTTCTTCAGCTCCAACTGGATTCATTGAGAGGAGATGATCAACTTGTTTGTGGGTGACATTGTTCATTGGTTTGGGCAATAAGCAGCAGCAGGGACCCATTACCTGAGCCAACACCTGGAACTGATAAGGGTTCGGACCCCACCACAGTCCTATTAACCCCACTTCTCTAAACAAAACTTAATCATTGATGCAGTAAACCTTGAGATTCATGGCAGATATTAGAAATCACAAACCCTTCAAAAGATACAAGTAAAAAAAATTTGAATACCATCAGTGCACTGCTGTTTCATTTCTTTCACTGCACTAGTTTTCTTGCCTTTCGTCATAAAAAGAGCAATAAGGTTCAGATCTATATTCCGCTGAAATAAGTCCAACTTGAATTGGAATAAAAAATTGTAGCCTGTGTTACTGTTCACTTCTCCAATCTTTTATTATTGTTTAAATTTCTATTCAGCCCCCATACAAACCAAAAAAATTGCAGAAAGAAGATGGATCCAGACATCGTGCAAAAGAAAATTAAAATGAGGAGAAACCCAAATAAAGAAAAATCCTGGGAAATACCCATATGTTGAAAATAAGTAGTTGTTGAAGTAGAAGTAGAAGAAAGAATTCGAAAGAAGAAGAAGAAGTAGTGCTTTTCTTTCTTTTCCTTCAAACCCTAATAAGAAGCCGTACCCAATCAAACTTCACGTGTGTTTCCCATAGATCAAACTACACACAAAGAGATTAAAGGGTTGCTCTTTGTTGTTATGAGTGATGACATTTTGTATCATCTCCACCACCGTGATGGGAATGTGATCCACTTGCTTGCGACTCTGATATTCCGGTGCTGGAAATCGGTCTATACGGATGTAATCCGGTTAACATGTTCAACTGACCACCACCTCCGCCACCGCTGCTAATACTTGACCCTAATTGTTCACTGGGCAATAAGGCCAAAGGGGTTGAAAAATTCATAAAATGTAACCCACTTGACATGGTGCCTCTATACAAACCACTACTATTGACGGATGGAAATGTCCATACTGAGTCACCGCTCATAACTGGATTATTCGAATTTGTAACCATCCAAAAATTAGCCGGAATTTGACCATGACTTGCCGGAATCGCACCAGCACTTGACTGAAACAAGTAATTTCCCATTTGATTCTGTGGCGATAACTCTTGCAATTCCAGCCTTCTCTTTCTCCCTAAACCGTCCTCCGCC
Organism: Mangifera indica; assembly: GCF_011075055.1. NCBI lineage: Eukaryota > Viridiplantae > Streptophyta > Magnoliopsida > Sapindales > Anacardiaceae > Mangifera > Mangifera indica. The sequence continues at coordinate 240,652 of NC_058156.1, forward strand.
TCTAATAACTCCAAGGAATTGTTTTTATCATGATTAGACTGAAAATTGAGAAATGTTGGTGTGGTGTAATCGAGAGGAATGCCAGGAAACAAATTCCGACGTTGTTGCATAGAGAAGTTCGAGTTGTAGCTTAAAGATCTTAACTGAGATGGAACTGAGATGCTGGAGCCGGAGCTACGTAGTGATATATTAAGCGACGTGAAGTTAGCAGGGATAGTGCCAGTGCCGGTGGCGGCAATCACAGCAGGCTCAGCTTGTTGAAGCAACCACTGGATGGTTTCACCGTCCGTTTTGTGACCCAGCTCACGTGTAAGCTGAAAAACCCTAGCTGCACACAGAGCAGGCATGCGAATTCTGCGGCCACGTCCATCAACCTTGGTGTGTCTATCTTTAGTAGAGGCTCTTTTAGAAGGAGATTTTTTGGAAGTGTCAGGAGAGATTTGAAGAGTAGAAATGGGACCACGGTTAGGATGAGGTGAAGCAGATGAACAAGGTTCTTCTTTCTTTTCAAGTAGCTGCAATGGAAAGTTATGAAGATGGTGATGGTGGAGTTGATGATGATGATCATCACTGCCTCCTCCTTCCATGATAGCATCAAAGTAGTAGGTTTTTTTTCTAATGGCTTTTTATGGGGTTCTTTCTGTTCAAATTATAATATAGAAAGGATAATGAGTGGGAAAGTAATTATAAGGGTGAGCTTCAAAAAGAAGATTTTCCGGGAAAAGGAGAGAAAATGGAGGAGAAAATAAATGTTAATGAATGAGAGGGTTTCTTTTTTTTATAATTGTGGTTAGACAGACAGCCCCTTTGGTTCAGAATCCACGTGAGGTGCTCTTTTTATCATTCAAACCATAAAGACAATGGTGGCCAAGATGGACCCAATCCCAAGTCAAAAAATTGAGAGATTTATAAAGGAAAGGTTATCGTTCGGGTCCTATCGTCATTCAGGTAATCATTTCATTTTGCCTTTCTCCTTTGCCTTTTGTTTTGCAGCTTGCTCGGAGGCTTTGGAATTCCTCTTGCCTTTGCCTTTGGGTACCTAATTATAAATTTAATGTTAGGAATCCCAAATTAATTGGGAATTAATTGGTTTCAGTATATGAATGTGAAGAGAGGGTCAGAAACCAATCCCATAGGTATTCCGTATCATATAATGTCAACTCCAACTTTGCCCATCGTGGATGTGGTTTATTTTACTTCCTTTAGGATGTGTAAACTCATGTTTGATCTGGACTTGAGAGTGGATTTGCTGTAAGTAGTGGTAGACCGACGACCCCATGTGTAATTAGGGGAGGATTGTTGGGATTCCCATATTAAATGGGAATTGAAACCTTTATACAATTTACATGACAAGAGGTGTAGGAGATAATATAAATACATAATTGTATATTAAAACATTAGCACAATAAATCTAGACAAATTTGGTTGTTAAAAAAAAAAAGGGCAATTGGGTGCTCCCAACTTAATAATAGGAAGTGAATGCTATCCTATATGTATGAAATAATCTTGGTACTTACACTGAAATGTGATCCCGTAATTGCATAAGATTAAGTTGACATATTTGGGAGATCATTGAAACGGTTTAATTTGTCAACTCTCACTCTTCCTATTATTTTTAGATTCGTATTTTAACTTAACTCGTTTGTAGATAAAATGGTCAACTAATATTTTGTATAACCTGTTCTCTCTTTTAATATTGTTTTCATGAGTTTGAATAATGTATATTCTAACCAAACAATATTATCTGTTAAGTTTTGCAGATTATTTTGGATCATATGAATCTCATAGTTGAGCCCAAAATCCCATTTAAATCACCTTATTATTTATAGGTTTTAAATGATTTAGTCCCTTCACTTGTCTACTTCCTCATCTTTTGTTTCAATTCACTTCCTATGCAAGTAAATTACTCTTTGGTGTTGCTTCATGAGTTTCTTCAAATGAATACTTTTTTATTTTTTATTTTATTGTTCAAAGGAAAATTATTCCTAGTCTTCTTATTCGGTGGATTGATCAATTTAATGGACAGACATTTTCTTATTCTGCATTTGGTAAGGAGTACGTTGTTCAGTTAAATGATTGTGTCAATGGTTTGTCTGATTTAATGGTATGTCTGATCACACTTGTACATCAATTTAGATACATTTGATCTTGTGTTGTACAAATTAAATTGATTGAATCAGTAACCCACATAAATATCCATTTGAAAAGTACAATATATGATAATAATTTAAATTAGGGAGTTATAAACTTCAATTTCCCTCCTATATGCAGGTGTGATCTGGGGTGGATTCGAGTTAGTCAAACCCATACTTACTAAGGTTAGTTCGAGCCCGGTAAGAATTTGGAACAAACGAGTTCATATTAAAGTTCAAATTATGAACAATATGATATTAGAGAAGATTACAAGTCATGGTTGAAGAAGAAGAAAAACCACTAATGAGTCACCGAACTTAAGCTTCAATTTAATCTGCTTGTTGGAACTGAACATAAATTCACTTTGTACTCTGAAGGGTTACTCTTCTCTCTCTCTCTCTCTCTCCTTCCGTTTAAGGGATGAAAAAACAAGTGAGAATAGAAATTATTCTTCTCTGAATGGGTGTCAGATCTACCAGTTCCAGGCACGAAGATGCATGGAAGGGCAACAAGGTTCAGCTTTTCTCATCATTGTGAGAAAAATAATGTTAAAAATGATTTGAACCAGACCTGCATGTAATCGTGATTAAGGTTGAGTGTTGAAAGATGAACAATCTACGTGCATGGGGCGTTAGGTGGCGACAGCATACAGAGACCGATAGTTTCTGTTTTGGTGTCATGCAAGTTGATTGTGGACCTCATCCATCCACCCATCCATTCGCTCAAATTTGGTTGCCATTTCTCAGACCACATCTCATTGCTCTTATGTCTTCCGATACCAAAAAGCCACTGAATTAATGAAGAAGACAGCTTACCATCCTATATGCCCAACACCTCATGGTTCAACATAATTCATCCAATACAGTCCACCGGATTTGACATTAGTTTCCGATTTTGCCAGTCTGAGTAAATATAGCCATCAATCAGTGCCCCCTAATATCCATAAATCCTTTTGGATTATGATATATACATATGTGTGTGAATAAGATGCCCAAGCATCTTTACACCACATAGTTTAACTGTGGTTTTTCCTCATTGTTGGAGCTTCAAACAAAATTAAAAAGAACAAAAATAGTTTAACTGGGTTTTTCCTCATTGGTGGAGCTTCAAACAAAATTAAAAAGAACAAAAACACCACCAGCTGACAAGCATATCCCAAAGGGAAGGGAACCCACAAAAATAAACTTACCAGGAAAACATGATAGAAGGGCCTTTAAAATTAAATAACAGTGAACCATGGCCTGTTGACTATGGATGTTGCTTACACAATAAAGAAAACTATCATGAAAAAAGTCAAAGTTGGTCACCCTCCCCATCACTTTACTAGAGAAACCACTAGAGACAAATTTACAATATGTTGGTACCCAAGCAAAGAAAGCTCATACAAGTGACTGTTTGATTCGACTGAAGATTAACTCAGTCGTCATCCTCGTCACCATCTTCATCATCATCATCTTCTAGATCATCCTCATCATCATCAGAGTCATTGTCTTCTTTTCCCTGTCAATCGATGGAACCCAGAAATCAACAAGGATAATTGTCTGTAATTCAACAAGTTTCCCTCACAGAGGTATAGGGCCTCAAAAGTTATTCTTTGTATGCAACACAAGATTGCACTGTTCCAATGTTACAAGAGATAAACTTCACTTACACCATTATAGAGATTTATAGAGGCATAATTTCTTTAGGCCTAATTGGAGCTCTATACCTAAAGCCCATCTAAAATACTAAACTCAAAAATACATCACATGGATACAGATATCTTTAAGCTTTGATTTTTACTTTGAAAACCAGAGATCAGTAACATGGCTTAACGATTCAGATTAGTAACATGTACCAATTAAACCTAATTTCTTAATGGAGAGATGTTTTAAGATTGAAAAAGGTCCATATTTCTACCTCACTTTCAGTTCTTAATTCTTCAATAACTTGTTAAAGTGCTACAAACATACACTCAATGATGCTAGAAAATATGAATTGAACTTGATAAACAATGAGAACCAGGCTTTATTTAATCTGTTTAAAAAAATGAAAGTGAAGAACTATGAACACTGACTCATAATAAGGCAATACACCAGGCATCTTCAAATGGAAATTCAGGGGAAAAAAGCACTGGTAATATCTTCTTGCTATTCCTATTTTATTCAAAGAGACTTTTCATTTACCTCTTCATCGGCTTCATCCCCTTCAAACTCTTCATCGGCTTCCTAAAACACATAAATTACAATTAGAGAGGGAAGCAGAACAAAATTTCAGGTCGTAATCAAACTTCAAATAACACAAAGGAAAAGGGGAAAAATTGCCCTTAGGAAAGAAAAGAATGTACATTGTTGAAATAATTAAGAGGATTGGGCCATAAATCCTCTTTGATGATCTCTGCAACCTGCAATTTTAGAGGAAACACAAACTCAATTCAAGAATCTCTATAATCAATATAAACATTTGTCATGGATCTCTACAATCAATTTGTAGACGGTGATGGAACTTACATCATCATGCATGCCGTCCATGGTCTCCTTCTCCTGAGTATCACTAAACCAGCTAAAGAAACTGCATCCACAGTTGCAATATCAAAGGTAAGATGCTGAGTACAGATGTGCAAATGTCAAATTCAGAATGTAAAGGTTTGACAAAAGAGATACCAAAGTTATGTATATTCGACAAGAAGAATGTTGCCAATGCACAGCATTCTTAGCTTGACACATACTTTGAAAGCATGTTCTCAATGCACACCATGCCACAGTTATTTCTAGCTTTAAAATTCAATTTACCCATATAAACAAATGAGATATAATAGAAAGATAGACAATAAAAACAATATTTCTTCTCCACAGAAGTGCATGACCAATAAAGCCTATTATTCCATCAACATTAGGTTTATTGATGAAAACATAACCTTAGACAAACATTAAAACCTTGATAACAAATAGTACATACTACATAACTAGTACATTCATTAAGTTAAGGAATGTACTCATCCATCAATGTTCAAGTAACTGAGAAACACAGAAACCTAATCAGACCATTAAGTTAATATCTTAAACCCCTAGCAAACTATTCTCTGCCACATAAAACATTTCTAAAAACTTTGAAATCGCCAAATCAGAAGAGTAATCATCCTTCATCAAACTTACTAAATTCCAATTATAGAAGCAACTAATTACACATGGTTGAATATGTCTTGAGAATGAATCCTTAATGCAGGAAAAACAAACAGAAACTAGAACAATGAAATAGAAGTTCTGAATTAAAAATAATTGCCAATGAATAATAATCCAACCTTTCTTCAGCAAATGGCCGCTTGTTTCCTTTCTTCTCATGATTAACTCCATTTGGTAAACCCTTTATACAGAAGGAGCATAATCAAATCAAAATCAGAGCAGAACAACAAAAACACTTTTCAGAAAGCACTGAACAGAAAAAACACTCACCATTCCTTCTTTCCACTTGATTGTTGTAGCAGTAATTTTCACTGAACCTTCATCATCAAGGAAGGTGAAAGTCTTAGTAAGTTTGGTATCCTCAAAATAAGGATTAGGGTTGAAGTTCTGAGGAAAAAAAAAAACAGATAAAAACACATCAGTACATCCAGCAATCAAGAAAGTGCATGAATTGACATTGCTACAATATAAGCTAACTCAAAAGGTGAGTGTTTAATTGTTCGCAAAGTTAAGAAGGATAGTAGAAAGAAACTCACAAATGTAATAGAGTATCCTGATTTGACATCTTTAAAATCCTCCACCTCCAGAGAGCTCAAGTGCCTAAATATCTATCCAGGTAAAAAAGGTAATGGAAGAAAAATTAAAATTCTTTAGCAGAAGTACAAATCATTGAAGAAATAGACAATTACTTTTCAGGCATCATGGTTAAAAGCTAATGTGCTCAAATAAGTCTAAGAACATAATAGTAATTCAACTTCTTAAGATAACAAAAACCGAAGCCGAAAAATAAAAATTGCAAAAATGCAACATCAATTCATAAGAGAGCAACATTCAAACCTTTTGATCCTCTTCACTCAAAAGTTCACCAAGAGCCGGATGACTAATAAACTGCATAGAGTGAGAAGCAAGTCAGTCAAGCACAACAAACTTTTTATCATGACAGTAAATGAGTTATAGTTCTCCCCAAGTGAAAAAAAAAAATAAGAACAAACTACTCACAGCAGTTAACCAGAAGTCAGGAATGGATTTAATGATGTCATTCCGCTTATCATAGACTGGCTTGCGTATCTCACTATATTTCTGCTCCACCTCTAAAACTTTCTCACTTGCCTCTTCATTGATCTAGATAATGACAGAAAAAAGAAACATTTATAAGATTAAAATTTAAATAGTAATTTTGTGAGTGAATATGTTCATACTCAAAACACATTCCTATAGAAATGGATGTTAACCTGAAGTAAATTGAAACTTCAGGCAATTAAACATATGACAGTCGAGAATGAATAAATGCGATCAATTAGCATGAATCAATCAAAACGTTTTCAGCCATATTATGACATAAACAAAAACCCACTACTGTTTAGGCTTAATGCATCCTAGATGACCAAATCAAATCCACACTCTTGTGTATAATGCAGCAGTTATACATCTTTTCCTCTCAGCACTGCCTAGAAACGTCAAATCAATTTATTTCACAGGCCCTCTAAAAAAGAACTGGCATAGCTAGGCACTTCAAATTATGCTCAAATAAAATAATTTTGTTTCATTCTGATTCACTGAGCGGTTTCATCGGTAAAAAAGTAACTTATAGATCAATCACAAACAAGGCAGAAAGAACCATATACATCTGACGGATAACAAATAAAATGTAAAACAGCAACACATTCAAATAAAATTTCAGAAAAGAAGAAACCAAAACAGTAGCATACTTAAAAAAAAAAACATAAACAGGGGAAAAAAAACAAACGTTAGCATATTTTTGCAAACATATAACCTTTTCAAGCTCATCCTGGATCTCCTGAAGCTTCTCGATGGAAAGAACAAGTTCTGAGTCGATTTGCTCGGCGTTTTCTTCTTCTAGTCTGGTCTTCTTGCTCTGGTCTGCCACCATGCTTTTCTTGGTAGCTAATAACAAAAAAACCTAACTCTAAATCCCCCTCCCGCTCTCTATGACTGTCTAAAACCCTAGTGGGTTTGCTTCACTTTACTCTCCCTTGCCTTTGTACGTGGGTGGAATGAGAAAGTGGACTGAAAAAGTACAAATGGGTCAGGGCTTTGGAAGTTTATATAAGTTATGTGACAGTTTCAGGCAAGTGCAAAGATTCAACCAACCAAAACCTGACAACTGTGAAATAAAGGATAGTATTGTCATCATTGATTCTAAATTAGGGATATTTGAGTAATTTAAATTTGAGATTCTCTTAACATTGGGCAGTATGCCTTTTTTAACCCTTCGAACTTCAAACGGATGAAGTGAAGTAAATTCAAATAAATATCAATTTAAATTCAGTTTTAAGATAAAATGACAAGCTGAAATTGGCTCGAATAGTGAATTATAATATCAAATAAATAAAATTATTGGAAAATAACAAAAATTATCAAAAAAGAAGCAAAAGAAAAAGAGCTGTTGGAGAATGAGAACTATTAAATTAAAATTTTAATTTAAGTTTAATTTATTCAAATTAAATATAAATTCGAACTCTAACTAGTTTAACTCGAGTTCTAACCCTAGGCCGGAATTTGTTGGGAAATGTATAGTGTTAAAAAAGAAGGGCATGCATGAAATTTGACTAAACTTGGGTTTTGCCAATTGGGCTTTAAGAGATATCAATTAGGCTATTACTGATAAGATGCATTCTTCAATTGGTGAGAGGGGCCAATCACAATTATTACATTTTAATATTTAAAGCATTTTATTTAAAATCAATCCAACTCTGTTGGCTCCTTCACAATATTTTCAAGATTTGTGGTTTCATGTAGGGAAAAAGACAATTTTCCATTCAAATTTTAGGTTATTTTCAAATTTATACTTATAAAAGATAAAAAACTCTAACTCTCACTCATACTCAAACTATTGTCCAAAATTTCAGTTAAAGATAAGGATAAAATTATCGTTTTACTTATAAACTTTAAAATATTATCATTTACCCCCTCTAGGTTTTAAAAATTAACACCTCAACTCATCTTCAAAGTTTGAAAAGTTTAGATTTTATCCCTAGGGTTTGCTTCCTTCTCTGACCACCACCGACAACAAACGTATTCTATCGATCTCTCATTTTCGACTACAAAGGACGACCTTTTATTGTCCAAATCTAAATAATGAAGCATCATCCAGATCTAAAAAAACAAACGAAAGACGACGTGACAAAGTGTCATCCTTTGTCGTCTGGGGTGGTACGACGAAGAGATCTTTGTCTCTTTGTCGCATCGTGGGACGAGGAGATAGAGATCTTTTTATCGCACCAAGAGAAAGAAAAGGTCGGAGATGACATTGAATGATAAAGTTGAAGAATGGGGGTGAAACTACTATTTTGAAAATTATGGGGGGCAACTAAGTTTTAAAAAATATGAAAACCCTAGGTTTGGGAGTGAAAATGTTACTTTTTAAAGTTTAAAAACTTTAAGTAAAGGTGAAATGTTAGTTTCTAAAACCTGGGGGGGCGCAGGGAGTAATAAACTTTATAACTTTTTAGTATAAATAGTAAAATAACTATTTTGCCCCTCCCTTTAACAGAAAAAATTAACAGGAGTTTGGCTATGGGTGAAAGTTGGGGTTTTTCATCTCCCGGGATATAGGTTTGAGATTAGTCTAAAATTTGGGTGGGAAATAGTCTTTTTCCTTTTAATGTATTACATCAAAAGTAGAGATTTTATGTAGTTTAATTATGGCAATAACACTTATTCCCGCCTAAGTTTTAGTACATTTCCAAACACTTACCTAAAGCGTTTCAAAAATCCAAATATCTATATATCATCTAATTTTTGTTAAATTTTTTAGTTAGTTATAAGAGTAAAACTATTATTTTACCATTAATATTAAAATTAATAGAATTACGTCTCATTTTCCCCCGTTAGTTTAAAAAACTAACAAATTCTCTTACTTAAAAGTTTGAAAACTTGCAATTTTTCTCCTAAAGTTTGATTTTTTCAAATCTAGAGATTATTCTGGGAAGGTTGTCAACCAACCTTCCCACCACCTTCCTCCTTAATGGTTTTCTAGCGTGGGAACCACCAAAAAGCTAGTCAAATGGGCAGCAACATCACACAGATTTGTGCTATGTCCAGTTGTCTATGTGATGTCCAACCGTTTGTGCGACGTTCAATAGTTTGTGCATCAACCGATGACACACATGTCTATATGTCATCTAATGGACACATAGACAATCAAACGTCCTATAGAGCTATGCATCATTTGTGCAATGTCGCCAACCATTTCAATTAGCTTTTTGGTGGTTTCCACAGTAAGAAACCATTGAGGAGGACGGTGGTGGAAAGGCCAGCCGAGGGCCTTCTCAGAGTGATTATCGAATTTGAAAAAATCAAACCCTAGGGAGAGAATTGTAAGTTTTCAAACTTTTGAGTAAAAAAAAAAATTATTAATTTTTTAAACTAAGATAAGAAAATGAAATATAATTTTATTAATTTTAATATTAATACTAAAATGATATTTTTACTCTTATAATTAACTAAAAAAATTTAATAAAAATGATAAATAGATATTTAAATTTTTAAAATCCTACAGATAAATATACGAAAAAGCGTTAAAACTTGGTTGGGAACAAGTCCTTTGGCCATTAATTATTGATTAGTATCCATCTTAGCTCTCTCTTCATTTTGCATTGATGGCTTAACTATTGCAAATACTTCACAAGACAGATTTTATATAGTTTAGCTATAATAACATATTATTTAATAATTTAAGATTGTAAAATTATATATAAATCTTTTATTATATTTAGGTTTAATTCTCTGTTCTCAACCCTCCGCAATGGTGTTGCCCCATTAACTCATAATTGTTTATTAGATAATGAGATTTAGAGGTGTGTGTAGTCCAATTTGATACAATTTGAATATTTTTTTAAATTAAATTATATATATAGATACAGAGAAAATAATAAAACAAATATTAAAAAAAAAAACAAATTATACCCACAAACCCCCTTGACCCGGGTTGCAATTATGCCTGACAATGACACAATGTGATGGATGGGATAAGAGCCTAAAAAATAGTATTTGTGGAAAAGAAAAGAGAAGAAGAACAGATGGGATCCACCTGGGCTAGAAGATGGTTATAGAATTGAATGTAGCTACCAAACTTGCTCATGGGCATGTATTATCACGAGAACGACATCCCTAAACAGTTCTCATTGTCTTATTTATAGCGCTGCTGAAAGTTGCCATCATTCATTAATTTCCACTGAAATTAAGATAAAAACTAGACTCCGCAATGCTTGCTTGAACTTGTGGCGCTGCTTGACATCCACATGGAGATTGTTGTTTCAAAGTGTGACTCGACTCGAATTCAATAAGTGGTGGTTTGAAATGTGAATTTCCAATGAGTTACGTGCCATCAACCCAATCCCTAAGCCTATCACTAATCTCATATGGGGTGTTGAACTTCTCCGAATACAATTAAGTAAATGCAACAGTTATGACCTTGTTCACTTGATTTAGTCGAACAAAACGGGTATAACCAATGATGAAGCAAGATGACCTGTGTGAGAGGTGCAACCAATAAGTGGCAAGCCTGACTTTGAGCAACCATGGAAATCTAGTCGAAGAAGAGGCATAATACTCATGTCAAGTATCTCGTACTAAGGTGTATACAAAAAAGTTGCACAAGTGTAAGACAGAAATGAGAGCACAGTGTTTGCCAATGACATAAAAGATTCTTAAGCTTAATTGCATTATTATCTAAAAATTCAAAGTGAAAAGAAAATTTTCAGCTCGGTTTTCACCGAATCACCGTCCATTACACTGTGTTGCTTCATGTAAACAGAAAGTATAGCTTCACCTTCCCATAGGTAAAGCCATTTTTTGCTAATGGGAAATCAAACCTTGCATCAGTGTCAGCTTGTAGCTTCCTCACTGGCATGTGGGTGACTGGCCTGTGAGGCTCTTGTGGATGAAACTTGTTCTTCTCAGTTCTGTAAGCGTCTTAAGCAACTAACTGCTTTATGACTCTTGCAATCCAGTAGTTTGATTGAACAGCCAGTTTTCGCCTCTATCTCCGTGGCAACTTTACTTGCACCAGAAGTGGTTCTAAAATTTTCTGAGAGCATTGTTTCATCATAATCTGATATAGCTGAGAAATCAGCAGCACTCGCACTGACAACACTCTGCTCAAGGCTAGTCTCACTTGGCGCATAAGGAGTCTGACACATGCAGCCAGAGACACCATCAGATGTTCCCCTTGTGAAGAATGCCTGTCCACTGCCCGGTATGTTCTCTAATTCAAAAAGATCAGAACTATCATCACTCTCTATATCTTCATACTCTTGACTCCTCATTGAAGATGTTGGGAGCTTTGGGTTCTTTGGAGTTGCATCACAACTTGACAAAGACAATTTTCTCTCGAGACTCATTTCTATCACTTCCTTGTTCAGCTTATGTGAACCAAACACCTCTAGCGATTTTTGTGACTCTTCAATGGTTTTCTTCTTTTCCAACTGTCTTTTAATGGCCAGGTTTTGAACTGGTTTATGGAACTCATCTTTCACCTTCAATCTTGGCTGTAGCTTTATTCCATTCAACATGATAGGACTGTGAACAATTTGAGTAGCTTCTTTTCTGTGTTCTCTTCCCTGAATTGCCACTACATGCTCAACACTTGAACTCACATAAACTGATTTCTTACCAGAACAAGATCCATGGCAGCTAAGACCAGCAAGAAAACCACTCTTTCCATGTACCCTTTTTGGCTTACTTTGAGCTCGAGGTAGGCTTGTCTGATATGATGGCAATGGAGCAGTTTGGCCATTCAAATTTGCTTCAGAAATTACACCTGCTGTACCTGGCTTGCTCTTCGTTTTAGCATGGAGAAGTTCAACCTGGTTTGGTTTCCGGTAGCCATGAGCAGTTGCAGTATCTACAGTAATTGGACCATTATCTAATCTCACATTGCAGTATTTCTGAGCTTCAAAGATGCCAATTTCAGCTTCCTTGGACTTGCTTCTCTCCAAGCTTATTGAAGATGGAATGTCTGGGCTTGAAGTGATAGAATGATGCTGATACTGAACTGATTCTGTAATCTTTTGTATGAATTTATCTTCTGCTATGCCAGAAAATAAGACCTCAACAAGATCATTACTGTTCCTTCCACTGTCCATAATTATGGCTTAACTTACAAGAAGCCACACCACCAGATTTTTGATGCTGAGAAACTTGAGATGACAATCAAGAAATTTTTGAATCTAATACTTATGAACCTAGAACAAACACAACTTTTAGTTCTGAACCGACACAACTTTTGATTCTGAATAGACACAACTTTTGTCTCTAAACGGACACAACTTTAGATTCTGAATTAACTAAAAGCTATATTGGTTCTGAACAGATACAACTGTTAAAAATGAACAGTTACTACCACACCCAACAGTTGTATCTTGGTTTGTTCCAAAATAGATAAATATAATATTAAATCAGCTCACCTCCTGTCTAAATAATATCATTAGAACATACATATACATGTGTGTGTGAGAACCTTTCAAAGTGGGATTTTGGGTTTTATTCATTTCAAAATACAAAAACAATCTTACTATATATTCCTAACACAAACACAGAAAGGTGCAAATAACTTAAAGAAAAAACTTTTGATACTGAGGCTTGAAGATCATTTGGCTTCCTATGAGTAAATTTGTAGGGCTGCATGTCCAGTGATAGGAGTACAAGGTCCTACATGCTTGAAAGCAAGCCATCTTTTTTTTTTTTCTCCTCACTTGAAGAAGTCCCATGTGGTTTTCATTCTCTAACAAAATTTCATTATGAGATTTTATTATAAAAACAGGATCTTGCCAGCGCCTGAAGTATGAATCTTTATAAAATAATATATCCTACCTAGATATTCTATATCTACCTTCAAAAACACAATCAGATCAAAATTAAATGCAGTAGAAGCCATGCTACTGGGCCACTACTGCCGGAGAGACCTATGGTTAACTTCAGTAAAAATTGTTCCCCTGTGGAATCATACCACATCATTTCTCATTTCTCTCAGAGGATGCAGTACTGTTTTCTCCTGCAACCCAGTACTCCTTGACAGCAAATAATATCTTTATGGAGGCGAGAGGGCCATTCTCATGATCAACCATTTTTGTCTTCCACCTCATTGCTTTCACTAGATTCTTCACTTTAGTTAGCACATCCACTTGGTCACGAAATATGACTGCTCCTTCGGGCCGCAAAATTCTATCCATTTCCAGAAGAATATCTTCAGCATTACACCTGCACCAGTTGCATGCAAATATAGGAACCTTAAAAAAAATCTAACCAGCCACAAAAGAACAAAGAGAAAAAGATAAGCTCGTGAAAGTAATTTTGGCTACTTTCAAGGGTCTAGGTAGTTCTGAATGCATAGCATATGTTAACCAATTCTGTGTTCTGCCAATATGCCATGATATTAAATTGATTTGACTTCAATGTTTAATTTCCTTGTGTTATGATGATTAACACTAAATCATTCATTTCAATCAGAAAGAAGATGCTGTCTCAATAAAAGACTTACTTATCCTTATACAAGCTGAAAACATCACTTGCATGAATAAGGTCATATGTCCTGGGGTATGTGGAGAATGCTTCACACCTAGCAAAAGATAAAGTCAATTAACTATCAAAAGAAAAAACAATATTGATGAAAACAAAATAGTGAAAATCCAAGATGCCATAATCTTAAACAGAAATGTTGACTATAGTGGCCATTTATCATGACAATCAGAAATGTCGACTACCAATAGTACAATCATCCAAATCAGCTAAATACAGGTAAAGGCCGAATTAGAAAAGAAAGCCATTACTACCCCAAATCAGCCAAATGTTAATAGCATAAGAAGTAACTATGATCGTGAATTTCCTCCTGGAAAACTTTCTAGAATGACAAAAGCTCAAGCAAGTGTGGCTAGTGACCAAAGAATTTCATCAATGATGAGATAAATAACCCAAAAGATAACAAAATGATCAAAGTAAATATGAAAACTGTGAAAATCAAGGAAAAATCATATCAAAGTGCCAAATTAACAGTTGCCAGCCCCGGAAAAATATTTTTCTTGTATTTTTATCCTTTGACAGTTTAGTGTGAATCTGTCAGAATGAAACATTTTCTTCTTTCCAAAAGAAACAGATGTTGTGGGTTGAAAGAAATGCATGCTTCAATTAGATTAAAACAAGGCCTTTATGAGAGGCAGAATGGTACGAATAGGACTAGTACATAGTTGGCAAACATTAAAAAAAAAAAAAAAATACAAAGGTCATCCAGATGAACAAAATCAGGCCATATCATGTCATTCACATCCCTTGGAAACCCAAATAGTCCGCAAGAACCACACAAGTAGTGCAATGGAAAAAAAAATATGGTCCTTGTTCTTTATAAGTTACCAATCATGATATATGCCAATCAATCCCCGCTCATAAATAACACCAAGAGTGTCCTTCTCAGCTATTGTAGGCATAACATTCATAACCCACAATTTGGGAGATTCAATGGCTGCGGCAAAACTTCCTAAACCAGCATTCATATCCATTATGTTGCGATACCTCCCTGAATCAAGGATTTTGTTAACCCTCTTGTAAGCATTTACATGCTTCTTCCACAACCAATTGTCCTCCTTGTATACCTCAGCAGATACTCCTGGAATAGATCCACTATTATTCTGAATGGAACAGCATTGAGTCTTTCAGGAAATGGTATCCATTGTGCCCCAGCAACTTCATCTTGCCCGGTAGTCTCAGGAAAAGGAGTCAAACAACTCTCAATCTTCTTATACCTACACAACAGCAGAACATTGATATGCAACAAAACAGAACATACTCTGAAGCAAGGTAAGGAATCACAATATATAAACTAATTGATCTCCATATCCTCCCAAGTAAGTTGAAATCCTTTACCACGAATGTACACATAAATGAAATCCAAGAAATGGTAGGCCTTAAATCAGATCATTACTTGGTTCCACCAAGTGGCTAACAAGACTTGAACCCAATTCTCCTATAATTGTCCCAGGATTGAATCCATTTTCATAATAGCTGGGTTCATGCAGTGTCTCTTGGAAACAGATGCAATTAGTCAATAAACGTCTGTGAGGCAAATAAAGTAATTACCAGACATTTTCTGCATTCGTGGGGTGACACATGGTAGGTTGATAATCTTTTTCCTGGCAATTTGCGTAATTTTTTCTTTTTTGCCAGATGGCAGTTTCACCCTTTTCATACTTCTTTTCCCAGCAAAGAAGTTCAGCAATCTCTTCAATCTTTCTTTGTTCCACCTCAAGCTCCTCTTTAGGGCGTTTCCATGCTTGGAAATTAGTCCTCCAACTAATGGGAGGACCAGAAAGCACCCAGTAACCACCTGGTCTAAGAACTCGATCAACTTCCATCATGTACATTCCATCTGCAGAAAGAATTCCCATCCATGTGTTAAAAATCCCTAAAATTAACAGTATTTATGAATCAAATAACAATAATTGCACATGGCTCTTCATTGAATTACTGTGTATTCCACTTTTCAGCTTCGGTTTGCATATAAACTGCCTTATCTATTAATCTGTAAAAGTTATAGTACTCACTATTTGAACTCCAAGGAATCAAGCATCGAGAACAATGAGCCATGTCAAAAGCCCTAGAAGGATACGGTAGCTTTATAGTTCCAAGGACACCAATAACTGCAGGTACACCTCTTTCCAAAGCAAATTGAACCTGTGCTTCATGAGAGTCTCTTGGTGCAAATGACATTGTTATAACATTTTTTTTAAATAGGTATGCACCCAGCTTGCAACCTACTCACCAACCATAAATCAGTTGAAGTAAATGAAACGCTGAATCCATTAATTGTATATTAACTTCACAGACTAAAAATGAGCAAAAGATAAAAGTGGAAAAACAATAAATTCTAAAATCGGAAGAACAGGTCCATAACTATGCAAATTATTCTAATAAGAAAATCATAAATAAAAGACAAATTAATAAAAGGTGTAAAATCCCAACAAGGAAACATGTGTATCTGTGCTGAAGTGAACAACCTTGTTTATAGAATTGAACTTACCCCACATCCAGTATCAAGAGCTGTTCTAACCATCCTATTATCCATTGGGATCACAGATGCAAGTTCATTTATATATGCATCTGCCCCATGAGGAAACTGTGTTCCTCCACCAGGAAATTTAAATATATTGCCTTCATACTGAATCCAGTTCTGAACAGCCTTCTCAACTGTCAAGCTCTTATAAGGTGCATTTGCGTAGGTTACATAGTCACGACTCTTTGGCCAAGGAAATGGAGTTGAATATCCTTTGGGAGCCGGAATAAGACAATTTAACTTCTCTTGTTTAGGAGGACAATGCCGTTCCCTGTAGTTCATGTTTTCCCGGGGAAATGTCATTGCCCTCATTTGATCATGACAGGGTGTGTAATCAGTGTATTGTTCATCACATGGCTTGAAATCCTGGACCATAGATTTTGAATCACCTGTTGCCTCATCATCTCCATCATGATGAGTTTCATAATTCAGATTGTTGAGAATACCACAATCTGTCTGTCTGGTGATATCTATAGCAATTTTGTCACCTTTCCCAAAACCACTTCGCTGCCATGCACCCAGGATATAGAAGAAACAACATAACCCAAATATAATGAACAATGACAGCGAGCTCCCCCTAGTTCTACTGTCTCCTGAGTTTCCTTTACTTGCCACTGTGTATCTGAAATTTTTTTTAATTAAATAATCCCAAAAAGTACGTCAAAGTAAATGACTATAGACATGTGTATAATTCTAACATGCACAGGTAAACGAAATCTCAAGATTCAGTACAAGGATGAATGTTTATACAAAAATGACTACATCAAAATCTCGAAACTCTAATTTTGAAAAACAATTGCAATGTGTCAAGTCAAGAAACCACTCTCTTTCAAAACATCATAACAAGACAATTATTCAATCTTTCGGCATATATAGCATGAATCGATTCACATATGGCTAATCAAATGAGAAAAAAATACATCTTTCCCTCCATTTTAACAATCAAACATGAATCCCATCTCTATAGAATCCTAAGCTAAGATTTCAATGTCACCCGATGATGATTTTAAGATTCTGAAAATGAATAATGCTATTATTCCAAGAATAAAAAAACAACCTTTGAAACTAATCACTGCAAATGTTCAAGATGTAAACCACTCAAACATGGCATAACTGTAAATAAGTCAAGCTCTGCTGTCGATTTTTTATACACAAAGCCAGAATTAAAAAGAAACAAGAAAATAAAATTCCACTTGCATGGAAATGAAATGAAGCTTTGAAAATCGATTCAATTGATGAAGAAGAAATCAAGACATTGATGATGAAAAACGATTCAATAGATCTAAATTAATATTTGAAAAAACTCTTACTTGTTGTAACGAGAAGAGAAATCAAGACATTGATGATGAAAATGAATCAAAATTCTTAGCGCGAAGAAGCAGAGAGTTGGTTGAAAGGTACGATGTTGATGCTGCTTCTTCCAATCAGGAAACGCCACGTAACTTAGAAGTTAATCACCATTGCCCACCCAAAATTTAGCCTGAGATCATTTTTACCAATTAAATATAAAAATTACACTTTCCCACCCAGAACCTAGGAGTGAGTATACACACCGGTATGAACCGGAACTAGTGATGGCATCGGGAAAGGGTGGGGAGGGGATCTAGTTCTGTCTTCAGCTCATCCTCATTATAGAGATGAAAATGATTTATCGTCTTCTCCATGTGAATAATAATCTCCTCCCCATCCTCTCCGTTCTTGCCCCAGTGCCCGTTTTTATCTTAATTCCTATAAAAAAAGAAAATTTATTTCTCATATCCTATAAAAATAATATAAATATATTAAATAATAAAATTAATTAAAATTAAAACCAATTTATTATTTTAAATATCACAAATATTATATATTAACTACTTTAATATGTATAACAAAAATATAAATAAATTTCAAAAACATAAATAATATAAAAAGTATAAAGATATGTTAGTATTTTAAGTAAAGATATTAATATAAATGGATAGAAATAGAGACGAGGGCAAGACGGTAATATATATATATCTTCGTTTTCGATTGTAAAGATTTTTTTTGTTCATATTTTCATCCCTTATTATATTTTTATCAAAAAATCTTTTTTGTTAGGATTAAAAAGCCTAAATTCAGACTAAAATTCTCATTTCTAGCTGAAATACCCAAATACACTATGTTTCAATTTTGGCTTCTACCTCGAATTTGTTTTTCAAAAACCGACCCGAGAACTAGATCCAAGACCATTTTAATTTATTCTACAAACAAAGTAATTTTGTTCACCGATCGTAATCTTTAATCCATATTTCTGAATCCTCTCACGTAAACCAATAACTGTAAATTTTCTTGACTTTCGCCTGTAATACATGAACCCGATTTCTTGCCCTTTGCCCTAGACTCAAGTTCTCGGCTTTTGTAAACCAACTTCATTCAACTCAACAATTTCTCGAATTTCTACCGAGAAACATGATAGTGGCTCTAATACCAATTTTGATAGGTATCCGGTTCTTCTCTTCGTTCTGGTACTACAGCCGAAACAGTCTCCTCTCCACACAATTTTCCTTACGGAGGAAATTGACATGATAACACCAACAGGAACACAAAAATCTCCGAGTAATGAATGATTTATTATTATGAGGCTGAAGCTGCCCAAGCTTCAGTAAACTCATTGGGCCGAACAGATTAAAGCCAACTTTAGCAAATTAATGGGCCTACATTGAATTTTAATTAATTTTAATAAACGATACAAAAAATAAAATAATACATATAAATTATAATAATAAATCAAAATATAAATTTAGAGTTTAAAAAGTTAATTTTATATGTGAAGTGTTGAATTTAGGGTGGAATTCCATTTGAACTATTCAAATTCGGTGTGTTAAGTTTAAGCCAAAGATTGAACTCGTTTTAAAATAAATCGAATTCAATTCGATTTGAACATTTGAATTCAAACTTAATTTAAATTAAATTATTTTCAAACTGAATTTAAAACTTAACTCGTAAATTTTGACATGATATTTAATTAGACCTGATGTATGTTTGATCTGGAGTTGGATAGAATTGAAATTGTATAAATATAGAACAAATTGGCCTGTAGAAAACCTGGCCTTCCCATTTAGAATAAAATTTTCAATAAATAATGAGGAAATTAAATCATTATTCCATCTACAGGAATGGAGTTCTATTGAAGCCAAACTGAGATGGATTTGATTACTTAGATGTGGCTTCTGCATCTTGTGTTGATTTTGGTTCGGGTTCTGGTTCAGATTCAGGTTTTGCAGTGTCTGGTATAGGAGGGACGTCCATTTTCTTCGTTGAAGAACACTTGTTGAGATGAGTGTAGGAGCCCTTCTCCTTGAACAACTGTGTAAAGTGGGGCTTACAGTAAAGGACACCGTCCAAGGCGGCGTAGTTAGAAGTCGTTAGAAAGCAACCACCGTGAGAACACCTGAAGCATGTCTTATGGTAAAATTCTCCTTCCACAGTCACCTTTTGATTACAATCCAGAACTAGAAGCGTCAGAAATCAATCATTATGACAAAATTTACTAATTTTGTAATGATGTGTCTCAACACATGATTGAGCGATTAAAAAAACAAACAATCATATCATCCAATAATATGGTGCATATGAGTTTGTTTAGGCTCATATTCAGTAATTAACAAGCTCTGACCAACCGACCTTCTCAAGAGGGTATACTGTTTTCTTGCATAATGCACACTTGTCTTGAGTTCCAGAGAACTTGAAGGAAAGTTTGCTGGGGCTTTTTGTCTGCAGATTCAAGCAATTAATATTTGAGTTCATACATGCATTAATAATGGGTATGAACAAGAGACAATTTTGATGTGTCATCATGTGATTCTAAATCTAAAAATACATTCGAATTGAACTCAAATCATCTCAAATGAGTTGAACTAGAGTTGGATTGCCCAATCTCAAGTTTGAGTTAACTTGGGTCGCATTTTTTCCAATAACTTATAATCTACTATGATGATTTTTTTTTTTTCTCTATTGATTCTTCATTTCCAATTACTCTTCTTCTCTTGTACTTTTCAGCAACCTTTTTATCACCTCATTGCTAACTCAAGCTAACTTTTCTATAGTCAAGCTCGAGTCGGCCCTTAGATAATATTTATACTCGTATTTATATCTATTGTTAATGCATGAGATATTATAATACAAATATATACAACATATATGAAGTAGTGGGTAGAATTTAAATACCAGGGTTGGAGTTTTCGCGGCTGAACAATCATTTAAAAAAAAAAAAAGGTAGATGTATTAGCCCAAGAATAAAAGAATTGGTGAAAATGTAATCTGTGATGGTACAATTAACAAAGTTAGTTCTTTCTGACCTTGAAATTTATTTGTAAAACTCCCAGTCTCCTTGAAAAGTTGCTCAAAATGAGGCTTGCAGTACAAGATTCCTTCAATGGTTGAATATCTCCCCATCTGTAACACAAATATACATTTTCAAAAATCATGACTGAAATGGAAAAAAACCAGTGTTTTATTTTATAATCCAACCACACCCCTCGGTCGAAACGGTTTAACCAGGACCTGGAATGGAGCGTCATCGTTAGACTGGGAAACATTTATTGTTTATCATCAGCCTACGTTGATTAAGACTTGGACTGGCCATTTGACCAGGTCAATGCCATGGTCTGTTTTGGAAAACATTGGAAAAAAAGGATAAGAAAGAAGAGATTAAGGTTAAACCTGAAGAACTCCATTGCAGTGGCTGCATTTGAAACAGGTTTTATGGTAAGGAACTCCATCAGCTGTTATCATTTCAGCAAAGTAAACAGTCTTATCACAAGCCTTGCACTTGGGATGAGTGCCATTGAATGACATGTTCTCTTTTCTTATTGTTTTATCTAAATTTTTCTCTGAGAAAAAAGATCTAATCCTTCAGGATCATATAGGTAGAAAATTTGACGTCCGAAAGAGATGAAACGTAATAGAAGGTAAATATTGCTGAACATGAATGGAGAATGTGAATTACAGGGTGTGATGTAACTAAGAATAGATTTGAAGAAAAAAGGAAAAGATGATTGAAGATGATAGTATTTCGGGGACAATCCAGATATATGAATGAAGACCAAAATTACAGCCACTTTTCTTCCGAGTTTTATGCATGAAATTAGCTTGACTTCAATTAGAAAAATTACCCTTCTGTTATTCAATTCGGTATTTAATCATAGCAAGACTAAAAAATTTCTATGGCTTCACATTTATTACCCGCAAATGGGCAAACCACTTCAGGCAAAACAAATTTATTGGATGTTAGAAATTTTTATACGAGGATTCAACACAATCAACTATTCCTATAATCCATAATTTTAAATTCAGTATTCTATGATTTATATGTGGATCCTATGAAACTAAATAAATTATATTCATGTATTTTACATGACTCTAGAAAGCAATAAAAATTTATGGATGAGGAAATAAATAACATCACACAAAAAACAGACAATTCCATCGAGTCATAAGCAGGAGTCCTGTACATAAGTTACAGCCACAACATCATCTCATATTCATCCTTTGAATGCAACCTTAGAAGAAACTCAAAACCCTCTACAAACATTATGTAATGTAATTCTATTCCAAGAGTCTAAATTATTCCCCAATATTCTTGTATTCAAAGTCCGCAGTCAAATGAAAACAAGGGCAGATTTTGATAAATAAACACTACCGTCCCAATTATCCCAACAATCCAGCCAAAACCAACCCATCCAATAACTTTGTGAAAGAATATGTGTCAAAAGACCAAAACCCCACCACCTCACGTGTACAGTAAATCAGGACCATTTCGGCTTGTGCAACTCCGTGGTCTGCTTTATAGATCCAGAAATCTTTTCGTCATTGTCTTGAAATTGAGAAGTGAGAACCATGTATATGCCGTTTGTGTTAATCAAAGATTTATTTCGACTTCATTTTTCTCTTATCATCAAGCATTAGCATTCCTCCTATTTTCGAAGATAGAACCCTCTCTCAGAGTTGTCTGTGCCTCATTTTCCCTCCCCGATGCAAAAAGAGCAGCAGCTTGTAAGTAGGCGGCGATATGCCAAACAGGAGATATCACCTGGGCTTGTAATGCATCATTAAGGGCTTCCTGTGGCATGTCACTCATCAGATAAGACAGACTGCGACGTGCAAAAACCGTGGGGGATACCATTGTTCCAACATCAATGAACTGCAAATATCATAAACTGCCAGCTCAACATTGGAACTACTATATTACTGTAGAAAAAAACATGTCTATTGAAGGGCCAAAAAAATATGCTATAATAATCATCAAACGAAACTTGTTGTCAGGACACTAATCTTTTCCCTTCAATTCTATTTAACTTTGAGGGGGAAAAGAAAATAACAAAACAGAACAAAAGTAACTGTGCTGCCACCACCATAACACCTACCATTACTATTTAACCTTTTAACTGACAAATACATGTATAGTGAAATTCTCCAACAACAAAGGACTTAAAGTAAATAAAGAGAAAAAACAATGATGCAAAGATAGAAGCAAATGAAAGGCACTTCTACAGCATGTGAAATAAAGTTTGAAGCAGTTCTTTCCGTTGGGGCTTTACTGTTTGTGTGAATTAGAGCTAAGGTAGGCAACAAAATAATTGGTTAATTTTCGCTGTTATTACTTGGAAAATTAAAGGGCATGTAGAAAAAAGAACAGAGAAACAATTTAACCTGTGTATAGCATTCAATGGAGGCTCTGAAATCTTTGTGCCTAAAAGCAGCATCACCCTTTTTCTTTGCATTTAATGTTTCCTGCATCTGGTTGGTCCACATCTGGAAAGAAAGCTGAAAAAGGAATACAACCACAAGCAGACACCAAAGGCAAAACGAAGTTCATTGATACCAGAGAAACATATATTAGGCTTAGATTTTAAAGAATATCTACATTATGACCATATTAACAAACTGAAATACCAAAAAATAAATTTTTGGCCAAACTGTGGGAACAAACCTCTGTAGCTGCACCCTCATCGTCTTTATATCCAAGCTTTTCCAAGGTCTCATGAATGGCAGTCAAATCCATTCTTAAGCAAGCATCACCAAGTGGTGATAGAGATAAAGCTGCAGCATCATGCTGTATGCCCATCAACACGTGAGAAGGGGCCTGCAAAATGACAATTCCAGTAACAGACAAGTATCATTTGAATTTTAAGAGTCAACAAAGCCAATGAACTATGAAAAGAGAGAGAATATTATATCGTTTTTGGGGAACATTAATATATTCTGGAGCCAGAAAGCTCATAACATTAACCAACTGCCTTTTTGTCCTATCAAGGACCAGTTTAGACAAACTCCACAGGCAGATGGCAGGCCACATAAGACAATATTAGTAACAAGAATCAATCATAAGCTTTTCATAATAATGGCTATACTTCATCATCTTAATGGTTCTAATGACTTTAACAAAGAAGAGGCAGTGTCTTTGAATGTTGAACTGACTTAAAAAATTATTTTAAAAAAAAAAAAACCCAACCTCAGTATCCTTCTGAAGAGGAACCAAAGCAGCAACTAATGACCTCGGATTCGGCCGTTCTCGTGGCTCATATTGTAAACATCTTGAGGCTAAACGCACTAAGTCAGTTCCTTCATCATGAGAAAATTCGCCTTCCAAACAAGAATCTGTCAGTGTCTGAATGTTCCTGTCCCGTATTAGGTCCAACGCCTAAAGGAAACAATGTAGATGAATGTTATATGTGCAATTTTAAAAGCCCTTCATGCTTGCATTAATATCCAAGCAACAAACATAACTATAAAATACATTCAAGTTTATCAGACAGGACTACAATCAGGATGACTGTCACATATATAACTTCTGGAATTGTTGTTAAAATCACATTCAAATCAATAGCCATAGGAATTCGGATTAGTCATTCAAGTACTGCACTGACTCTTAACAAAGATCTGAAAAAATAATGTCTATATACAATGGCAGTCCAAATTTCCACAAAGGCACCGAATAGAACTAAAAACAAAAGAAAATTACATTTCTAAAGCAGAAAGAAGTTTACATGCAAAATCATTAAAAAGATAAATAAACAGTAACTGACAGTTGATAGCCAGTAAGAATATGCACAAGGAATATGTGCAAGGAGAGAGGAGAGAGATGTATTATGTTGTATGTAATGGTCTCAGCTGGAAAGAACTTACGTGACTTGGAGGAATATGTTTTCCACTGAGAAGGTCAAGCAAAAGGGTGCCAAAACTGTATATTACACTTTCTGGAGTTACTCTTCCTGCAGAAAGAATGCGATATAGGGATTATATAAGGCACAAGAAATCAATGGGAAACAATCAAAACAGTAACAAGGATATGAGATTAGATATGCACACAGAATCCATGAATCGCATACAGTTAAACAATCATATAAGCTAAGGAATTTAAAGCGGTTAATAAACTATCAAATAGAACTCCATTCATTATCCAAGATATCAAGATGTAAGAAAGTGCCAATACCTTTTGACCACCTTTCCTTTTTTCTTTCCTAGTACCCATAAATATCTCCAATTTTCCAATATTCATACAATTCAAAATTAGGGGCTACTTGGAAACCTATAACCTTAACAACCAGGAAACTTACAGTATAATTATATCCAAGTAAGTGTCCCAAAGGTTTGAACATCTAACCTCTAAGTTATGGGGGCAGCAAGAAAAAAAATTATTACATCAGCATCAAGACCGAAATACAAGTGTAAGAATGTTAGAGACCTACAGAAAATTATCTGGCAATATCGAGGAGAAAGTTCCTCCCTGATTACAGCCACCAATTTCTAAATTCTTCTCTGTCTTCCCTTTCTCCCTTTCGTGTCTTATTCCCATTTCCACATTGTGCCCACACTCCTTCCGGTCTCCTTTGTTTCCCATGTGTCCCCTTTTTCTGTTATAGTCACTAACATTTCCACCTTACCACAATTTAACATTCCCATGCTTGCACCCTTATGCTTACGTTTGTAGACCTTAGTGATGGGAGGTCTAACAAAGAACTTATGGGGGCAGCAAAGAGAGAGAGAGAGAGAAAGAAAGAGAGAGATTATTGATGACTGTGTTAATAATTGACTAAAATCCAAGCTCAATATGATAGAAATAAATTTTTTGTTTTTATTCTGGAATAAACATGACCAACCCATTTAATAAGCCGTCAAGGTCATATAATTTCCATACAAAATAATAATAAAGTTGCCAAAGTGGGGCAGAAAAGTGGCACAGGCAGGAAGCATATTTTAACAAACTAAAATACTTAGATTATCAGATCTAGAACCTGGTATTCAATTGCCAGTACCATAGATATACCAAGATATCCAAATAGATGATAAATGAACAGAAAATATCTATGGGTACTTTTATGGTTACCAGTTCGCAGGTACTCAGGTGGAGTAAAAGCCAAGTTTGTACTGTAACTTCTTCCATCTCTGCTGTTCTTCATCAGGCCAAAGCATGAGAGTCTAGGGTTGCCATCCTGATAAATAAAACAAAATATGCTAAATCCTATTTAGAAAATGAATGATATATTTTATAGAAGTAACATACTTACATCATCAAAGACAATCCTATATGCATTAAGGTCATGGTATAAGGCACGCCCTTTACTGGTACAATACTCTAGAGCTTCAGCAAGATGTAAAGCCACCCTTAGGCGCATAGCCCATTTCATTGGTTGTGTTTCCCCTGAATAAATTGTAAGTGAATGTCAACTGTAAAGTCAAATAATGTAATTTATGATTGTTCAACTGAGCCAACTGAAAAATGCAAAGGAATACAAATGGAAGCCCAATTATATTTCACAAACTCCATATTAAGGAAGTCTCATGTACTGACATTAACAAACAAAAACATAAACAGAATATAGCATAAAAAATCTGATTGTCAAAAAGTCCAACTATACCGAGAAAGTCATGGAATGAACTTTTCCCTAATGTAAAAAAGTGTTAAAAATAGAATGTATCACAGAATCTTTCCAAGTAAGAAAACCACTACCATATGGCCCTCCAAATATCATAACAAAGATTGTATCTACAATAGAGTGAAGTGAAGAAGAAAGGCTATATGAAGAGTAAATTATTCATCTTTTTATGCAACTGACATAAACCTTATCCGGAAAAGCAAAAGAATATTAATGCTAGTTGCTTCATAAAATGCAACTGTAGTGACAGAGTTATGATAACTGCCAGATCATACATAAGAATGAGCATCATAATAATAAATTTCTCATAGAAGGAGATAAAAAACCAAACTTACAATGAAACAAGTGCTTTGCTAGTGTATCATTAGGCATATATTCAGCAACAAGTAATCTTTCATCACCTTCACAGCAGCAACCAAGTAAATTTGCCAACCTATGATTTCGAAGCTGACCAACAGATTTTGCTTCTTCCTAAAATAATATTAAGTCAAATGTTAACACACTAAAAGATTTATGCAAGGACAAAAAGATAACTACAGAAGCAACTATTAATACCATAAGCTTTCAGTCAAACATGAAGAGAACTATTTTGAATGACCGTTATTTATGCAAATGATAGAATCTTTTCAATGTATCACAATAACCATACAACAGATAAGAGTTCATCTTGAACTACTAATTGTTATAAAGTCCATCAAATAAACATAAAAATGGCAATACTTTATGCCTCAACACAGTAGAGTCGAGAAGAAAAGTGGGTCATTTGTGTAGAAAACTTCAGACATGCCCTATACGATAAACACAGAGTAAAGACCACAGTTAAGCAACATAGTGAATTATGAGTACTCAAAATTTTCAACCTAAAACATGACAACGAATATACAGACTGGGCTAGCAAGGGGATGATGAGAAATGATGAAGCTCTAATATCAAAATGCTATATATAGAAACATGTATTTACCAAAAATTGTCGAGCATCAGGCCACGCAGACCTATTAAACCGTTTAACAGCAATCCGCCTTTGATTCTCCAACTTGCCCTTATAAACCACATTCGGAGCTTTTTCTCCATGTTCAGAAACTATATTTTCTACAGCAAATCCAGATGTAGCCATCTTGAGTGTCTCAAAAGAGTACTCAAAAAACACTGGCACATCATCGGCTTCACCCTGCTCCTCGTTTTCTGCAAACCACCAAAAAACTCAAAACTAACAATCAGTCCCCTAGTAGCAGAAACAAAGAAACCAGAACCAAATCCCCAATTCACTTACCATCATCATGATCTTCAGGCCTTGCTCCGCCATAATCCAAACAACACGCGGAGAGCTTTGAACACTCACAGCCCATCACAGTACCAACAATTCAACTGCCAAACCCAGCAACCTTAACAACTTCAAATAAGAAACCTGATCTCAAGTTCTACACTACTGACACGATAATTGAAAATAGAATTACAAACCCAGTTTCCAAATGCCATTTAAAGCAACCCCAATTGACCTGTGAAATAAAAATTGACTCAAATATTCATTTCAGAGCTACACGAAGCTAACAAAGAAGTAACAATTGTTAGAATCCTATTGCAACATCATTTTCTCTTCTAGCGAAATAAAACCCAGAATCAACTAAACATAATTAAATCAATACGACAACTATATCGCTTATTTAGGTGAATTTCAATCTTGTTTCATAAAATCACTAAATAAAAATTTGAAAAAAATCACACTCAGAACAAAATATTCAAAACACTACTTTCATTCAGTTTCCTCAACTTTCTCACCTACCAAACACGGAGATAACAACTTTTAGTCAACTCAGTAGCTGGTCAACAAACACTTATCACTTTCCCACGGAAACTTCAGGCAATTATTATTTTTGTTCAGTCAATTCAAACTAATTTTAGCTCCAGAAAGAAAAAGAGATAGAGAGAGAGAGAAAGCAAAGCAAGAGATAGTATATGCAGAGAAAAATTCAGAACCTGAAATGAACCAAACCGATTCCTCGTTGTCGATTCGGTCAAAAGAAGTTTCAAAAAAAAAAGTGAGAGCTCTTTTCTCTTTGCTTTTTGTTGGTTTTGGAAAATAAATTCATTTGCGATTTGGAATTTTTTATTAATTACAATTAATACATAAAAATTAATCATATATATTGTTCTTGCTATGATGTTGATATAAATAAATATTTTTAAAACTGAATCAATCATCAAATTACTCATTTTATTAATTTATGATTTAATTGATTCAATTACATAATTAATCAATTTAATTTATTTTCAAATTATTATATATATTTTTAATAGAATAAATATTTATTATATTTTTTTAACATAAAATATGTGAAGCATAATTTCAAATAGATTAATTAAATAATTTACATTTTATTATATAAATTAAAAAATTATAAATTATTGGTTTTAAATATTTTTTTTGTCCAACAAATTTATCAAGTTCTACTGAATTTCAAATAAGGCAATATTTATATATATTGTGAAATCAGATCAGAATATAAATTAGTTTATGATTTAATTGATCGAATCAAGTACTCTAATCTAATTTTAAAAACACTGATATAAATGAGAGAGTTCCCATCATCGTGGACATTTCTCATTTCCCTAATAAATTATTGTGGTTTTGGGTATAAATGAATGTTAAGCTAGGGGAAATTTCAGGTGAGTCGAGCTCTAGCCTCATTAAGTTTGAGTTCAGCTCAATTTGAAATAGTTAAACTTTTTCCAAATCAGTTTGAGTTCAGAAATATTTGGAATTCGGCTACAATATTATAGTCAAGCCAAAATTGATCAAAATAAAATTGTTTTTATGCGTATTGATAAAAATGATATTATTTTATCGATTCGAATCAAATTTTTTTATATTTGTAAGTTTGGCAAACCAAGCACCCCCAAACTTAAACTTAAGCCCCACACTATAAAATCCTTAAGTTACAGCTTAAACTAACTTAAATCAAGCTCATTTTAAATTTATTTGAGTTGAGCGAACAAACGAGTTTAAACTAACTTAATTTGAATTTGCCTTTAATGTTGAGATTTTTTTTGATTCCATGAAGATACCAATATATATAGCTAAATTTTGGAATATGGGTATCATGAGATTGATATCATTTGGTATTAGTTCAACTATCATGTCTCACTGTTATAATCATATAGTGCGGATGATGATGTCAACATTTTAGCATTCCCTCAACCTTAACTCATGTCTCTTAATTACAAAAGTATAATGTCGATGATGATGTTTAGGGATATAAATTGAGGTAAAGATTTGTGAGAACCTCTTAACTCAACTCAATTAATGCTTCAACATAATATTGTTGTTGATAAATTAAGATTTAAATATAATTTTTTGAACTGAATTCTAATTGAATTATTCTGCATTGAGTTTGAGCTGATAATTCAATGTCTCAACAAGCTTGAGCTCTTCTATGCTATCAAGTTGTGAACATGATTTAGCCCAACTTAACTTGATTACATTGATTATAGTATGGTTGTGTCATTCCTACAAAGTTTTGTACAATATTTTTAGAAACAAATTAGACATCTATTTGATGAAAGGAACGGTTTGATTCAATTAGTAATCGAGTCAAACTCAATCTTATACCTAATCTACTTGGATGGTTTGAATGATGTTTAATCTAATTAAATTTGGTTTAATTATAAAAATAAATTTTATATAAATTAAAATTAATTTAATTGATAATTGATAATTTAACCCATCAACAAACCAACTGTTATGATTTTTGGCTGAATTTGTGAAATGGGCCAGAAGAAGCGAGACAAAGGGGCTATACGAAGGCGAGCAGGAAGCAACAAAAAGATGTTTACAACTTACATTATTATGATTTAAAGTGGGTAATTTCAACTGTGGTTTCTGATACTGACTTACTGACTGAGCCAATCACGGAAGCTAAAATCTGTCTGTTGTGGTCAAAACGTGTGAGGATTTGTCGTTTTAGTCATTTCAACATTTACTTTATTCAAAACCATTTAGCATCTAGGGTTGACAAGTGTCACCTCCCACTCAAATCCCAGATCTTCCAAGATCCAATTTGCCTGTAGAGGTTCAATCCGACTTGACCCGATACATTAAATGGCAAAGTGGGTTGTTGGTGAGCCCAACTCCTTGGCTTTAATTCGGGAAAATGACTATTTCCCACCCATTTTTTAGTTCTATCTCAAAAGCATATCTCCATCTGATGAAAAATCCAAACATTCACTCATCTCTAAACCGTCATTAAGTTTTCAGTTAAATAAAGGGATAGAACCATCATTTTACTGTTTATATTTTAATTATATAATTTTATCGTATTTTCCCTTATCGATTTTAAAAATTAACTTTTACCCTCATCCTTGAACTTTGAAAAGTGACTTTCACCCCCCTAAATCCCTAATTTTTTTTTTTCACTTTCCCTCTGGCCACCGGTGACGACGTGGTTGGAGGGAGAGTGACGAGCGTTGTCCAGAGGTGATCGACCTCTGGATGAAATCTTCTTCATCGTTGTCGAAAAAAGTGGTTGCATTTCAGGGGAGAAAAGTGAATTTTTTAAAACTTAATTCAGGGGATAAATGTTAGTTTTTTAAATTAAAGATGGGGAAATGAGATAAAATTTTAATTATTTAATATTATTGATGAAATGACAAATTTGCCCCTTAATCTAACAGAAAATATGTGGGTGGGTACAAACAAATTAAACTTTGGATAAGTATTTAGGTTTTTCATTAGACATGGGTATGTGTTTGAGATAAGGCTGAAAAATGGGTGGGAAATAGTCCTTTTCCCTTTTAATTCGGTACGGCTTAAAAAATAGATTATACTGAGTTTGATTAAATGTAGCTCCAATGCCACTCGATAACAAAGTTAAGAGTTTAATTTAATTTTGAGATTAAAATTGAATAAACTATTTAATATACAAGTTAAACCAAGTTATACTTTTAATACAGGAAATAATTATATATATTTAATTTTTATTGTTAAATTAAATATTTAAATAAAGGCCAAATGATTTATTTCTATTCAAAATATATTGTTTTTTAAGTTTTTTTTTATTAACTTTGAAAATTCTATTTATCTATCCATGAATAATTAAAATTAATTGAATCCCTCCTTAAACCCCAAAAACCAATAATTTTCTTTCAACCAAAGTTTTCAAAAATCGTATTTTTCTCCTAAGGTTTCCAATTTTTTGGACCACGAAAAGACTTCTTCGACGATCTTTAAACAATGTCTTTTTTTCTTCGATGCATCCTCTTTCCAACGCTTTGTGACATCATCATCATCATCAAAGAATGAAGACAACTCGTCTTCATTCTTTGATAATGATGTTACACAACGTTAAAAGAATGATGCATTAGAAAGAAAGAAACGTTGTTTGGAAATCATCGAAAAAGTCTTTTTATCATTAGAAAAATTAAATCTAAAAAATTAGAAACTTTAGAGAGAAAATACAATTTTTAAAAATTTGAATTGAGAAAAATTATTAGTTTTTAAGGTTTAAGGAGAAAAATAATATAACTACGAAATTTAATTAATTTTATTACTTATAAATAGATAAATGAAATTTTTAAAGTTAACAAAAAAAAAAAATAAAAAAATAGTATGCTTTAGATGAGAATAAGTCTTTTGGCCTCTGATAAAATATAATCATTATGAGCTTAATAATTCGAGCTTTGAATCGGAGAGCTAACTAAACCATAATATAAGCCAAAGGACTATTTCTCACCAAAAGTAAGGTGATTTGTCAAATTTTTATTTATTAATTTTAAAAATTTTATTTACTTACCTATAGATAATTAAACTTAATGATTTCAAAGATAAAATTATTATTTTATCTATAATATTAAAAATAAATTTAAATTTGATTTTATTTTTTTTTCTAAACTTTAAAAATTAATAATTTATCTATAACCTAAGTTTTCAAAAATTGTATTCCCTTTAGGGTTTTTAAATTTTTAGATCTAATTTTTTTGATAACGATCGATGATCTCTAAACACCATTTTTTTTTCTCTGACATCTCCTTTTTTCAACCGTGTGACCTCTCTTCCTTTTCGGTATTATTGTTGACGAAAATAACTCGTATTTATTGAGATAAAGATGATTTGTCTTTGTCAGAGATAAAGACAAGTCATCTTGTCAACAATGATGTTGAAGAGAAAGAGATGCTGCATAGTCGGAAGAAAGAAGAGACGATGTCTGAAGATCGTTGATTATCGTTAGAAAAATCGGATATAAAAGTTTAGAAACCTTAGAAGGAAAATATAGTTTTTAAAAATTTGTGTTGAAAGAAATTATTAATTTTTAGGATTTAAAGTAGGAAAATGATATAATTAATAAATTTAATTTCCTATAAATACGTAAATGAAAATTTTAAAATCAACAAAGAAAAACTTAAAAAATCAGTATATTATGGTGGGAAATAGTCCTTTGGCCTGATAATAATAATAATAATAAAGTTTTTGAAATAACCTCCGATGCCATTGCACAGCCTCAAAACCAGGTGCCTTCCATATCTGCGCCGTGCCTCGTCGCCCCAACCTCAATCTTCTCGAAGGCCGTGCATTTGATAACCAAACCCACGACAGTTGCGCCTCCCCTCCTCCTAAGCCACCCCTTTACCAACTAACAAACCATTACTCGAAACCATTCGCGCGCCTGATTGTGTCTTCAGGAGGACAAAACCGGTGGTTGCTGCTCATATCGAGTCTTCCGGTGCGTTTTCTGTTCTTTTCTTTCTCTTTTTTTATATGGGTAATATATATTGTGGTGTTTTTAAAATCTTTTTTTTGGTAAAACGTTGGCAGTATGTGGTGAGTAAAGATATCTCTGATTGCTTTTTCTCGGGATTGTTGGTGGAGGTAGGTTTGATTACGAGTATTTGGGTATGGGTTGGTTGGCTGAGGTGGCTCGCTGTGGTGGTGTGTTTGTGTTTGCTTATTCTTTGAGTGGCTTGGTGATGTACAGTGCTGGTGGGTAGGTTTTCAGGTGGCCTGATAATTGGTAGTGTAGGAAATTTTGTCATTTGATTAAGTTTACTGTTTAATGGCTTTTTTTCTGATTAGTTTAATTTGCTCTATTGGATGTGACTTATTTTTTTGGTTATGTTAATAAGTTGGGTTGAGGTTGAGGAAGGGCTGTTGTAGTGGTTTGTTGGTGTCGGAGAGGTGCTGCTGTGGTGGGTAGGCCAGTAGTGGCTTGGAATTTTTTCTTTTGTTTTTATTTGTTAACTATTTCTGGAAATCTCACTCTGGAAAAACGAAACATTTATATAACTCTTACCTCCAACTCTAGTTTGTGTGTACTTTCGTTTGATAGAGTTTATGAAACTTTAAATATATTACATTGTTTATGTGTGTCTGCTTAAAATGCAAAATTGAATATTAACTTGATGAGTGGAATTTTAGATGAAGTACTTGAGGCCTTTGAATTTGTTCCATGATATCCTTAAGAGAAAAGTTTCAGAACGAGGTCGTTTGCTTGGTTTGGATGTGGGTGATAAATTCGTTGGGCTGGCTGTTTCAGACTCAAATAATAAGATTGCCTCACCTTTAAGGTATGAGATTTTTTTGTGTACGGATGATAAACTTTTTTAACCAATATTTAAATTCCTGTGTAATTTAGTGGTGTAATTTAATTTATTTTTTTTATGTGGATGTTAATATATAGGAATTAGTTACTTTTGTTTTGTGTTCTTGTTGATTCTATGTTTATGT
The DNA here is from genome assembly GCF_011075055.1 of Mangifera indica. NCBI lineage: Eukaryota > Viridiplantae > Streptophyta > Magnoliopsida > Sapindales > Anacardiaceae > Mangifera > Mangifera indica. Next base: position 274,624 of record NC_058156.1, read on the forward strand.
TTGTGAGTGTACGATGTGGGTTATTGTCAATGTTGCAGTGTTTTGGTTAGAACGAAAACAAATATTGATTTGATGGCTGGTGATTTTCAATGCCTGGTAATGTTTCTCATCACTCTATATTCTTTCATCTTTTTCTTTAACCATTTAATACCAATTAGTTTGGCATGATATTTAGTGAAGAACATTGTTAGGGTTTGTCTCAAATGTTTTGAATGATATGCTTGGAACCTAACATTAATCTGTAGGGGTTTTGTTTGTCTACTGAGCTACCATATCAGATATTTTATTGTAGATGAATCTTGGTGTTTTATTGAGCAGGCTGTAAGTTGGATTATCATAGATAAATTAGCAAGCCAGCTTATAAAATGTCTTTATGCAGATCTCAGAATATAATTTAAAAGGCTTCATCATTGGCCATCCTTTCAATAGACGACAGAGCTCTGCTGACGTGAGTTTTCATGACATGAGTATTACTACGTTCTCTTATTAACTCCCTAATCTCATTCTTCTTCTTCTTTGATTAGGCTATACAAGTGAAGCTTTTCATTGATGAGCTCTGTAAGACAGGAAAACTTGAAGGTTTAGAGTACACATATTGGGATGAGTCCTTTACATCAAAGGTGAGTGCATAAAATTTGTACAGAAAGAATTGGGAATCTATGAATTTTCCCACATCAACACAGCTATCCAGCAGGGTAAGACATTAATTGTTAGATGGTATCTGTAGTTGTAAAATTTTATTGCTAAGTAGAAGCCAATATTATTAAATTAGATTAAAAAATTTTAGATGTAACATCTGACAAAAACAGGGCCTATGAATTAAGTTAGTTGAAACTGTTAAAAGACTAGGTTTAGCCAATCATTTTCAAGTGCCTATTTATGATAGTCTTTGACTTTAGTAATTAACATGACTGAATGTTGTAATTCATGTTGTTCACAGAATGTGGAATTGCTTTTAAAGCCTTTGAATTTGCATCAAGTTGAGACAAAGACATTGCTTGACAAGTTTGCTGCTGTTGGGATATTGCAGGTGACTTCTTTCGTATCCCTCCCATGTAGTGTTTGATTTGGTTTTATTCTAGAAAATAGTCTTCAATAAGAAGCATTATGAGTCCCTTTTAACTTTCAAACAAAAACAAAATATATGGTTGATTAATGATTCCCTGTTAGGATCAAAGATTTAAAAATGGATAATTTGTAGTTTAATACAATTGAGCCAACAGGCTAGACTAGAGAAAACTGGTACAATGTGTAACTTCATATGTCAAAGTTATTACAAAATTAAAAAAAAAAAAAATTCTTTATTTACAGCTTTCGTTGAACTTTCAATTAGGATATATAAAGTGTTCAACTTTATGTTTCCCTTTTTATTACTTTGCACAGGGGTATCTAGATTATGTGAATAGAAAGGTGAAATTGGAAACAAACTAGTGAAGATGAGACTAATTTCCAGATGGCTGTATGTGGAGGATATTGCATAAATGCAGAATGGGATACCATTTCAAAGCTAGCAGATTCTGTTGATCAAATTACATATGTGCTTACAGGATATACTCAATTGTTGTACTACAGCTTAATATTTTATTATTTGTGAATCAGGAAATTGTGGTGACACTATTGACATTTGTTCTGGTTGAAATATAATTAATTACACATCTCACCTAGGAAGAAAAAATTTAACTGAAATTGCTCCACTTATTCAATGCATTTGTTATTGAAATTGACAGTAACAGGGCAAGCCATAAGTTGTTTGATATTCAACTTTTTGCAGAAATTTGTACCGTTAGGAGCTGTTGCAATTGGGGTGTGGGCACTAACAAAATAAATGTACCTCCCAGTTTCCTAGCAGGGCTACTTCATCTTATTAATATGATAATAAATAATGTTCAATTGCTCAGGAAAGAATTTATTATTGGCAATGCTCCCCAATAGGAATAGATTTGAGCCGAGACTAGTTTGAGTCTTATATAATCAATTCAAAATCAAATTCAGTTCACTTCATTGGTGAGTAAAATTATTAAAAGAAGAGCTATCAGATAAAAAGATAAGGGTAAAATTATTGAAAAAGAAGAATAGTTTGAATTTATAAGAGTTGTTGAAGGAGAAGAAAAAGTGTTGGCTAGGTGAGCTTAGATGTGACAACTCTAATGAGATATTAAACTCGAATTGAAATTATTTTTTAACTTAAATTTTATTCAAATTAAATCAAACAATTTGAGTCCGACCTTTGAAGACAGCCACCCAGACTCGACGACAATTATTTGAGTGGGCTTCAAGGACCTTCACAAACCAACCAAGACTGATACTGTTTACAAGTCACATGACCTATCTATGGCACCATTTCAGTTCTCTTTCTCCAATGGCACGACGACCATCCAAAACTAAGCCAGAAAGAGTTTCTAAGTATCAAAACAAAGCTACAGAGAAAAGACAGTTCCCCTCCCTTCCCTATGAAATAATAAGAACTGGAATTCTGACCAGGGCATGGTATTGTCATGTAATGTCACAGGTTTTTTTTTTTTTTCTAGTAAGGAAAATTTTCATTCAAATCGGATGATCTTTCGAATATAAACTTAACCCTCTTATACGTTAAAAACATTCATTGCTCACTCTCTGTTAGACTCTAGGCTTAGCTTTCCTTCACTGACTACATGCCCACTCAACAACAATAAAGAAACAAAAAAGAGGTCTTCACCTTCACACTTTAATTCAAAGGCTCTTTATTAGCCAAGTCTATTTTTCTTTTTCCTGTCTTTTCTTTCTTTCTTTCTCTCTTTTCTTTTCAAAACCCTAGATTTCAAATCCAGGGTTTTGTATTGTCTTTTGTATTTCTTCATGAGTTTATTTGGCCATCCTGCGAGAATTGTTCTATCTTTTGTTGTTGTTGTTGAGATTCTCTATATGTACTTTTAACTGTGTTCATTTCATGCATTTTTATCCTCATAATGAGTTAAGTTCTGCCCTGTGAGACCTAAATGTACAACCTTTTAACTGTATTTTGTTTCTTTTTTATGTGGGCTAAATTTCAATTTTTGTTGAGTTGTTAGATTTTCTTCCTTTTTAAGGAAAACCCCTGTAAAACCTCTGTTCTCTTTTGAAATTGAGCAAGCTCTGTATTTTTCATGATTTATGGTTAAAGGGTTTTGTTTTCTTTCACTTGACGCAAATTTCATTGGAAACGAATCTATTGTTGTTGTAAGATTTTCCCCGTTCAGAGAAAAAACCTTGTAACCCTTTGGGTGAAGTAACCTTTCGAGTCTGTACTTGGTGTGTTTATATAAAGAATCTTTTATTCTTAGTAAATGCATGGATGGAAGAGAAGCCATGGTTGTGGCCGGTGGCTCAGCTCCCTATTACATACAACATAGAGGAGTGGCCAGTAGTGCTCAATCGGCAGCACAAACTGTTATATTACAAACACCGCAAGGGTTTAGACCGTCATCAAGTCATAACATTTCAGCTCCATCAACTATGGGATCAACATTTTCAGTTGACCCTAAACCTGCCAGTTTTGTCCACAACATGGGGGTGCCATCTGGGGTGTCTCTGAGTGAGCCTGTGAAGAAGAAAAGAGGTAGGCCTCGGAAGTATGCTCCTTATGGGCAGGTCTCCTTGGAGCTTTCGCCTTTGCCACCTAAGCTTACGTCTTTTCCAGCGTCAGATTCTCAGGCATTTAAGCGGGGGCGAGGCCGCCCTCCTGGGACCGGGAGGAAGCAGCAGTTAGCAACTCTTGGTTAGTCTTGTACTGGATTTTTGATATCTCAGCTATAATGTAGCATAGGAATTTAGGCTGGATTAATTCGTTTGTCTTACATTTTGTAAAGTTATTTATAGATTATAATATATATCCCAACATGCAATATAGCTTGTTTAGCGATGAACTATCGGCTACAATGTTTTGATTGTTTTCAAGGGGCTGTTCTGTGATCTTAATTCAATTGATGAAGTATAATATATATTATGTTGATATGCTGCATTTTATTATATATTTCTCATTTTGAGTGAACTTAATTGATCACTAGCATGTTTTGATATTTGCAACACCTAGTTTTGCTATAGTCTTTGATTTGATGTTTGTTGTGGAATTACTGAAGGAAAATATCCACATTTTTTAATGGTATTCCACTTAATATGGCCTCTTCTTAAGTGAGTTGAGAGTCCTGGATATCTTTTTACCTCTTTCTTTGTCGCACAAGAACTTTGGGCTTTGCTGAACCTTTTATTTTTAATCTAATTTTTTAATGTTTCTGTTAGGTGAATGGATGAACAGTTCAGCAGGACTGGCTTTTGCGCCACATGTGATCTCTGTTGGAGCTGGAGAGGTGTACACCATTATTTCAGGCTCTTGATTAATTTTATACTCTTGCACCTTGTGTTTACTGACTTCTTGTTTGCATTCAAGGTTGCCTGAATTTATACACATCTATTTGATGTGGCTTGGTTGTAAAGAGTCATGAACTTTTTCCATCACTGGACACTCTTTTTAACAGCGGTCATATCTTTGGTCCTATAAAATATGCTGTACAATTCATGAGGTTCTCTCATACATAGAAGATACTTAGATACTATTATATAATTTTATGACTTATTTAGAGAATACAGATTGGATAATAAGTGCAGTACCATTGATATCGCGGTATATTCATATCAATGAAACTTAATTGTATGATAAAAAATGAATAAAGATAACCATACTTTGTATACAATCATGTGGATCCACTGCTTGTGTATGGGTCTTTCTTGTGACACCGTCCCTTAGAGCCTCTGATGTTATATCGTGCTGCAAACTGTGTCTTGTGATGTTGAAAAATCTGTTATGGTATTCCTATCAGAAAAAAAAAAAATGCATAATGATAGCTTGTCAGAATCATGCTTCATACTTACAGTCCATTTGGCATGGCTTATTTTATTTTCTGAACAGGACATTGTAGCAAAAGTATTATCCTTTTCACAACAGAGGCCAAGGGCTGTGTGCATCTTGTCTGGGAGTGGTACTGTTTCATCAGTAACGCTGCGCCAGCCTGCATCTTCAGTGCTGACGGGGACTTATGAGGTTGAAGCATTCTAGTATTTTTCTTCACTAGAAACATATTTTTTCTTCGGGTTCTTGAAAATTTGGTTGAGAAATTATAATATGAAGGCAACATTTTGTTTTCCATCTTAGTTGGATCTCAAGAAATCTATATAAGCTGAAATCACTTAATTTTATTTTATTATATTATTTCAGTGTGATCATTTTGTTAGTTCTGCCTCAGATTTAATGTCTGGCCCTATTACGCCGACTTTGAGTGGAACAAGGGTGGGTTTAAGTTAGAAATGGCCAAATAGAGATCAGCAGGGTGAGGCTAACATTGGTCAATTTCAATGAGAGCAATTAAATAATCATTTTTTATTCTACTTAAATGATCTAGATTAATTAGGGAGGTGGTGAGGGTTGCCTTTCGGTAAACTGAGATTTAATTAAAACCCTCAATTGAGCAATTGTATTTATCTAATCCATAGCTTTGGCTACTAAAACATTGGAAATGCATTTCCCTGTAAGAGTTGTGTGAAATGGTGTTATTATTGTCAATATGTTTAACAGTACTTCATATGTTCTTTATGCTTCTTAGGGTGGCGGTATTTTAAATAGTTTGGAGGTTTTATTTGATTTATTTAACTTGTGTAGGGTCATTTCGAGATATTGTGCTTGTCAGGTTCATATTTAATTGCTGAAGATGGTGGTCCTCGGAATAGAACTGGTGGTGTAAGTGCCTCCCTTTCTAGTCAGGATGGTCATGTTTTTGGTGGTGGAGTTGCTGTGCTTATTGCTGCGAGCATTGTTCAGGTAATTCGATTGTTCTTTATTTTGCTATGTTGCATTCCTTATTGCTACTTGTAGTAACTATGTAAGGTGTTTTCTTTGATCATCATAATGTCTTGCTAAACTCATTTCCCTTGCTACTAGTAGTATGATATTGAAGGACCTGAACAAATAAGCAGTTATTTTCACACTATTCTTTAGTGCAAAGTCTTGCCTTTTGAGAATGCATTTGCGCACATGCTATGTGGTATAATGTGGTTAGTTTGGAAGGGATTATATCATACAATCGGCTCTGTGCATGTATCAAATATGCATCTTAATGAAGGATGTCTTACTTGTGTCCATGTATGTGGAGTTAAAAGTTATTTGGAAGTCCCTGATCTCGGTTATCTAATACATTATAAACTTGGTGCAGGTGGTTGTATGCAGTTTTGTATATGGTGGTTCCAAGACCAAGAGCAAGCCTGTAACCATGCCTGAAAGTGATATGAATTCCGCACCCCAGCCTAATAATAAATTAAGTACCCCGATTCGCGAACCCGTCTCTCAAAATTTCTCCTCCACTCCAATCAATGCCTGGACGGATTCTAGGCTGGTTGATCTGAGAAACCCTCATACTGATATTGATTTGACACGATAATTTGCTGCGACAAACTTATGGTGATTTGTACAGATGTGTAGTAAATGTATTGAATCTGTGAAATCTATGAACTTCTGAAATCCAACCTATTTGCTCGGTAGGGGCACCGGGTTTGTGCTAACTTAGTTTGTAACAAAGTCATCATCTTTAGGTTCTCAAATAACGGTGAGAACTTGTTGAAATTCTTTTAGCAGGTTGGAGTTAAATGATGCTTAGGAGAGGAAAAGTCTGTTGTCTTCAGTCTTTACTCCTGGGGGCCCCTAGATTTTGTTGTATCCTTGTCTTATTTCTATTTTCAGTTATAGTTATTGGCTGTACTGATTTACACATCTCCCGAGGATTCGCAGGTTACAAAATATGTTCTGTACAGATGTAGCTAGGTTAAATTAATTACAAAAGAATGAGGTGAGTTAGGGTGGATATATGCTAAGTCGGTTTGAACTTGAATCTATATTCAGTTCAAACAAGATGAATTTGAGTTCGATTTACAGTTTGATAGTTCAGTCTGAATTTGGTGTATTTTTTTCTCTTGAGTAATATTGTTTATCTTTTCAATAATATTATACTTAGATTGAACAAGTTTGAATTGAACATTATAGATTTAAGTGAAGCTTGGATTAACTTTTATTTGGGTTGACTCAAATCTGTCTCTACATAGAGTTTGAAAGTTATAAGGGGAGTTGCAATCAAGCAATAATTAGACGAAAAGGTAAACAGTGTTGCCATGGGTTGCCTGGAATATGAGAGGCTGAATAACATGAGGCATGGTTAAAAGTTAAAAGCAGATCTTTTAAACACATTCCCAAAGTTAGTGCTCAGCTCGAAATTAGAACATTTAACTTGAGATCAAGTTCAATTTGTTTGATTGGTGAACATTATTGTTGGAAAAGAAGAAAACGAGTTGTCAAAAAAGAAAAAATTAAATTGTCAGATAAATATAGAAAAATAGCTTAAATAGAAAAAAAAATTGTTTAAAAAAAGAATAATCATTCAAATTTAAAAATTTAGTTGAAAAAACAGAAGAATCACTAGGCTTGCAGTGACACTGGCGAAATGTTAATCTCGAATTGAAATGTCTTCAATGATACCTGAAATTGGTTTCTCACCCCACTTTTTTCTATTCACCCTCTCAAGCAGATTGTTCATGGTAATTGAGAATGCATCCTGAAACTTGTCAAGCTTAGAATCTAAATCTCCATATACCAACCCTGGCAATAATTCACACACTATATACCTTCTCATATTCTCTCTATCCTTTTCTGAAACCTTCATCAGCCTCTCTATCACATTCACCTTCATTTTCCTCACCTCATCTTGGCCTATAAACACTGAATATTTACCTTGATCCTCTAGTGAATGCCATGGATGTTGATAATAAGCAGTAAAAGGATCAAACAGAACAGGAATACAACCTGAAATAAGTGAATCAAAGACTGATTTTCTCGTTGGACTATCCCCAGAAGGCTGCAGGCAGAATTCAGATTCGATGAAGAGATCCATAACTGGTTTGGGTTTGTGACATAAACCTGAAGAACAATTTAAGAACTTGCAGGTTTCATTCTGTGAAAAAGTGCATTGGGTTATCAAAATGGACCTTATATACTCTGGATGGCCAGGCCTTGCTCCCCGGGCAACATTGACCAGGCTCTTACGTTGCGACTGGGTAACTTTGAGTTGCCACAGGAGAATGTCGTCGTCTGACTGAGGATGGAAGAAAGCAGGATGAGGAATTCCAATGTCATTCACATGCCATGGCCGCTTTCAACCAAAAGCTTTATTGGATTTTGCATTTGTGCCCCATGTAGACGCACCTCCTCTCCTGAAATCCCAAGAAATTTTTCCCAAGACAATTACATGATCCTTACCAGAATGTTGAATCCATGGCTTTTGGGACTCAAGCCATTTTATCAACTCTACTGACAGAATCTTTAACATCATCGGAGACATTTTTGAAATGCCACCATAGTGTATCTAAGCCACCATAATATAAAAAAGTTTGGCTTCATTTTTATTATAAACCCCGCAGGGATGCTTCAAAACTTTTTCATGAAAAATTAGCTCTAAAGCATACTGATGAGTGTGGTAACAGGCATGGCCAAGCTCCGGAAGGGCTTCACCGAAACCACCATTATTGAAAAACTCGCAAAAACTAGACCATGGCATCATATCAACACATTGACCTACCAAATCCTTGCTGAACTTAGCAGGCAAATTATACACACAAATTCCTCTCCCCTCACAATTTGCAACATTCTTTTCTGATCTCCAGGCTGGATGCTCCCGTAACAGATCTTCAACGACCTTCTTAGCCAGTTCAGCCTCATCGTTATTGGAATTAGCCTTCCTATCTCTTCCAGCCTCTCTGTGTGCACCTTTGTCAACATTGGCTTTGAAAACCAGACCTGTCTTGTGTTGAAATAAACAAACACGAATAAGATTGCCCGACATGATGGCAGTAGAGGAAAACAAAGAAAGATAAGGATCAAAAGAAAAATTTTAAAAGGGGGTCGATACAGAATCTTGAACAAATAGGAATAGCAGAAACAAGATCTGGGAATTTTTTCCCTGGCTTTTGCTCAGGTTTTCCAGTGGGAAAGGCTGCAATTGCACGTATTATGATCATGCAAGCTCAGGAATTTGAGAGCAAGTTCCACTACAAAAGGAGGATTTGCCCCCTGGGTATATGCCCTCAAAGAATCTCAGCCAAACTGTGAATGTGTTTCAAAGCATGAGTAGACTCCAAGCTTCAACAACCCATACATTGAGAAATGTATTGGATTAACATTGGAGCATGAAATTTGATTATGCCTAAAGACATCTTCACAGGGTTGGTCAAAGTCATTGGGGGCATGTAGCCTCTACAACCAAAGGCCAAAGGGACAAAATTATCATAATTTCTATATAAATATATAATTATATTTCTATGTATGATTTTGATTTCTAGTTTCCTTTTCACTTGATTCGTTTCCTAGCAGTTACATTTACCCTGCAGTGTCTATACCTATTAGATGCTTGCAAATTGGGGTTGAGGGCTCCTTCAATATATCCATTAGCATAAAGTCTTGGTCTCAATGTAAGAAAACAATAATATCTCCGTTAATCCATTCTCTCACTTCTCACTTTGTTCAACTCTCTTAACTTTAGCATATTTGGATTATATTAAAAAATGATGTGTCATTATTTAATTGAGCGTTATTTATTTTTTAATTAAAAATCATTCAATTATATAATGACACATCATTGTTAGTATTTAAATTGATACATAGTTGTATTATTATATTTATATCATCTTATTTATTGAATTTATTCAAATTTTTATTTGCCTTTGACAAACTTATAGTTTGTTCTTGGTCTACTAATTAGGAAACAACCATGTGTTTATCTCCAATCTTAGGTCTACTTGATATACAATTGGCATTCGGTTTATATTTTGTCGATTGAAAACCTTATTTGATGGAGTCCAATGATCAGCTAATAACTCTCAAATAGACTAGTTTAACAACTTAACGGTAAAATCTTTTACTTTAATACGAATCTATTAGAAGATATAAGTGTATATTCAAATTCATTTAAGAGAGGATGAAGTTGAATATAACCCAATTATAGTTCGGATTCAATATAATATGATTTATTAAAAATTTAATTTTATGTTCGACATATAATATATTATATTATTTTGTAAGATATAATTTTTTTTAAATAAAATGATAAAAATAAATTATATCACTGTGTTATCATGTAAAAAAAAATTATAAATACAATTAAAATTTTGAGAATTTTTTATACACTTCAACCATATCATCACTTTTACAAAATAGTGTATTAGTAAAATTAATTGATGGTACTAATTTTTCATACATTAAAAAATAAATATTATTTTTTATTTATATCATACGATACGTATATTTTCTCTTCCTTCCATTAAAATGAAATTTTGCTGTATAAATTATTGTCATAGATCAAACCCATATTATGCTTATTAATATTTATTTTCTCTTAATTTATGGCATTTTAATTAGAAAGAAATAAAATATTTATCTCATTCACTGGGAATTTCAAAGTAAACAACAATGAAAATTATTTTGGTAACTTCATCTTTTTGAATCTGACCATGGTAGACCACTGCTAAAGAAACCTATCAAAGAATCTTAGAAACGGTCAAATTCATCCATAGGCTACAGAAATGTAATTTCCTTAAATAATCATTATTGTAAATTGTAATTCTTCAAAACCAAATAGCCAAATGTTAATGGTGTTCATGGTCTATCTGATGACCATGACATCTTACTAAGCCTGAAATGCAGAAAGAAATAACAATAGTGTAAAGAAATTGGCTGAAGCACTAACAAATTCTGATACCCCAGCCAATGTTATCCGGTGTTGAGTTTACAACATACTATCTGTTCTGGCAGGCAGGCGACGGAAGAAGTTGATGGGCACTGATGGCAACCTATGACGAAATCTTGGATGCCTCATCACCCAGAACCCAGCTAATGCTGCTATCACCTGAAATGGTGTCACAAAAAAAACCAGGGCAGCTACAAGGCAGAATGTGACAAATATGGCAGTGGCACGTGGGTCTCTCCAGCTTAACAATGCCTGACACCGCTCTCCTTGGGTTGCCACATCACCAACCACAGTTTGAATTCTACCAGCCACACTTCTCAATCGATCGTACCTCATTCTCACCAGATCAGGGCTTCGGCTGGTAGGAAATGAGTCGAATTCCTCATCAAGTTCATCAGGGTGAACTGCCTCAGCTTGTGAGATCTTTGTGTTCATGTGGGGAGGGTACCTTGGCCGGTACCTGAAGTTCCAAATCCCTATTAGAAACATGTAAAGGAAAACTGTGGGTAGAATCAACTCAGGGAAGCAAACAAGCATAAGATAGAGCACATGGACGAGCACGGTTGTTATAGGATTTCTCCACATGCATATTTCGCCAAACCATCTACCAACAGAGAATAATCCTGAGAAAACTGTCATAAGCCTGAAGAAATTTGCCTTGCTGCGGCGCATACTCCAAAGATGTGAGTCCACATCAGACATGTACTCTACCACCTCCTTCCGAAGTGGAGGTTCTGCACGACCTAATCTTGCTGCCACTATGTTCACAGCTTGGTGGCGTAATACGTCTAGCTGCATCAGGGAAAACGGTCTCACATAGTGCATCTTTGGCAGCAGTGGTCGGGAGTACAAATAAAGCAGGTTTGCAAAAGATGTGCACGAAAATCGTATTGCCAAATGCAATTCGCCCATCTTTTTAACTCCAGTAGGATGAAGGACTAGTAGGGGATAAGAGTGTGTATAGATGCGGCCAGTTTCAAGTGTGGAGATGCGAATCCGAACCTTGCCAATCTTCAGGTCCTTATTACCATTTGAACCCTTATCTCCAAGCTGGCTGTTGTCAAATACACCCACAGTGAGAACTGTAGCTGGATCAAAAACCTCCCATGTGTACTGCTCGTTATATTTTGGAGACAAGTTGTCAACAATGGTTCGTGTCCTGACCCATTTGTGACCATATTTTGCCACACAATATGTATCTGAAGTTCCCCTCCCATCTCTTGTTTTCATGGGGTGAAGTCCCACAGCGTTAAGAATACCAAGCTCTAAAATCCCAATTGATGGTCTCCAGAGCTGTTTTGCAGTTGGACGGAGATCACTGCTATAGTGAGTTGATTCATCAAGAACATGGTAACCTCCATCCAGACAGATTCTGACATTAATCCGGCTTGAGAACTTATCTTTCTTCAACTGATCAACATCAACAACAATTGGCTTTTCCAAGTTGAACCAGCGGGAGTGGATTATTCGATCATCAGCACGCCTCTCTACAGCACTCAAGGGTATGATGGCCCTCCCAATTATTTCATCCTTACCAGGACCCACATGATCCTCAACTGAAAGTACTAGATGATCTTCAAAAGGTTCTGCAGCAACAAAGACTAGATCCTCATTCCAAACAGCATTCATTGTCCTTGCCTGACAGGTCTTTGTTTTCAGGACCTGGTTTCCTATGTGGGCCTTAACATAAACATCTGGAAAACGATTCCTCTCTGTTGGGACCAAGTCTTGTGCCTCAACAACATTAACACGAACGTACCACAACCTTGGCGCATGGTAGACTTTGGATCGTAACACTGTGGAGATAGCTGGTGTGCTATCGACAGGTGTAGCTGCATCAGAATGCCATGCATCAGAAAAGGCTTCATCTGCTTGGGTGCCAATCCAAACTGCAAGCATCAGCTCACCCTTTATCTTCTCTCCCTTCTTATCCTCAAGTCGGTACCACTCTGGAGCTAGAGGACTATCTGGAGGGACTCGCAATGGAACCTCATTGATGTCAAACCTCACGATGCCCACAAAGTCATCTTTTACTAGATCCTTGTCTTTGATTACGACTTCTAGTACAGAAGCTTGCATTCGGTCCCTAGAAAAGGCAAACACCTGGTTCCACTCAGGATTTTGCTTTTTCTCGAAATGTTTTGTGATTCCTTTATAGTTTCCAATTCTTACTTCAACAAACGGATCAAGGCTACCGGTAACATCCATCGCAGGAAGTTCACGAGCCTTAACAACTCTTACATAGAGAAAATACATCCGTTCAACAAGATCATATGTGCTTGCAGTCTTATCTCCATGTATAACACGACCCCCAACTACTCTTCCACCTCCAAGGTAAGGGCTTGTCTCTTTAAGTGCAAAGTCAACTGGTTGTGATGATGCAGCTGAGTACATGTGAACTAGCTTTGGAGGCTGTGGTTTGGATTTCATCTCATCAATCTCATACTTCGGTAAATGGTGGGTAACTACTGGAGGAGAAGGATCATGCTGACGTTCATGGTGAGTGGCGTTAGGAAGGTGGTGAAAGGTGTGTCTTCTTGACTCAACTTGGTCAGGGTTCATTGTATTTGGAACAACTCTGGCATGAGCTGCTGTGCATTGATCTGCTGGAACTGCAGTAGAAGACTTTATTGAAGAGTCATCAGTGATATAGACTTTTAGGCCAAGCTCTCCTCTTACACGAGAGAAAATGCCACGCTTTTCTAGTGGATAGTGCAAGACAACAGCATCTGACTGAGGCACGAAAGAATTGCCAGTTAGGCTAACCTTTCCAAGGAATGATCTGGAGTTAGTAGCTTTAATATTATTGTAGACATAAACATCAAGGGTTAGATAATGGAGATTGGAAGCATCAGAAATGTTGAAGTAGAAGCTCTCATTCCAAACCGGGTTGAGATCCTTCTCTTTGATTGTGGTTCGGAACCTCTGACCATCAAAGTATAGCTCCACAAAGGCACTGGATGAACCTGTTCCATCTTTTGGCAAAAGATTATGAGCACTAACAAGTTCAACTCCCAGCTTAAGGTTCAACATCATAAAATATGTGCAGGTGTACTTTCCGAAAGAGTTCCAAAACCTTAGACACCTCGAAGACAACTACAGGTACCTGAAAAACAAGAAGGGAGAAATCATAGTTGCTAGTTACTCTAACTACCAGTGAAAATCAGGTGGCAGTCTAGAAAATCAGAAGACTACTTGCAGTATCAAAAGCAGATGGGCACATAAAAGAAGGAAAACAAAAACAAATCCAGTCCCTGAGCAAGCTATAACACATCTGCAAAAATTCCAGAGGACAGACAAATCACAAGAAACCAACACTGCAAGTAAGAACCATGAGCAAGCTAAAATAGCACATATCAGGAGATAAAATATATCAATCTCCAGAGCTAATGGGAAAAGAAACAAATCTCTTCTCAAATTGTTTTTACAGGGCACATATGAATATGTCATCCAATTTAAATAATGTTTTTTTGCATACAAATTCAGCAAACAAATTATGCATCTAATAAAGACAAAATACCCACCTAAAATATAATAAGAGTGCACCAGAATCAGGAAGATCTATATCATTTCATCATCTTTTATTACTACTAACTGAAAACTTAGGAGAACTAGAAGCAAAGAGAAATATTTCGTGTACCAATGGATGGTACTAACAAGAACTAATGGATAATCAGATTACTCAATTATATAGCGATACTAACTTAAACTGCCAAAAAAGGGGTGTAATTTGTAAAGAGATAAAGCAAACAGGTCAACACTGCATGTGCAAGACTCCCTCATAAGAAGATCTAAACACAATATAATATAATAAGCATATAATAGTCCATGCTTCATGCTAAAGATCCTTAAAGCACGCTCAAGACATGTGACATGAGCTCCTCACACAGAGCATTCCACAGAACAAACACTGAAGATCAAAATGTTGTCTTCTTCTTCTAATAGAAAAATGAATCTGGTAGGAAAATCCGAATCTTTTTTCTTGATGATTCATAGATTTTCCCAGCATCCAAACAGAGGCGTAATCAAAGTCTATAGAACTGTTGCTTAGCATAAAACTCAGAAGAAAAAGTACTGACTCTGAGGAAGATAAAAAAATTTCCCAGTTCAGATCATGAGCCATTAAAACCATCTAAAAAACTTTTTGTTTTCAATGAAACAACACATTTCACGTCAAAAATGTAAAAAAAAAAAAAAATCACCTTTGAGTAGCTAAAACCAAATTTAAAAAAATAATAATAATAAGAAGAACAAAAGTTCACCTTTTTCCAGGAAAATCTTCAGATTCCAGTCAATTCTTTTGGAGAGGAGTGGACGAAGAAGCTCCTAAGTTTAGCAGTTACGCCTTGTTCACAGAGAGAAAGAGCATTAAAGACACAGAGCGATATAGCGTCATGGGACTGCCATCCAAGAGTGGGCACGAACAACGAGGAGAAAGAGGGGAAAAAAGCAATAACAAATTAAGAATCATTGCAGGTAATGGCATCGGTATGGAGGTATTAATGAGAAAACTGAAATAATTTTTTTTTTTGTTCAAACTTATTACCACAATGCCGCCATTGCTATTACTAGTTTTCTCACCATGAAAGATTTATTATAGGGACGCGGCCGACTTCAATTGTTAGTTGCATCTGCTCTATAAAACTTTAATAATTGTATACCTTTTAATTATTATTTACAGAATACAAAGACAGCAATGGTGTTTTATAATGAAATGATTCAAATCCCATCTGGGTTGACTTTGGGTTCTTTCAGTTCATCAAATTATGCTTCGGGTCTCATGATGATGACTGATGAGAAAGATGGGTGAAGGTGGTGGCCATATCATGGACAAAGACTGCCCTTATAAATCATCATTATCATCACTCTCCTTCTTAAAATTTTTGGTTTTACATGATATAGATCGAGGTGAAGAAAGAAACTTCGAAAGGGTTCACCATTTTTATCTTTTGACTGATTGCATACAGTAAGATACTGCAGAGAGCTAGCATTGAGTATGGAGTAATTGCGGCGTCAGATACGTGGACCGAGGCAGCTTAATTTGCCAGGCAGGCAGCCTGTGGGCTACGCTTTCTGGAAGCGCATTGCAGGACTCACTAAAGACAAACGGGGCAAGACGAAGACACTGAACGCTCTAGCTTTATATGGCCTCCTTTAATTAGTACGCCTAGAGATGCACCAACTCCGGTACCAACCATCACAGCAGTTAGTGTCGCTAGGCCTAGAGCACATGGACTGGCTATGACAATGACAGAGATTCCAAACTGAAGAGCAAGCTGAAAGCTATCCATTGAAGGTGATATCCAGGATTCTGGGTAACCAATGAACTTTCCGGCTAAAAACCAGGCAAGCTAAGTTGAAAATGAAAGGATGATCACCTACCAAAAGACACTAGAGTTGTCATTATCACTATATATTTTTAGGCGTTATTAGGTCTATTCCACCCCCAAAAACTATCTGGAGTGGTAAAAATTTTCTCTAACATTTATACACTAACACGTAATCATTTTTCCAACAGTTGCAAGACAACCCAAAACAGTGACTCACGGCTCCTTTGGTTGGTCGGTTATGAAGAGTATCGAACCATGAAACAATGTACAAGGAATGGTTGTTGGGTTATCCCACGTTAATTGGGAAATACGCTAAATGTTAGTAATAAGTGTAAGGGAAAATCCGAAGGAAAATATAGATCAAATTCAGAATGTAAAGCAGTGATATTATTCACTAACCGTAGGCACAAAGTACTTTTAAATACGGTCAGCAAACTTCTGAACTGGAGTTTTAGCCATCTGGGCAGACTGTGCAAGTCGAACAATTTGTGAAAGAGCACTCTCTGATCCAACCCTTGTTGCCTTAATTATGTAAGGTTACACCCCGTTCTTATTCATACTGCCTCCAATCGCTGTGTCACCCTTCCTCTCGCCCACTGGCCTTGCCTTTCAGTGTTATCATACCCTCATTCACATGGCTTTGTCCCCACAAAACATAGCCATCAGATGCTACTTTTGCACCAGGAATAATTTAATTACATCATTCTTTTGTATCAACCTACTATCAATTTCATCTTCATTTGTCAGATTTCTCTCCTCGTCCAAAGTTAACAATGTTGATGTCACAGGTGCCAAGTCCATAAGCTTCGCAATGGCCTCAGATGTCTTTCCCTCGGCTAAAACCTCTAGATGTTTTCCAAACAGAATACATGAAATAAGCATTGAAATAGTCTCGAAGAAATCTGAGCTCTGAAAATCTGGAGAAGTAGCAGCTCTTAACACTGCGTAAACTGAATAGAAATAAGCTGCATTTGTTCCCAGGGCAATCAAAACATCCAGATTGGCAGAACCAAGGCGCAATGCTTTGAAGGAACCAGTGTAGAATGTTCGTTCTATGAAGAATTGAACATGAGTGGCTAGCATATTGACAATTTTAATATCGAGTCCATGCTTGACTCCAGGTATATAAAGGAAGACCTTGGAAGTTAAAATTACAGGAATCGTAAAAACCAAACTCTACATGAATGATCCATAGTACTGCTTAATCTCTTCACGTTTATGCGACTCTTCCTCCCTGTTAAAAATTGATGCAAAGTTAACTTTTATTTATGGCTTGGGTTAGTTAAATGTGTCCTAATATTTAGTTTAATCGGTATTGTTAGTGGATTAATTTTATCCTAATCTTTAGCTTAATAGGTATAGTTAGTGAATTGAATTTATTTTAATATTTAATTTAATAGTGTTGTTAGTGGGTGTTAATAGTCACTGAATCATAATGTGACATTTTTTTCTCACTTGTTTACCTATATATATGTGTGTCTTGTTGATAGATTTAATGGAGAATTGAAGCTGCATTTTTTAGTATCTTATTCTTAGTTCATTTCCTTTGCCTACAAATTATATGATAAAATTTCTGAGATACTATATTTATTCTTAATTCTCTTCATCTGCCCATATTTCATTACTTTATTCCAACACTTGTGGTATCAGAGCTAGGTTCCGATTAGAGTGGGCGTATTGTGTGATCAAGATTATTGCTGAAGCAAGTAAAGAGATTTGTATTCAACATGTCTAACGGTGTGAATACTTTGAATGTTTCTCAAACATTGGTGCCCATCTTCAATGGAGAAAATTATGCTTTTTGGAGCATAAAGATGAAGACATTTTTCATTGCCCAAGAGTTGTGGGATCTTGTAGAAAATGAGGATACAAAATCTAATATACCTGAAAGGGAGGTAGAGATGAGAGAATGACGGAAGAAGAATGCGAAGGCGTTGCTCATATTGCAGCAAGCAGTGACAAACTCAATTTTCCCTCGTATTGCTAATGCGACAAAAGCAAATGAAGCTTGGACCATTCTGCATAAAGAGTTTCATGGAGATAATAAGGTAACAGTTGTGAAACTCCAAACTCTTCGTAGAGAATTTGAGAATCTGTGTATGAAAGGTAATGAGTCGGTTCAAGATTATATTGGTAGAGTTTCTGTCATTGTGAATCAAATGAAAACTTATGGAGAACAGATTAAAGATCAAACAATAGTAGAAAAAGTTTTAAGAAGTTTACCTTCTAAATTTAATCATGTTGTTGCTGCTATTGAGGAGTCAAAAAATCTTTCTACTTATTCTCTTAATGAGTTGATGGGTTCACTCTTAGTACATGAAGAGAGGATGAACAGGTTTGAAGAGAAAAGCATGGAGCAAGCCTTTCAGACGAAGATAGAGATTTCTGACATGGATAAAAAATACAATGATACTGTTTTTACTGGCAGAGACAGAGGAAAAGGTAGAGGTGGCTATCGAGGTAATGGTAGAGGTCGAGGAAGATCATATTTCAATCGCCAAGGAATTGAAAATGGTGACAAAGGCAATCAGAGGCCAAGTTATAAGGGTAAACAGTGCTATTTTTGCAAGAAGGTGGGGCACATAGAGGCGAACTATTGGAGAAAGGCAAAACAATAAACAAATTTTGTTGAAGAAAAAGAAAATGAAGGTAACCTGTTTTTGACTTGTATGAATCCAAAGGAGATTAACTGTGATATTTGGTTTCTAGTTAGTGGATGTAGTAACCATATGACAGGAATTAAAAGCCTTTTTCAAAATATTGATGAATCGGTGAAGTTGCAAGTTTGCCTCGGAAATGACAAGCAAGTGCAAATTGAAGGCAAAGGAACAGTAGTAGTGAAAACCAAGTCAGGTATCGAAAGGTTGATTCATGATGTTTATTACATTCCTAGCTTGACACATAATTTACTTAGTGTGGGGCAGTTGGTTCAGAAGGGATATTCAATTTTGTTTTACAATGGTGTATGTGAAATCAAGAGCGAAAAATTTGATGCTTTTTTTGTTAAAATTCCTATGGCTGAAAATAAAATGTTCCCTCTTGAAATTTCATGTTTGGATGATTGCGCACTTGTTGCTAGTATTAAAAATGACTCATGGTTATGACATTTGAGATATGGGCATTTGCATTTTAATGGGTTGAAGCTATTGAGTCAGAAAAATATGGTTCATGGGTTGCCTTCTATTTCTTTTACTGATGAAGTTTGTGAAGGTTGTATTTATGGAAAACAACATAGACAATCATTTCCAATTGGGAAAGCATGGAGAGCGAAAGAACCTTTAGAGTTGGTGCATGCAGATATTTGCGGGCCAATGAACACCCCATCCTTGAACACGAGTAGATATTTTTTGTTATTTACTTATGATTTTACTCGGATGAGTTAGGTGTTTTTTCTTGTTTAGAAATCAAAAAGAATCTGGTCATCAATTAAAAATTCTTCGAACTAATAGGGGATGCGAATTTTTATCTGATGAGTTTACATTATTCTGCAAGCAAAATAGGATCAAGAGGCAGCTAACTGTGAGAAGAACACCAGAGCAAAATATAGTTGCTGAAATGAAGAATCGAACGGTAGTGGAGAGGGAAATAAGTATGTTAAGTGAGAAAAAACTTTCAAATGATTTTTGGGCTGAAACAGTTGCTACATCAGTTTATCTTCTCAATATCTCACCAACAAAAGCAGTGCGTAATACAACTCCTTATGAAGCATGGTGGAATCGCAAACCCAATGTAAGTGCTTTGAAGATTTTTGGGTGTATTGCTTATGTCATGTTAGCTATTAATGATCGAACGAAGATGGATAAGAAGAGTGAGAAGTGCATTTTTGTTGGGTATAGTGATGAGACAAAAGGATATAAGTTGTATAATCCTATTACTAAAAAGCTAATCATTCGAAGAGATGTTATTTTTGATGAGAATAGTTTTTGGGAGTGAAATGCAGAAAAAATTCAGCATCTTTCATATGGAGAAAATAAGTCAAAAGGCTTACAAGACGAAGATAATGAAGTGACACAAGAAAATTCTCCTACATCTAATTCTCCAAGGTTGTTGCCGCAAGCTTCTTCAACTCCTCAGCCATCAAGAATGACTACTAGAAGCTTGTCTGGGGTTCTTCCAAAAAAGGTAAAACCTTGGGAAAATGTTTATGACTCTAATACATTTGCTCTTTTAGTGACAGAACCCATGAGTTTTGAAGAAGCATGTGGAAAAGATGATTGGGAGATAGCTATGAAGGAGGAAATGACTTCTATTGAAAAAAATAACACTTGGGAGCTAGTTGATATGCCAAAGGGAAAAGAAGCAATTGGTGTGAAGTGGATCTACAAAGTGAAGTATCATGCAGATGGAAGTGTGCAAAAACATAAGGCAAGGTTGGTGGCTAAAGGATATGTTCAAAAGTATGATAAAAATTTCTTTGAAACCTTCTCTCATGTTGCTAGATTTGAGACTGTAAGATTGATATTAGCATTGGCAGCTCATATGAAGTGGAATGTATTTCAATTTGATGTGAAATCTGCTTTTTTGAATGGTTACTTGGCTGAAGATGTTTATGTTGAGCAGCCACAAGGTTTTGTTATTGAAGGAAAAGAAGATAAAGTGTACAAGCTCAAGAAGGCCCTTTATGGACTCAAACAAGCACCACGAGCATGGTATGGTAGACTTGATTCTTATTTGAATGATAATGGTTTTTATCGTAGTAGCAGCGAACCCACTTTGTATGTTAAGGGAAAAGGAGACGATATTCTCATTGTTTGTGTTTATGTGGATGACATTATTTACTCTAGTTCTTCTGAAATTCTTATTAAGGAATTCAAGAAGAGCATGACTAATGAATTTGAAATGTCAGACTTGGGGTTATTGCATTATTTTCTTGGGTTGCAAATTTGCCAAACTGATTATGGTATTTTTGTTTCACAAGAAAAAATATGCTTTAGATTTGTTAAAAAAGTTTAATATGCAGAATTGTAAGATGTTTTCTACTCCCATGAACACAAATGAGAAGTTGACAATGGATGATGGAACCTCAAAGGCCAATGAGAAGTATTTCAGAAGTTTGGTTGGAGGGTTGATGTATTTAACTCATACCCGTCTAGATATCATGTTTCCAGTCAGTTTAGTCTCAAGGTTTATGCATAATTCCTCCTTACATCACCTTGGGGCAGCAAAGCGAATTCTTCGCTACAAGCAATTTTGGAATTTGGTACAAACCAGTTCCTAACTTAAAACTATTTGGTTTCACTGACAGTGATCAGGCAAGTTTTGTAGATGACAGAAAGAGTACAAGTGGCTTTATTTTCAATTTTGACTCAAGAGCTATGTCATGGAGCTCAAAAAGGCAAGCAAACACAACATTATCATCTTCAGAAGCTGAGTATATTGCTGCAACCTCAGCTGCTTGTCAAGCAATTTGGATGCGGAGGATTATGGAAGATTTACACCAAGCTCAAGCAAAGGCTACAAAGATTTTTTGTGATAATAAAGCAACAATCTCAATGACTAAGAACCCAGTGTTTCACGGAAGAACAAAGCACATTGAGCTTCGTCATCATTTTATTCGAGATGTCGTGGCAGAAGGGTTGATTGTGATGAAGTACTGCTCAACAAATGATCAAGTCGCTGATGGCTTTACTAAAGGACTTGGTTACTCCAAATTTGTGAAGTTTCGATCATCACTTGGAGTTGCTGACTTTGCATCAAGGGGGAATGTTAAAAATTGATGCAAAGTTAACTTTTATTTATGGCTTGGGTTAGTTAAATGTGTCCAAATATTTAGTCTAATGGGTATTGTTAGTAGATTAATTTTATCCTAGTCTTTAGCTTAATGGGTATAGTTAGTGGATTGAATTTATTTTAAAATTTAATTTAATAGTGTTGTTAGTGGGTGTTGTTAGTAGGTGTTATTAGTGGGTGTAGTTAATAGCCACTAAATCATAATGTGACATTTTTTTTTCACTTGTTTACTTATATATATGTGTGTCTTGTTGATAAATTTAATGGAGAATTGAAGCTGCATTTTTTAGTATCTTGTTCTTAGTTCATTTCCTTTGCCTACAAATTATATGATAAAATTTTTGAGATACTATCTTTATTCTTAATTCTCTTCATCTGCCCATATTTCATTATTTTATTCTAACACTCCCCCATCCTCCGAAATTATGTAGACCTTAGAAAGTTGAAACAAGAACCAGTTGAGCCATTGTTAGAAAACTTTCTAGCGACATTAATTATAATTTGATTAGCCAGGCTGACATTAATTATAATTTGATTTGATAAAACAAACCAATTAAACCCCATTCTAAAATCAATACAATATAGTTTTTTTTTTTATTAAATTAAAAACTGTTATTCAAGAGGATTCAGAAGTAAAAAACCAATCACTTCAAGAGATAATTCAGTAGCTTTATAAATCCAAATTACTTAAAGTTCCAAGTGTTTTTATAATTCAAAAGAATTTAATTTAGTATTTTATAATTTATATGTAGATTCTTTTGATTAGGATTGCATGATTTTATATAATTCATCTGGTATAAATCTTACATCCAACACTTCAATGAAGTCTTTTGGTTCTGTCAAGGCAGATTTATATCAAAGGGAGATCTTGTGGAGTTCAGGACCCATGTCGATGCCTTGAACTCCAGGGAGAGCTTGAAGTGACTTTCCAATCATTCTCGTGGAATTATGAGTTCTTGTACCATCAACCTGGAGATGAATCTTGTTCATGTCCTCTCCATTTCTGAAAACTATGCCTGCAGTATCTTCATTGACGAGCAAGAAGGGCAAGCCATTCCATTAATGCACAACTTTAATGCCACTGGAAAATAATGATAAGCAAACAAAAACACAGAAGCAAACTTTAAATCATATTTCTAACCAACAAAAATGGATCCAAACTGGCTTTATAAGTTTGCTCAAATCATGTTTTAGTTCTTGAATCACAAATAGGGCAGATACAATCTGTACAGAATCTAAACAAGTTTCAATTTGAGACTGACAAGTTATAACTCAAACTTGACTAAAAGCAATTCAATTTTTAATTTGATTTGAGTCGGTTCAAATTCGAATTTTTAAATTGATTCAAACTTATCTTGTTTATAAAAATAAATCAAATCTTTAATTTAAACTTGACTAAGTCAATTTGAAATTGAATTTGAACACGAATAATCATAAATAACAAATTTTAAAAGTTGATTACTACAAGTTTCTTCTGTATCGAAGTTTAATATATAATTTATAATAAAATTAGGAATATATATTTGGATTATAATCACATGACATGACTAATAATTTTAATAATTTTGTACCTTTGATTTCCCAAGTAAAGCCTTTACCAGATACTGCCTCTACACCTGCCTTCAAAAGCGTACAACTCATGGGCATTATATTATGTCACTATAGACAAACAACTTAGGTATGAGTGAATTTCACACCTGGAGCCAACTTCACATGCCATGGTGATTTGCTGACTGGTGTCATTACCATACAATTCTCTAGGTAAGGGTTTGGATTGTCCAAATTCTGTACAGAGATGATAATTTCAATTCAAATTTGTGAATTGAATTGAATAGAATCCCACTTGGTCACTTTGTGAAATAAGATCCTACTAAGCATAGACCAATCAACAGCAGCCTTACGTCCAAATGTGTAATAATACTTTTGACAACACGATACCGCACACTCATACTGACTGTCCATCCATCCCCTCTCTGCCACGTGGCACCTCTACCTGCCCGGCTGCATCCACTATGTTTCCGCCTCCCCTATATATATACACTCCCCGCATCTGTCTTTCGGCACCACGTTCCATTCATTTGTTTGTTGCTTTGAATCATTTGTATTTTTTTTTTTCTCTGGAAAAATGGAGAATACCAGTCTCACTGGATTGTTGAAGAAAGCTGCAGCCGAGTTCCCGAACAAGAGAGCTATTTCTGTTTCTGGAAAACTAGACCTCACACACGCTCAATTGCAACAACTCATCGATTATGCTGCTTCTCTTCTTATCGCCGCCGGCATTAAGCCCGGCGATGTTGTCGCTCTCACTTTCCCTAACACCGTCGAGGTGGGTTGCCTTTTATATATATATATATGCTCTGTTTGGATTATCAAAAAAATAGTCCCAAAAAAATTTCGATCTTTCACCTACCCATCGGAAGAAAAAGGAAATTTATGATGTTCGTGTGTTGCCTTATTTTAATTTGTTTTCTTGGCCTAAAAAAAATTTGTATTTCTGCAGTTTGTGGTAATGTTTTTGGCGGTTATTCGGTGTAGAGCCACCGCAGCGCCGCTGAATGCGGCTTACACAGCGGAGGAGTTTGAGTTCTATCTCTCCGACTCAGAATCGAGGCTTCTCTTAACACCACAAGATGGCAATAAAGCAGCTCAAGCCGCGGCTTCCAAGCTCACCATCCCTCACTTGACCGCCACCCTTCGCGACTCTGATTCTAAGATTAGATTATCATCATCCACCGACGCCGAGCCAAATCCTGACGCCGTCGCTCAGCTCGTCAATAACTCGTCCGACGTGGCACTCTTCCTGCATACCTCCGGCACAACAAGCCGCCCGAAAGGAGTCCCCTTGACTCAATTCAATCTGGCTTCCTCTGTTTTGAATATTATATCGGTGTATAAACTCTCCGACTCAGACTCCACCGTTATCGTGTTGCCCTTGTTTCACGTGCACGGTTTACTGGCTGGATTACTCAGCTCACTCGGCGCTGGAGGCGCCGTCACTCTCCCCGCAGCAGGCCGTTTCTCTGCTTCAACGTTTTGGTCAGACATGACCTCATACAAAGCAACATGGTACACGGCGGTCCCCACAATACATCAAATCGTCCTCGACCGCCATGAAAACAAGCCCGAGCCTACTTATCCCAAGCTGAGGTTTGTAAGAAGCTGCAGCGCCTCTTTGGCGCCGAGTATATTGTCCAGGCTAGAGGAGGCGTTTGGGGCGCCGGTGCTTGAGGCTTACGCAATGACTGAGGCGTCCCATTTGATGTGTTCCAACCCGTTACCCCAAGAGGGTCCTCACAAGGCCGGCTCAGTTGGGAAACCAGTGGGACAGGAAATGGCTATTCTGGATGAGCAGGGTCATATACAAGCGGCTGGTGAAAAAGGGGAAGTCTGCATCAGGGGACCAAATGTGACCAAGGGTTATAAAAATAATCCTGAAGCCAACAAGACGGCCTTTCAATTCGGCTGGTTCCACACAGGAGATGTGGGGTTTTTTGATTCTGATGGATATTTACATTTGGTGGGTCGGATCAAGGAGCTCATCAACCGGGGAGGTATATATTTCTGTTATTGATTCTTGTTGATTTGTCCCATATTGATTGGAAACTGGGTAGGTTGTCCAACCAGTGGACTGACGTGTGAGGGATAACCCACATCCTTTCGTAAAGTGGCCGGTGATGTGAATATAAAATCAGGAGCCTGATGTGTGGGGGTGGGTTATGGGTTGTCTTACATCCTTTCAAGAAAGTGATTGGTTGACGAGATTGATTGCGTGACATGAAAGTCAAACCAATAGCTCAATGGATGAGAAGGAGATTGGAAGTTGTTCTATATGTCTCTGAAAAGTGACTAGTTGATATGAAGGCCGAATCAATAACCCAACATATGAGAGGGTCCTATATCCCTTTGAAATATAACTGGTTGATATAAAAGTCAAACCAATAATCCAATGTTTGAGGGGGAGGTTGTGGGTTGTTGAACATCCTTTAGAAAGTGAACACTAGGTTAAGGGTTGTCCCACATTTCTTTGAAAAATAACTGGTTGATGTAAATGTTCAATCAGTAACTTATTATTCATCCAAATAACTGTTTGAGAGAAGTGTTGAACCAATGATCTAATGTGTCCTACATCTCTTAGAAAATAGGTTAGGTGTGTCAAAAAATTGTGGGTTATTCCACATCACTTAAGAGGATACGTACTAGTATATAAAACATATGCTCATTCATTTTGGAGTGGGATAGGAAATTCAATATCTAACAATCCTGCATAATCACTAGTTAATTGCAGTTAATTCAAACATTCCTTTTAATTTTTTCCAGGCGAGAAAATATCACCTATTGAAGTGGATGCAGTTCTTCAGTCACATCCAGATATTGCTCAAGCTGTTGCCTTTGGAGTTCCTGATGATAAATATGGTGAAGAGGTAAGCCAGAGCAAGCAACCATCCTTTTCACTCGGCCAAACCCAGATTGCTAATTTTCTGATCTCCATGTTATATGCAGATTAATTGTGCAGTGATTCCAAGGGAAGGATCAAACATAGATGAGCAAGAGGTACTGCGATTCTGTAAGACAAATCTCGCAAGTTTCAAAGTCCCCAAGAAGGTTTTTATCACTGAATCGGTTCCAAGGACTGCTACTGGTAAGATCCAGCGCCGTATTGTAGCAGAGCATTTCTTAGCTCAAGTCTCCACAGCTAAGGTTCCCAAGTTTGGAGCTTAAGCAACCAGTTGTGTAAAAAAAATTCAATATACTAGAAAGTTTATTATAAATGTGGTATAATTATTTTGTTTTCCAAGATATTGATTTAGTGACTAAACTAAATGAGAAAATCTCTGGGTCTGGTAATTTTCTTTCTCACATCAAGTGCTACTACAGGGTTAACAAATTATCCATATGGAACTAGAATTGTCGGATACTTGACTATTAGTTTTGATTTTTACCTGGAACCGATTTATATCAGGTAGGCTCCATTCTAGGTTCAGGGAAACTGGTCGGTACGATTTATATCAGGTTTGGTTTTTATTTTCATGAACTAGTTGATTCGGTTCTTTTTTCTGACAAGATATCCAAACTTGCTCACTTTTACGCTCGCTACTATTGTCTGCCCAGAATCGGAACAGTTGGGTATCCAATTGTCATTTTCAATTCCTACCTAGAATTGACTGGCATCGGATAGGTTTCGGACGGATCAGTGCCAGCTCAAATTCCCTGTTTTTTAACAAAGTATCTAGACTCCGTCAGTAATACTCTTTTTTCCAATTAAACAGCTGGTATGCATTTGTCCGAATCAGCGAATAGTTTGGTTTGGTTGGCTGATTGATTATGACCTTAACTTGAATGTGAAGGACAAGCAAGCAAAAGCAAAACGACAGGAAGACGTTTGCCTTGCAAACTTGTGGCTGAGGGTGGTAAACAGACATACATCATCAAGGCGGAATCTTTTCTTTTAGGAATTTGATGGGCCGAAAATGATGGTGCCTGGTGGTAACAACTCTCTCATCAGGTTGCCGTTTTGGTCGGTTACTTTGTTGAAAGACTAATAAGATGTTCAAGAAATCTACATGTGCGACCATTTGGCCAATGACTTTGTTTGCTAGCTTTGGCAACATTATATGGCGGTCCGAGTTGTTTAAGCTCACATTTAAGTTTAGATAGAGTAAATTACATACGAATATAAGAAAAGATTAGACTCACCTAATAAATAAATTGGGTTTGAGTAGATTCATAAATTTGAATTCAAGTTATTTAAATCAAATATAAAATTAAATCATTTTTAAACTAAGTTCGAATAATATCAGTTAATATTTAACCCATTTTACGTTAAATCATATTTAAGTTTGCTCAAATTGAATCCAAACTTGCAAGTCGCAAAAGTTGAGATCTCACTTTTATTAAAATCTTAAATTAGATTTTACCATCACATATGCTTCGTAATAAACTGTTTTAACAATGTTTAAATGAATTATACTATTACATTTTCTTATTTTGAAGGGATGAAAATTTTGCCTTTTTTTTTTCTAATGAAAAGAATATAACTTTTAAATTATTTCATTAAAAAGATTATATTTTTAGATTATAATTAAATTTTTAATATTTTATATCGAAATTATTAAATTAATTATATCATTTTAAAAATAAAATAAAATAAATAATTTTAATTGTATTTATTAAATATTTTTAATACCTGAAGAACCTATGGAGTCATTTGATTACAAAAATTTAAAAATTATCTTAGTAATATATCTTTTATTACTTATATTACCTTATTTGATTTGTCAATAATAAAATATTATAGTAATTTTATATTACCAATATTGATGTGACAGATAATGTAAGTAATAATCTGATTATCATATTTATCTTATATATTAAAAGATTATTAAAATAATCTTGATTTTATTATAATTATATTATTATTTATTAATTTTTTAAGATAAAAATACATTTATTTTTAATTAATATAAAAATATTTAAAAATAATTATATTCAAAGACATTTAAGTAAAATAATTTATTAGTATTTTTTATTTTAATTAATCAAACACAATAATTATTTATATTTATCAAATTTTATCAAAAATAGTAATCATTTATATTTAATAATCCTCTAAATAATTTTCTCTATTTTAATAATAAAATATTATTCAAACCAAATACCTCCTCTAAGTTAAGTCTGAAAGTTAATTATTTTTATAAAATAAATGCTATATTCGATAATTCAAGATAATGTTATACATATATATATATTTATGTGTGTGTGCGCGCGCGTGTGTTTGGGAAGGCATGGCTTCAAGGTGTTTACGAAACGACGTCGTATCGGAACCCCAGTTGTGTACTCGCCATGTCTGTTCCTTAATTTCCATCGCAGAGAGTGAAGTCCAAAGAACTGTATATAACTGCAAGAGTCAACGTTCTTTTCTCTCTTCTGGGATCCAAATCATTTCCAAATACTGTAAGTTTTTGTATTATATCATTTTTTCTTTTTCAATATTATAAGTTCCTTCATTTGAGCTCGTTTTCGCATGGATTTGCTCTATTTGAGCCTGCTTTCTGTTTCGAACTTAACTTCTAATATTAATTTTTTAAATTGTTTAATTTTTGCAATTCTGATATTCAAATTTCTCCAATATTGTGAAATTCAAAATCATCTATAAACCCTTATGTAGAGATGGAAGTGAAGGAAGAGAAGAAGTATGCCGCTGATATCTCGTCCATAAAAGAAGCACATAAACGCATCAATTCATACATACACAAAACTCCAGTTCTGTCCTCCGAGTCTCTAAATGGAATATCTGGAAGGAGTCTATTCTTTAAATGTGAATGTTTTCAGAAGGGGTGAGAAAAATGAACGATTTTGCATTGAATTAATCAGTTTTTATTATTTTTGTAAGATTGATTCTTAAATTGTGCCTGATTAGCAAACCTTATGATTATTGAGCTATGATTATAGGAATAATTTGTTGTGTGATAATCATTCATGCATGTTTGCTATAATCTATGACTGTTAGATTTCAAAAAATCACTAATCAAATTGTGACAGATTAACAAATAATTTAAAAACTGATTATTTGTGTTAAAATGTTTAAGATAAGATTGAATTTAAGTTAAATCAAGTTCGAGCTTAAGCCAACTTGCATTTAGCTTAGCATAAGGGAGTTGAGCTCAAACCTAGGTTGGTGCTCGACATGCTCTCCTAAAATCAAGCTCGAGTTCGACTATAGTAAACGACACTGTTTTGATGCATATTAGTCAAAATAATATCGTTTTAACTGTTTCGAAATCAAGCTCCTCCAAGTTGATGAACTTGACAAGCTGAACACTTCTCATGCTTAAGCTTGACAAATAGCACCCCCAAAGCTTAAACTTAAGCTCGAGCTCACCTAGGGGAGCTTATATTGAGTTCAATCGAACCGAATTGGTAATCGAACTCAAACTAGCTCGACTTGAATCCAGCTCGAGTTAAATATGTCTAATTCTTTAGCTTGTGGTTTAAATATGTAAAAAAATTAATTAAATTTTATAATTGAAAAAATAGCTCGTCCTACTAGCTTTTAGATTATGTTAAATAATTTCAAAATGTGATTATAATCTACAATTAGATTATTCTCATATGCTATCTTAAACATATCATAATTGATTTAATCCAATAATCTAATAATATTGGTCAAATAAACTGGACTAAATGGGCACATTTTATTGTGACAAATTTAATTATATTTTTTTTGTTTCATTTGATAGTGGAGCCTTCAAATTCAGAGGTGCTTGCAATGCAGTATTATCTCTTGATGATGATCAAGCTGCTAAGGGGGTTGTAACCCATAGCAGGTTTTTACTGAGCTTATTGGATGCTTTGTTGTTAAGGTTGTTGAGATGTTTGAATGTCTCCTGATTGTATTTTTTCAAAATTAGTGGTAATCATGCTGCAGCCTTGTCTTTGGCCGCGAGATTGCGGGGGATTCCAGCCTATATAGTTGTACCGAAAAATGCTCCGAAATGCAAAGTTGAGAATGTTATGCGCTATGGTGGTCAGATTATATGGAGTGAAGTCACACTACAGTCAAGGGAGAGTGTTGCATCCAAGGTGTTGCAAGAAACTGGTGCTGTTCTTCTACATCCATATAACGATGGTCGCATAATAAGGTACAATACTGAATCTTACCATTTTACTTATTCCTTGGCAGAATTCTAAACTATTAAGTTTTAAATCAAATAATGATCTTAATGCTGTATTGATGGATATTGTTTATTCACAAGTCGCATTGTTTTCGGTGTCCATCTGATTTTATTTGCTTATTCCAGAGTACATTTTGTATCTTAGTTCAGCTTTTCTTTCCTTTTTATTTGGGAAAATCGTGTTTGGTTAAATTGAGGAAAGGATGATGCTTGTGAGCAGTGGCAATTTCTTCTGCCAATAAATATGTATAACTCGAAGTCTGTCTTGTGGTTTGCCCTATTAGTAACAGAATCTTAGGATGACTTAACTTGTTCTACTCAGCAATAGCGTAGTAAAATATCAACTTTCATTGTGCTTTAGCTGCAGCTTTTATCAGTGTATGTATTGAAATAAATCCTTTATATGGACTCTGACTTGTATTGTATTCTGTATTTCTTGTCCTGGAGGGAACTTTCTTAATATATCATGCAGAAATGTTTGTATGCAGGGAAGTCTGTGAATTTGAATACATTATGATGTGTTTGATTTCTTTTTTCCTTTTTTTTATGGGTGCAGTGGGCAGGGTACCATATCATTGGAGCTTCTGGAGCAAGTCCCTCAACTCAACTGTATAGTAGTTCCAATAAGTGGTTTGTTTGACAATATTTTAGGGTCAAATTTTCACTAGTTTTTTTTTTCTTTTTTGGTTTTTTATTCTTAAAAAATTCGACTGTAGGAGGTGGCTTAATATCAGGGGTGGCACTGGCAGCTAAGTCCATCAACCCTGCTATTCGAATTTTGGCCGCTGAGCCAATGGGCGCTAATGATGCAGCTCAATCTAAAGCAGCTGGTAGGATTGTAACATTGCCTGAAACCAACACAGTTGCTGATGGGCTCCGAGCTTGTCTCGGAGATCTTACCTGGTAAGGACAATCTCATCACTGTCAATCGATGCACTGAGAGTTCATTTTTTGTCAAGTGTTTATTTCTTGCATACTGACTAGAAATTTGTTTCTGCGTTTATTCTTTTCTTGTATGTATTTGTTCATGAGAGCTGTCAGAGATATGTAGGACTGCATTTGTACCTTTGGTTGTGTTTAACTTCATTTGCAAATCAATTTTCTTTTTATGATATCAACTTCTCATCTATGCTGGTATGCATTCCTCTGCAGGCCAGTGGTAAGAGATTTTGTTGATGATATTATTACTGTGGAAGACAAGCAGATAATTGAAGCCATGAGACTATGCTATGAGATTCTGAAGGTTGCCATAGAACCTAGTGGAGCCATAGGTCTCGCCGCTGTTTTATCCAACACTTTCAGAAATAATCCCACTTGGCAAGATTGCAAAAATGTAGGAATTATACTTTCAGGAGGTAATGTTGATCTAGATGTGCTTTGGGATTCATTCAGAAAGTGAAATTAAAACGCCTAGCACATAGAAGATATCCTCCTTCGTGATGATATCAAATTCTTGTGGATAAAACCCCTATTTGTAGATTCATGGATACACACCAAAAACATCTTTTTAGTCTGCAGAAACAAGTGTGTAAGGTCGTATTGCAGAAAAATGTTACTAATTCCTGAGATTGTTTTTGTTTCCCAATAAACAAATGATTTGTGATGCTCTGCTGTCAATTTCCAGGATGGAGCCCTGATCTGCCATAGGCATTAGAAATGCCAAGTCAAATGCTTCCTTTGTGAAACAAAAATTCCATTCTGGAACTACTAAGATCTTGTATTGTTAAGCACCCACTCATTAGTCTTTGCTACCTTCACTGTCCAAATCAAATGACTGAGCCGGATCAGGAAAACAACCAAATAGGGTTAGATTCAAGTTAAATTGAACTTGAATAAAGGTCAGCTCAAGCTTGACAGGAATATAGAATGGTTAGCTCGAGCTCAAACTTGATTCGATTGAGGTGGTGAAGAGTAACGTCAAAGAATGAGAAGATTTGTTGGAGAAAAGAAAAAAAAAATTATTGTCGAGACAAACTTTGACATCAACATCAATGGAAAGTTGAGTTCAGCTCAATAATCTAAAATTGTTTTAATTTGAGTTTGATTTATTTGAGTCAAATCAAATCCACCTCTTCAATTAAAGTGAACTATTGTTGTTTTTAAAATCTAAATACTTCATATGATTTTAAAGGATGATATCCGAAAACTTTCTTGTGCATATCATAACCATGACTTTTTAAAGTCAGAAAATGGTGTGTTTATGCTTATTAGCATCAACGTTTTCACACTCCGAACTGAGCACTGACTTGGTCAAACAAAATTTTAGTTTGATGGAATATGTTATATATTCCTTATTAAATAGATTTAAAACAATATATTGACATCACTATATTAGTTTAACTCGACGGTTGAATTGTGATTTGGTGTGATTTTCAGGTTCAATCTTAGGTCACTCCGGTTTAATGATTAAAGTAGATTTAAATATTAATCCGAATTAAACTGATAATATCAAACTGGTCTTGTTTAAGTTTTAAAACACTGATTAGTATAATAAATTAAAAATAAAATAATATTTAAACATATAGTGGTATATCATTATTAATATTTAATTTGGTATTACTTAGGCCATGTAATCACCTAAATTTACTCTCTTGTGACAAAGAGATACTACCTATGACATTGGTCAATGGTAACAACAATCATAAGTTCATCAAAATTAATATTATTATTTAAAGACAAAATTTTGAACCCAAATTGGGATAATTAATCTTAGTTTTACGGATATTATCTCCTTAATGAGTAATTCCTTTAATTTTTTACCTCAAAATTATTTCTAGTTCCCCAAAGTTTCAGCCTCATTGAAATTTCTACCTCTCTTAGCCCCAAAAGGCAAGGAGCTTCAATCTCCTTTGTTCTTGCACATCTCTCATTTTGTCTCTTTCCCCCAACTATTCCCTTTTTTATCCCTTCTTCTTTCTGCAATTCACAACCTCCCCGATCTCTCGTTGGTGGCAAAATGGTATGCACCTCTTTCTATTTTACTCGTTTTTCAAATAATTGTATTGTGAACACTGATGAAAACTTATTATCTTCATAGTTGTAAATGAAAATTTTGCATGGTTAGTAGTGTTAGTCCTATCAACCCTTTTGACATTTGTGTAATCCGGTTGATTGATTTGAAAGGGATATATTACGATTAAGAATGAATTTGATCCGAATTATCCAACTCAAATCGAAGTTATAATATTTTATTCATACTTATTCGATTTGATGCACAAAATTCTTAAAAAGTTGTTGATAAAAAATATATCTGTTTTTTATTTAGGAAAAAAAAAGATCAAATTAATGTGTCACATGTAACATTTGATCCAATAATATGACTCATTGTCAATATATGTTCATAATACTTTTGTTTACAATCCAAAAAATGTCTTAATAGTTTATAAAATCATATGTTATATAATCAATTATCTCTTATTATTTCTAAACAAGATACTGATATATTCTCAATATTTCTCATGAGTTTTGTAGATTTGGTATTTTAATATCAATTGTCACGGGCAGAGACTACCTATACGATGCCCACAGTAATCCTACATTCTTGAAAATCAGCCTTGCATACATCCATATTCTAAACTTAGGGTCATAGATTTAGTCCTATCATTGACTCATCACGAGTACAATCCAGCTCTTGGCTAATTTTCGTAGAGTTGGCCTAAGTAGTCCCCCTTTTAATATCGCACCCTAGCTTCGTTGACATGCGCCCGTCCTGGAGCAACTTCCTACCCATGAAAACATATACTTCCCTTACTTGCCATGCTCCACAAACTTAGGGATGTTACATTCATCCTCCTACGGCCGGGAGTTACATCACAGCCCTTAATGTAAATATTAACAGTGAAATCAATGAATAATGTGAATGTTAATAATGCAGGCGAATTCCGCATCTGGAATGGCTGTAAATGATGAGTGTAAGCTGAAGTTCTTGGAACTAAAAGAAAGGAGGAGCTACAGGTTCATTGTGTTCAAAATAGAAGAAAATATTCAACAAGTTACAGTTGAGAAGCTGTGACAACCTGATGAAAACTACGATGGAACACTGCTAGTTTGCCTTCTAATGAGTGCCGCTATGCCGTCTATGATTTTGATTTCACAATTCAGGAGAATGTTCAGAAGAGCAAGATCTTCTTCATTGCCTGGTACGTAAATCAATCAATTCATCCACCAAATCGAATAAAAAATATATTTACAAAACGATCCCATTTCTGAAAATTGCTTACAGGTTCCCTGATACATCAAGAATAAGGAGTAAAATGTTGTATGCCAGTTCAAAAGACAGATTCAGGCGAGAACTGGACGTTGTTCAAGTTGAGTTACATGTCACTGATGCCAGCGAGATGAGCTTGGACATCGTCAAGGCACGAGCCCTCTAAGCAATTAGGGCCATTTTTCTTCTTTGAATTGCCACGCATATGCATGCATGCACGCATGCCTTAAGCTTCAAGCCTTGAACATTATTTGCAGCTTTAATGGCGGGGCTCTATCTCTCTGTCTGTTCATGCGAGTCATGAAGGCTTGATTCCTTCATTTTTCACAACAACGTTTGTACTTTGTTCAACAAGGATTATTATCAAATCCTTATTCTCAGCACAATTTTTTTTTTTTTTTCACTTTTTGCTTTTTTCATATAATTTTTGCTGCTTCTTGTAATACTTCTTATTAAGGAACTTTGTCATTTCCCCTTATACATTTATAGTACTTTTAAAGGTAAATATTTCATTTTTAACCTCACACTTTTCCAATATCTTAAAACTCAGTTTGAGCCAACTGGTTAAACCAGTTCAACTATAACCCAATGATGATCAGTTTAATCCAGATTAATGTTTAAATTTATATTAATCATTTTGTTATTATACATCATACTATCATGTCATAATTCTATTAGTATAGTCAATTTGGTCTAAATTGATGTTTAAACTTAATTATATTAACCATTTTATTAATATGCATGAAGACTAACAAATTTTGTGATTAATGAGACTCCAACTAAGTTCATTTAGTAAAAAATATGCATTACATACCACCAATCTTACTTATTTGTGCAAGTGAGGCCTACTAGACTGTATCACGTTAAAGGAGGTTCGAATGATTTGATTATTTGCTATGAGATAACCCTAATAATAAATAAGTCACTCGAGTTTTGTCCCTTGATTTGCCTTTATATTATCTTTATTAAATATCGTTATACTTTTCATTTAATTGATTAAATCATTAGTCAAATTAATCAAAACTCAAACTAACCTTAAGGTAATGTTTGATACAATATAAAAACATTCCGTTTTTTTGTGTGACTTTCATAAATTAATGATATTTTTATTTTTATTTTTTTCAATTTTGATTGAAAAAATACGAAAAAAAAATTGATAAAACTAAACGACGCGGTATCTAGACAGTAAAATCAAGTTATAACGAATTGATGATGTAACATTTAAATGTTTTGTAGTCTCTGTTATGGTTGTTTTAGTGTTAATTAAGGTGGTTTTTAAGGTTTTTGTTGCTCTTTTGTCTCTTTGGAGGCGAATTTTTTACTTTACTCTTGGGTTCTTGTATTCTTCAATATATATAATTTTTTGTTGCTGTCTTATCTCCTATCTTGCAAACACAGAGATAGTACGATAAGACAAGCTTAGTTAAGATAAGAAAAGTTTGGGTTGTTTTGTTTTTTTTGGGTTTTCCCTTTTTATACATTTACTTACCAAAAAATAAAAAATAAAAAGTAAAAATTAACGATGCAGCATGCAAGTTGAACGCGCCACTTCAGGGGGGGATACAAACGACATCGTTTTTCACTAGGGTTTAACAAACAGTATATAAAGTATATCCCGTCTGCTTCATTCCTTGCTTCTCGCTCTCTAAGCCTAACAATGGAGGACTCAACTGCGAAGTCCAGTCCATGCTGGAGTACTATAGTGAAAACACAATCGCTACAAAGCGCTGAAACGAAGAGCCAAGCCCTACCAGCGAGCCAGCTCTTAGCGCAAAGCTGCAAGTCCACGCATGGATTATCCATGGCTGTTATTGACGCGAATGCAATTATTCAAGGTGCTCATAATCTTTCCGATTTAGCTGAAAAATTCGTCACCGTTTCCGAAGTCTTAGCTGAAATTCGAGATCCCGTTTCCCGCCACCGCCTTAGTTTCACTCCCTTCACTATCGAGTCCATGGAGCCCTCCCCTGATTCCCTCAACAAAGGTAAACAAGATACAAGAAGTCCTATGAAGCGCTTTTTTTTCTGGAATAATTTGAAATATTTTGTAGAATAGAATAGTTGTTGAAGGAAAAAAGTTTTTTTTTTTTTCTCTTTCGTTGCAAAAAAAGAAAAACTTGAATATTTTATCGGAGATATTTTAAGATATTAACATTATTGAGATACAGCTTAATTTTTTACATGAATCTTAGTATTTAAAAGTTTTTTTTTTTAAATAACAAATGAAATGCCCCTTGGATAATATAATTTGGGTAATATGGTTCTCGAAGTAATTTTGCTTATTGTTTTTGTTTTATTTGGATAGTTATAAAGTTTGCAAGGGCGACGGGTGATTTGCAGACACTTTCTGATGTTGATTTGAAATTGATTGCTCTGACTTATACGCTGGAGGCCCAGATCCATGGAACTAAGCATTTGAGGGATGCGCCACCCCCTGTTCATACTGTTAATGTGAAGAGATTGCCTGAAAAGGATATGCCGGGTTGGGGGTCTAATGTTACCAATATAGAAGAGTGGGAAGCCTTGGATATTGATGTTGAGGATAAGTTAAATACTGACTCAAGAATCCTTCCTTTGAAAGACTTGAATTTGAATATCGTTGTTGCAGATGATCAGTCTGAGAATGGTTCTGCGGGATTCCAAGGTGAAGCTCATTCTGAAAATCAAGATGATGGTGAACATGGTTTGAGGAGACCTAGGAGATATTTGCCAAACAAGAAAGAGATAAAAATTGAAGGCAAGAAGATGGTGGCAGATGGAATTGATGCATCGCAAGGACAATTTGATGATGATGCTGGTGATTGGATGCCTGCTGTCAGCCGAAGTACTCATAGAAGATATCTCAGAAGAAAAGCTAGACGTGAATATTATGGGACATTGTCTGAGAAAGATAGTCAGCAAGAAATTGAGATGAATAATGATAGCAACAATCTTGAGGAAACTAGCAATGCAGATCAGCAGCTGCATCTGGGCTCTGAAGGGACACATGGAGGCAATGGGATGTCTGAGGAGAGTGGCAGTGAAGAAATTTCCTCAATTTTAAAGCAAATGAGGCTTGAAGAAGATTCATTGAATTCGATTCAGGAAGAGAAAGATACAGATGTTTCTTCTGGTAGGCTTGATTCTGACAGTTTCCCAGTTTTGGAGGCAACATGTGATGTTGATGCAAATATGATTGGTGAAGCAGATGAAGTTGATAGTATCAATGAAGATTTAAATCAATTGGAGTTTTCAAGCCAGACCAATGAAACTGTTGATACTTCACATAGGGATGATGCTAGCAGTGAGCAGAGTTGGATGTTGAGATCCTTGTCTGAGTCAAGTGTAGGCTGTGTAACTGGTGACTTTGCCATGCAAAATGTTATTCTGCAGATGGGCTTACGACTGCTTGCACCTGGAGGGATGCAGATTCGACAGTTGCATAGGTATATTGTTCATTTGCATATTCTTCTAACTACTGATGACATCTTCTGTTATATTCCACTTGTTAAGGTCTTCTTATATAAGCTTGATGTTTCATGAATGTATCAAGATTATGCCTTTCTGATAAATTAATGAAACATATATTATCAAGTAGGTTAGGCATGCTTCAGAAAGGTGTTTCAATAGCTGAACAATTTTCCTTTTTTTTTTTTTTTTGATCTCTCAAAGATGACCCCCCACCTACCCAAGGAGCTGAAATGCATATTTCTTTTGACACTGTTTTCATCTGCAGGTGGATATTGAAATGCCATGCCTGCTATACCCTCACTGCTGAAATTGGGAGGATATTTTGTCCCAAGTGTGGAAATGGTGGCACTTTACGTAAGGTAGCTGTAACAGTTGGGGAAAATGGAATCATGTTGGCCGCTTGTCGCCCACGCATTACATTGCGTGGTACAAAAGTATGTATACCGTGACAAACTAGCAGCAATGTGGTTGTGTTATCTCTTCTGAGTTTAAAATTGAGTCTCTTGGGCCTTATATTTACTTTATGTACCATGTTGATATTGTGATTTGATACCAATATGCCTGTATACATGCACAGGTGTTCACTTATAAGTGTGCTCTTTGTGTGTTATTTTTCTATAATTTCTTTTTTAACCATTATCACCCAAATGTAACATTTAAATTGGGTTTGGACAGTTTTCTCTACCTTTGCCTCAAGGTGGAAGGGATGCTATTACCAAAAACCTCATATTACGTGAAGATCAACTTCCACAAAAGTTTCTCTACCCTAAGACAAAGAAGAAAGTGAACAAACAGGTTAATTTTTTTCATCATTGTGATTGTCTTCTGTTTGAGCTCCTCCAATTTCCACATCTGTTAAAATCAAGTTTTTGGGTTGAAATTACCCTGACATTGATCTTTATTTCATAACCCAGGGCGATGAATTCTTCACTTCTGATGATGTCTTCAGAAGTCATACTGATAAAAGAGCTCCTCTCCAACCTCCCATTAGAAAGGCATTAGCAGTTTTCGGTGGAAAGAGGAATCCAAATGACAATCATTACTCCCGTACTATGCACTAAGTTTGGCTTAATTTTTGTTGTTTATCCGACTTTGGTAATTTGGTTTGGCAAGTTTTGTCCTACCTATAATGAGTGTATTATAAAACTTTTTTTTTTCCCTGAAAATTGAGAGCAATTCTGATTTTATAATATGCTGTTATTATTATGGTTGGCCTAGGCGAAGCAAAGTGCCTGTGTTCTTGTTAGCCCTGAACGGCTAGAAATGTTACCTTTTGAAAGTTAGGTATTGAGAGGACATTGCCCTCGGCATTTTTCATTGAATGTACGCTTAATAAGTGTGCCAATGAATTGAACAGCTACGATAACCTTGAACCTACATCAGCATGACATTTATAATGGCTCGGATTCAGACTTTTCATTTTAACTTTAAGATATGTAGTAAAACGATATCGTTTTGTACTGTTTAAGAATATAACATTGATGCAAAATGATACCATTTTGAATGAGCCAAAGTGATTTCGTTTTATCCATTTGAGAGCCTAATGAGATAAGCATCTCCATAGCTTGAGGTCAAGCTCCATAGTATTGCATACCCACAGTTTGAGCTTGAGCTCAAACTTATGGCTGTCTGTTTAGAGATAAAACAAGCTGAGTTGGCAATTGAACTCGAATCAATTCGGTACAGATACACTCTTAGATGAATTCTATGTTAAAACTTCATATAATCTTTTGATAATAAACAAAGATATAATAACACTGTCATACTGTTACAGTAAAAAGCTTTGAGTCTTTCTTTTTTGTTTTAATGAAATCTTATATTTGGATCACTAAAGACTACAAAAACAGTGAAAAATGTTACATACGAACTCTAGCTATTTAGACTTTCCCAGTATTTCTCCTCCCAATTCTGCACATGCCTCATTGCATCAACATTTCTCGTTCTGAAAGAATCAAGACATTGAGTCTCATAAGGAGGCAAAATGGTGCATGGATTTGTAATAGAAGGACCCTTCACCAATGTTTCAAACATCAACTTCTCCTGCAATCCAGTGGCCGGACAAGCCATGGTCTCTGAGCATACACCAACGGCTCCTCCAGGTACCACAGCCCTGAACTTCAAAAGCTTTGCATACTCGTTAAGTAAATGAAGCATGTAATCATATACCAAGTCCATTTTCAGTTCTTCCTGGATAAAATTGCTGGTTGCTTTTCCAATCTCTTGTGCCTGCAGCAGAATCATATATATACATGGGTATGGCATCTATTTCTTTATAATTATAAGCTCTTGGTTATGCGTGAACAAGAACTTCCACGATGGAAAGTATAAGTTAAAAGTGGATAAATTATAGGGTCCGAATATAAATAATATAAATTAACAAAGTCAGAAAGGAGACGAGTAGAAGTCCTTTTAATTGCATCATACTTTTTATAATCATTTTCTTATAAAAAATTAAGTATTGTAGATTAAATTGCAGCTCATGTAAAGGAGCATGAACTCACTGTTATTGGAGATGTGTATGCGGTTTTTCTGTAGCTAAAAACCTCAATAAAATAGGACAATTTGAAAATAGTCAGTGTATTAGCGGATAGGTACTTAGGGATAGATTCCAGTCTGATAATTCAGTTCAAAGTTTAAAGGTTTCTTAACACTTCATCTCTTCAATATTACTCTTATTCTCTTTAACGATATTGTTTATTAGCTCGAATAAACTCTGACTCGAGTAATCTAGATTTACACTAAATAATATACAAGTAATTATTAAACTCTGTCATTAAATATCTAATAATCTAACAACCTACATTGAACCTGTTATTCATATCATAACTCATAATATATATTGGACAATCTTGTATGAATACATTAAACTCATTTTTACAAATTTTTTAACAGATAAATCATACAAGAAGAAAAGAAAGGAAATAGCGTATCTTCATCTTAAATAAGTCTGTAGAGATCACTTGTGCATAGGAAAACATCAGGTTGGTTTGTTTTTGCGTGTGTGTGTGTTTTTTTTTTTTTTTGAAGGGATCTCAAATCCAATTTTGTAGTTGATTCAAGCCAAAACAAGTTCAAACAAGAGCCAAATCAAGTTCAGTGTAAATCCAAAACAATCAATTCAAGATCAAGTTCAACTTGCTCAATTGACAATAAATTCATCAAAGAAACCACTGGAAAGCTATTTTAAAAAAAAGAAGAAAAATTATTATACATGAAGAAGAGAAAATGAAAAATCACTAAAGAAAATGAATTTATCAAAGAATTTTCAATGACCGGATTGAGTTAAACAAGCTCGACTCAATCTTGAGCTGTGACTATCCTTAACTGAACTTGGCATATTCAAGCCAAACATCGATCTGAGCTGAGCTGCTAGCTCAGATCGAATCCACTGCTATTGTTATGAGTAAATAGTGAATAGCTTGCATTGAATACCAGGAAAAATGAATGAATATATACAAATGATAAAACTTCACATTTCAACCAAAGGAAAAAAGATACAACATGAATAAGACAATGAAGCACAATTACCTATGGAAACTACAAGGTAAACTTGTATAGGATTTGTACAATTTGATTTATTCACTCTGACAGAATCGCCATGTCTATGTTTCTTATTTCCTTCAGAGGGCATGCATGCACAGCTGCTGCAACGATACGTATATTGGTTTCAGTGTATAACAAGGAAACAGTTATTTGCTCTTCTTGGCATTCTTGAGGTTCCGTACTGTCATCACAAGCTTTTGTCTTTCACCTTCTACCTCAGCAAACTTGAGACTTATCTCTGAATATCTCTCTTGCATATCCTTCAGCTCACTTTCCATAGTTCTATTTTGTTCCTTCAGAGACGCTAGTTCAATTAACAGATCGTTGTGGTTGCTGTTTTTTTCATTCATGGTATATGGTTCGAGCTCTTCCTCTAATAAATTATCATTGTTGCTGCGAAGAACAATAATGATCAGTATTTTCCCATAAAAAGATACAACTTTTTGTTATCATAATATCAAAACAGAGATGCAGAAAGCGGTTTTTCATTCCTCAAGTCCTTACCTATTGAATGGTGGCCTGATATTTCCATTTTCTTTGATCAGGCATGATGAACTGCTCAGAACTTCGGCTGAGCTTTTCATTTCTTCAGTTACCTGTGTCACAAGATCAAACATTGCACAACTTAATGTGGAAGTTTCACTTTGTAGCATTAATAAAGCATGTATAAGAAGTTCAACTTCAAAATAAACTCAGGACTGCAAAGACATTTATCAGAAAGGAGATTGCTCAATCCACGGGATATGAAGATTTAGACAAGCCCTTAAACCATGACAAAAACAACTGAACAGGGTAAACATATTTTGTCATGATTTAATGTTATAGAGATATTATTAGTTCAGTTTGATGTATGTCCCCCAAAGAGCATACAGTGATTGCAATTACTGTTAAATTTTCTGTTTTATGCTCATATGCATGCTTCTGAAACATTAAATAAGTTATAAAATTAACAACCTTTTCAAATGATAATTTGCAGAAACTGCTATTCTGACTGAACTCTTCCACTCTGGACTCCAATTCTTCAATTTTGTTCTTAAGATCCTTTTCCTTCTCTAAAAATGAATTTGTTGAGGTCTCCAAAGCAGTCTCCTTTAATTTTATTTGTCCCTGCCAAACAAAGTAATTATCAGTACCCAGTTCACCATTTCCATCACAATTATAGTAAAAAGTGAAGAAACAAATTTGAAAAGGTTGTGCAGGTAAGTGCAGCAATGCCAGGATCATCTATTTGTTGTGATAAACATTGATAAATTTAGACGCCCACACAAATTTTGCAGTTAAGACAAACACAATCAACAAAAATATTCAGATTCATATAAACTATTTTGAGTAATACATTTACCTCAAGTATTTTAATCTTTTCTCTCAAACTGGCAACCTCTTTACATCCTTGAGCAACTGTAGCAGGTTTATTGTTTCTTAGAGTACTTCTTGTTACATCAGAAACTGATCCTCTTCTGTTGCCATCCTTCACTTTTTTCTCTAGAATGGTGAATGCATCTTCCTTCTTCTTAAGGTCACCCTTTAACTGAAATACCTGCTTTCTAAGCTTTTCTTTCTCTAACTCATCCTCATATAAAGAATGTTTCAAGTCATTACACTGAGATTTGTGCAGTTCAAGCTCTGATTTTAAGAGTTGAAATGCTGCCTCCTTTTCATCCTTGAGATGACTAACTCTCAGTAGCTCCTCCTGTGACTTCTCTGCTTCTTTCTTCACCAAAGCAATTTTACTTACCAGTTCATGTCTCTGCATATTCCCTTTTTGTAAAAGCAGCTCACTTTCCTCAACTGATGTCTTCATTTCTTCCAGCTCAATTCTCAAACTTTCTTTCTGTTCTGCTTTTTCAGAGAGAAGATCATTATTTGTCCTGAGTTTCTCAATCTCAGATTTTAACTGCAAAATCTCCATGGTGAGAGTCCCACAAACTTCTTCCTCGTGCTTCTTTTGATGTTCAAGCTGCTTAGATATATGGTCAACGTCCCCCAACAACTGCTCTATCTGCTCTGTTTTCTTATTCAACTGGTCAGAAAGTTCATAGAGTTTTGTCTCATAATCATCTCTAGCTGACAGAAGCTCTTCACATGAATTCTTGAGCATTTCTTCAAGTTGGCTTTTCTGCATGCGTAATTCACTAGCTTCTGCAATGGCTTTCATGGCCACCTTCTCGTTTGCATCAAAAGTAGAGGCCATTTGTGCAG
Organism: Mangifera indica; assembly: GCF_011075055.1. Taxonomy (NCBI): domain Eukaryota; kingdom Viridiplantae; phylum Streptophyta; class Magnoliopsida; order Sapindales; family Anacardiaceae; genus Mangifera; species Mangifera indica. The sequence goes on from NC_058156.1 coordinate 318,545, forward strand.
AGAGCCTTCTAAATTCTTCCTGTAGCCTTTCAGCTGTGGTAGCATTTTTCGATCTTGTCTTTCGCAAGGCTTCCTCTGCTTGAATTGCTCTTTGCTCCTGCTCAACTTTGGCACGTGTCACAGCTTCCAGATCAGCTTGGTATGCTAGTCCCTGCTTCTCCAAGTCTTCCTCCAAGTCCTTGATATGGGCTTCAAGTTCTTTTATGGTAGTCAACGAATCAGAGAAATCTTTTGATTGCTTCTCCAGTTCACTCTCCAGATTCTCAATTTGGGTTTCAAGTTCACTAATATTAGCGAATGAAGAAGAGCATTCATACTGCATCTTCAGTTGTTCTTGCAGCTGACTTTGCTCTAATTTATATGAGATGTCATGATTTTCTTGCTTCAGTATCTCATAGTCAAGGGCAAGCTGCTCCATTTGCATCTCTAGTTCATCTTTATCTCTTCTAGATATCTCTATTTCACTGTAGAGGTCTGTTACCTTTTGTTCCAGCAGGTATGTCTCATTGGCATCTCTGTGTCCCTTAACAAGCTCTTCCAGCACCTTTTGCTCTTCATCATCATCACTCTCACTCCTAAAGATGTTTTCCCTCAATTCTTCCACATTATCATGGGATCCTGATTTTTTGGAAAGATTGGATGTCTCCATGTTCTTCTGCTCCAACATTTCATCTAGGTCTTTTACGGCAAGCATTAACTCAGAATTTGATTCCTGTGTCTTCTGTAGTTGTATCCGTAGATTTGCATTGAGGTCCTTCTCATATTGCAGTTCTTGTCTGATTTCTTCAACAAGAACCCATGGATCCCTGCCCTCAAACTGCAACTTGTTTTTAACTTTAGCTTCATCCATACGCTTCTGAAAAGCCTTTAATCTCTCACATTCTGCCATTAGTAGATGTCTCTCCTCTTTCAAGCTGACAACTTCCCTGGATAGATCATGCCCCCTTTTGCTTTCTTTCACAATTTGCTTTCTCAGCGTCTGTAATTCCAACTCTGACAAATCTGCCTGCCTTGTTAAAGCAGCAAGCTCAGACTTGAGTTTTTCAATCTCATCATCTGACACTTGCTGAGACCTTTCTCTTAAAAAAGTGTCTTGAAAACCATTTGTGGAGTCATCAGTACTTATTCCATGATCTGAGCTGACTGACCACTCTGATTGTGATCTCTGATGCTCTTCACAGATTGTTGTTTGGTTATTTTCTGTTGGTTTATTTGGCACTGCAGTGTGGCTCAGGGATGATAGAAAGCTACTGGGGGCCTGGTCTCGGGGGGTATTGAACCCAGAACCACTCTCAGAACTTGACAATGTAATGTCAGATCCACTGGACACTCTGAAGTTGCCATTCGATTCAGCATTGACGACAGTTTTACTTGGAGGTTTATCCTATGACACAAAAAATAACACAGAAGAAACATACTTTTATCACTCTTTTTCATCAGAAAATATAAGGGGAAAATAGTGCTAGTTCCCAAGAAACAAAACTAACTGTCAGAATTTTCAAATCCCACAGCCACCAATCCACCTCTTGTCTTCCTCACTCCCAACACATTGCCCCTTACAGAAAATATGCATTACAAAATAAATAAATAAATAAAGAAAAGAAGAAAAGAACATAGCACAAGATGAGATCTTACTTCTGTAGAATTGTTGTTATTGCTTTCCTCAGCTTCACTATTGCTTAATTGGTTCCTCAGACTCCTACTTTGGTATTTACCGCTTGCATCTTCACTTTCCTCTGTTTCTCTGAAAAGGTCCTCAACAAGACCAAAATTTGCAATCATAATCTATAAACAGCTTGGGATAGTAAACAATGTAAATACGATATTCAGTTTACCTTTGATCAACATTTTCTTGAACCCTTTGTATTGAGACCTGCCAAAGGAAAAAGGCAGAGTTCAGTTTGGCACTTCGCTCAACATTGCAAATTAGCAACATTAACATTCAACTGTAATGGCAAGCAGAGGTCACATGATAACTTTTGAAAATCTTCCAAGGTTATCTCCTGTGAATGACATAAATATGAGAGAGAGAGAATACTAACATGCAAAACTGCTTTTGACCGTGAATTATTTAAGGGAAGGGATACAGTAGAAACTTTAGTTGCCTCAGCATAGTCAGCAAAATCGATCGAAACTTCCCCAAGAAAACCAGCTTTTGAGGATCCCTTCAACAACAGACAAGTTCAAATCTCATAAACAACCACTTGATAAAAAATTATACAATTAAACATAGAAATTTGGCAATATCTCTTACAGTTGAGAGAATGAAATTGTATATTCTTTCACTGATCTTCCCGGTTTTGAGCTCCCTAGTAAATTTAACAGTCTCATACATCGGATTTTGCCATCGACAACATCCATTTTCGATTATAGCCTTCTCTGATCTTACCATTGGCTTTCCCACATCCCCAGGAACTACAGATATCATCAATGCATTTTCCCCCAACAATGCCACCTGTTTATTCAAGAAACCACATTTAACATTCCTTTGATCAATTTAACATATTACATAAATTAAAAAAAGAAAAAATCTTTCCCATTCTTCTTCTACACTCCATTGAATTGCCATTACAATCCATCAAAAGAAAAAGAAACAAAATTGACATTCTCCTTTTTCAAAGTCGCTCTGTTTTTTCCCCCCTTTTAAATGCCAGCAAGATGACAATTTCCGATTTTCTTTTCTTTAGCCACATTTTCTCAGAAACCAACCAGAACCCAATTCAACTTAAAACATCCCCATTATCATTATTAAAAAAAAAAAAAATCATCTTCAACAAGCTCCAAATCTGAAACCAAAAACATATAATATTAACTGGTTCGAAAAACAAAATTTTGGCCGTTCAGAAGCATGTTACCTGAGTTGCCTGAAACTGCAACTTGAAGACAGCTTTGAACCTGTTCTTGTCGGACCTCCATCTAGCTGACTTGAACATCTTATCCGGAGCTCCACCGTGAGACCCCAAAACTCACAGGAGCTCCGGAAAAAACCGCCGGAAAATCACCATTTACAGTATCATTCGATCAAATGCTGACCACTCACAGCAATCAAACACAAATCACAGTATAAAAAATACAATGTAGCGGTCGAGAGTCGTTGGAGAAAAACTACAATCTGAACTCGGCGAGCGAGCCAGAAGGTCAAAGAGTAGGAAGTGTGGAAGATAACACTGAAGCAGATCTAAAGAGAAAAAGCTCCTATATGTAACGAAGACGTTTTACAGATAGATGACACGTGTTTTTATTTTATTTTACTTTTAGGCAAAAAAAAAAACAAAAAGAAATATAATAGTTGAGTGAAGCTTCTGAGGGAATAGTAAATGTCTGCTCTCGATTTTACATGTATACCCCTTACACTATAATATTTTTTTTATAATTTAACCAACCACATCAGATAATTAAAATTTTTAATTTAATAATTTATCTCATAATATTTAAAAAATTAATAATAATATATGAAAGATATTTTAAATTAAAATTTAAATAAAAAATAATATTGTGGCCAAAATTTTATTTGAATTGGCTTTTTTTTTTTTTAGGGTTTAAAATTTGAATTGATCACATTAAATAATTAAAATTTTTAGTTTAATAATTAATTTTATAACTTTTTTTTAAAAAATTAATAATAATATATGAGATACATTTCAAGTTAAATTTGAACTGTTGCTCGTTCCTTTTTCCCCGCAAATATTGATGCATGAATGAATGAATCCACCATAACGGCAGATTGTACCTTCCGTTTTGTTGTTGGTGGTGGTGGTGTTGGAGATTTTGAATTTTATTCAACTATTTAATGCAGAACCTCAAGGAAAATTCAAAATCTTAACTTGGCTTTGAAGGAGATGATGATCACAGGGTGGACGGACGTGAGAGAGAGAGAGAAAGAGAGAGAGCGTCCATGTGAGTGAAGGCGTGCGTGTGCAGTTACCAGAGTCGGCACCACCAATTCCACATTCTTCATAAAACTCCCACTTTTATTGGTGAGGGAACATCCCATCTGTCAAATGTTTATTTCTGTTGATGCTTAAAATTCTAATACAGGACAAGAGATAACGTTGTAATTATATAAAGATATATATTTTTATTGTAATTATGTTATCCTCTTCGCCTTTGTTTGGATGATAACAAGCCGTTCAAATGAAAATGACTCATTTGAACAAATAATTTGTCATCTAAATGAATAAATAATGTTGAAGGAGATAATTAAAAAAGAGAGACATCATCAGAAAAGTGTTAAAGAAGTCATAGATCGTTAAAAAATTCATTAAAAAACTAAAATCCTATAGAGATATATGTAATTTTTTAAAATTTAAATCTGAAAAAAAAATTAATTTTTAAAAATTAAAGAAAAAATAAGATAAAATTTTATTTTTAAAAATTATTAATTTTAATAATTTATGTGTGGGTTTTTGATTTTTAAAAACTCACACTAAACTTTGGGCGGAAAGAAGTCCTTTGAGCTTAATGATATATATCTTATCTTTACATATTACTCCCGTAACTAATCGCTTTCTTGGCAAGTTCTGTCGGTCGTACATTTTAGTAATGTAAGTTTAAGGGCACAGCGATTTCCATCTATAAATGTCACAAGAATTTTGCAACGCCCAAACCTAACTGGTGGGTCCTTTGCCAAATTAATAGAAACCGCATTTATAATTACAAAAGGTTGGTGGGTAATTTGGTTTGGACCAAGAACTTCATGGGTACTGTCTTCTTCTTCTTCTTCTTCTTCTAATGTCGTTAGTATTTTTTGAAGTCAAGTACATGCAGATTGCATAAGCATGACAGATGGTTTGATCCATTTGAGTTGGTTGTGCCTCAACTAGCAATATCATGTATGTTATAGGACCTCTGTTGGTAGCCATGGCCAACTACATAAATGGGATTATCAGCCTCCCACCATAAATTCAGGTGAATGGCCTATGCAACAACCCCTGCGTTGCTGAGGACCAGCAGCAACTCTGTCAATAGCACGGGCCTCAATCAAGTAAAAAGACAGGTTGGTATATTAAAAATAAACTAGCAAGTCAAGTCATAATCCTGATAGTAATGTGCTTTTGTAATTTTGCCAAGACTATCTGTAGGGTTTAATTCTTTGTAGATCAATACTAACTAAGGTCTTAGTTTAAAATTGATTCTAATTTAATAGAATTAGTTCGAGATTAATAAGTTGCGGTGCAAACTCAATTAAAAAATAATTTTACTATTGATTTAAACTAAGCTGATTCGAACTTAAATGTTCAAATCCTTAACTTGAATTTGACTTGTTTTATGGAAATGGATTTAATTTTTAGCTTAAACTCTATTTATTCAATCCGAGCTCAAAAGTAACTTGAATTGAATATAACATTGAGTATCTACGTGCATTGTGTTGTGCAGTATTATTCAATGAAAAGGAATGACAGCAAATTAATTCCATTCTAAGCCAGAAAGCTAGGAACTCTTTGTCATAACACCAACTTAAGTGTTTTGAAGGAACAAATTAGGGCAATTATTTTAATTGGACTTATCAACAAAATAAACCCTAATTTTGTAAACAAAAATGGTGATGATGGTTTTGAGTTGGAGACAAGACAAGCCTCCTTCATAGAAGGAAAAGTAGGAACCATAAAGATGTCGATGCTTTTTTAATTGGGACTTCTGTGTTTTGTGTGGAATTTAGAGAGGAACAAGATGGTCCTCTTCAACCTAGCCAACTTGGTTTTGAGAGGGACCCTGAATCCAATTCATCATCTTCAATCACTAAATTTCATTTTTAAGCTAATTGGTTCACATCATAACCATATTGAAATTCTGGGCACCCAAGGCTTGGTTCATTCCCAAAGCTATATGTCTAGTTTGAGCTTATTTGAATTCGTGTATAATGTTAGCAAAAGATCGGTGAATATTATCATCATAAGGATAAATAGTATAGTCAACGTAATAAACAGTATTACCAAATAAATAAACGAGTCAATTTTGATCTAAACAATCAAGTTAGAGCTCTAGTTCGAGATCAATTCGTTTGAACCTAACCAATTTGAATCAAATCCACTTATAAGTGTTCACACTAATATCTTCTTATTTGTTTGTATTAATGTAAAAAGACCCTAATCTCCCCAAAATTTACTGACTTAGTGGTTGGATTCTATTTCAAAGAGTGGTCGGACTTTACCAAAGAGAGAGACTAAAGGATATTTAGATTGAATTTCATGTAAGCACTAAACTCCAAAATATGTTAATTGAATTGAGTGAAATCAATGAATTGTGATACCCTTTTTGTTAATATTAATTGATCCTTAATTAATATTCAATATTCTAGAGGACTCAAATTGACTCCCTATGGCAGCATAGGTAGAGAGATCCTTGAGTTTTCTTTTGTTCACGTGAAGACAGGTCCCTTGTATTTTTCACTTTAACTTTTCTTTAAGATGATAGCATCCAAAATAAAGCCGAAAATGTGTTAAATTTGAATAGAAAATAGAAAAGACCACAAAGAAGAAGATAGAAAGAAAGAAAGAAAGAAAGAAAAGAGAGTTGAAATTGAATGATGAGCACACATGAGAGACAACAGAAGGTGCTCATGTGAAGATGGTCGACCCCATGCGTGGAGGCTGTAGCAACACACTCATGTGAAACTTTTTATAATCACATATATGGAAGTGTGGTGGATTTAATCCGAGTTGAACCAAGCTTGAGATTGATTCGAGGTCAAACTAAAACCATAATGTTAAATTTGAGTTCAATAAGAGTTTATGTACAATTTCATCAGAGGGTCATGAGAAGTGAATAATGTTATTAGAGATGGATAAACAGTATTATTGACAAGACAAACAATATCATCGGATGAGTAAACGAATTGATATTAAATTGAAACTCTAACTCAAAATTAACTTGTTTAAACCGAACTCTAAATTTAATTCAAGCTAATTCAGATCGGATCCTCTAAATGAAAGTTGGCAAACATGAAATTTGCTTTGCCTCATTTATCTCCTTGGCAAACTCATCTTCTTTAGTTGAAAAAGTAGCGACAAGAATAGATGCAAAGGCATCATGTATTTCTAGCTGATGCAGAAAAAGCATGTTTAAGTGCAACATTGAATCAACCAAAGGACTGAAAAATCTTAAATAGGACTAACTCGAGCTTAGAAGTGATCAAGGTGAACAATATCATCGAAGAAGTAAATAATATCGTTAGACAGTATCACCAAATAAGCAAACGATTCGATGTTGACTCGAACTATCAACTTAAAACATCAATTTGAAATTGATTTATTCAAATCAAACCACAAATTCAATTCAAGTACTTGGATTATATCCACCAGGACTACCCCTGCTCATGTGCACAGATGAATCCTCCTGAAGGCCAGCCCATAAGGTTGTCTAATGGGCTTGTAGATTCTGGCCCTTCACAACTCATCACTCGATAATTTTTAAGGGGGTCTTGAATTTTTCGTTCACTTAAGCTTGGCACAATCCGGCACAAAGAGATGTGCAATTTTTTTTTTTAATATTTCATGCTCTCTCTAATTGGATGGAATGCACATTGATGAAGAAATAGTTGGCTGTGAAAGCCACATAGAACGCTCCAGATTGCTATCAAGAGTATCCAACTAATTAAGAAATATTTCTCTCCAATGGGGTGAGTTTTGACCATAATTGTTTATGGAATTAATCTAGACCTAATTAGGTCTAGATTCAATCCAAGTTATTCAAACTTGAATTTGGGCTCGGATTACACTAGTTCAAAATATAAAATAAAACTATTTTTGAATCTACTTGAGTTGGGCCTTTGCTGTAGGGATGGATTCAAACCAATCCAGTTTAGCTTGAATTGACATTTGGTTCAATTCCAATCAAATTCAAACTAGAGATTTAATTCGGTAGTTCAACATGAATCCCCCTTCGGTGATACTATATATTCATCATATTAATAATAATATTTATCCTATTAATAATATTATTCATTCTATTGAAGACCTCCAACAATATCTCTGACTAGTATAAATGAATTCAAACTCAAATCTAGTCATTTAGTATTCGAACTGAACTTGAGTTATCTCATGTTCGGGTTCAACTCGACTATCAATTTCAATCCTACTTAGTATGTCAATCTTGACTTAACTTTTTAAAATTCAAATCAATCTTAAATTGATTTTCCTTTGGAATTGATTTGAATCGATTCCAACCTTATACCTAATGGGTACATAATCAACATTCATTAATTGAACCAATGACCTAAATCCAAATTATATAATGCATGAAAGTTAGACCAAATCCCAAACGAACCCTTATTTTGGACAGTTTGATTGTTCGTTTGCTTTAATAATATTAGATGCCAAAAAGTATTAATTTGTCCTTATTGATTTTCCCCAGCACAATGTCAACGATTCGACACTGTTACATTTCAACATGACGTTGAAAGACAATAAAACATTTTGACTAAAAAACGATCACAAGGCTTATCTTTTCAGTCTTCTTATTGGGATAACATTATGATTTTAAATAACATAAGAAAGTATATACTAAAATTAGATTAGTTTCATCCAAAGGTTTGGTGACGAGATTCCCATAAAATCTAGCATTACCCTCGAGGACTCTCGTTCTTCCCAGGACACTTTCATGTAAACTCTACACATATATCACCTTAGTAGATATCAGGGTATATCGGTTATGAAAAATCATCCCAGTCTCAAAAGAACTTATTACTGCATGCAGCCAGTCGCTGAAATGGCTGAAATTAAGATAGTAATTGAGATTTTTAATTGGATTTTAGCCGGCCTAATTATCATTAATTAGCAGGCTCTTGGCCGGCACCGACTTCCTACTTTTTTCACATACACTTTTCTCTCTTGAATTAACTTCACACCCACCAATCTCTACATGTATCTTCTTCACCCACCAATCTCCACTATATATATTCTCAAAACTTCACATCTCTCATCCTCAAAGAGGCCACATTAGCATGAGGCAAGCTGGAGCATATTCAGGCTTAGTCTCTGCAAGTCTGTCAGGGAGACTGGGGCCTCACTCATTGCCCCTGGCGAGGATCAAGAAGATCATGAAGAACTCAGGCGATGATGTGAAGATGATTTCTGGGGAGGCGCCGATTGTGTTCTCCAAGGCTTGTGAGCTTTTCATTCAAGAGCTGACAAAAAGGTCTTGGATGGTGACCATGCAAGGAAAGAGAAGGACACTTCACAAAGAAGATGTTGCTTCGGCTGTTATGGCTACTGATATCTTCGATTTTCTTGTTAACTTGGTTTCTGATGAGACCAGTGATCATCTTCTCGCCGAAACCCCATTGGAAGAAATGGAAACATTCTCACTAAATATATAAATACTGTAAGGATTTTCTATAATAACTAAACCCTAATCAAGATACTGTATTTTTCTCTTTTTTATCTAATAAGATGATGAATTATCCATTTGTTCTTGTAAGGAAAATCAATTTTATGTATTTGTTTCTTATTTTTCTTCCTTCGTTTACATATGTCGATATGACTAATAAACTACAACATATTGAAAAAAAAAAAGTAAATCTAGTTTCGAATATTCAATTGAGTATTCAGATAATTCGTTATCATATAATTGATTGGTTGATAATTGAATCAAACTATTTAAATAAATATTCAAAATAATAATTAATTGTTAAATATAAAATTTAAATTACACCAACATAAAAATGCATATGGTTTGATGAAATCCACCATTCATTAGGCAAACCCAAGTACTCTAACTATATATGCAAGGACAACTTCCTAGGATTGGTCAGACCAGCGTTGAGGGGTCAACGGAGCGAAGCCATAGAGGAATAAAATTATATGTATAGTTTTGCATTAAAACAAAACAAAATATATTATTAAATATTATTTTATTTTTAATTAAAAATATTAAATTATAAGATGACGTCACTGTATACATCTATATCTTAAATTCGTATATTAAAAAAAAATGCAAGTCAAACCACGTAAACGTAAATCTGTGGGTGATTAATTTTGCTACATTAATTTAGGAAGATAAAAGGGCAACCATATAGCTCATCTAAGTCCAGGGGGCGGTCAATTATATCAGGCTGATGACATGCAACTAAAGACTACATTTTCACCTAGGCAACCAGACACCAAAAAATCACTTTCTAGCCGGCGGAAATTTAGAGATTGGGACTTCTCCTTCTCAAGTAATATTCTTTATGTTACCTGATTATGGCAGCCGCTTTATTTTCACTTCTCCCTAGTGTAACACTCTCTTCAGGCTCTAACTCAGGCCTTCTAGGGGGAAACCTTAGTTTTGAGTCTTTAGGTTCTTAGAATCCTAACTTATTTAGTACAGTAATTGTGAGTTTAGTTATTATGTTTTGAGTTTATTGATCAATCAATCCAGACAAAAATTTCTAATTATTTAGAAAAAAAAAAAAAAACATAATCTTCAGGAATGAATACATTCATTAAATTGATATTTTTGTATTGTTTAAAAGAACAAGGGTGAATTTGATTTGAGTTGAATTGACTTACTTCATCGTTTGGCTTCAATAAATCAATCATGAGTAAAAACTTTATTCGATAATACTATTTATCTTATTGATGATACTGTTTAATTATCCGATAATATTATTCATCTCATCAATAACTTTCTAATGACACTTCAAATGAGTTTGAACAAATTTAAATTCAAACATAAGTAAGATATTATGAATTTAATCCGGCTAGGATAGAATCCGCCCATATGAAAACAAATATACCATATGAAAGAATTAATTGGTGAGAGTATTGACTTAGTGAATGCAAAGTGTCGTAAATTGGAAGGCTAGTTGTAATTGGATTTATAGGAGAAGGGAGGATACCATGGGCGTTTGGTGCCATGTCTTCTGTAAGCAAGATGCCCTTCTCTCTATCTGCTTATTATTGATGTGTGATTGGATTTCACAAAAGTTTCTCATAAAATGGGTGACATATGAAGATTAAATTCTTAAACTATTTAATAAAGTGATTAAAGGGTAATCACAAGTTGATAAACTTAGAAGGTCTGTGCGAATGCCACAGAAAAATCTAAAATATTCGGCCGCGGATTACACGACGTGATGTGTTGCATGAGCCATGCAACATGCACAAAAAAACGCACTTCAGTAGTGGGTAAAGTAGTAGGGTCCAGTGGTTGCCATGCAACATGCACAGAAACGCACTTCAGTAGTAGGAGAAGTAGTGGGGTCTAGCAATTTTTTTAATAATTCCGCTAAATAGCAGTTAGGGTCCTAATACTTAGGGAAATAATTCAGGTAGTGGGAAAAGTTGTTATGTTCTTTTTTTTATTTAAACTCCTTTTAGCAGATGTACTCGCAACTTGATTTTTCAAAATAATATTTTGGGTTGTTCTCACCTTAAGCTAAACTCTATTTTATTAAGCTTTGATTGGGACCTAACATTGGTATCAGAGCTTGGCACCATGGCTACGAATAAAGAGCGGATCGAACACCTCGAAGCAGGACTCGATAGACTGCAAGATAGTTTTTCCCATTTGGAACTTAGCGTCGCTAATCAGTTGCACAAGTTGGAGGATGCCATTAGTAAGATGTCTGAAGTCCTACTTTCTAAGCAAGAAACACCCACCAAAAACACCAATGGTCGTCGTGGGAACTCTTCCAGTGGCCGTTTTCATGAGACAAGAGAGGGAACTTGGGACACCAATGAAGGTGGGCGACCCTTAGTCTCCTCAAAATTAGCCAAACTCGACTTTCCCAGATTCTCTGGTGACGACCCTATCGAATGGTTCACCAGAGTGGACCAATTCTTTGAATATCAAGGCACCCAAGAAACACAGAAAGTGTCATTGGCTTCCTTCCATCTAGAGGGGGAAGCAAATCAATGGTGGCAATGGCTACGTCGGGATTACACAGAAGAAGGTAAAGAAGTAACGTGGGAACTATTCATTGAAGAATTATGGGCTCGGTTAGGTCCCACCAATTGTGACGACTTTGATAAAGCTTTGTCAAAAATAAGACAAGTCGGCTCCTTACACGAATACCAGAAAGAATTTGAGAGGTTAGGAAATCGGGTGCAAGGTTGGACACAAAAGGCATTGGCTAGAACATTTATGGGCAGACTCAAGGCTGAGATAGCTAAAGGAATTCAGATGTTCAAACTGAAATCCTTGAAGGAAGCAATCAGTCTTGCTCGAATGAAGGATGACAAGTTAACCGCCAGCGTCGATTCAATAAGCCATTTGCTCGAGCACTAGCTGACTCGTCTTCCTCAACACTAATCAAACCATCAACTTCAATCAAACGATTGACTTAGGAGGATATGTAGAAACGACGAGCACAAGGGCTTTGCTTTAATTGTGATGAAAAGTTTGCACCAGGCCACAAGTGTCGCAACCCTCAACTTCTTTTGCTAGAAGGTGGTGATGATCATTTGGATGATGAAGCAAATTTGGATGCTCAGCCCGAAATATCTCTTCATGCTCTCTCGAGTTGGTCTACCTTTCAGACCATGCAGGTGATCGCAAATATTGGACACCATGAATTGGTTGTGCTTATTGATAGCGACTCTACCTATAATTTCATTAATGAGAAAATGGCCAATGTGTTACAATTGTCAGTCATTCCTACAAGGCCTTTCAATGTAAAGGTGGCAAATGGAGAACCATTAAAATGTCAAGGGCGCTTCAAAAATGTTTCTGTTTTAATTCAGGGCATTCCTTTTGTCCTTACCTTTTATGCTTTACCATTAAGTGGATTGGATTTGGTGTTAGGTATCCACTGGCTGGAGCAATTGGGTATTGTTTCATGCAATTGGAAACAATTAACCATGGAATTCACATTGGGAAATCAAACTCACATATTGCATGGCATCAACAACCAAACGATCCAGTCTATCTCCATGAAAGCCATCTCCAAAGACATTTGTCATAGGAGCTCAGTATTTGCCTTGTGTTTTCAAGCCACAACACAACCATTATCGCCACAAATTCATCCCGAAATGCAACAATTATTGCAAGCATTTGAAGACATATTTCAGGAGCCTAAGCAATTACCACCTATTCGAGTAGTAGATCATCACATCAACCTGAAAGAAGGGACCGAACCCATTAATGTAAGACCATATAGGTATGCTTACTTTCAGAAGGCTAGAATTGAAAAACAGGTTTAAGACATGTTACAGTTGGGACTCATACGACCTAGTACTAGTCTTTTTTCATCCCCGGTCTTATTGGTAAAAAAAAAAGATGGGACATAGCGATTTTGCACGGACTATCGAGCACTTAATGAAGTGACCATCAAGGATTGATTCCCTATTCTTACTATGGATGATATGCTTGATGAACTTCATGGGGCTTCCTATTTCACCAAACTTGATTTACCAGCGGGATTCCATTAGGTACGAATTCATCCTCCACATATCCACAAAACAGCGTTCCGTACTCACAATGGTCATTATGAATATTTAGCTATGCCTTTCGGACTTTGCAATGCCCCATCTACCTTCCAAGCAGTTATGAATTCCATATTTCGTCCTTATATTTGAAAATTTGTACTAGTTTTCTTTAATGACATTTTAATATATAGCCCAATTGGAATCTGCACCTTGAACATGTTCAGAAAGCTTGCGAAATATTAAGGCAGCATCAGTTTTATATTAAATTGAGTAAGTGCGTTTTTGGTCAACAAGAGTTGGAATACTTGGGCCATATTGTGACTCCACAAGAAGTTAAAGTATATCAAAGTAAAATATAAGTTATGCTGAATTGCCCTAGGCCTACTAATGTCTTTGAGTTATGTGGATTTTTAGGCCTTACAGGTTACTATTGGAAGTTCGTTTGTAATTACAGTGTCATCGCTCGACCTCTCACTAATCTCTTAAAAAAGGGGCAATTCAGGTGGACGGATGAAACGGAACATGCATTTCAGAATCTTAAACAAGTCATGACTACAACTCCAATACTAGCCATGCCAAACTTCAATAAACCTTTTATCATTGAAGCAGATGCATTCGATGATGGCATAGGGGCAGTTCTGACTCAACAAGGGAAACCTATTGCCTTCATGAGTAGAGCATTAGAAACCACTAAACGGTCTTAGTCCATCTACGCTAAGGAGATGCTAGCAATCATCCAAGCAATACAAACTTGGAGACCTTACCTGCTGGGCTGAAAGTTTTACATTAAAACAAACCACTAGAGCTTCAAGTACCTACTCGAACAATGCATTGCGACACCGAAACAAGAAAAATGGGTTTCTAAATTGCTTGGCTATGACTATGAAATCACATATACACCAGGCAAGGAAAACCATGTAGCTGATGCCTTATCATGCATATTAGGTAGCCCAAGCCTTGATGCTCTCACCGTTGCTCGAGCTCATAGATGGGACACCATCAAGACTGAAACTAAAACCCATCCTTACATGCAAAGACTCCGCCAGCAAGCACAAGACAAACCAGACAGTCATTACATATGACATAATAATTTGGTTTATTTTCATAATCGGGTCGTCCTTCCTCCCTATTCAGATGTCGTCTAACAATTATTGCAAGAGTTTCATGATTCCACCTGAGCAGGCCATTCGGGTGTACTTCGCATATATAAAAAATTAGCTTAGCAATTTTATTGGCCTACCATGTATAAAACAGTGAAGGAATATATTGCTTTTTGCCAAGTATGCCAAAGCGTTAAGGCTGACACCTTGTCACCCGTCGAACTCCTACAACCACTACCGATCCCATGTCAAGTATGGGATGATATCACCATGGACTTTATCGACAGACTTCCACCTTCAAATGGCAAGCAAGCTATTCTGGTTGTCGTTGATAGATTAAGCAAATCAACACATTTTTTAGCCTTGTCCCATCCATATACCGTGAAGATAGTCGTCGAGAAATTCGTTAAAGGAGTTGTTAAACTACATGGAATGCCACGGTCTATCATTAGTGATCGAGACCCTGTTTTCTTTAGCCATTTCTGGTAGGAATTTTTTAAACTATCTGGCACACAATTGAAGATGAGCTCAACCTATCACTCTCAAACCGACGGCCAGTCCGAAGTAGTGAACCGTTGTGTGGAACAATACCTTCGGTGTTTTGTTTATCATCAACCATGAAAATGGTATTCCTTCTTGCCTTAGGTTGAATTTTGGTACAACACTACCTATCATTCCTTCATTGGAATGACTCCTTTTCAAGCCCTTTACGGTCGACCACCACCAACAATTCCACCGTATCAAGAAGGAACCTGTTCAGTACATGAAGTGGATCAAAACCTGGTTGCCTGAGATAATTTACTAAAGCAGCTCAAGGATAATTTGCATGCTACCAATAATCGAATAAAGCAGCGGATTGATTTGAAGCGCATAGATGTCGAGTTTCAGATCGGTGATTTGGTCTTTCTCAAGCTCCATCCTTATCGTCAACAATCAGTGTTTAAGAGAGCCTATCAGAAGCTTGCAAGTCAGTTTTATGGCCCATATCTGGTGGAAGAACGAATTGGCAATATGGCCTACAAGCTCAAGTTTCCTCCGTGCTCTCGTATACATCCAATTTTTCATGTTTCCATGCTCAAGAAACACATGGGTGATACTCATGTTATCAGTTCTGAAATGCTGCCTATTTCCCCCGATGGTGACTTCATCTTGGAGCCCAAAACCATATTGGATACACGTTGGATAAAATGTGGCTCAAAATTTGTGGAAGAAAGTTTAGTTAAGTGGAAATGTCTTTCCGTTGAAGATGTTACTTGGAAAAATTTGTAGGACCTGCAGACTCGCTTTCTAAACCTTGAGGACAAGGTTCCGCGGAAAGGGAAGGGCAATGATAAACTCAGAAGGTCTATGCGAGTGCCACAGAAAAATCCAAAATATTCGGCCATGGATTACACGACGTGATGCGATGCATGAGCCATGCAACATGCACAAAAATACGCACTTCAGTAGTGGGCAAAGTAGTGGGGTCCAGCAGTTGCCATGCAACATGCACAAAAACGCACTTAAGTAGCGGGAGAAGTAGTGGGGTCTAGCAATTTTTTTAATAATTTTGCTAAATAGCAGTTAGGGTCCTAATACTTATGGAAATAATTTAGATAGTGGGAAAAGTTGTTATGTTCTCTTTTTTATTAAAACTCCTTTCAACAGATGTACTCGCAGCTTGATTTTTCGAAATAATATTATGGGTTGTTCTCACCCTAAGCTGAACTTTATTTTATTAAGCTTTGATTGGGACCTAACACAAGTTTCTCTTACTTGGTAATTTTATTCAAAATCTTGGAGGACTTAGAAATTTGGGATCAGCCAAGCTTAATTACCCACCCTAGTAAAGTTCCTAGGGTGAGAAAACGCTTTTCAAGTGTCATACTAACTAGCCTCACTCCCATAAAAGGGTTCATGATAATGGTATTATAATCTCGTATAAAAGTAATTCAAATTCTACAAAAAGTTATTCGAATCTAGAGAACTTTGATTCGATATAAAGATTTTCAAGAAAATTTAAAATGGGTTATGAGGTTAAGTTGTGCCGAACTCAAAATTAAATAAATGTAATAAGATTTGCCTAAAAGTACCACGTATAAAAGATTTCCAGAATTTATTTCAGTTTGGCATATCATGCTGACAAGCAACTAAAAACTACATTTTCACTAGTGCAACTAGAAACCAAAAAATCACTGTCTGGCCGGCGGAGTGGTGGTGGCGAATGAGACTTCTCCTTGTCTAGTAATGTTCTTTTACCTGCCTCTGACACCGTGTCCGACGTTTTCTGGGCTACGGAGGCCGCTTTTTTCTCACTTCTCCGACGTGTAACATACTCTTCGGAAATGAATACATCCATGAAGTGTTATTCCCGGATTGCATGAAAAAAGATTTCCCAGCGGAAAGAAATTTGGTTAATTTGGCGAAATCAGGAAGGAAGGAAGGGTTTTATAGGAAAAGAAAAAGAGGAAACCATGGGCGTCTGGTACCATGTTTTTCTGTAAACAAGCTAGCTAGCTAGCTAGCTACGTGGTTACCAATGGGCATGGTTGCAAATTGCAGTTGGTTGACAAAAACTTTTTACGTACGGAAAAAGAGGCAACTTAGAGAAGTAGCTTGCGTGAAAGCAACTATTTTCTTACTTGACAAGTGTGTGATGTGAAGCTGATATCAGATTCAGTTTTCATTCTGTATTCTCTGCAAGCTTCTCTCCCGAAAAGAATATTCTTTTTCTGCAGTTTGTCCAAAACATAGGTAGAACCAGGGGATTCAGGGTCAATTTCATACTTCCATGTTAGATATTTTCGTAACAAAGTGAAAGACTTATAGATTACGTTAGCTTGAATCACAACTCATATTAAAAATGGTATGTTTTTTCAAAATTGAGTTGCATTATGAAGTGAAAGACCCATTAGTTACTCAAGCTCGAATTGCAATTCACATTGAATAAGTTAGAGTCCAAGTTAAGGAGAGTGTTTATTTTTAGACTGAATGAGATTTTTTTTCTTCTTCTTTGATAAATATTTTTATTTTTCAACAATTCTCTCACTTTCATAAATCCAAATATTTAAATTTGAAGCCAAATTCTGGCATCAACTTTTTTATCTCGAGTAAAAGTCTTCATGAAGCTGACCTTAATTGAATTCATCCCTGTATTTGTGTTAGGCAAAACTAAATCAAAATGCCCAAAATCTATTCGCAGAGTACTTGAAATCAAATATAGTCCTAGTGTTTTCAACATCAAGCTTATGGAAGACATTTTACTATCAATATTCTCCATTTTCTGTACTTGTTTGTGCTGTGTATAGGTGGATTCCATCCAAGCTGCTCAAGCTTGGATCGCTATTCGGCTCAACATGAAACACTGCTCTCATTGTTGGCAAATTGTCTTCTTCTTTTTATGTGATTATTCTTTTTCTTTGATGATTTATTTGAATTCAAATAATTTTTCATCTTTTTTAATGATTCAAACCAACCGAACTCAAGTTTAATTGAAATTAATTTTATTTGGATTTCAATTCAAATATACCCTTATTATTGTGTATTCTTCTGGTTACTTGTACACAAAGAATATCATATTATTTATAAATACAAAACTTACATAGATACAGCAAAAACTCCTCACAATAATTCAGCAGAAGCCTCCTTATTCATCACCAAAGCACAAACACAATACAACCAAAAACAAAACAAGAAGAAAATCCAAATAAATAAAACATGTTCCAGGCCAAGCTCAAAGCCAATTTAACAACTTAATATCCTATCAATTCTCCTCTGCATCTTCCTCATGCGCCTCTTCATCCGCTGCCACAGCCTCCTGATATTGCTGATACTCTGATACCAAGTCATTCATATTACTCTCAGCTTCTGTAAACTCCATCTCATCCATGCCCTCTCCTGTGTACCAATGCAAAAACGCCTTCCTCCTGAACATAACTGTGAACTGCTCCGAAACTCGTCTGAACATTTCCTGGATCGATGTAGAATTCCCCATGAATGTCGATGACATTGACAACCCAGTTGGAGGAATATCACAAACACTTGATTTGACATTGTTGGGTATCCATTCAACAAAATATGATGAATTTTTATTCTGTACATTGATCATTTGCTCATCAACTTCCTTGGTACTCATTCTGCCTCTGAACATTGCTGAGGCAGTCAAATACCTTCCATGGCGAGGGTCAGCAGCACACATCATATTTTTAGCATCCCACATTTGCTGAGTGAGTTCAGGAATGGTTAAGGCACGGTACTGCTGTGATCCGTGAGAGGTTAAGGGCGCAAAACCCACCATGAAAAAGTGCAGGCGAGGGAATGGGATTAGATTTACTGCTAATTTTCGGAGATCTGAATTGAGTTGACCAGGGAAGCGAAGGCAGCATGTCACTCCACTCATTGTTGTTGAGATCAAATGGTTCAAGTCACTAACTGCGCATCATGTAATATGAGGGGTATATGCTATTAGAAAATTTTATGACGTAGGTTAACATTAATATGATTTGATTTAATTAAAACTAGGTAATTGAATAGTTCAATAAAAATTTACAAGCATTATTGGATCTTTACTAGAATAGTTCAATAATCTCTTTTGTATTGACTTGGTTCTTTCTCTAAAACTCTAACACAACAATTTCACGAATTAAAAGTCATTCAAGAATGTTTCAAGAGAAAAAAACTAGTCACTGCAATCCAAAGAGCTTTACATATTCAAAAACATGGCTCATTCAAGTTTTTCTATAACTCTAATTAGTAATCTATACCTATTTGTGAATTCAATGGAATTGTTGATAAATATTATGCATGATTTCGAAAGGAGACCAAAGATGTGAATGAAGGACTCAAAAGATGAACTTACAGCTGGGATTTGTGAGCTTGAGAGTTCGGAAGCAGATGTCATAGAGAGCTTCATTGTCAAGCACCATACACTCATCAGCATTTTCAACAAGCTGGTGAACAGAAAGAGTTGCATTGTAAGGTTCAACCACTGTATCAGAGACTTTAGGTGAAGGAAAGACTGAAAAAGTCAGCATCATTCGATCTGGATATTCCTCTCTGATCTTTGATATCAGTAAGGTCCCCATTCCTGATCCAGTCCCACCTCCCAGAGAATGGCAAATCTGAAAGCCTAAACATCCATGAAAGATACATATAATTGCAGACTTGGAAATGGCAAAATGCATAGAAGGAAGAAGTAAAGTAACCTACCTTGTAAGCAATCACAATTCTCAGCCTCCTTTCGAACAACATCAAGAACTGAGTCAATGAGCTCAGCTCCTTCTGTGTAATGGCCCTTAGCCCAGTTGTTTCCAGCTCCATTTTGGCCAAAAACAAAATTATCAGGTCTAAAGATTTGACCATAAGGTCCTGTGCGTAAGCTGTCCATGGTGCCTGGTTCAAGGTCCATTAACACAGCTCTGGGGACATAACGTCCACCACTTGCTTCATTGTAGTAAACGTTAACTCTCTCCAGTTGAACATGAGAATTGCCAATGTAATTTCCTCCCGCATCAATGCCATGTTCATCACACACAACTTCCCAAAACTTGCCTCCGATTTGGTTGCCACATTGACCAGCTTGAATGTGAAGAATTTCTCTCATTTTGGTACAGGGTACTGATTATAACTGAAAGTGGACAATTTTATAACTAAGAGTGATAAAGAGTATGTGAACTAGGTGAACTGAATATATATATATATATATATATATATAAATATATATAAAGTAGAAGAGAGGTAAGAGAGAAAGAAGATGGGCATGGGGGAGGTGTTTTGGAGGATGGAACTGAAGTGTGACACTGACATTTTTTCTTTTGCAAAAATGATTATCTTCTGCCCGCACTTTAATGAAACTACGATTTTTCATTAGTTTAAAAAATCTATTTTTTCACTTATTTATTAAACTTTTAATAATGAGATAAATTCTTTTATAAAGCTGGTGAAAAGATAATTATTTTCTGTTTTTATTAAAGTTAAATGATCGTTTAACCCCAAATTTTATAAAAGACTTTACCTAATTGTAATATGTCCAATTCTTCTCTTTCCTTTTTTCCCCCATCTAGTAAGTTTAGAACATTTCTTTTCCTTTCACTAGAGATGGTAATTTCGATTCAAATTTATAGTCTCCACTCCTCTTTTATTTTATCAGGAAAACAATTTTCCAATAAAAAAGAAAAAGAAAATAGAGATAAAAATATCTTTATAATTGAAAACAAGATACATATGTCTTGTCTCCACTTTTTTATGTTAATATATTTATTTAAAATACTAATATATCTTTTATAGTTTTAGATCATTTATATTTTTATTATACGCATTAAAGTGGTTAACATATATTATTTATGATATTTGAAATAAGATATTCGATCATACCCATCCTCATTATCATCCCTACCTCTCACTCTTCTTCTCCTCCATCTTCTCTTCCAACTTCTTTTTGTTTTTCTCCTCTTCATTTCCCTCGGTTCTTCAACTTTCGCATTCATCAACTCTTGGTTCATCCTTGCCTCTTTCTTCTCCATCAATGTCTGGTATATTTTAATTGTCTATATTGTCACCACTAACTTCCCACCCTCTTCGGATGCCGCTATATATATTGTATAAAGTGACAAAAATACTTTTTACCTATTAAAATTAATATCTGATTTTGATAGATGTGTAAAAATTAAGACTTTTCAAATTTAAAATATAATAAATTGTTGTTTTCTCAAAGTTCGGGTGAAAAATAGTTATTCAACCTTTTTTTTTTTTGGTTTTTGGGGAGGAAAAAAAAAAAGAAATATGAATAAATAATAACGTGTGACTTTGTTAGGAAGAAGACATGTCAAAGTCTAACAAGAGTTTTGAGCTGGATATGAATTGAGAAGACAAGATGCATGCTACTTGCTTTGGTCTTATTCGGTCTTAAATGACCAACCTCTGCATCCTCTAATGTGATTTTCCAACTGTCCAAAATTGCCCACTTCATTATTTGCTTTGCTTAACACCCACATTATGATATGGTTGGACTAAATAACTACATTCACATTCATTGAAACTCAAGTTAAAGCTTTTTTCTTTTTTCTTTTTTTTTGGTAATTAAGTTAAAGCTTTTGTATAAGCCAAATTCAAGTTAAAGTTTGAACCAAAATAAATCAAATCCAAAATAAAATTGTTTGAGTTTAAGTTCAAGTCTTAACTTATTAATCTCGAGTTAACTCTTTTATATTCAATCAGTAGTTATTATAACAATTAAGATTAGATTTGATTAGAATTATTCGAATTAAAATTTAAGTTTAGATCAAATGAGTCAAATTCAAACTACTGATTGAACCCATTTTCATAAAATAAGTTTAAACTAGCTTGAATGAAATCTAAAGTAAAATTATGTTCTAACTAAGTTTGAGTTTTAACTTATCAATTTTGAGTCATCTTAAACCAACTCTTTTAAATTTAAACCAATCTCAGATTGAATCTTGTTAAGTCTTATTCTAAATCGAAACCAATCCTTACAACAAAACTATCAAACCTCTATGTAGTGATTTTAATTATCTTTCAGACAACTTTGTCAACCTGATAAAATAGCATTTAAAAGAAAAAGAGAGATATGAGTTGAGATTTGCGTATATAGTTTAGGAATCAAATTAGTTGGCTAGAGACATGAGAGGTGGGATATGAGAGATAAGTGAAGAAAGAGGAAGAGAGGTGGGATGATTCAATTATTGAAGGCATGAGAGTCCTGTCAGCACGTGTTCCAAATAAGTACACTTTCTAGCACTCTCAGTATAGAACTAGTTGGCTACTTGTAGGAATCCAATGTTTTCGTAAAAATTAACATTAGAATACGAGATCAAAACACTTCTACCCAGGTTGGCTGGAGCTCGATTGCCAGCTTGGCTTCTTTGAGCTCACAATGAGCATCCATAGATCAAACTCAAATCATAGAAGTGATCAACTCGATAGGCTTGCAAACAATTCATGTATACAGATAAAACAATGTCATTTCAACCAATTCAAAATGACATCATTCTATGCCAATGTTACATACGTAAGCAGTGTAAAACAACATTATTTATATAACTTAACGCCGAAATAACATTATTTTACTCTATGTTTATCAAGCTCGGTTTGCGTGGGTTCAAGTTTGTCTACGATACTGTGCCCATACACGTCGAACTTGATCATCATCCACCATATCAAGCTCAAGCTCGAGCACTCGAATCCAACCCTACTTCTACATTCTGTGCAGTACTGCTCATGACTTACTACTCTAACTACTGTGCACCACTGCAATATAGAAAGACCCAGTTTAACCAACTCTCACCAGAACAAATGCTCTAAATTAGTGGTGATGATAGACAGATCTGGAAGAGGAGAGGTGGGATGGGATGAGAATGGGACATCAATTAAAGGATTCATCAAGTGTTTAGCTTGAGCATTGTTTTCATGTCAATGGTGTGTGTTTGGTGCCGACAGGTATGGCTGAGGATAAGATGTCTTCATCTTTTTATCATCACATAATAATGTTAAAATGTCTCCTCCATTGCAATCACACACTTGCTAATTTATTCCACAACTTGCACTTGACTCTTATAAAAAGATGAAATGCTAATGATCTGATGGGGCACCAACCTGGAAAGAAGCACATCAGATATGTTGAAACTCACACCCATTCAGCCATTTGACAAGTGAACATAACCTAGGAAATCATCAAATTTGAAAGATGAAGGAAAAGCCTCTAATTAAGCAAACAGTTACTATGCTAAGACTTCAACAACTTGAATCGGTAAATTTATTGCAACAGAGTTCAACAAAAGTTTGCTCTGGTTAGATTCAATGAGAGTTACATGAGGATCCTCATGCAAGAATTTACAAGACCCTTTATTCCTACGACTGTAAATTGATAACGGTTCAGCAGAAACAGAAGGATTACCCCAAAATTTAACCCTGGATACAAATAGGTCATCATTGAAATGGCAGAAAACTTATTCTATTCTAATAGAGCAGCTCCCCAAAAACAGGATCCACAGACTGTTCCCACTTTCCATTGTACATCTCCAAAAGTTTCTCAGCCGGTGATATGCCTGTCATAAAGTAATTTTTCATCATATACAGCTTAAAATGTATCATTTTCAAAACGATAAACGCAGCTTTTGATTTTAACTACATGATAAATTAGGTAAATGCCTCACAAACTCACAGCAAAACAAACACATTAGACATAATTCACATGAATGCAATAATACATGCGTTGCACATCATGAGCACATTACAAATCTAACAAAAAAAGTAATCCAAAGCTGTGTTTAACTTGCATATTCAACCTCAGGCATAAACTGTACATGGACAATAAGGAGAAACAAATAATTGAGTAAATATAATATAAACTTTAGATGATTCACCTGTTCTAACTATCTCAGCTACCTCATTCAAGAACCCTGATTCTTTATAGCCTCTTCTTTCCAAACCATCCTGTAGAAGAAAACTGTTTGCTTTGAACAGCAACAACAAAATAAACTATAGTCGAGGCAGAGCAATGTCAAGTTACCTTTGCCAACTTCAAGACATCTTCCGCAACATGCCTCAGCAAACCATCTCGAAATGGAGTCTTAAGACCAGTCTTTGGGACCTATTACAAAGGTTACAAAAATTAGATTTGAAATCTTGACCCTAGCAGAAAGATGCAACTAGGCAGTAATCAATGTCATATATTATATGAGTAAGACCATATGCATTAATAATTAGTACTAATTTGTATAAAATTATCCTATCACATAATGATACATCATTATTAGTATACACATTAGCATTTACAGTTAGTACATATAGTTTTATCGTACTATATACACGTTCGACATGAATTATCTTGCAATTCAAACTACAAACGATCATTTTGTCATGTTATACTAACTCCACAAGAAAAAAAAAAGAAGCAAATCTACAGTCATGCGAAAATTACACCCATGTTATACCATTTTAAACATCAGTGCATCATATTATCATGTAAAGTTTCACAAGCCCGGAAAAAAAAAAAAAAGAACAGCTGAAGACTTCAGGTCAGAAAATATTTCAAATTTCGGTGCTGTAGCTCCCCATATTGTGGTTCAACCGCTTGATAATATTCTCTATAGCCGGACAATAAAAAATTTCAAAATTGAAAACTTGAATGCTTGATAATGTGTCTTCATCCTCTTATGCATTTGTTGACTGTTAATATGCATTTACAGTCAACCATTCACAGTATGTTCCTCTCCCAAAAAAGCTAACTACATAATTATTAAGCCACTATATGTCTGTATGCTTCACATGAAGTTTTGCACAATTGAAAGGAAAAATAAGAACACAAAAGTATGTCATTGCCCAACTTTGCAAGAATATAAACATCATATATTCTAATGATTTTTGTTTTATCAAGTTATACGGTTTTTCTGCACATGTAGGGTGTTAATGTTACCTTATTCCTCAGCATTACTCTTTCTTCCGGGGTCCAATCAGCTGTCATATCTAGAATATTTTGAAGTGAGACCTCATCATATAATAAACCTACCTGGAATTAGAAAGAAAATGAGAATGAGCAAATTTGCTCAAATGGAGCGAATTTGGGTCCTTCTACTCTATTTGTATTTATTTATACCTTTTTTATTCCTTCTTTTATTTTATTTTATTTTTTATTCCTTCCACCCTCACAAATTGCAAATGCTAATTTATTGAGAATTAATAAGATTTAAGCTATAGCATCATCATTAGTCACATAATTGATATAAAACAAGGTCATGCGAAGCGAGTTTTATCATTAAGAATCCATATATGAATTGGGAAAATGTAGCTAAGACTCAAAGCCCCATATAAAAGCATTTGTTAGAAACATAAAGATAACAGAGAGATCATATATCCTTGTGCAAAAGTTCAAGAATTAGCATATAACAAACATATAAGAGACTACATCTTATAATTGATTTAAAGTATCAGTGTGTTTCCAACTAATGTTGAATTAACACCAAGATATCCTTTTAAGTCTCCCACCCTTCCTACTTTTGAGCATTTTCGAAGTCTTTAGTGTAACTAGAACACCAATGTTGATCTATTCAAATCATTTCCACTGAATCATGCACTATGGACTAGTTATGCATAAATACATTAAGGGCCAATTACCCAAAATGCCGGCAAAGCACATAACCTCCTCCAAGGCCCTCCGTCAGCACCTCTCATCTCCAAGTATCTCTTGAGCCTAACCTGAAGGTAAGAGTGTCATATGGTTTAAAATAGGCAGAGGAATTGGAAGAAGAAATTTTAAGTAAATTGATCACAAATGCATGCAATAAACCTCAGGAAATATTGTTGTCAGATGATTCTCCCAATCATTAAGAGTTGGCAATTCACCAGGAAGACATGGAAGTTTTCCAGCCAAAAAGTCCTGCAAAATGACTGGTGTTATTGCTCAAAGAACAAAAAGGCTGAGATAGAATGTCAAGTCAGGATTAACGTAAAGGGCTACATAAAAGGTCAGGATAAAGAAGCTGATTGAGCAAAAGGATTGGCTATAGAAGAAGCCATAAATTACAAGAGTATAAAAGATAGATGGAAACCCGGAATGACATCCCCGTACAATCAACATACTCCTTTTGGCGATAAACAAAATACATAGGAACATCAAGAGCATAGTCAACATACTGCTCAAACCTGTAGCAGAGGAAAAAGAATACTATTAACTCAATCATTAAAAATTGATGCTGAACTTAATAATGAATAACTACCTTCCAAAACATATCACAATAATATCCAAAGTTCAACGTGAAGAAAGATTAAGAATAAAGCAGATGAGCAATAACACAAGCCATTTTCTTACAAGTAACAAAAGCTAACTTACCCAAAGGAGTCATCAAAAACAAAGGGAAGCATACCAGTGCGATTGTTATCAGTATCTGTCCAAATATGGCTGTTCAAATAATGAATAGTTAGTATGAAGCATGAAGTGAGAGATATAAGAATATGAAGACAAGACTAGTCACATCTAAACACCTTCTCATGCTCAGATAACCATTTGGCTTTCCTTCAGTAAATGGTGAATTCGCAAATAGAGCTGTTGCTATCTGTTTCAATTTCTATACCCATTAGATGCCTCATAATAAAAGAAAACTCCAATAAAATAAAAGGTAGTGAAGTTTCTTACGGGCTGTAAAGCAACACCAGCACGAAATTTGCGGACCATGTCAGCCTCAGAACTGAAGTCCAGATTAACCTATAATAAATGAGCTATCTATGCATCAGTATAGTTCTACATTCAAAGAATCATCTTCTCACAAGGTCAAGATGAGACTAATTATTTAAAAGATTGTTAATTTCAACTTTACCTGAACAGTACATGTTCTAAACATCATATCAAGCCCAAGTGAGCCCACTTTAGGCATGTAATTCCTCATTATCTTGTATCTTCCCTGAGCCAAAATACCATATCATTGTGCAAGTTCCCCCAAAAAAATGAAATACCAGTAGGTAAATGGAACTAATAGAACAAGAAGTTTTGCAGAGGTACGCAATACAATAGTTACAGTTAATATGTATCTTGTCTAGGGCATATTGAGGAAGGAAATTCCGATAACAGAGTTAAATTACTACAATTATGATAGAAGTTGAACATGTAGAATCAGAAACTTCTGCCTTTATATGAAACTATTGCATAATAATCTATACCACAGCTATTAAGGAAACATTAAAAAAAGAGATGAATACTCTTAGTTCAAGAAACATTATTGGAGCAACAAAATTAACTACCCTTGAGATAATGAAATCAATTCACAGAAATGCTAAGAGGTTTGGTCTGTCTTATTACATGGACACGGCAAGCATAAAAGTATTACCACTCTCCATCCAATCTCAATAGTTGAAAAGAAAGATGATCAGTACCTTAGGCATAACAGGTATATCTTTGAGTCCCCATTTGGGTTGAAAACCAATTCCTATAAACCCAATTCCCATTTCCTCTGCAACAGCTTTCACCTGTTACAAAGCATAAAAAGTTTAACTGTGCCTAGCATATATTATTCATGGATCTAAAGAAAAAGGAAAATGCACTGAATTCACGTATTGTGCTTCATTCTTGCATAGATCATAATTGATTAACAGAATTCAAAGACAAGAACCAAGACAATGCAAGAACACCACCACAAAATAAAAATATATAAATATACATTTACATCATTATATATTGTGATAACACTAACATCATTCTAATACATATACCTTAACACCAGTCCCAGAAAAAAGGGAGACAGTTCACTAGTAGGGTCCAAGTAAAAAATATATATACTACAAGCAACAAGCTTGCCCATTCCAGCATATACAACAGTATTAATGAATGCATCTGACCTGATAGAGGTGCGAATTAACCTCAGCACAAGTTTGATGCAAAGTTTCGAGAGGTGCCCCACTAAGCTCAAACTGACCACCAGGTTCCAGTGAGATGCTTTGCTTCCCCTGGGCAATTAAGATGTTAAGGTCTACCATATAAAAAGCTCACCAATGACAAAAGAAAGAAATTCCAATAGTTACTGTAATACAGACATATCTATGAAGAGAAAATTAGGGAGATCTCTAAGAATATAAATAATCAGCTTACTTGTTTGAGTCCTATGATGTTGTCAACTTCCATTATTTTATCCCAATCAAATCTCTCAGCAATGCCATCAAGCAACTCAGCTATCTGTTCATACTTCATTGGACGTAAAGTTCCAAGCTCAAAACCGAACTTCTCATGTTCTGTACCAATTCTGCAACAACCCACATTATAAAGTTAACTGCAAATGAACATGAACACAGAGAAATGAAACAAGAAGTTTAGCTAATCCAGAAACAAAAATTAAAATAATCCTCCTTAACAGAGCCTATTCCAGTTATATAGAGATAATAAACAACCAAACTACCAGTAGGATTTGCATGATATATGCAGAAAAAGAAGTGAGAACAAAACCTATACAAAAAAATATATATATCCATAACATTGCTTTAATTACTTAATTTCAAAAAAAAAAAAAAAACTCTAAGAAGAACTTCAAAATCAGGTGAAAGAAATCAAGACAAGCATATAAATAAATTAAAAGAAATTTGTGTGAGATTTCTTTTAAGTTTATACAAGATTGTGTACAATGGCATGGATAGAGCACAGAAGAAGTTGATAAATAGAGTCTAACAAATAAAATGGCACATTAACACATCAATCATAAGGCAATCAATAAGCTATAGCATAATCCATTAAAAAAATGGCAGCATGAAACAGACAAACAAAGTGTAATATTATGTTCATTTAGAGAAAGCACGTAAAAAAACATGTTCACATAAAGGTGCGTTCCCAAAAAAAAAAACTAAACAGAACACCTAAGATCTGCATCTTAAAGTTATATGAAAGGCCCAAAAATAATACTATTATCAAAGTAAAAAGTACCTCCATTTTTCCTTAGACTTGCATCCTGAGGCAAGGTAAGCAACAAGATCCTCTTTGGTGAGTGGTTCTGTCGCAATCACAGCCTCCTCAGTAGGAGGGCTAGCAGCAACAATTGCTTGATGCCCTCTTCGAATTCCAGGCCCTGTGTTTTCTAGATGTAAAACTTGACCTGCCTTGGCAGAATAGCATGATGAGGAACAGAAACTAACACAAGTTTCTTTCATCCTAGATGCCTCTACATTGCTTGCAATGCTAAAGACCCCATTATGTCCATTTGTATATCGTGTTATATCAACACGTCGAACGCAATACGATGAACCTGTCTGTGAAATGAGTGCCATGTTGCTGCAAAAAAGCATATTTCAGCCTCTAAAATGCATAGCAATCATCCAAATGAAAACATTGCAGATTAACACATTAATTGTCACCTAATAGTAAAGAAGTAGAAATATTAACTACGAAAACGATTCAGCTCTACTCCAATTTGTTTAAACTCTCCATTGACCATCGTATATAAAGAACTAATATTATCTTCTGATACGGACTTTGAGATAACCAGAACCCAAAAGCTAGCGGCTGAGAGTTGGGAGCCAAAAGTCATATAAATCTCCCACAAAAAGCATATACATCCAAGCCTCATACCTTGCACTTGGTTTTGTAACATCTTCTTGCTCTTTTCTAATTCTAATTTGATAAAACATAAAATTACAAATAAAATATGATGGAGACACTCTAAACACACTCAAAATCATAAAATCGAACACCAAGTTTCCAACTTTTCATTGAAATACACACTCAGACACAAAAGAGTACATGTAAATGTTAAGAATCAGAACACAAAACATGCAATAATAATATGAAAATGAAATTAAAAAAATAAAAAAAAATAAAGGTGAAAAAAAATTTACTTTACCCTGCTTGAATCTGCGCGAAATGAAACAAGTGGAATAATAGAAATTAGGTTTGAAATTGGGGATTGGTTTGGTGATGTTCACAAGATGAGAATGCCGTATACACTTGAAGAAGAACCAGAAGCACAAAAAAGGACGGTCGCTTTTTAAAAAGCCGTTTTATAGGAAGGCTAAATCACTATGTCCCACCCAAACTTTAATGACTGGACCAATATTTAAGTTTAAAAAATTCATTTAGCTGCCATCATTCACTTATATCAATAAAAACCCTTGCATAGAGTAATAAAAAGTTCATTTTTTTTTTTAATTTCTATTTTTTATTTTCCATTTACACTTTTTATTTTAACTTTTTCCCGTAATTTTTTTCTATTTTATTTCTTTTCCCTTTATTTCATGTCTTTTCGTTATTTGTAGTAGTTACAATAATGTCTTCTAAGATTAGATATAATTTGAATCAGTTTTTCAAATATTAAATATAAACTCTAACAATATTAACAAAGTTTATACATGTATTAAGAGTATGAACCGAGTCTCTACGATATCTTAAGGTTAGGTTTCACCTCTATGCATCAATAGAGGTTAAATTAATACTGATCAAAACTTTATCTTATCTTGACGACTATTAAAAGGTTAAATTTGATCTCAACAATTGCTAAGATTCTTTATTTGGGCTCAGTCATTGCCATGAGGCAAAAGTCTCCTCGGGTTTAAAGCAAATGACGACAAAACCATGACAACCAACAAAGTAGGGTGGATAAATAATTTTTTTAAACTTAACGGGTGAAATAATAATCTCATAAAAGTTCTATTCAGCCTGAATGGGGACGGGCGTACAATAATGCGGCACTGTATGGTAATTTCATGATCCACTTTTTCCATTGCTGCCACGTTAATGTTTTTCTTGTGGGTGAATTCATTAATCACCCAAGGTTTGGAGAATTGTCTTATCACCCCTTAAATTCTTAAAAAACAAACTAACACCTAAAACTAAACTCATTTAAAAGAAAATAGTAATAACAAAATGTCAAACAAATAAATTATCATATTATTAAAGTGATACTGCATGAATAAATAAATTTTATAAACTTATCTAACAATTGAAGTGATAACATCTGAATAAGTGATTTTGAAGTGAGAAAAAAAATAAACAATTATACCACTTAATCATAAGTTATCACATCAATTTATACAGATAAATTTGTATAATTTATTTATATAGATAGTTTTATTCTTAATTTTTATGAAACTATCATATAACCTCTAAAAGAAATTATCGACAATCAGGCTAAATCTAGCTTGAATCACATATATATTGGTGCAATCCTGCAAAATTGTTTCTAAAAAAAAGGCAATCCAACAATTGATAATCGTAGCCAAGATGCCATCAAACAACCTAAATCACAACTAAGGATAGATTTTGTCAAACCGCATATTGTCTAGCGTGATTCTAACTCAACCACATCTTTCTAGATACAATTCGGTTTGATCATATTAGACGTATAATTTTGGTCAAATCTACTTATTGAAAAAATTTTGATCAAATCACGCATTTCTTGATGTGATTTGATGATCAGATCTATTTACCAAAAAAATATTTATTTTATTTTTATTTTCAAAATTTTGGAAAATTGAAATTGAAATTTTAAATGGCATTTGCAATTTAAGAATTGAAGAGGTAAAAATGAAGTGTTCTCTACTCTCCTCTTTTTAATTTGTTTTATATTTGGTTTTGGGATCAGTCCGTAATTTTGAAATTTATTGATAGGCCAAAGTCACACTCAAGTTTAGCTGGGTTTTCGAAGTTGTATTTGCAAAGTTTAAAAAGCCAAAGTTTCACCTATTTATTTAAAATATTACTTATGTTTAAGGAAAAAACTGTTATTTAACAAAAATTTAAAAAAATTAAAGTTTTATTACTTTTATCCTCCTCAATTTGAAAACTCACAATTTCTCTCTACCCAAAGTTTGAAAAATTAATATTTCCCACAGGGTTTGCAAATTGTCATCGGAGATGGTGAACTTCACCATTTCTGACTATGTTGGCTCTTCCTCCTAGTTTAACTCTTCCTGCCAATCGCATCTCAATCATCAGGGAAATCTATTTCCTTCAATAAAGATGTCATCTTCATTCAAGATGAAAACGATGATCAAAGGTCTCAGACGACCATATCGTCTTCATATGAAACCTCTGATAATAGTCTTCGTCTTGGATAGAAACGAAATCATCTTCGTCTGAGACGAAGACACTCTGATGAAGACAATTTCATCTTTATCAAAAGAAATAGGTTTTATTGGTGGTTGAAATATGATCGCCAGAGAGAGTTAAGTCTAGAAGGAAAGTCAATGTGGTCGGAGATGACCATCTCTGGTGACAATTTGCAAACCTTAAGGGAAAATATTGATTTTTCAAACTTCGGATAAAAGAAATTATGAGATTTTTAAACTAAGAGGAGCAAAGTAATAAAACTTTAGATTTTTTAATTTTTTATTAAATAACGGTCTTTCCTATAACTTTAACTAAGATTTTAACTAAATTGGTGAGACTTTTAGCTTGTTAAATCCTGTAGATATGAGTTCAAAAATGCCCCAAAACTTGGGTTGGACTCCTTCGGCCATATTAAGAATTATAAATTAATCTGAAGACCATGGGCATAATGGTGTAAGCCATGACGAATTTTGATGACCCCCACGTTTTATATATGGCCAAAAAACTTATTCCCACCCAAGGTTTAATACAAGGATAACCACCATTCTCCGACCACAAACATGATGGATCGTCACACATAATCCAGATCTAATGCATGATGAACGCATTTGTGGTTAGAGAATAGGTGTTCGTCGACCATCGTCTAATCTGAAGCTAAATCGATAAAAAACGTGATGGATTCTCACCATCTAGAGTTGATTCAACGAAGCCTCTTTGTCTTCAGGCTTCGTCTCAATCACAACTTCATCGACCTTCATTTGGCGTCATCAATGATAATAGAAGGAGATGCATAAAAGGTGGTCAATGTCAGAACTGATTGGTTGCCACTATCACCGAAGTTTTCAACAAACCCTAGGGATTTGGAGAGGGAAAAAGTTACTTTTCAAAGTTGAGGGTAACGGGTGAAATGCGAGTTTTCAAAATATGAAGAGAAAAATGAGATAAATTTATATATTATTGATAAAATAACAATTTTACCCTTAGTCATACTAAAAAATTTTAACAACGGTTGATTCATAAATAGGTGTTTGAGTTTTTAAAACCTCACAAGTGTGTACTTGTCTTTACATTAAAATTTGGATGAAAATATTAATTAAAATAGACAAAAATTTTCATCTAAACCTTTTTAGACCAACTTTAGATGCACACTTTTCTAAGCAAACTGATCATTTATTTCAATAATACCCTTTCTAATATAGCTTTCTTTTAATTGTGTTCTTTCTCAGCATACCCGATGACAATGGACTTTAACAATACATCATTACATTGAAAATAAGTAAGTTTGATAAATTATATTATAATAAATTGAAACTTTTATTGAAAACTTATTGTGAAAATTTTCATTGATAAAGGTTAAAAACATTGACTGCTGATTTTTGAAAGAGGTAAATATTTTTATTTGTTTGTTGGTAGTTACCAATTACATTATTTGCAGATAGTCAATATTTATTATATTAGTCAAAGTAGAACTAGTTCTAATTTCCAAATTAGAACAAAAAACATAAACACAATTTTCTGAAAACGAGAACGTGAATGCGTGAATGCGGTTGCTTATGTGAAAGTGAATCTAGGGTTTCCAAGTTTAGAAGACATTTTGTGGGATCTGCGGCCGTATTTCTTTCGTGTTTAAGTATATAAATTCCAAAACCCTAACGGGGTGTTTGGTTTGAGTTTTTTAAGATTACCTTGATAATCTATCTTTTATTCCCTTGTTTGATTTGTCAATAAGAAAAAATTACAGTAATATTCTATTACCAATACTGATATGACAGATAATATAGATGGTAATCTAATTACCACTTTCACCTTAGGTATTTAAAGATTACCGAGGTAATATTGATTTTATTATAATTATATTACTATTTATTAATTTTTTGGGACATAAATAAATTTATTTTTAAGTAATATGACAAATAATATAAAAAATATTTAAAAATAATTATATTCAAAGGTATTTAAGTAAAGTAATTTACTAGTAATATTTTATTACCTTTAACCAAACACAATAATTATTTATACATACCAAATTTTATCAAACATAGTAATCATTTATACCCAGTAATCTTCTAAGTAATTTATCTTCAAGGTAATATTTCTATTTTGATAATAAAACATTATTCAATCAAACGCTCCCTAAATATAAATGCCTTTACACGTGCATTTCTTTCACATTTGCAAACATATTACTTATTTCATTATTATATTAATTTATTCAATTATATTATAACTTTGTGCACTTGCTGTATAACATTTTTGAAGAATATTGCACCGAGTTTTTTATACGACTAATATTACATTTATTAAAAATATATACAAAATCTTTTATATTGTTAAATGCATAATTATTAATTTTGATTATTATATTAATTTATTTAATTATATTATATTATAATATAATTAAATCCTAGTTAAATACACACTTTTTAGATTAAATTTTGGATAGACTGAGGCGAGCTAAAGGCATGAAGATGCAAGTTCAAAAGGCATTATCATTCCGAATGGCCAAAACACTAATTCCCACTCAAGTTTTAGTCCACACCCAAACACTCACCTATGGGTTTTAAAAACTTAAGTACTCACCCATCATTTAATTTTAGTTAAAATTTTCTGTTAATTGTAAGTTTAAAAAATTAACAATTTTTTCTCAGTCAAAAGTTTGAAAAGTTACATTTTTCCCCTTGTTAGGGTTTTATTTTTTCATTAGAGCTTTCCAAAGATCAATCGGTTTTGATTGTCAACCAGTCTTTTGTGCATTTCCCTCCCTGGTGATTTTTTGATATGTAAACTATCCAAAATCCAATCAAAACGACGCACAAACATGTGTGTCATCATCTGTACATTGTCTGACTAATGCACAAATGGTCGGACAATGCATAAATTTGTGTGACATCGCACAAATATATGCGACGTCGTTCGGTTATTTCAATTAGATTTTGGGTCGAGGAGGGAGATGCACAAAAGATAGGCCAACAGGCATAATCGATTGGTTGCTTGAAAGCCCAAATAAAAAAATAAAACCTTAAAGGGGGAAATACAAGTTTTCTAACTTTGAGTGAGAGAATTTTAGTTTTTTAAACTTAAAAGGGGGAAATAAAATGTAATTTTATTTATTTTAATATTAATGATAAAATAACTATTTTACCATTTCAACTAACAAAAAATTTAATTGAAGGTAGATGATAGGTGGCTATTTGAATTTTTGAAACCCTATAAATGAGTGTGGAAAGTGGACTAAAATTTGGGTGGGAATAAGTTTTTGGCCTACTCTAAATACTTTTGTTGTGGCACATGCCAGTGCGCATGCAAGTGCATGTGCGCCTGTGCTTGTGCTTTGTGTGAATATGTGCGCCTTGTGTACGACTTTCTTCTTTGTCAACGATAACACAGTCAAGTAAAATTTGATCAAAATGCAACTAAATATTGCCAAATAAATCATCACTTAGATTTGAGTCGAATTAAATTCGAACTCGACAAGCCAAACAATCCAATATTCAAACTTGGTTTGCTCACTTGCCGAGCTGTTTATGAGCTCTATTCGAGTACATTCAATGAGCTTAATCATGAGCTGAGTTTGGTGAGCTTAAACAAACCTATTCAAAACCCATATACTTCTTTGTCTTTTTTTATAATCTGAAACTAAATTAAATTATAATAACCCATCTAATAATCTAGAACTTTGTCACTGCTGCTTGGGATCACCATATTGATCATCATCATGTGCAAAGCGATTATTGTTCTTGTCATTGTCATTGTTACTATTATCAATCTTATGACCAGATTCTGTCTCCTCCTTTTCCCTGTTCCATTGCTCAATCTTAGCCCTTCTTTCAACACTACTTTCTCTAATAGGCTACTATTCCTCCTAGGGTTCTGCTTCATCCCCTTTACGTTCAAGACTTCGGCTTCTAGGCCTCATGCCCCTATCATGGTAGCGATGATCTCTTTCATCATCACGTCTACTTGAACCATGATCTCCATGTGAGTGCTCTTCATAACCGCGATGTTTATGTGTAACATTTCATTCCGGAAACGAACCCTTTAGTGGTTATTAATTTTATTTTATTTTTAAATAATAATTTGATGGTTATGAGAAATCATCACATAATACTTATTAGAATAAAAAAATAAAATAAAATGTGACGAAATATCTCAATGTAAAGTTCAATGATTATAGACAAACTGTTAGTTCCAGAATGTATGGATTTTATAGAGTAAATTATTCTGAAAGAAATAAAATAATTGTAACCAAAGTGCAGTTCAACGTGCTGATCCACTTGTCTCCCTGTCTGTCCCGTTGTTTTTCCTACCTGTAACATCCAAAATAAATATATAAATTGTAAAACTCAATAGACCTTTTAATAAATTTGATATTTCATATAGATATTTTCGACGGAGTCTCACCGTCACACCCGTCCCTGACATATCCGACTGGACATCCGTCTCAGGTACCTCTTACATCATCATATTGGAAGGCATCCATTTTAGATACATTATATATCCGTTTTCACCAAATTAGAATACCTGTCTCAGGTGTCGTTGACGTTAACATCACATATCAAATTAATTCTGTTTTCTCTTTTACGGAATCGAGATGTCTCATCAATTGGTTATACCTCTGTTTATAGCTATCTTAATCTATGAAATTTTATACACTAAATTTCAAGGATCAACCCACGAAAGCATCATCCAAAGCATTGAATTTCAACTCATTCATTCAACCATTAAAAAAACACACATATTAAGCCATGTTGTTTACTTAATAAATGCAACAAGCCAAACTCTACATGATGAAGCGCACGTAACATATTATTACTTTATAAATTCAAAAATCCAAATCTTAGCACATGCCGATCTTAATCATGCAATCCAGCTCATAATGATGATTCATCCAAAGAGATAAGTCATACGTTTAATACTTACAAAAAAATCTAGCACACTTAGCCACTCAAAATTTTTCCACAATTTCATGACAAACCAGACATGTGGAGTGTTATTGGAATTTTATACATGCACAACATAACACGTGTAGATACACACATGCCACTGCAGCTGAAAAATCCAATGCATGCTGTAATATTTCATTTGTAAACAGTGACAGTGATTCTGCCTTTATGCCAAACGACGAAAGTTTTTGCCTTTACCAGGTATGTATACCATACATTTGACATACAAGATCCATTTCTAGATGGTGCATCAATTCTGACGATAAACTCTAAAAAAAAGTTTCGATTTGGAAAGATAACCATGTTTGCAGAATCCTTCCTTCTCTTCTCTCTCTTTTTTTTTTTTTTTTAAGTGTCTATCCTAAAATCCTCATTTTCAATCCTCATGCAAATAAAAAAAAACCTATACAGCGTAATCATACACATACATACAACAATCATAATCATAGAAAATTATCGCAATACGAGATATAGACAGCCTATGTTTTTTTTTTTGAAAACCATTCATAGTTTTTTTCTTTCTTTGCATGTCTAACCACCGAATCACACTTCATCAATTCATACTAAGGATGACAATTTGGGTCTTACTTTAGGGGTCCTGACCCTAACGGAGAGAAGATTCTTCAATAGAAACGGGAAATGGGACGAAAAAAATCTCTACAATCGAGGACGGGCCGGGGATGGGGATACATGTGTCCCCTCCCTGCCTTGACCCTTCCCCTCCCCGCCCCTATCCCCGTCTATTTATATTAATATATTTATTTAAAATACTAATATATTTTTATAGTTTTAAATTATTTATGTTTTTCAAATTTATTTATATTTTTGTTGTGCATATTAAAGAAATTAATATATTATATTTATGATATTTGAAATAGTAGATTAATTTTAATTTTGCTTAATTTTGTTATTTAATATATTTATATTATATTTACAAGATAAAAATAATATATTTTTTTTGCGGGTACGGGAAGAGGATTTTTCCCCGCAAGGACAGGGAGGGGATGGAGAGAGGATTTTTCTTTGCGGGGAGGGGACGGGAAATCATTTTCATCCCCTACGGGGACGGGGAGGGGATGAAGAGGGGATTTTTCTTTGCGGGGAGGGGACGGGAAATCATTTTCATCTCCTACGGGGATGGGGACGGGGGTGGGGATTGAGATCCCCTCCCCGTTGCCATCCCTAATTCATACAACGATTACTTCAACAATTATATTGCACCCTATCATCACCGCTTAATTAATTTCGAATTCACGTATGTATTCGTACACTCAATCTTCTCATATATATATATATATATATATATATATATATATATATATATATATATATATATATACATATAAAATCATAATAACTAAACATTTGGAAACACTCATATATATGTATATATACCGACAGAACAAATATCAACTGCTTTCACAGAACATAGATGCAGTAGGGAAGGGTGGTTCAAAAGCCTACCTCTCCTCTAGCGATCACGACCGTCTTCGCGTGGCAGTAGTCTCCTCGATGACCTCTTTCTCTAACCGGCGAACGGAAGATTCTTCTTTCTCTTTGGCTATGTAAGAAAAGGTTGCTAGCAATGTAACAAATATGTAGCGAAGATGAGAATTCTTTTCTTTGTGCAAAGGAAACAAACAAGAAAACCCAACAGAGAGACATTCAAAAAATGGTCTCTTTTTTTTTTATACCATTATCCCTCCAAAACGTCTTCCAGGAGAGTTATGTCTAGCAGGCATTGCTCAGTCAAACATAAATGACAGGAAGAGTGCGTTACGCCTGCGCACAATTGGTGGGAAATCGAATCTTCGTTTCCCATATATAATCATTTACCTAAACAAGTGGCTTGTATATATATACATATATATATTTATTCCAATATTAAACTAAATGGCCAAAATGCCCTTTTATTAATTTAGGAATATTACATTATGTGGACTACGACTCTTACTTCGACTGTGGTTGCGTCTTCTCCTATTTCTCCCAAACAATTGCCTTCTCAAGTCCCTAAATTGATTCAAAAAAAGCATTTAAATACAACCATATCACCAAGCAGAGGGAATATATATGTCAAATCTAAAAAAAAAAAAGGGAAAAATAAGTAGAAACCGACTTGCTAATCTTTTTCAAATGCATGAAGTTACAATAGCCACCTCGATTGCATACATTTTCCTCATACTGCCGACATGTGGCTTCTTGAAAATCTGTCACTGGGTTTAGTGTGAAGTTAGGAGCACCAATCACCGTGACAACTAGGGATGGCAATGGGGAGGGGCGGGGAGGGGATATCAATCCCCGTCCCCGCCCCATCCCTGTTACTGGGATAAAAAATAATCCCTGTCTCCTCCCCGAGAAGGAAAATCTCCTCTCCATCCCCTCCCCGTCCCTACGGGGAAAAATCCCCTCCTCATCTCCGCCCCGTCCCCATGGAGAAAAATCCCCTCCCCATCCCCGCCCCGTCCCCGCGGGGAAAAATCCCCTCTCAATACCCGTAAATATAAATTTTAATTCCTTTATGTATTTCAATAAATAAAATAAATCACATTCTCCCAAAATATCACTTGTTACAAGAGCTACAAAATATTTATTATTATTTTAGTTCAAATACAAAGTTTTCATAAAATCTAACAATATGCAATAATCAATTTCTTCATTAGTAACTCTTCATGTATGTGATTTAGGGTAATTTTATAATAACATTAAATTTAACACTTTTCATTCACTTCAATTGATTTTATCAAGTTTATAATTTTTTTTTTTTGTGTAAAACTTGGTGGATTGACTAACTAAGTTTTGAAGTTGAAATAAAATTAATTTGGTGCATTTGCATTTTATGATAATGAGATTCTGGGGTCTTTTTAATATATTAGATTAATAGTTCAAAAATTAGTAAAAGTTAATAATTGATAATTCAAAAATTAGTAAAATTAAAGTTATAGTTTTAATAAATCATAATGTAAAAATTTCTAGAACTTAATAGTTTAGAAATTATTATATTAATATATTAGATTTAAGGGGTGGGGTGGGGAGGCGAGGGGATGGGTCGGGCCGAGCCGGGCCGAGGAGGGGAGGGGCGGGGCAGGGCGGGGCGGGGAGGGGAGGGGAGGGGAGGGGAGGGGCGGGGCGGGGCGGGGAAATATGTATCCCCGTCCCCGACTACGGGGATTTTTTCATCCCCATCCCCATCCCCACCCCTTTTCCCATTTTTATCGGGGAATCCCCTCCTCGTTAGGGTCGGGACCCCTAAAATCGAGTCCAAATTGTCATCTCTAGTGACAACATGCTCCAATCTTGAAATAAAAGGGGCAGCTAACTTTATCCTTCTATGTTCCGAAGATTGATGCTAAGTCCTCCGCCATGCCTCTAGTCTAAAGTAATCAATTCAACAATCTGATTTATCTAGGGTTTCAACTTATTTTTGAACTACGATTTATAATGGAAACACTTCAACCATGGGTGAGCTGCCTTGGCTTGCGAGCTGAACTGAGCCATTTGGCTCAAAGCTCAAGCTTGAGCTCAAGTTTGTTTTTTCAAGTGTATAAAACTCAAGCTTAAGCTCGTTTATGTATGACTCGTTTTGGGCTTGTTCAAACTGAGTTCGAACGTGATTCAAATCCAACTTTAATTATCACAATACCAAATATGATATTTTACCCAAAATATACTAACCAAACAAACACTAAATTGGTCAAATTATGCTAAACCCTAAAATCCTTAATTGTCGCAAAAAACACTACAACCAACCCCATTTTTATCTAATCACTATTATTGACCTTAATAATATTACACAAAATCGGGGTTCATTGCATAGATAACAAAAATAAACTAACATTTCGATCGACTATTAAAAAGGTAAGGAAACGATCAAACTTACCTTAGATGTCATTTATGAAGTGTAATGTGTTTGTTAGATGTTCACACTACAAGAATGGAGTCGTCAACAATGTGTTCCCGATTTGCTGTCTTCGACTTAAGTTTACTTAGATTTTCACAATTGGGGTAAAATTGGCAAATCATATGTAATTTGCTTAAAAAAATAAATGCATCAAAAATTGGTCTAAAAATGTTTAGACAAAAGATTTTTTTGTCTATTTTAATTAATATCTCTTTATGGATTATATAATATAATAAAATTATGCATATCTATTTTAAATATATACTTATGTATGTTATATGTAATTGAACAATTTTGAATTAAAAATAAAGTAACAACCAATCATATAATGATACACATAAATATGTACTAATTTATGTATCAAATATAGATACACATAATATTACTTATAAAAAATATTACGTATTTTATGAAAGATGAAGATTAACTATTTGTTTGTTATTGTTTACGGAAAATTAGGAATAGATTCAATCAGAGATATTTGGATTTAGAGTTTAGATTGAATAAACTAAATTTAAGTTAAAAATTGAATTTGTTTTTATAAATTAACCAATCCAATGGATCATGAAAGGGTTAAAAGTTTGAGACATTGCCCTCCAATTTCAAGAGCAAAAGAAAGTGATGCAATGGTTTGTTTTTTCTTCAACCTCACCTCAGCAAGAGGAATATGTGCATACAAATTATACTTTATCCGTCGATTCCAAAGGGTTCGTTTAGAGCACAACCAACTCAACCCCTAAAAGTACACTACACTTTGAGTACAGGTGAATTCGAGCCAAACCGACTTAAGCTCAAATCCTGTTCAACTCATTTGTCCTCTAATGACACTGTTTACCACACCGCCAACTCTCCCACAACATTGTTCATTAGCTTGAACTGGATATTACAAATCATTCAAGTCAAAGTTTGAACTGACCCTTATTCACAACTTGAATCCACCTCTACATACAAAGTCGATAGCCAACCACAAATTTGGCAAACCAGAGGTTTAGCATAACCTCTCGATCAAGAACGAAAGGGGAAGGCTGCCACATTAGGAAAGCTCAAGAAGAATACTATGTTATATCTAGACATGCAAGTAGCCTATCCAATTCCAACACAGACAGAATATACCATTTCAGAAAGTTGAATAGAAAAAGATGCATCACATAGTGATTGAACTGGACAAACATATACAATGTTTGTATATTACATACATGATACCATAAAGGCAACCCAATGTGGATTACCATTTTCTTTTACTATTTTTTTCTCCCTTTTTCCCCTGCTTTTCAGATATACACAACAAGGGCACTGTAGGATTATTATCTTCAAGAATTGGAT
Organism: Mangifera indica; assembly: GCF_011075055.1. Classification (NCBI taxonomy): domain Eukaryota; kingdom Viridiplantae; phylum Streptophyta; class Magnoliopsida; order Sapindales; family Anacardiaceae; genus Mangifera; species Mangifera indica. The sequence goes on from NC_058156.1 coordinate 360,670, forward strand.
GAAGCAGAAAGTAATCTGTACAATTTATAAGGGATTTACCAGAAAATATCATCAACTGCAGTTGAAGAGGAAGGGTAATCTTCTTCCTCCTCCAACTCCAACTCTGGCTCTAACGATTCAGATTCAGGTGATTCAATATCGCCAAGGTTCTTCAGATCAACCACTGAAAGCTCATCTAATTGCCTAACCACCAAGTCAGCAGCTCCAAGCTCATACACTGGATGCTTGCTAGCAACAGCCACACACTTCATACGTGCGTCATGAGCAGCCTCCACTGTCTGATTAGAGTTCCCAAATACAATACACCGCTCAGGTATAAACTTTAGAAGTTGAGCTGCATACACAAACATCTCTGGATCAGGCTTTCCTCTATGAACATCCTCTGCTGCTATAATTGCAGTGAAGTACTCTTCAATCCCTTCGGTTACAATTGCAGTCTCCAGGATTTTTCTTGGACAAGTTGAAACCAAAGCCATCGGAATCTTGTAATTCATCAATACATTCACAAACTCTTTAGACCCATTTCGTAATCTATTTATCCCACCTTGCAGAGCCTGGTAAATTTCTTCCCACCGCAAAGCCATTCTCCTCAATTCTGTTGGGTCTCTTGACCAGCACAGAACTTCTGATGTGGCCTGTTCATTCTTCATCCCTTCAACTCTTCTAAGAATGAAAGCTGGAGGAGGAGATTTTCCTTCTTCTTGGGCAAGAGTGAGCCAAGCCTGCTTCTCAATATCAGGATTATCTTCAATTATAACTCCTTCCCACTCAAATATAGCACCTAACCAACCACAACCCATTCTTTCATGTCGAAGCAAGGGATTATGCAGTGAAGGGTTATCTGCTTTATTCTCTGGTGGCCACAAACCTGATTTCCAGTCAACACCAGTGTCTACACGGTAGTTCCAATCACAACGTATTCTATCTTCCTCTCTAAATGAATAAGTCTCTTTTGCCAGCTCCACTGCAAGAGCACTAATTGGCAAACTAATGGACCTATCAGCTTTTAATATCGGGAAACTAACAACCCTTCCACCAATAAATTCTGTAACAGAGAACCGGAAGTTATCAGAAAGTTTCCTTTTGCCAGAGACATCCTTGAGAGGTATTCGTGGGCACATCGGCCAATGCCCTAGAAAAGATAGTGCTGAAATGGAATCTACCACCATATTTACCAAGCAACAAAAACTCCACCAAACAATCGGAGTTCCACTATAAGAAATACCCCTAATGCCACAAATCGCTTCAAATTCCTGCCCAACCGAACATAATATCAACCCAAATTTTGCCTAAACACGTGTAAAACTGCCCAACAGATGATTCACTACCACATTTCAAATTTTCTCAAGATCCACTTCAATTAACACATCCAATCAACATATGACCAACAAGATACTGAAAGACCCGTCTTTAGTGAGAAAGCTGAATCAAGTCCTAAATTTGTCCTCCTGTAACCACAAAAGGGTAAAGAACAAACCAACCTTCTGACAATAAAGATTCCAACAATATCATCAAGAAGCCAAACTAAGCGCAACCCAATTGACCCCAACAATCTAAATCCTCAAATTAATATATATATTTTTTCTAACAACTACAAAAACAAAATCTGAAAAAGTCAACCCCAGAAAGTCAAATTTCAATAACACGAAATGAAATCAAAACAGGAAATATTTATATCTGCAGCCCTAAACAAAAGACTCCAGAGTTGTAAATTATTGTTCAGAAGCCAATTAACACGACCAAACATACATATATAGAAACAGAAAATCTAAATATATATACAAAGAAGGAATGAAGAACCTGAGAAGAAAGGAAAGACTGTTAATGAAAGAGCGAACGGCAGTGATTGAATAATGAAATAGAAGGTGATATGGCGCTAGACTCTTCGAGGAAGGTTATGTGAATCTGTCTCCTTTATCTGAGGCTTCAAGAAGGCGTTTGCGGGCGTTTTTTGTCTCCTCTGTTCTGCGGTATAAAATGTTTAGAGACTGAAAGGTTTTGCAACTGATTTATTAACCCAAAAAAAAAAAAAAAAAAAAAGCAATGGCAAAAGGGTAGTTTACTTAAAGAAAGAGACCATTTTGACAAAGCCTGGGACTTACTATAAAGCGTAACTTGGCGGGCTCAGATGACGTTTCAGAATGTGTAGAAACGAGAGGCAAGGGAAAATGGGCAAAGGGAACCGTCGGTTCGCTCAGGTCTCGACTAGCGACGAAGACGACAACGTTCCAGTTGTAACCACGCGAATACGCAGGTCAGAAGACACGAAGCAAAATAAAAGGAAGAGAATAAAGCTTCAAGAGGAAGAAGAAGAAGATGATAGGGTAATAAGAGAGTCGAAGAGGGAGAGGAAAGGAAATGATATGGAGAAAGGAGCTGAGAAGAACCGAAACAAAAACGCTAAAGAGGAAGAAGAAGAGGATGAGGAGGAGGAGGAGCACCCGCAGGAAGATGCCAAGCCGGTTGGTGAGCCCGTCCGAGTTACTGGTAAAGGAAGAGGTCGGCGGAACCATTACGAAGCGTTTGAGTTTGACGGAAATAGATACGAACTTGTGAGTATTCTTTTTAACTGAATATATAGTTTTTATGGTCAATTCAGGAGTGTTTGGCTTGTATTGGATAATTTTAGGGTTTTGTTTTGTGTTTTCTTAGTGAAATTGACAAATAATTATCAAATATCTATATACTTTAGTTAAATAGCAGTGTAATTCGGAGATTTAGGGTTGTTATTTCTCTTCTGCTTTTTTTGCAGGAGGATCCTGTGCTTTTAGTTCCTGAAGATAAGAAGCAGAAGCCTTATGTGGCAATCCTCAAGGTAAATGTCTTGTGAAGCTATCTTTTATGTTTCGTTTTGGTGGTGGTGGTAGACTCAACTACTCAGTGTGAGCATATGCAACTTCTTGCTGGTATTAGAAAGTTCTGTTGTTTTACTTAACGGGAATATTTATGTCTTATGTTAATCAATGAAATAAATTAGTTACAAGAATAGAATTGTTTTTGCTATTGATATTAGCTTGGTCGACATTGCCCCAAACCAATTTTTTTGGTCGACTTTTGTTCTGTTGAACTAGTGTTGTATTAATTCAGTTCTCTTTTCCTGTTTGTATGTGAATGTGGTTTTGTCATAGCTTACATGGATAGTGAAATTGTTGTTCTTCTTATAGGACATTTCTCAGAATATCAAAGCTGGCAGCATGACAGTTACTGGACAATGGTTTTATCGCCCTGAAGAGGCTGATAGAAAAGGTGGTGGAAATTGGCAATCCTGTGATACACGAGAGCTGTTTTACAGTTTTCATCGTGATGAAATTCCAGCTGAATCCGTGATGCACAAATGTGTGGTGCATTTTGTCCACATAAATAAGCAGGTTCCCAATCGTAAACAGCATCCTGGTTTTATTGTGCAGAAGGTGTATGACACGGTGGAAAAGAAACTTTGGAGACTAACTGATAAGGACTATGAGGATACTAAGCAACATGAGATTGATCTTCTTGTTCAAAAAACTCGAGCACGTTTGGGAGAGCTTCCAGATGTTGAGCCCGAAGAGACTGTTGTTCAGAATCAGGTCCAACAAGAAGATCAGTCAAAGACTAAGAGATTCCTGCAGAAAAAGAACATATCACCTCTTGATGTTACAAGGGAGGAGGAAGTAACAGCCAGGTCAGATCAACATCATAAAGCTGAAACACCTGGAAGCTGTACAAGCAATGCCTCTGAGTATTATGCCATTTTAACAAAGTTTAAGGCATTAACTGGAGAAACACATCGTGACAAATGGTTGGAGAGGCTACTTCAAGGAATCCAATACATGTGCGATGGTCATGATAGTGTGAATGGGGATGACAAAGTAGAAGGTGGTGTTGATGGGCTTGACAATGAAAGAGATGATAAGCGACTGGGAACTGCTAATGGTTCCCAGGAAAAGAGTCAGAAAGTATCTGTATGATTGCTTGTACACAATTTTCTCATTTCTTATAGGAATATCTTTTTCTTTGTCTGATTTATGTGTAAGTCATTGTGAATCAGAATTGGAGGATCAAAAAGACACTGATTGAGATGTTATTTATTTTGGTTTTTTACAGAACAATAAGTCCTTTATCTGGCCAGATTCTGCTGTAGCAGCAGTGACTGCTCTTGAGAAGGCTTCACATGATGCTCTTTACTCAGATTTTCAGAAGTATAACCAAAAAATGCGACAATTAGTGTTCAATCTCAAGGTTAGAAAGTTGTCTTTTAGCTTGTGTACAAACAAGTACATGCACACTTGCGTGCATGGATGAGTATAAACCATTTAATATATGCCCATCTATGCACTCTTGAAATCTTACATGAATGTGTGAACTGTTTCTTTTTTATTTTTCCTTTTTATGATTATAAGGCAATGAGTGATGCACCCGCCAATCTCATAACATTTTCATGTCGAATATGTCAAAAGAAGAAATGATAGAATTGCACTACAGTCTTTATCTAATTATGATTATGAGAGATGCAGATTGTTTCCAATGATTGTAAATGTTGCATTTAGATACTGTTTGCTGTGAATGGCACCATTTTTATGTCAAATTTATTAATGAAATTGTTTTTTTCCCCTTTCTTTTTGCAAATTTGTTATACTGTTGGCAGGCTACAGCTGTCCTAGCCTGGCGTCTACTAAATGGGGAGTTGGAACATTCAAAAATGATCAACATGTCACCTAGTGAGTTAAAGGTAATATATTAGACATGAAACGGTTCTAAAAGGACCCTTGGCCACTAAGTCATTATCTTGATTTGGTTGGCTGATAATGAAGATCTTGATTGTGCTACTATTTTAATTGAGTACTTGTTAGTGCAGTGGAGAGAGACTATTTGATAGTTTTTTGTTTGCATTGTATTAGGGGTGTTATTTGGTTTCGTAAGGCTGAGGAATCATCCTGGTGCCGTTATGGAAAAGTAACATCTCTTTTGCAATTTCGCATTGATGCCTCTTCTTCTGCTTGCACATTAGCACATGTAATTGGTGAAACAATTAAAATAGATGAAATACATGCTGTTATTGTCCTGTATTGACTACATTTTTTTCATTGTAAAGTTCTCATATTGAAAGGGCTACATATTAGGAAAGAAACTTTCACTGTTTGTAAGGCATAAACGTGCTCAATCTATTAATGGCCAAGCAATGCTTATGCATCCATTAGAATTTCGAGCTATGTATTGTCTATGCAGAGATTCCTTTAAATTGGTTTTCTGCTATCCATGCACACTGTTGGAACTAGGTTAATGCTATTGCCATTACTATGCTGGTTGTCAAATTCCTTGAATATGCTTGAGTTTTTGCTTAATTTAATTTGAACTTTGGTTCAACACGATGTAATGCATTTTATTTCAAAAATTTATATTCTTAGGAGCTAACACTTGGTCACTGCATTGGCTCTGTGGCATTTGCTGTTTGCTAAAACACTATAATTGCAAAACTATAGATCATTGGTTGCTTATTCGGCTACTTGTGAACTAACTTATCTTGATCTTTTATGAACTTATTTTAGATAATCTGTCATCTTCCATGTTGCATTCATTTGTAAATGTTTGTGGGATTCATTTTGGTGTGAATTGTGAGATATCTTAACTATCTTATTCTTATAGGATGGTCTAACCGCAGAGGAGAGAGCACTGAAGGAGCCTAATGAAATGGATGGAATGCAGGTCGCTAAATTTTACCTCAATGTTTCAAATCTTAATATTTGAATGAGCTTCTTTGTTGCGTTTTTGTTATGTCCTCACTTGTATTATTGCTTGCGAAACAGATGACAGATGCTCGGTGTACAAGGTGCAATGAGCTTAAAGTGGGTGTGAGGGACATTATCCAAGCAGGACGTGGAGACCGCTATCAGGTTCATGCATTTTATCTTCTGAGCTCATAAAACTAATTTCCATGTTTACTGTATGTCCGAGATTTCCATTGAGCTGGGATCTGTTGAACTCATGCGTATGCATGATTAAGATCAGACATTTTAAATCTAATTCTAGGCTTTGATTTTCGTAGAGGTTGAACCTATGGTTCTTGATTCTGTTTATAATTGAATGCTCAAAACACTTTTTCAAATTTTTAGTTTTTGCAGAGAACTTCGAGATTGAGCAACTGAACTTGTGTTTCCTGAATCTGTTCATAATCAGAAGCTTATGTTTCATAATTGTATCAAAAGCAGACATATCAAACTAAACCAACCTGCATGTCTTCAATTGGCATGAGTTTACATTTTTATACCAGTCTTGAAAATATATAGTCTATATGTTATTATTGGGCATTAACCTTTAAGTCTGGGTTCCAGTTGGAGTGTATTGGGTGCGGTCATAACTGGTATGCATCAAGGGATGAGGCAGCTACACTGACAATCGATGGACCAAGTTCAGCAAAGATTGTGGGCACAGCACCCTTAGCCACAACCAAATTTGAAAGTCTTGAGAAGAAGCTATTGAGTCCCCATGACAATAAGTCAGGTATTGATATTCTTAAGAAGTCAAGTGAAGCATAACATGCCAGTTTTTGAAGCCCAGAAACCGTCTGGGAAGATGATGAAAGAAGAAAATCTTGAATCTACAAAGAAAGTAAATATGGGCCTAATTATAAGCCTTAACATTAGGAGTGGACTCGAGCCTAGTTAATTCAAGCTTGAATCCATGCTCTGCTCAAACAAGCCGAACTTGAGTTGGATTAGCAGTTTTGACAATTCGGTTTGAGATTGAAGACTCGGTGGTGAGTTATTTCTCTAACAATATTACTTATCTGTTCAGTGATATTGTTTACCAATTCAAATGAGTTTGAGTTGGACATTCTAAACTTGAGTTGAGCTTGAAAGAGTTCTTGATTGGGATTGGTGCAACGACTGAGAATAATTTTGTATAATTAATGTCAGTAAAAGGCATAAAATGAATAGAATAACTAATGTTACAAAATTACATCGTGGACTGATTGTGATGTCGGTCAAGGTCCAAACAAGTTAGATTCCCCTCGGAATCAATTTGATTTAGAATTCTGATGAAGTAAAAAAATAATAAGCCGGAGATTCCTGAGTTGGATATTTTGCCTTCCTCCTCAATTTTGGCTACCTCCCGCCTTACTCAATCACACTTATGTCCAATTTGTTTTCTTAATTACCATTTTCTCTTTTAGCATTTTTTTGCCAATCCATCCCTGCACTTTTGCATTATTAACTTGCTATGTATTGACCTTTAACAACTACTTATCACAGTTATAGTTAAAAGGAAGAACATGACTCAAGTCAAGCGAGGATAAATTTGCTTTATTAGGAGAAAAAATAAGGACAGTTTTTTGTTTGAATTTGATTTGTTTAATTGAAACTTAAATAATTCGGATTGAATTTGACCTCATTCGATGTTTTGAAGGCAAAGATTATGGCAAATGCAATAAGAGGGATGGACCTATAATTTAGTATTAGAATAATAGTTGAAATAAAATATAGTAAAAATTATGTATTTATTTAGGTACGTAAATAATTTAAAATTAAAAATAAAATAAAATTTAATTATATAATAATATATAAAAATATATATATATATATTTATATATTTAAAATCGATTTGTATGAAACTTTGTGCAGAATAATAATATTGTGATGTTTATTAACTAAATTTGTTTAATTATCGAAAAGAGTACACTTTCTGAATGCTTCTTCCCAAAATCAGAAAATTAATAATAATTGTTACGGGCACCCAGGTTTGTCAGTCGAAAAAGCATTAATTTCTCCGTTCAATTGTCCAAATAGCCCTCACTTAAAAATATAAAATCAGCAATCAGGGCGGCCCTTATTGTCTTTTCATTTAGACTGCCCATGTCAATAGACATAAAAGTGAAAAATAAAAAAACACAGCATATGATGACTGGAAGAAGATGGCTTTTTCACTCGACATTAACGGCAACTAAGCAGCTGCTTTGTCTCTTGTCCTTGTAACTCTTTCTTCTCTTTCTTTCAAGAGAGAGAGAGAGAGAGAGAGAGAGAGAGAGAGAGTTTTTTGGTTTATGTTGTTTCTTCACTTATTATCACATATGACATTCAATTCAATCACTCTGTCACTCAAACACCAACACTAAACCTCAAGCATGCTGCTACACTTTCTCTTTCTCTCTGTCTAAAACTCTCACTTTTTGGGTTTATTCGTAACAACCCTCTTAGCTTTTCTGCCCATTGGCCCATCTCACTCTTGTTCTTTTATGCTTTTACTCTTTACTTCCTTTGTTTCTATCTTTCTTTCATTCATACGCTCTCTAGGCTCAACAGACTGGAGATTATGATTGTCTCTGCTTACTGTTTGTTGGGTTTTTCTTTGCACTGACTCACTTAACTGAGAGATCTAGTGGGGTACGTATGCTTGTTTTCTTTCTCTTGCGGTTTGTGCCTTATTTTTTCTCTTTTTGGTTGGCTTAGAATGCAAGTAGGACTATAGTTGTTTCATTAAGTATTATCATTATTTATGTAGCCTTTATCTCTGTCACTTTACTCATGTTGGGGTAGTGCTTATAGAGGTTACAGGATTCTTTGTGGTTCAGGGGTTTCATATATTTTTTTTATGGGATCACACTTATTTTCTGGTTTTTGTGATCTCAAAGTTTGGAATCACTGATGGGGTGCTTGCTTTATCATACTATGGTTGCTCAAAAGGTGAAGTTCATTGAACCAATGCTTTAAGATTAGGGCTTAGATTAAAGCTTTTAATGTCAACATTTTGCCCTCTATTTTCTGCACTTTTTTTTTGTTGGTTTTAAGCTTTCTGTTTTATTCAATTTTGTTCCTGTGAATGTATTGGCATGACAGATCCTCACTAGGATGTGACTTTCAAGATCTGATATGTTAATGTGAAATGCATGGTTTATGACTACTCTTGTTCTTATTGTTTCTGCACTTCCTCTGATGATTTTAGTAGACAATATTAACTGCTGGCTAACATATCATTTTTTTAATTTTTGTTTGGATTTATGATATTGAATTGCTTATCTGTAGGTTGATTAGCTTGTACTGAACTTCATTTAACATCTATGTTATTCTGTTTTAAATTCAGTGTAGAACTGTGAATCTAGAGATGGGACTAGAGATGGAATTGGATTCCGACAAAAACATTACAGGTCTAAGTCCTAACACCGTTCTTCCATCTCCTCGGCAATGTTTAAACCTTGAAAAGAGAAATGCAAGAGGCAAACCTATGCATAGAGATGATATATTGGGAGTAAAAGAGGGTTCCTCGGAGATTAGCTTTTGTCGCTACTGCAGCGCCTTTTGTAAAAATACTTGGTCCAGACCTGTTGGACTGGAAGATAGCACAGAGCTGAGGCGTGGTTCGATATATCAATGCTCCAAAGAGGTGAGGAAGATGAAGAAAATGGGAGCTATTGAGGAAAGGGAAAAAATTGAATTGTCACGTAGTAGTGACACCTCATTTTCCTTTAGGATTATTGACTCTTTATGTAGTTCAGATGAGGAAGAGGAAAGCATAAGGAAGAGAACCTCAGAGGCATCTGTAAGCTCAAAATTGAACGCTTTATCTGTTTGCAGTCCTTCTTTAGAACCATGCTTATCAGATGGATTCATTGAATTCTGTATGAATTCAGATGGCACAGAAAAACATTCTGCTGAAACTGGAAGGAGAGACACAGTTAAGGACCTGAATTTCAGATGTGATGAAGTTGTTGGTCCTGTAGATGATGGTGACACACGTGAAAGAGATAAAGTTTTGACATTTCAGAAGTCACATTCTGCTAAAGTGGAGATGCGCTATTCACCTTCTCAGTCAGAAAGTAGTCACTCCTCCAGAGCCAGTTCCAGGTCTCGTTTTGGCCCCATCAGAAAGATGTTTGACCCATTCATGAAGTCCAAGTCTCTTCGAAGTCCTTTGGGTTATGTGGTGCAACCTGATGAAGTCAAAACCAGCAGGATGGAAAAAACAAGGGAAGGGACATTGCAAAAGTCTTTATTTCATGGCTTTTCTGATACAGTCCAGAATATAAAAATTGATTCTCAGTTTGTCAAGAAAGAACAACATCATTCAATTGTGGCAAATTCACCAGTACACTTACACGGTCTTCTAAAGATGGAAAATAAACAAGGAGTACCCTTTTTTGAGTTCTTTTTGAATTGCCCTGAAGATGTTATTGTGGCCAGGACATGGAAGGAAGATAATGCTTTTAATTGGGTATATACCTTTCACTCCATTGACGGTAGGAAAAAGAGCAATGCTAGTGGATGGGGATCAAGTGATATCAACAAAGAGTGCTCAATGGTTGGACAAATGCAGGTTTCCTGTTACTTATGCTCAGAACTAAAAGATGGTGGTGCTTTTGATAACTCTATGGTGACAGAGTTTGTATTGTACGATATTGCGCATGTAAAACAAAGTGTCATTTCTAAAGAATGCCAGAAGTGTTCCGCCAATGCTACACCTTGTAAGTGTTCTAATCCATGTATTGTTGAGGGAAATCATGAGTTAAATAATGAGTCCGGTTTGGTGGGGTTTAGAGATCAACCAAAATATGCTTCGAATAAAACAAATCCATGCTCATGGCCATCTTGGGATTTGGGTCCAAGCCTTGAAATTGCGGCTGTTGTTATTCAAGTGCCATTTGAGAAAAGAGAAAGTTTGAAATACAACGGAGGGCATAAAACCAGTGATAAAATGCATGTAAATCTTCTCAATTTCTCTGCATTTGAGCATACTCAAAAAGACTCTGTTGAAAACAAAATTTCTGAAAACGTGAATGTGATCATTCCCAATGGTATCCATGTTTTGCCAAGTTCTGAAAGTCGAGGACCTTCTACATTGCTAAATCGATGGAGGTTGGGTGGAGGCTGTGACTGTGGTGGCTGGGATATGGCCTGCCCCCTTACTGTTTTTAGCAATCCCAAAATTCAATGTGCTAAAGATAAGCTACTCATGGACAATCAACAGTCTTTGGAACTTTTTGTTCAGGTAAGCTTTTTCTTTGATGCCACCATAGCTTGGATACTGAAAATTGTACTGATAGAATTACATAATATCAGGAGTTTACATAACAATAACAAATGAGTTCTGCAAGGTAGGATTCTGCCTAAGATATCTTGAAGCAAATAAAGCTTCAGAAATGTTGAATTCAGAAGCTATACCTGCAGTTTTGCATTTTGATGGGGTGGGTTTAACACAGCTGCATGTTATTTATGATGATATATTGGGAAAAAAATAAATATGTTTCAGTGCATACTTCATATGCATGTCCAGAATGTCCAAACATAATTCTACATTTTTCCCATGAATGAATTTGTCCAGTTTTATCTCATTAGTGTTTAAGTCAGCCAGCCTGCTTTTTTCTAGGTCCATTTACTTATATGCTCATTTTGTTGAAACAGTAATGCTTCATGCACTGATAATAAGTACAAACATGCTCATTTTGTTGAAAAAATAATACTTCATGCATTGATAGTGGGTACAAACAGGAGTCCAAACTGTGGCATATCATTATGTGATTGAGTGATTTTGAATTAAAGATATAGTAACATCTAATCATATGAGGACATGACAGTGGTTGTACCCTTGTATGCCCATTGTTAGTTCATTTAGTATACTTCTTGTTGAACTTAGTGTATGATCAAAGCAAACCTATAGTTAAATTTAAGTATTTGATGGTGTAACCCAGGGTCTTTGATAACCTTTAATTGTCTGCCTCGTCGCAAGAAATTAGATGACCTACATTAATATGATTTGTAAATATAGAGCAATACGTATTAAGTAGAACTACAATTATCTGCAAATACTGTTTCTTAATAAAAAACCTTTGTGCTATTAGGAAGACTTGATCAAATGTGAATGGCATTTTGGTATCTACCTAGATATAGGTTGCCGGGAGACGTTCTACTCATGCTGTGATACGCACACAATCAGTCTCTCAGAAGTCCTGACTTGATTTTGGTTCGTCTGCAGGGAGCAAAAGAGAACACACCAGCACTGTCCATGATGGTTCTAGAAGAGGGGCGTTATGCAGTTGATTTCCATGCTCAGTTATCCACTTTACAAGCATTTTCGATTTGTGTTGCCATATTACATGGTACAGAAACCTCCTTTGCCACCGGGCAGGAGAAAAGCATGCAGTTGCCCCACTGCAATTCACTGAAAATGCTCATTGAGGAGGAAGTGAAATTCTTGATCAAAGCTGTCTCTGAAGAGGAGAAGAAGAAAGTCACAAAGAGGATGGAAGAGATCCCACCGTCTTATGTGATCAACCCTCCCCTCTCTCCAATGTCTAGAGTATAGAGTCCATAGACAGAACCGGCGCAATTGGTAAAAAGCTAAAATGGCTTCTCTCGACAACTCCCGCATCAGAACTGAGAAGAAAATGGAGGAAGAAGACATCAGTAGTGGAAAGGCTATAAAAGGATGTAAGTTTCTGCCATATCCAAGGACGATGACAAAATCGTTCACATCAAACTTCTTGTGGCATAAACTCAACATTAAGCTCAGTAAAGCTAAAATGGATGCTTTGACAAGTTTCCATAAGGGACTTGGAGGAAGAACTGGCCAATGCAGGCCACAAATTGAGGGTTTTACATAGGATTAGAAGTAGAACAGAAACACCATACTGTCCATATGGTAGGGGGGAAGTGGTGGGGGAGTACTTTTTGAGGATAGCGGTCAATTTTATTATACTTCTGTGTATTATTATATATAATATTTCTAAATATATGTAGAATATTTAGTGGTAAAGGGGAAGTAGCTCCTAGGAGATTGTCAGAAAATATGTTGCTACAGTGTTTGGAGCCATGGAACTTCAAACAAGTTGTAGCAAAAATAATTATTATTTATCACTAAAATAATGAAAATCCCAGCAATGTTCTGTTTTTTTCTTTGTTATCTTAGCAGCACTGGATTTAGTCGTTCAGTTCATTACTCAATCTTCTTCAAAATTGGATTTGGATTGAATCCAATTCTAATTCAACAATTTATTTTTAGATTGGATTCAAATTAATTTAAACTCAACTATTTTAACAAAAACAACTGGATCTTATTCAATAATTTTACATCAGAAGATTCCATGATACTTTTCAGATGTTGCTGGAAAAATAATGGTTAAAATGAAATTGTAAAATAATGATTGCACTTCCATTTTTAATGAAATAAAAAAATAGAAGTAAAAATTATTAGAAAAATAAAAATTATCGGAAAACCAAAGACAAAAAAGAACAGCAAAAGAATTTCGCCGTTGCCGGGGATCGAACCCGGGTCACCTGCGTGACAGGGAGGAATACTCACCACTATACTACAACGACAACTTGCTTTGGAAGTCTCAGATAAAAATTCTTGTTTATGTTGTTATTTAGATATGGGTCCTTGATGTCACCCTCTTCGACATGACTTTACGTCTGTGGGACGAAGAAAGGTTACAATATTTATTTGATAAGTTACTTCCTTTCTTATATGAACACATGATAAAGAGGGAAAATGGTATGAAAAGTTGTCACACAGAGTCGAGGGACTTCTATCTACGTATCAAACCATATTCCTATTACTGACCTATGATTAATAGAATCCTAAAAATTGTTCCCACAAGATTTTGATTAAGATATCTTCATCTAGACCCATGAAATTAAGTTTGCCACTACTTCCAAGTTCCAATTGAACTCAAGAGGTGTTTACTTGCCATCTATTCACTTCATAGATAATAAAACTATTAATCAATATATATTTGATATGTATAATTATATATTTTAATGATTTTGACTTAAAAATAAGATAACGCTTAATTACATAATGACAAGTATAAATTTATACATATTTGTATACTCAAAATAAGTATATATAATATTGTTATCCATGGAATTAAGTTGAGACTGTTTGTTTCTTCATTGATTACCAATACCTCCTCCATTTTCAATTCATCATGTGTATGATCTAAGAAGCTTCAAGTTACTTTCTCCCTATTTGTTGTTTTTCAATCTTAAAAGAGAAGAGGATTAGAACCAGTACATGCAATTTGACTTAAATATATACATAATCCTCAATAGTAGCAAGCTTCTTGTTTTCAGTGTATTTTGGGAACCCACCTAAGTGATGTCTTTGCAGCAGTAGTACTTTCAAACCAGAACCAGGCATTGCCCAATCAAGGAGCTGATTCAGATTTATTCTAATTCAAGTCTCAATAATTACAAAATTATACACATTATCGGATAACTTGTATGCCCTTCAATCCACTGACTAAAATTATTTCCTTAAAAGAAACTAGATACTAAGTAATAGTTATAGTAAATGAGCTTGACTTGTTTGATGATGTACTAGACCTATCAAACAATTCATGTACCTTAATATCAGCAGTTTGATCTTAAACAGGAGGCAGTGAAGACTGAGGAGCTGGAATGCAGGTTTCCATTCTTCTTCCTACTTTGGTTGGAGAAGCTTAAAGGGATTAAAAACAAATTTAAACAGATTACAAAGGTAAAGATAGTAAAAACATACATATAATTTTACAATATGAACCAATATTTTTTTTTTTCGTTTGATTGATAATACAAATGAGAGGCTTTCAATTACCTCTTCCAGTACAAAGTATACAAATGAGATACATTAGTAAGAGACATACCACGTGGGACAAGGTGTCCATTTACCATTAAGTACAACAAAAAATTACTGCCTTCGTTTCGGAAATCTGGTCGAACTGGTAGGAGTTGGTTTCCTAGCACCTGTCAAAGATTTGAAAGAAGAATGAGATGCAAATGGAGAAGGGGTGGAGTTGAATAAGATAGAATTAAATCACTGAAAATAATTTAAGGTAACTGTTGCAATAGTGAGGAACTGAATGAATCTTAATAGTAGAAAGTGTTCCAACATACTTGATAAGATTTTAGAGGAGGGGGCCTTTGTGGCCTTCGGCAATGACAGATGAGAAGATCTACTTTTCACCACCTTTGGGAGGGGCTTTGGAAGTTTGGATGGGTAACCGGCTCTGCATTCAACAAACAAGAAGACAAGGAAAAAAAAAGGAGAAAACTACAGTCAGATTATTTATCTGAGATGATGTAGCAACCGGTGAGGTGAAATGATAATAAATCAATCTTCTGGATTAAGTGTGAGCAAGCAACATTAACAGAAATCTAGAACAATATATAAATACCCAAAGGCTTTGTCAGTTATACTCACTTCTCTGTGTTCTCTGA
Source organism: Mangifera indica (assembly GCF_011075055.1). Classification (NCBI taxonomy): domain Eukaryota; kingdom Viridiplantae; phylum Streptophyta; class Magnoliopsida; order Sapindales; family Anacardiaceae; genus Mangifera; species Mangifera indica. The sequence continues at coordinate 375,834 of NC_058156.1, forward strand.
TCTCTCGGCCGGTTTTGCAGTTTCAGGGAAAAGAGTGAACTCTACAACACTGCTTGAACCATCAGTTTCAGTTCCCATTGAAAGGCCACCATCAGAAATGTCACTTAATCTTTCCTCAGAATCTGCCTCCCCAAAGCCCAGGAGCTCAAAGTCTTCAGTAACATTCTGACTTGAGTCCCCAACGGCAGACTTTGATTGTGAAGGAGATATCTTCTGGTTTTTAAAGTCTTCCACTGAATGATGAGAACCAGCATCAGAATGCTTATCACTGAAGTCTGAGCAATTGTCCATATCAGAAGCTGCTTTATCAGTTTCTCCGAGGACTTTCCTGACTGACAATCTTTGACTTATGTGAGGAATTCCTACAGATTTTCTACTCAGCGATGGAGAGGACGATGAATACCTCAGTGGGCTCATACCTTGGTTTGCACTGTTGGCAATATTAGCCTTAACCCTCATGTGCTCAATATCTTCATCTTTCTTTGCAATTGTCTCCTTAAGAGATGAAATCTGCAAGATCGAAAGAAAATTAGAGCATTGTGAATAAAATGGCATTGAAAAGATTCAACATCTGCACACAAGGTTCATCAGTTTAGGACCAATCTTTCCCCCAAAAGTGCATTGCAATTAATTATCCAAACCAGACAAATAAGATAAAGCTTAATATAAATGTGTGGCAACACTGGCTAAGAAATTTAATGTTACATATTGGGAAATCAAATGGGCTTGACTTTAATCCAAAAATCACGGGTTATAATTTTGCTTAGGAAGGGAAGTTATGGCAGAAAGTGATAAGAGAGTAAGATACTAAAAAAGTAGTGAACATGCTAAATTTTCAGATAAAAATTCTCCAACAACCTGCTCCATAAGTTCTCTAACATCCCTCCCCACTCTGCTGCTCCTTGCAGCACCTAATTCAACACCAGAAACTCTCTCAGCAAACTTCAAGGTACTTATGGTTTCAGAATAGGAGTCTGAATCAGGATTAAGCTGCACAAACATTAGGGTCTTCGCTTGACCACCTGCAATGTAAAAATCCATAAATGCAGAGAGCAAGCCATTCATGAATACAGGTATAAATAGCAGAAATATATTTCATCCGGCAGATAAGACCTGCTATCAGAATAAATACCAAGTAAAATTATTACCCAAAGAACTCTGGAGGACTTGAGTTAATTTGCTATTTCTGTATGGGACATGAGCACTCTTTTGTGCCAGAGCAAAGATTACATCTCCAAGAGCTGATAGTGATCTGTTTATATGCTGTGCCTCCTTGAGTCTATCACCAGTAGCTTCAGAGCGATCCACCCTTTCACTGCCAGCAAGGTCTATCAAATGTAGATTGCCACGCAAAGTGGCACCAGATTTCACATCAGTGCCATGAACATGAACTGTGAGAACACTGTAGAAGAGAATCAACTGAGTACCTCAACTATAGAGAAAAGAATTTTTTTTTTTTTTTGGTAAGAAAAAGAAAACATTTGATATGGAAAATAAATAGAGAAATAATACCTATGGGATCTACTACTTCTTTCATTAAGTGCGGTAGCACCTACAGCTCTATTCATCAACCCAATATTCATTAATTCCAAAACATTTGTGGTTGATTTAACAGAGTGCATACTTGCCTCAGGGATGGCCAACCCATTTGGTTGGGTGGTACTCCAAATCCCAAGTGTGTGCAAGTCAAAGGAAACATAAAAATCTTTTATACTGAGATCAAAGTAATAAAAAGGATGCCAACATCAAACTGGACCAAGAAGGAATAATAAAGATGCAAGAATAAAATTCATAAATTAATACATGAAGATGCGTTCTTGTGTGTGTGTATACATGCACACACAAAAGATGAAGAAACTCATTTTAGATTCAAATTGCAACACAAATTCTAAAGCATTAGAATCAATACCCAAATTTTGGGTACGAGAATATTTAAATGTGCAAATTGAAAGTGCATTGATCCTTTTTTTTACAATAATAGTATCACTATTTGTTTAAAAAAGAGGTGCCATCAAAGTTAGTCCACTATTATATGACAGGGTAAATGAATATGCTACAAATAATCATAATAACCAACCATGAAGGAATGGAGTGAAACCTATAGGAGGTGATATCTCTGAGAATGAAAATAAACAAAATCATGAAATTAAAGGATATCTCTTTTGTGGACCATCACTTGACAGTAGATCACGAACTTGTTCATTATAAATCTCAACCATCTGAACACCAACATCGTATATAATGCAATTCTTCCGACTTTGAGTAATTTGGAAAAGATCATTCAGTGCTCGATAATTGACACCCCAATCTTCTCCTGATGATATACAAGGCCCACTCTAGGTTGAAAAAAAAATTTATAAGGGACAAGTATATTATAAACAACAGTTTCCTACATTGAAAATGTACACAAGTTACACACCATTGTATAGGTCTTCCCAGATCCAGTTTGTCCATAAGCAAATACACAAACATTATATCCATCAAGTACAGATCGTATTAATGGTTGTGCATCTAAGAATACCTCCTCTGCCAACATAAAATTTTAAAAGTTAAAAGTCAGAATATTTCCAGACAACAGAGATAAATAAAACCATCTATCAATAATTTAAGATCAAGAAAACATTACCTTGAGTGGCTTCTGGACCAAAAACCTTGTTAAACTTGAAGAGTCGATGACTGTCTTTCCCTTGTTTTATGGGATTTGAAACTACCAACTCACCATTCTCACCAATATATTCAAATATTGTTTGCTTTTTGCTTTGACCTGGAAGAAATGGTCTTATCCGGCAATATACTCTAATATTTCCTGTTTCAGAAAGAGGAACAAACAGTTGTAAATCTACAGGTATATCAAGCGGAATTATTGTAAGGCACTCTACCTTTCAAATCCTGAACTTCATTGTACAATTTCCTATTTTCTGCCAGAACTGAATGGTAATTCTCAGCAGCATCTGCAAGCCCTTTTAGGTTTAGCCCTATTGAAAAAGTACTCACCATGAGAAAATGGCCAACCCACTGTAAAATTCCAAATTGATAGTAAAGAAAATCAAAACAACAATGAACTATCAATCTAACCCAAGTGATTAAATTCCTCTGCATAACTCCTTTTCGTCTTCAGGACTTCATGTTTTATGAACTGAAAAGCTACCCTTAAATCCTAATCAATGTGACAATTGCAGTTGTGAGAATAATCCTTAACACACTATAATATCAATAGCTAAAAGTAAAGATAAACCTGTATAGCTGCAAACTGATAATCCATAAAGTTCTGATAAGTAGACTCCTTCTTTTTCCATCTTTGAGATTTAGATTCAGAAAACGATTCTAGTTCTTTCACCTTCTTCTTTGAATCTATTAAAAGACAACCAAGTTCCTTCAACTTCTTTTCTGACTCAACTTTAGTTTCCTCAAACTGTGCTTCCAGTTTCAAGCAATGCATCATATGTGTCCTTTTGGCCATTTCTAATTCTTGTTTCAATGTAGAAATCTCAATACTACTATGATCTTTTTCTTTTTTCAATCTAAGCACATTCTGCTCTTCGAGCTTTTCCTTCTCCTCCAGTTTGGTTTTCTCAGCCTGCAAAACACGAAGAACAATCTAATGATTTAACCAAGCTATGAAATAGCATAATCACAATAAAGCATCCATGAATATCACTTACAAACACAGGTATAACATATGATGTTTCGATTGATTTTATCCCTTATCAACAATCTACATAATTTTATCAATTATGTGGCTCCTTACAAATTAGCAAATGGGAGATAATGGAAAAGCACTTCGTCACATCCACAAATAATTTAAAATCATACATCTTTGAGAAACAAAAGTTTTATAGTAAAAACTTATGGTTGTTGAGCAACCATTCAAGTTTACAGCTATATCAGACATAAAATACAATGGCATGACAAACGTAAATGGAAGATATATATAATTGCAATATGCACACACACACAAAAGAAAAAAAACATATACATTGCATGTTAAGAAATACAAGGATACAAATTAATCACTTCACAAGGATGCTTCAAAAGAATAATCATGGAGTAATTTTTTTCATATTTCAATATGGAAAATATGAAGGGAACACATTGAATATGCATAAGGTCAAGAACTGCAAGAATTGATACTGGCTCTGATGTTATTCACCCCAAGGAAGAAGCTTGAATCAACATTAATATAAAATACAAGGCATCATTAAAATTTATTGCAGAAGCAAACAATATGACTTTTTAGCGAAAAATTAGGCATGGTGCTATAATTGTACAAAGAACTACATTATGAACTCTGAACTAAATAGGAGAATAAAACATGATCACACCTTTAGTCGCTCAAATTGACTTACAAGAACCTACACAAAAGTTACAAAAACAGTGCAGAGTCAATTTAGTGTATAAACAAAGTAAAGGATAAAAGCAAAGGCAAACTATTGCTCATACCTTATTCTCTTCAGTAGACCCCCTTGCTAGGGTCTCAAGCACTCTGATTCTTGATTGGTACTTCTCCTCACAAGCCCTATAAAGATTGTTTTGCTGAAGCCAAGCACAAATACAAATATATAGTATTTATGAGCAGTTAGGAAAAAAAAAAAAAAAGAAATAATTTCCTGAAGCATTTTACATTTTTTAAATGATGTGCTTGAGTTGCCATTCTCCTTTCAATGAGTAGCACTACTTCTCTCAGCAGACATGCCAAATTCTGAAAATAGGAACAGATAGAAAAGAATTCTACTAATTAAAGATGCAGAGCAGCTATTGCCCCAGGAAAAAAAAAAGGAAAAGAAAACATAACTATGTACAATCCATAAACGCTTTAGTAATCATTGACATACTTGAGGTACATCCCCATTCCTTTTTTCAATGCGTTCATCCAGAATTTGATTCACAAAACCAAACAGTGATTTAGTCGAGGCATTCTGCATTGAGGAATCACAAAAAAGTAAACACTATTAGACTTTATGCTTATATGGGAAAACTGAACTTTTATAAGAGACTACAATCCCATGATAGATATTCACAAACAAGCACAAACACAAACTCAGAAAGAACTTTAGGATCTTACATCTAAACTCCTTGAATTTATGAGTTCTGAAATCTTCATATCAGAAATATCTGTAAAAAGATCCTTCATAAGTAACATAATGCATCGAAACAGATGACTCTAGTAATAAATAAATAAATAATTATTAAAGACGCAATATCATAACTGTTGCTTGCTCAAAAACATAATATAGTAAATTTGGCAAACCAAATAATATAGACCTTCCATTCTCAATCATATGTGATTCATTATAAAGAAAATACTTTCGCTATGGGTCCAAGAAGAAAATCACATATATGGTTCATTTAGGTTGACTTCCCTCTCATTTAAAAAGCAGTAAATATACCTTCTGTAATTGGACCATGCAAACCAATCTGGAATTTTCCATCCAGAGAATTCAATTGGCTATCTTCCTTGATGGCAGAGCTTTTACCATATGTTCTTACACTCCCTCTTAGGTGACCAGTTTCCTTGATAAGATCTACTCTTGCCACACTCCACCTCTTTCTAGAATGATTGTGGATGTTGTCTTCAGCGTCATAGGAATTAAAACTTGCTCTAAGTGTTCTAAGGCACTGCAAAACTGGCTTCATATATCCCTGCACAGCATCCCCATCAATGGCATGAAATAAGCATAAAAATAAACTAAAACGATGTATACTAACAATGAGTACTAATTTGTGTATTAATAATGAAGTATTACTATATGATTAGGTGATTTGAATTAGAGATGAAGTAACACCTAATTATATCGTGATTTACTAGAAAAAACAGAGGTACAATCCAAGAAAAAAGTATTGTAAGACCTAAAGTTAATTTACTTGGGGGGTAATTCAGTACACACCTGAGGGCCACTTCCATCATCCAACAAACAAACAAACCCAAAAAAATCACTTTTCCATTATTAAGAGTTGGATTGAGGCTAACCGGGTTGCAGTTTTTCACCAAAAACTATGATATGCTGACACAAAACTAAGTGTCATCTTCACACAGACACATGGTATCTTTATCCACTAACACATAGAGTAAATAGATATAGTACATTATGACTGTATGCATCTAATTTTCTAGAACAATATAAAGCTAAAATGATTGTTAAACTTGCTAGCATGTGCAACTTTCATAATAATTTTTGCAAAAGAAGATGTATTCTCCTCTTTATCTATTTGAATTCTTTCTTCAAGGGTCTGACATGCCAAGTCACCATATAAGTCTCATATGGAGCTATAATGCATATAGGGATATCTTCAATATCATGTGTAATAAATCAAAGCCTTAAAAACCATTAATAAACTAAATAAATATGCCCAATGAATGAATCAGAACTACTTGCACCTTACTTTACAATCAACCAAACACACCGAGATCAAATTGGTTCATCATGGTATTCAAATTCAACAGTCCAATTTACGCAACTAAATTGACCACATTGAAACAATAATTACAATGGGCATAAAAGATCTTCTGGTACCTGCTCTAGCTCTGATGCTTCAAAACTTGGTAATCCCAACTCATCCATAGCTGCCAGAAACTGGTTGACTTTAGCAGGACCCGGCTCAAAACTGGCCCCCTAATATAAAAAGACAGTGTATTTTTAAATGGAAAAACAAAACATGGAAAATGAAACTCCAGCTTCATATTGTGGTGAAGAAACCTTAAAGAGAATCAAATTATAATATTTGATCATAAAACATGTTAACATAGAATCAAAACCAACCATATCAATTAAACCAGGGCATAGCTTGTTCAAGATGCGACACAAAACAATTCCATCAGTCAAGCATGCTCTAAATTCCTCCTCTGAAGGCTCCAGTGGCAATCTTAAACTAGGAGTCATATCATTTAACCACTCCATTAAAATTGATAGCTGGTTACCTAGATTAAGATACAGTTGAGCAAATAAGACAAACAGCAAAGTGAAGAAGAATTCTATAATTATGGCATGCACATGTGGACACACAAGTTTATATGTATGAAAGAGAGAAAGTATAACTTCCTTACCCTCAGCCATACTCTTAGGATATTCTTTTTGCTCATCATTTACGCCATGAGTTCCATTTGAATTTTCAAAATTCCCATTCTGCCTGAGTGCCATTCTAACTGAATGTTCATAAATAGAGTTTCCAAATTTTTGTCTCAGAATTGACTATGTACACACTGCTGCAACAACTACAAGTTCAATAACAACAGAGAATTTACAGAATAAAGAACAAATCCAGTAACCACAAGCTTAAAACCAAGAACAGAGATAAGTACAATATTTCCAACCCCCCAACTAGTGAATTCAACTTCAAACTGGAATTTAAGGCAAAAAAATGTATTCTCTTAGAGTATGCATAATATTTTCTTTTCTCACCCTTCATCCACAAACTAAAAGAGAGAAAAAAAATTAAATCAAAAAAAGTAAAAATGTGAAAATTGTTAATAAACTAGACTAGCTAAATTTTCAAATTCTGAGTAAAAATAATTTACATATTCTCAACTATCAAATAAAGCATAATTCAGAAAACACAAAACAAAACCATAAAAAAAACTCGAACCTCATCTCGGAATCCACACAAATACAAGCTAAATTACAAATTCTAACACAACATTCAAGAAATGAAAGAGAAAAAACGCTAAATTAACCACCAGATCCGCCTAATTTTGCACATAATAGAAGAAGAAGGAACAAAATGTACTTAGTCGTCCGAGCTCGAAAGATCATACCAACAAGAGATGCGCTCCGTTCCAGATCTTACAAACCCAGAAACCGTCCAGACTTGAAGTCGATTTCTTCCCAAATAAGGATGACAAATAGGTTTCAGTTCAAAATTAAAATGAAGTATTTTAGTTAGTGCAAAATAAAAGCCCGAAATTGATGTCAAGGTCGGGAATGGGGAGAGTGAAATGGACGTGCATGAGGGTTTTGGATTCTGTTACTTGAAAATAACAGAAAGCGATTTCAGTTTTCATTGTATTTGTAGTTTTTTGGCCCCATCCCACTAATTTTGGAGGTGGGTTTTTTGTTTTCTTCTTTTTAACCTGGTTAGAGATCTGAACTTGCCAACAACTAACAAACAAAACTACCGGCTCGCCATTTTAGGGTGGAATCTTTAGCTCTTCCCTGGCGAATGGAAGAGCTGAAGCTGTTGTATTTCGTAATCACGAATCCTAAGACTTTGGAGATGGAGTTGGAATCATCAGATCATGTACAAGAACAGAAGGGTTGCAAGTATAAAGAAGACAGTCGCTGTGACTAGACTCTGAAGTCAAAATTAAAGCCATAGAAGAAGAAAATCAAAGTCATTTGAACACACACAGGTGGATTAATAAAGCTGGAAGAGTCGCCCCCAAGCTTCCATCTTGGAAGGGGTGGATTCAAATTGAGATCACTTGAATTTGATTGTGAATTCGATTTGAACCGATCCAAAATAAACTCGATTTAGACGAGCACAAAAATTTTATATGATCAAGCTTAAATTCGATCTTGGATATTTAGTCAATAAAATGCGTGAGTCCTGAAACATTCAAATCAATTATATTAAAATAATATTATTTTAATTTTTATATATATTAAAATAATATTATTTTAATTTTTAAAAAAATAATATTTAATCGAGTTAAAAGCTTCAACCAATTATGACATAACACATAAATATTTTTTATTATTAATTGAAAATATTCAATTATACCATAATAGATAAATATTTTTTTATTATTAATTCAAAACTGAGGACGAGACCAATTCGCGCGAAATGGATCCACAGCTTCCACTCGAAGCGCAGAATCCGGAAGCCGCAAACTTGGAACCAGACATAGATCCACCGTCCACGTGTCCCAACTACAAGATTCCCCTGGAGACAGCGAATATAAACCTTCGTTAAACCGGAAGGACATCGTGAAAGCTCTGGAGGTGGTGGAGAGAGACTCTGCGGCCATTGCCGAGAGCTTCTTTTCTCTCTTCGCTTCTTTCCGCTTGGCACTTTCCGAGGTTAGTCAGCCCTTTATTTTTACTTTCTTTTTGTTTCACAATTCAATTTTTAGTAAGAAAATGAATTATATTTCTTAACTTATATTGTGTTTTTATTCTTTCTAGCTGAATTCTTAGACATGGTTATGTTTATTGTGAGTTATACTTCATGTAATACCATATGGCCACCAACGGGAAGATTAGGAGATTACTAATAGAAGATGTGTGAATGTTTTTGAATTTGAGATAAAACAAACAATGGATAAGACTATCCGTCAATTTGGGTACTAATTATATTTTAGCATGTGATTAGGTGATATTTTATTTAGAATTCAAAATCAGTCAATCACATACGGACACAACATCATTTGTAACTTAACTGTTACTGGTACACTTAGTTTTATACTTTTATTAGTACGGTTAGTTTATTTTTAATATCTTCAAAGAACTATTGTAATTGAATTTTATATAAATCGCTGGGTGACCATTTTTGTCTTAGATTTTGTTTGTTTGCTATGAAAATTGTATAGGAATTGGAAGAAAATCAAATCCATTGTAAATTATTTCTTTTTATAAGAATACTGTGGATAATGTAAAGTATGGAATTTTGACTTGTATGTAATGTTTGAACTATTAAAGGACTTCACACAAGCTAAACAAAAAGTTTACATCATAAAAGTTTATTACTTTCATTGAATAAATATTATGAAGAGTGAGATTTTTTTCTCTTTGTCAAATATAAGACTGGTATGATTGCTTTCTCTGAGAGGAATGTGATTATTGTAGGTTACTGATACCTCTGTTGATCATATGCAATGCTTCAATGATGCTGCTGGCCATCTTCAAGAATCTGGTAAAAGTACTTCTACTTTACTCACAAGACCCTAAGGTGTCCCAAAATCCTGCATTTTCTTCTATTTTAGTGCCACAAGGCTTTCACTTATTGTCACTGGCTTCAATTTCCACAACATTTGAGAATAGGGAAAACTACTTTGTATCTGTATGTATGCTGCACAATGCTTCAGATTCAGGCTTCCCCAGTTTATGTTATTTGTATTGAAGTATCACATTTTATTGGTTATAGAAGCGAACCACTTTTTATGTTACATGATCTTCTGATATCAGTTTCACATTTTCTTTTATCCCCTTACTTTTCAATACATGATGCGACAACAAAGGGCAACCGATATATAAATTTGATATGCATTTATCATTTCCATTATATCATTTTCTTTATTATTTCCTTAGTTATTAAATTAAACCATTTCATGTATGTGTTGTAACCCATATGCATGGAGATGGAGTCGTGATAACAGGTAGTGCTTAGAAGTAGGAGTTAGTTGGAGTCCAATAATAAAAACATACTACTAGATTGTGGAGAATCTCAAGGGAAATTAGTTAACCAGTAGGTTATTTATTTGTATTGTGTCCATGAGCTTTGGCTTTGGGAGGTTTGTTTACCCTCGAAGTAAACATTTGTCTATTTATTCTCTTTTCATCTATTGTCAAGATAGGTAGAAGAGGTAAAACCAAGGGAAGCAGAGAATTGAGAGCTTTGTGTGAGCAGAATATTCTAAACTCAGGCTCTTCAATACTTGTTACACGTTTAGCCCAGCGAAAACATAACAATTTGGTATCAAAGCCGGGCATGGTAGACCAGCGATTTGAACATCTCGAGTCTGAAATTGCAAGCTTAAAGGAGGAACAAGAGAGACAGTTTAAAGAGCTTCAAGAATCCATGGTGGCACTTTTTGTTGCCATCAATGTTAATCATGACCAGGCTGAAGCATCCAATAGTCAGTTACGACGATCTGGCGGTAGGTCGAATGGCGGGCAAAATTCAACTATTGTAGCAGAATCGAAAGGAGCTTATCTTCCTAAAATGGTGAAGTTGGATTTTCCGAAATTTAACGGTAATGAAGACCCTACTAGTTGGATTTGTAGAGCCGACCGATTTTTTGAATTTCATCTAATGCCAGAAGAAGAAAGGGTGCCACTTGCTTCCTTCAATCTAGAAGGTGATGCCTAATTATGGTACCAATTGATGAAGGATAATGAAGGTCTGATCACTTGGCAAGCCTTTAAAGATCAACTTCATGCAAAGTATGGTCCAACTCAATACCAAGATTTTTTTGGTGATTTAAATAAGCTACAGCAAACTTGTTCGATTCGGGAGTATCAAACGCAATTTGAAAGATTGTTAATTCATGTTAGGCGCTTGTTTCCGGAGCAACAAATTGGTTGTTTCATTAGTGGACTCAAGGAAGGGATCAAGGTGAACGTGCAAGCCGCAAAACCCCAAACATTATCATCTACTATAGGTCTTGCTCATTTGTATAAAGTTGTTCATTCTAAGAAGACAGCCGCAACAAGTGCAGACCCAAAGGAGACCTTAACTACAACAACTAGCAATCTTGAAAGACCTATCAAGCGATTATCTCCAACTGAATTTAACGAACGAAAAGCAAAGGGTCTATGCTTCAATTGTAATGAAAAATTTGGACCAAGACACGAGTGCAAGAAGTTATTCTTCCTTGAAGCAAATTGCTCGGATGATGAAGACGAGTGAGATTGTAATGAAGAGGTGATGGCAACAGAGGTCAAAGTACCTGAAATATCCAATCATGCAATCTCGGGAGCACGAAGCCCACAAACCATGCAAGTACAAAGCTTGATGGGTGAAAAACGGGTAACATCCTTGGTCTTGATAGACTCGGGTAGTACTCACAATTTTTTAAATAATGAAATTGCCAAGAAAATGGAAATAGCTCCTAATGGTATGGGAAGGTTTGAAGTTAACAAGTGGGGGTCTTTGCAAAGGAGTATGTATGGTGATCCAAAAAGTTCCCATCAAAAGTTGATTTCTACCTATTGCCACTAGAAAGATATGATGCAGTTTTAAGAGCTCAATGGTTAAGCACATTGGGCCCAATTTTATGGGACTTCTCAAAGCTAAACATGACATTCACAGTGGATAACAAGAAAGTGGAATTGCCAGATTTGAAAGCACCTGAACACAAGATTATTAATGAAGTGCAATTTAACAGGGAGCTAAAAAAAGCAAAATGGGTCATTTGGTGCAGATTTATTCACTAGACATGTGTAACCAACATGGCACAATGTCTCCTGAAATTCCTAAAGATGATACTGAAGAATTTAATCAATTGATGCAGGCCTACACAGACTTTTTTCAAGCTCCCCAAGGACTACCTCCTCAGTGATCTCATGATCACCGCATTCCTCTTAAAGAAGGCAACGGACCAGTTTCAACCCGACTCTACCATTATTCACACTATCAAAAAACAGAGATTGAAAAAATGGTTGCTGAGCTTCTAAAGTCAAGAGCCATTCGGCCAAGCCACAACCCTTATTCATCACCAATTCTGCTAGTTAAAAAGCATGATCAATCATGGCACATGTGTGTTGATTATAAGGCTCTGAACCAGTTAACCGTGAAAGACAAATTCCTAATACCCATGATCGATGAGTTGTTGGATGAACCACACGGTGCAACCCTCTTCACCAAACTTGATTTGAGATCTGGATATCACCAGATTCGAATGAATCCTGATGATATTGAGAAAACGGTCTTTCGCACTCACCAAGGACACTATAAATTTTTGGTAATGCCTTTTGGTTCGACAAATGCTCTTTCCACTTTTCAATCCTTAATGAATTCAATTTTTAGAAATTACCTACATAAGTTCATTTTCTTGTTCTTCGATGATATTCTAGTGTATAGTAAAAATCTAGAGGAACATTTAAAACGTATTGATATTATATTTTCTATTCTAATAACACACAAATTATATGTCAAAAAAGAAAAGTGCGGTTTTTGCCAAGAGGAGGTAAAGTATTTGGGGCATGTCATCAATAGCAAAGGTGTAGTAGTGGACTCTGAAAAAATATCAACCATGCTCGAGTGGCCGAAACCCAAGACAATCAAAGCTTTAAGAGGTTTTTTGGGATTGGCCGGTTATTACCGCAAGTTCATACAATATTATGGGAAGATTGTAGCACCACTAACGAGCATGTTAAAAAAGGAAAACTTTAGGTAGGAACCTAAATCAGAGGAGACATTTGAGAAACTCAAAAAGGTCATGATTGAAACACCAGTTTTAGCCTTACCAGATTTTTCAAGGCAATTTATAGTGGAATGTGATGCCTCAGGGTCAAGGATTGGAGCAGTGTTAATGCAAGGAAAAAGGCCGATTACTTTCTTTAGTCAAGCATTACATGGAAAAAATTTATTTTTATCAACTTATGAAAAAGAAATGTTGGCTTTTGTACTTGGAGTACAACGTTGGAGACATTATTTGCTGGGCCAAAAATTTGTTGTCAAGTAAGATAAGCAAAGTCTAAAGTATTTATAGGAGCAAAAAATTACCACTTCAGCTCAACAAAAATGGTTAGTTCAGCTAATGGGTTATGACTTTGTGATTGAGTGCAAAACTGGGAAAGAGAATGTGGTAGCAGATGCTTTGTGTAAAAAAGAAGAACCAGGAGAGTTACTTCCACGATGGTTAGTTACCATCCAAGAAGAAGTTGCTGCCAATAGTAAATTTCAAAAGATGATGCAAAATATTCAACATGGTAAGGTTGTGGGACCTTAGGATTATAAGGAAGAATAAAATTTTCTTATTAAAAGACTCTCCCTTGATTCCTATTATTCTGGAAGAGTTTCACTCTAGCACACATGAAGGCTATCATAAAACTCTCCATCAAATCAAGTCAGTTTTTAATTGGAGCAAAATGAGTGAAGATTTTAAAGTACAAATTCGTTAATGTGAGACATGTTAGCTACAAAAATGGGAGAACACTTCGCCATCAGGACTGCTATAACCATTGCCAATTCCATCTCAAACTTGGACGGATATCTCCATGGACTTCATTGATGGATTGTCTAACTCTAAAGGTAAGACTGTAATTTTTGTGGTGGTGGATCGTTTGTCTAAATTTGCCCATTTCATTCCTATCTCGCATCCATATACGGCAACCTCGGTGGCACAAATATTCTTTGATAATATATTCAAATGATATGGAATGCCTAAATCCATTGTTTGTGATCGAGATCTAGTTTTTATCAGTTCTTTTTGGAATGAATTATTCCGTCTACAGGGAGCCAAATTCAATTTCTCATCTGCTTATTACCCCCAAACAGATGGGCAATCAGAGGTGGTGAACCGAACTATCGAAATGTATCTTTATTGTTTCATGGGTGACAAGCCAAAGGAGTGGGCTCGTTGGATTACTTGGGCAGCCTACTGTTATAATACTAGTGTTTATAGTGCCATTAAAATGTCGCCGTTCGAAGCTGTCTATGGCCATGCTCCACCAACTCTCTTATCATATGTGTCAAGAACTACCCAAGTTGAATCCGTAGAGCAGGAATTGAAAAGTAGGGATCATATTTTGAAGAAATTAACTAAACATTTGCAAGTTGCCCAAGTAAGGATGAAAAAATACCATGATGCCCACCAAATTGAAAGAATTTTTAAGGTGGGAGATTATGTTTATGTGCGCCTCCAGCCATATCGACAAATTTCAGTATCACTTCGAAGAAATCTCAAGTTAGCTCCACGATTTTACGGTCCATTCCAAATAGTGGAGAGGATTGGCAATGTGGCTTACAAGCTCAAACTTCCCACGAAATCGAGAATTCATCCTGTTTTTCATGTGTCATACCTCAAGAAAAAGGTAGGAACGAAGGTTGATGTGCAGGACACGCTACCAATAATTTTAGAAGAAGAGGATGCGCTCTTATCAATACCACAAGCAGTGCAAGATCATCGACTGATACAACAAAGAAAAGAGGTTCTGGTGCACTGGAAGGGATTATCTCCAGCTGATGCCACATGGGAAAACTTGGAGGACCTTAAAAGTTGATACCCAACAATCACCCTTAAGGACAAGGGTGAAATTTAGGGGGAAGGAATGATATGCATTAATCATTTCCATTATATCATTTTCTTTATTATTTCCTTAGTTATTAAATTAAACCATTTCATGTATGTGTTGTAACCCACGTGCATGGAGATGGAGTTGGAGTTGTGATAACAGGTAGTGCTTAGAAGCAAGAGTTAGTTGGAGTCCAATAATAAAAACGTGCTACTGGCTTGTGGAGAATCTCAAGGGAAATTAGTTAACCAGCAGGTTATTTATTTGTATTGTGTCCATGTAATTGGGGTATGAAATTTATGAAATTAAGCTTTGGCTTTGGGAGGTTTGTTTAGCCTCGAAGTAAACATTTATCTATTTATTCTCTTTTCATCTATTGTCAAGATAGATAAAAGAGATAAAACCAAGGGAAGCAAAGAATTGAGAGCTTTGTGTGAGCAGAATATTTTAAACCCAGACTCTTCAATACTTGTTACACATTCAACCCAGCAAAAACATAACAAAATTCATGTCTTAGGTATCTTTCATTCTCTACTTTAAGGCTTTTGATTAATAAGTGAGTATTAAAATTAGTTCTTATAATTGAAAGTTGGAAATGTACTGAAATTTTGATCCAAAATGTTCAAACCAAGACGTTGAGTCATAAGTTTTGAATTTCGTAATTTTGGTTATTTCTCCCATATCAAACATGGATTTAACTTTCGCTCTGAGTAGAGGCAACTTCGTGTATCTGTTTATGGCTTCATTTTCACTTTTTTCTGTCTGGATTGGGACCTGGTTATTTAGAGATGACTTCCATCTACTGGCCCTCAAATTCACAATATGCTGTTTGTTATTTTAACTTCTTCTCTTGTCAATGTAAATTTGCAATTTTGCAGGTTTAGACATCTGCAATATCTTAAGCCACGTATTACTATCTGAATAGGAAATTATCTTGTGAAGTTGCTGTAAAAAATGCAAATGCCAACTGTTATGGCAAAGAAGAGCTGCTGACAGTTGACATTCAGATGCAAATTGAAATGCTTAGTAGTTAGTAACAACTATGAAGGGTCTTAGAGACCTTTGACACATTCTATTGCAATCTTGGAGGGAGAATTACAATATCCAAACTCATGCTTATATATAAGGATATGTTTTGCTTGTTGAATATGGCCTGACCGATGTTCATTTGCAGATTAAATAAGGAAATGAAAGGCATTGACAGTCTAGCTGTACAACTGTATCCTTCGTCATTGGTTTTTGTGTTGTTTTACATTGGTTAGCTCTTCCCTTACTAGTTTTAGCTGCTAATTAAGGACCCATGGGCTCATTCTACTTTCCCCTGAGAATGAATATGCCAAAGTGGCCTGTATTGATAGTTCATAAACACCACCTAGAAACCTTGGCCATACTATATTTTATCTTGTCTTGTCACTTCAAAATTTTGGTTCCTTAATTATAGTGAAGAAAATTGCTGAGGAGAAATGTAGATGCTTTAGACACAGCTGTGAACAGGCTCATCCGTTTTCCATGATGTTGATCTGCTCGTGTAATTGGTTGCATCAACAAGAGGTATTGTATTTTATTTCTTTGGTATCTATCTAGAATTGGTTTTATGTTAAAAGTTGTAAATGTTTGTAGATGCCATTGCCACTTTGAAAATGCTTAGAAACATTGTGATTTATGTCCAATGGTTAAATGTTCTCGCTGAGTCCAGAAAGCATTTGAGGACTGCTGAATCCTAGTACAGACTTGATACACGTGCATGCTCCTTTTTCTTCTGTTTTTGCCAAACCATTGTTCCCACCCCAGTTGTCATATAAATGCCCTTTTAATCTACAGAAATGTTGTACAAATTAAAGCAGAAGCCACTGAACTTGGATGTGAAGATGCTTCAACGGTGGAAAATGCTGAAACCCATTATTGAAGTTTGCCATGGATTTAGGTTACGTTTGAAAGTCCACAATAGGCTCGTCCGTAAGCAAATGCATTGGCATCGACAATTGCCATTTTAAGAAGCCAAACTTGAGTTTTTCCATTATAATGATAACTAAGGTTAGATTCGATTTAAGTTGTTTGAGTTTGAATCGTAAATTGAGTTGAATGAGTTGAGTTCGAGTTAAAGATTGAGTTTGTCTTTATAAATATGTTGAGTTTGAGTTGATTTGAATCCACAGTTAAATTAAAGCCAGTGAACATGGGTGTGAAGATGCTTCAACAATGGGCAATACTGGAACCGGCAATTAAAGTGACTACCATGGTTCACACTTGAAAATCCAGAAGAAGCCCACCAGCCCATTGACAAGGTAAAGCTGAGATGGTCATTCATTGATAGTATTTTATTTGAAGCCTAACTAGACTAATCCCGTTACATTGTTAACCAATTTGCTAGGTCAATTTTATACATTATCTGGCATCAACCCAGAGAGCTCAAGTTGAATAAGGATCAGCTCTTCGAGCTTGAGCTCAATACCGACATTGGAGTTTGTCTCGGTGATTTTTTTCCTTCAATTATAGTTACTTTTTTTTTTGTATGACTCTTTCTTCTCTAACATTATTATTTACCAGCTCAAATGAGCCAAATTCAAGCTTGAACTAATTATTTTGAATTTGAATTAAATTCAAATTAGTTTTTGTTCAGATTTAATTAGGATTCACCCTTAGCTGAAACCAGTTCTTGAAGTTACCATGGTTTACACTTGAAAGTCCACATCAAGCCCACCAGCCCAGGATGACTTTTTAAAGCTGAGATGGTCATTCATTACTGTATTTGAAGCCTGACTTGAATAATCCAATCACAACGTTATTTGGGCTGCTCGCTAGGTCAATGTTGTACAGCATTACGTGTGGATTTTGTCGATTGGCGTCAACCCGAGGATCAAAATCAGCAGCATAATTTGACGAGCCTGCATGTGTTCTGATTTGAACCCCGTTTAAATTATAATAATAAATTTAAAATTGAATTCTTTCTAATTAAAATATTGTTAAAGTAACATCAATGCGTAAAATAAATAATATTATTATAATAATAAATATTATTATTATATTATATTATATTATTGACAAAATAAAAAGTATCACTTGAAAGGGTTTTAAATTAAATTATTGAATTGAAATTTTAATTTTAATTTAGCTAAAATCATATCAAATAGAATTGGCTTATTTAGAATAAGGATGATCCATATTCAGGGTAGTCGTCAATCATTATTCTTTTTGGAAAAAAGGATTATTTTTCATTCAAATTTTAGTTCAATCTTAAATTCACACCCATGAGAGATAAAAATTCTAAACTTCTATGTATAGTCAAATTTTAGTTAATTTTTTCTGTTAAAGAGGGGTAAAATAATCATTTTACTATTTATATTAAAAAGTTATAAAATTTATTACTGTTCACCCTCCAGGTTTTAGAAACTAACATTTCACCCCCAAGCCTAAGATTTCTATATTTTTTTCAAATTCAGTTGTCCTCCATAACTTTAAAAAACAACAGTTTCACCTCCACTCTTCAATTTCATATTCTGGCCTCGTCTTTGGCCTTCTTTTTCTCCTGGTGTAAACGACGGTGGTGTGACGAAGAGATGAAGATCTCTTCGTTGCATCACTCAGACATCGCTTGTCACATCGTCCAGACATGACAATGAAAGACGACAAAACGTCATCTTTCATTTGTTCTTCGAGATTTAGATGACACTTCATCGTCCAAATCTAGACGACGAAGGGTTGTCTTTTGTCATCCTTTGTAGTTGGAGATAGAAGATCCATAGAAAGTGTCAGTTGTTAGTGGTGGTTGGAGAAGGAAGTAAACTTTAGAGGTAAAATCTAAATTTTTCAAACTTTGAGAATGGGTTGAAGTGTTAATTTTTAAAACTTGGGGGGGAAAATGATAAAAATTTTAAAATTTTAAAGTTTATAGGTAAAATAATGATTTTACCTCTGTCTTTAACTGAAAATTTGGACTATGATTTGACTATAGTGCGAGTTTGAATTTTTCATCTCTTATAGATGTGAGTTTGAAATTACGTTAAAATTTGAATGAAAATTAATCTTTTTCTCTTCTTTTTATCGTAACTCAAATAAATTGGGTAACCTAACCACCAATATTAAAATCAATGTATCCTGATTAGTGGATAATAGCCGAATCTCGCAAGTAAAGGTCTCATATTTTATATAAATGTCATGTACTACAACCATAACATACAAATTAATGACACAAATACAAATATTATTATTGATTCCCAATCTCTATGTAAGCACGACTTCCTCATTTCTTATGTATATGTTCATGTCTAGAGGTTTGAATTTATATTCGGTTTGAATAAATCAAACTCAGACTTGACTCAAGTTCAAAGGCTTGCTAATGATTCTTCACTTAAGCTTTTTTAAGGATTCATTTTTTTTTATGACTTTTTCTTTAACAATTTTTCTTATTCTTCAATTTTTTCTTTAATGATTTATCATTTTTTTTTCAATGATTTTTTTTTTTTTTTATGATTTGCCATCTTCTTTAGTATTATGAGTCATTATTCAAATTAGTTGAGTTTATTATTTTATATCCAAACAGAGTTTAAGCGAATTCTCATTTCGACTTAACTGATTAAAATACACCCCTTTTAAAGTTTAGAAGCAACACTAATAATAATCAAACACACGTCTAATCATAAATATCTTACTTGAATAAAAATTGTTCACGGTTTAATCAAAAGTTATCTTATTTCTACCAAATGGGTTTTCATCATGTCATAATAATAATATTATTATTATTATAATTATTGGTATTGTAGGAGTGATGTGAAAGATAAGTGGATATATGGGCATCCATTTTTCATGATGAAGGGGCAGATGCAATTTCTATTTCTTTTCCTTCAACCGGTGAAAGTGAAGGACCCAACACTATGGTCTACACATTTATACATATTTTTTAAATGCCAAATAATAACAATACCAATGTGGCAACCCAAATCACCACATAATTTAATAAATTTTTGTCAAAACTCTGTAGATATGCTATCACGATCATGTGGGCATTCATTATAATATATTTGCCCCCTGCCCTGCCCTTCTTTTGGATTTATCTTATAAATATAGAAATAAATACTGTTTGCAAATAGGGTGACAGTTTCTTGAGAAGTTCACATCATTGAGTTTCCACCTCATGGGGAATTGAGAATTATGAGCATTTATGTTGCATCTGCCCTTACATACAAGGCACTCAAAGTTTAAGAGGTATTGTTTGTTATGATTTTAGTTGGCCTTATGTTTTCTCTTTTAAAATTTTTTTTTTTCTTTTGCAATGGAGAGGGAGATAATAGGTAGGATGGATTTGAGTTGAGCTGATTTGGTCTCAATTTTAAGTTGGAGTTTTAGTTTGATAACTCAACTTAAATTTGACATGTTTATCTCTTCATTAAAATTGTTTATCTTACAATGACATTCTTCATTTCACAAATAACATTACTCATCTTGTTAATAGTCTTTTCAACGAAACTATGTATTAGGTCAAACGAACTCAATTTGAGCATTAAGGATTTGAGCTAAGTTGTAATCAAATCCTGTTCAAGTTCGACTCAACTCACCATTAGTCTTAAAAGGCATTTTGCAATGGAGAAAGAGACAATGGGTAGGGTGGATTTGAGTCAAATTGACTCAGGTTTGAATCCACATTTTCAAATTTTTGGTAGAATTTCTTATTTATAACTTAGTCTGAATTTAGTTCGTTTGTCTTCCCAACAACATTGTTCATCTTTGGTAACACTATTTATTTTACCAATAGTATTGTTCATCTCGTTGGCAATCTTCTAACATAACAATACTCTAGCTTGAATGAGCTTAAGTTTGAGTTAGATATTAAAGATTCAAATTGAGCTCAAGTCAACATTTGTTTGAGCTATACTTGACTCAAATCCACTTGGAAGAATGAATTTATATTGATCTAAGAGCTTCGACTCCCCTTCTATATGGGATTTTTGGCATTAACAATGAATGATACATATATTTATTCAAAAATTGATTTAACTCAGAATTGGATAACCTCAAATATTTGAGCTCCACTCATTCAAACTAATCAGCCCTAAACGAAGGACCATCAAAATTACACGTTTTTGTAGCCCCACTTTGCATCTCCAAGTGTATGAACACGGGAGGACATTGAAATTGAAGCCGCCATGAAAAACCAGCTTGACTAGTAGGTGGGTAACGATTGCCTTGTCATGCCACACTAGACTAAATGAATCCTCTCTTTCCTATTTTATTTTAGGCCAAACGACTATTTCCCACCCAAGGTTTAGCGTTTTCTCAAAAGTCCCCCCTTTAACTATGGAAACACCAAACACCCACCCATGACCAGTTAGATTTAACCAAACCCTAACGGTGGTAGGGGTAAAATCGTCATTTTAGCTATAATATTAAAAATAAACTAAAATAGGGGTAACGATTGCCTTGTCATGCCACACTAGACTAAATGAATCCTCTCTTTCCTATTTTATTTTAGGCCAAACGACTATTTCCCACCCAAGGTTTAGCGTTTTCTCAAAAGTCCCCCCTTTAACTATGGAAACACCAAACACCCACCCATGGCCAGTTAGATTTAACCAAACCCTAACGGTGGTAGGGGTAAAACCAAACACCCACGATCGTCTTCCCAGACGAGGACGACGGCATCGGCTTCGTCTGGGAAGACGAAGAACTTCGTCTTCCCGACGAAGTCTTCGTCTCCCACGGCGTCTCTAGGCGCCGATCGGACCTCCAAATGGGAGGAAAGAGATCGCCGGAAGGAGAAGTTGCTTCCGGAGGGAGCGGCCGTCGGCAACGGAGCCGGAGAGGTCGCCGGAGATTTCAAAACCAAACCCTAGGGTGAAACTGTCATTTTTTAAAACTTAGGCGGGGGGAAAATTTCAGTTTTTAAAGTTTAGGGGGGCAAAAGGAGATAAAATTTTCAGCCGTTAGGGTTTGGTTAAATCTAACCGGCCATGGGTGGGTGTTTGGTGTTTCCATAGTTAAAGGGGGGACTTTTGAGAAAACGCTAAACCTTGGGTGGGAAATAGTCGTTTGGCCTTTATTTTATATACGTATCCCTTTTAGGCCGGCCATTGATTTTATGCAATAATAAAGTTATATATAAATAATAATATATTATTATATAACTAAATATTATTTTATTTTTAATTTAAAATTATTAAATTATATAATAATATATTATTATTTATATATCAAAACCAAAAAAGCTTGTATTTTGGTATTAATATGGATCGGATTAATTTAAATAAAATATTAATAAGTTTTAAAAATTTAAAATATAATTTCTCTAATTAATTTTGGTGAACACCGACATAAAACGAAGATAAATTCCATAAATTGCGTGAATTCGAAGTATTTATAATAATTGTTATATTTAAATTATTTTAAAAATTTGAAACTTCCTCCACCTACTTTGGGCAATGGAATCTTTCCCCATTTGGTTATTTGCGAATGAATAATTAATGTGAAAACGTGAGCAACATCATTAATGGACCACGTGGTACAAGCATGTGCCACCAATTAATACTTGTGACCCACATTTTATTTATTTTATTTAGGCCAAATAACTAGATCCCACCCAAGGTTTAATACAAACCCAATTTTTCACCTATTAACTATTAAAAATCTAAATACTTATTTATTTATTAATTTTTACTGTGTTTTTATTAGAAATAAAATTTTTATTTAAAAATTTTGTTTGTTCTCATATTTTAAGATTATCTTAAAGTTTTAAAATATTTATTTTCGCCCTCTATACTCATATTTTTTATGTTTAAAAACTTATTTTTTACCTCCCAAGTCTAAGATTTTAAACTCTTGTCTTTTTTCCCATAACAGTCATCCCCCCAATTTTTAGAAAATTTCGGTTGCACCTTGGTCTTCTTTGTCTTTCTCTCTAGTGATAATTTGTCACCACCAATCGTTAGTTTTTCCCTCCAGTCTTGCTAGTTGCTCTCTCTTCCCACTCTCGCTATCTTTGTCAAAGAGGAAGACAATTTCATCTTCGTCTTCGACAAAGACGAAGGGTTTTCATCTGAGATGAAAACAACTAAAGAGGGGAAGGACAATGGCAAGAGAAAGAGAGACAACTGATAGTCGTCAGTAGGGCTGGACTCGAGCCGAGCCAGCTCGAGCTCAGCTCGATCGAGCCCGAAACAAGTTGGACTCGACTCGGCTAACTCGAGCTTGAGCCGAGCTTGAGTTGGCTTGGTATAAATTTTTTTATACAAAACAACGTCGTTTTGATTAATATATATTAAAAACGATGTCGTTTTGCTAATGAAAAATGAGCCAAACCAAAAACGAGCCGAACTCGAGCCGCCCATGTATGAACCGAGCCTAGCCCGAACTGGCTGCGAGCCAAGCTGAGCTCGGTTCGAATCCAACCCTAGTCGTTAGAGATCAAATCTATAAATTGAGGGAGAGAGAAGGGGTGAAACTAAAATGTTTTAGGGGGTGACATAATGAGAAAAAAATGAGAGTTTAAAACCTAGACGGGGGGAGATGTGAATTTTTAAACTTGGAAAATATGATATTAGAGGGCCAAAATAAAAAATATGTATTTAAATAAAATTTTTAAATAACAATTTTACCTTTGACAATAACAGTGAAAAATTGGGTTTGCATCAAACCTTGGATGGAAAATAGTCTTTTGATCTTTTATTTACTTTCTTTTCAAATTTAAAGTTAAATTCAAATTAGATTGATTCATTTTGTTATTCAATTTAGTTTAAACCAAATTCAAATAAAAGTTTCAATTTAGCAGTTCAACTTATATCCTCCTTTAAATGGTGATTTTTTAGTTTATTAGTAATATTATTCATCTTATCAATGATAGTATTTATATATCCAGACCAAATTAAACTGGCAAAATGTTTGAACGCAATGGATGTCAAATTCCCTTCATTATTTTTGGTTTTTCATTGACAGTTTCTGGAGGCCACCAGTTGATGTGATTCATGTGTTCATTCATGGTAGCCACAAAATTCAACGACACCTCCCGGTGCAAACACATACGTATATATATTCAAGTATTTACACTGGAATCCGAAGAATAAAGATTAAGAGATTTTCTTTCCCTGTGTTAAAATCGTTCTCGAATTAAAAGATGCAATATTGAACCTTTATACAAAATAAATTAAGATAATAACAATTAAAACTCATAAACATATAAGAATGAGACAAATGAGACACGAAAAAGTTTTTAACATGGTTTGATTCGTTTTTTGAAAGTCTACATCCATAGTCATATTCATAATAGTTGAATTGTGTATTAAAAACCTAATTTTCTATACTGTATATTTTATTGTAAGATATATTTTTAAAAGGATAAAATAATAATAAAAGATTAAAAAATTCAAATTGACATGTTATCATTTCGAAAATTATTACAAACACTGCTGAAAATTTAAAATTTTACATATACACCACTGTCCATCATATTTTCTCTAGAAAAATATATCAATCCGTATTGATAATATGTATCGTATCGTCAAATACGTCCACTGTATCATATTAATTTGATACACCTTATGATACATATCATATCATAGAATATATATCATTTATCGTAGAATATCGATAACTATAGTTATATTATTTATCTTTGAAAAACATTTCAATAAACTATTAAAAGTGTTTACCACAGAAATATCTTTAAAAAGTTTTAATTATCGAGAGATCTTCAACGGAGTTGTATGTCCCTCCAGGGATTTCTCTCCTCACCTTACCTATTTATAATTTGTTTTATTTGTAATTTGAAGAGTTAATGTTACAATTCTATCTAACACAATCAAATTTTTAATTCAAAATTAATTTCTTCCGTTTCATATGAAGTTACGATAAATAATTGTTTTTCTCTATAGACAAGTGATAATGATAAACATAATTCATAGCATCATTGCCTCCAAGTAAAGGGTTGTTATCCGTAAGCTAAACTATACCGATGAAGTCCCTTTTCACTATTACTCTAGTTTATCACTTTATCGGGTATCAATTGATGAGTCATTCCATATTAAATGATTCGTTTACTAGTCAGTAATTCGATATCCTCTCATTTGGAAAGTAGTTCACCAAGACACACAATCAATTCAAGTTGGCAGGTTTGCTACGTGATTATGAAAGAAGCACAAGGTGACTAGCTATAATTTAGTTATTTTCAAAGTTGCTGTAAAATATTTCGTAATTTTTCTTGGTGACTCCAATCAAAAGTAACCCTTTTTCAAGGTTGTTCTATAAAATCAAGGTCAATTCTAGACCTAACTTTCATGAAGAAAATGTTATCATCAAGTTTTCTTCAGGATTTTCACCCTCATCGAAAATGATTGATCAACCACACCAAATATTAATGCTGAAAATCGCACCAACCAAAAGTATGTGAAACCAGAGCTATGATCTCATAGAAAGAGTGAAATTAAGTTGTATTGAGGGTGCAATTTTGTTGAGAAAGAAAGACCCAAAAAATATCCCTTTCCTATCCTCTATATATATATATATATATATATATATATATATATATATATATATATATATATATATATATATATATATATATATATATATAGGATCAAAACTAGGGTTACATCTTATTAAGTTTTAGTATAGTAAATCTAGACTTTCATTCCTATTTCGCTTTGTATGGAATAGTGTAATTACATGGTACTGATTTAGAAGGAGGTCATTAATTTCTTATATAAATACGAGATAAAATAGATAAAGAGTAATATTATGCATACCCACTTTCGAGTACATAAATAAATAGAAACAAGATATATTATCAGAGACGTTACTTGATCATTAATTCAAAATCATCCGATTATTTGATAACATATATTAAATATATACTTATTTATATACTCAAAATAGTTATATATAATTTTATTAAATAAACAAAATATTATGTTAATAGAGTAAATCGAGTCTATCAAATTGAGGAGAACATGATAAGTTATCTACCAAGTTCTCTTTTCTTATTGTTTTTGCATTAGGGGTTTTTACCTACATGTCAAGTTGATCAACATGTAGGGAAAACTTCAAGTCACTAACCATATAGCTAATCGCCGTTTACGTGTTCAATTTGTGGATTTGACTAAAGAAAAGTTTTACTGTCCAACACCACATTTAGCTATGTAATTGTGTTTCTTACTTTTGGAAATCAATCATTCAACATTAGAATGTTTAGTTTATTTGCCGACAAATTATCAATCATAGTAAGCTGCAATATGAGATATAATTGTCTTTCATCTTCATGATTGTATCGCTAAATTCAGAGTGTCTTTTTCCTTCTTTTTCCCTATCTTCATCTTTGAACTGTAGTGTAAATAGGAAAGGAATCTAGATAACAGATGGAGATGATGATGATGATGAAGCAGATTCACATATTCTCTCCATGTGGATTCTTAGCTTTGTCAGACTTTAAATATTATATATATATATATATATATAGCTTAGCTGCTAGTGGTGGATTTAACTTGAAACAAGCTTGAATGATGATCGGTTTGAGTTTAGATCAAATTCATCACAACACAACAAACCCTTCTCCCGGACCACTCCCATCTCCCATTTTCTCTCGAAATTAATGTTTCTGGAGAATCTGCAATTCCTTAATGCAATATCATCACTGCTTTTTATTCTGCAGCAGCAGTTCTTCTGCACTGTGTGATTTAGCATGGCCTTTAGTTTTACCTTTCAGCCAAGCCGTTAAACCCAATTCTATTCACACATTGATGTTGACTGAGATTTTAGCCGTCACATGTGTTTCAATTTGAAAAGGGCCTTTCCAATCAGCTTGAACTTTCTCTACCTCCTTTAAAAGGGTCCTTGTTCATTGTGTTTTAATTTAGGTTCACTGAACTGATGGTAACATTGTATGACCTAAATTGATCGTAACATTGTCAACTTTGGGTTCACTGAACTGGATCCCTCCTCAAAACCTAGCATAAAGTAAAATTGCATCTAAAAAAATCTTGTAAAACAATTGTAAAATACTGGTCGAATAGCTTGATTTGTTGTAATAATGTTATCCATTTCAAATATACACTCTGTCATAATTTTACTTTTAGGTTTTGCAACACTGAACACATTGATAACTTAAAAGTTCACAAACTATGTATAGTGTCCATACATATTTAATATTTATCTTATGTTTTAAGGATGTGTAATTTGTCTAAGAGTATTACATTCACTTTTTTCCAGGATTTAATGTTCTTTTTAGGGTTCGACCAACTATCATTCAAAATCACAGACTGAAGTAACTCTAATATAACAATAATAATATTATGTGTATAGTTTTATACATAAATAATGATGTGTCATTATGTGATTAGATATTATTTTATTTGTTAATTTTTAACTGTTTAATCATATAATATTATATCATTATTTATACATATAATACTACTTATTTAACAATAGTCTAATTTATTATTAAAATATTATCTTCTTTTAATATATAATTTATCTTGAAATTTGTGGGTGCTGAATTTACCCCAAGGAGTGTTACAGCAGGACAGTGGTATATTCCTTGTAAAATGATGATGCAGGTGAAGCAAAGGCATTGCAGACTGCCCATTGTTAATTTCTTTTTGGCCAAACGATTTATTCCCACTAAAAGTGTACTCTTTTTTTTTTTTTTTTTACTCATTAATTTAAAAAAAAGTTAAATACTTATTATTTTATTAAATTATATTGTTATTATCAAAGATAAAATCGTTATTTTAATATTTTATTTAAAGAAAAAATAATTTATTTTTATTTTTCACTTTTTTTTAAAATTAACCATTTCTTCTCTAATTTAATTTTAAAAAGTTACTTTTTCACCCCTACAATGTAAGATTCTTGAGGTTTTCATATTTTAAAACTAACAACTACCTCTTTAAGGTTCAAAATATTTATTTACACCCCAAAAATTTATTCTCTCTTTCTAACAACCATTCTTCTCGGCCATTGACTTTAGTGACATCTCTTCTCCTTCTTCGCTGATTTTTCGATATGAAAACCAATAAAAATCAGGTTGAAATGGTCAAATTTGTCATGCAATTGCATAAATCATCACATTGCAAATCTGATAATTTTAATTGGATTTTTGATGGTTTTCGCATCAAGAAACCACTAGAGAGAGATGACATGTCGTTTATAAGATTGACGATGTATCAAAGTAAATCATTGAGAAAAATGATCATTAAAAAGAGAGAATAAATTTTTAGAAGTATAAGTGTAATATTTTGAATTTTTAGAGGGATAATATTGATTTTAAAATATAAAAACTCTTGAAACCCTAGATGGTAAGAGTGAAAAATGAACTTTTTAAAATTAAATTAGAAAAAAAATTATTGGTTTTCAAAAGGAAGATAAGAAATGAGGATTAATTATTTTTTCTTTAAATAAAATTTTAAAATAATTATTTTACCTGTGATATTATCTATAAAATTTAATAGGCGGGTAAGTGTTTAGCTTTTTAAAAATTACTGGATAGAAACTGAGAGAAAACTAAACTTTGGGGAAAGAGGAACATGTCCCTAGGCCTTTCTTTTTTTCACTGTTGAAGACATAATAATTATTATTTTTGTTTTTTGTATGTTATTTCTCACCAAATCCCACCATTATCAACCATACAGGACGACCTTCTCTGCTTCTCACTGCTTAAATAATCTTGTGACCCGCTGTTCTTTTACCACATCTCTGCTCCCTGTGTCTCTCTCTCTCTGTCTCTCTTGTAGCTTCGGATCAAAACAAGCGAATCTTTCTCCCCATGTCTCTGTCCTTTCTTTGGTAGCTGAAAAAAAATATAATAGTAACATGAAGAAAGTGAAAAACTTTCATTCGTACATACATGAATGTATATCATTCTTGATTAAGTTTTAAGCTCTATTTCTCTTTTAAAGTAGCTTTGCTTTGAGGTGTGTTTTCTTTGAATTCAACTGATTTTGATAGTTTTAATTTTTACGGGTGAAAAAAATTATTGTACCCACTTCACAGATAGTGGTGTTTCAGTACTGAGTTCAGCTTTGGAGGACCAATTGTTTCTGTTTTTATGGTCAGAGAAAGCTCAGATTTTTATCAGGGTCCCCGAATTTGTTTTCTTAGTGTTTTTTTTCTTCCTTTTTTGTGTTTGCCAATACAATAAGCACTTTGTGCCAAAGTTTCAAGCTTTTTCGCCCATTCTTGAGATTGAAACTAAAATATTATTTCTTCTTTTTCTTCATCAAAGTGAGTGATTCCAAGTCTGTACTCAACTGGAAAAATATTAATTACTACAAGTCCACCCACAGTTAATTACTATATCAAGTTCTGTATGCATCTATAATGATCAGTTTCTTATCTATATCTTTCAAGCTTCAAAAGTACTTAGTGGGGTTCCACTTCATGTTTTCTAGTAACAGTAAATATGTTGCTACTTGAGCAAGAATTCATTTGAAGCTGATCCATTGGTGGGTTTTTTATATCACTTTTGAGCTTTTTTTTTTTGGATTGAAAATGGATTCTGCGGGGGTTCCTGAGAATCTGAAGAAACAGCTTGCTCTTGCGGTGAGAAGTATTCAGTGGAGCTATGCAATCTTCTGGTCCATTTCAGCTTCACAGCCTGGGTAGTGAAAATTCCAATTCTTGCGTTATCTTTTTCCTTGATTTCTAAAAGGACAAAATAAAAAATCACTCTGTTATGAAGTCCACAGATTTTTATTCATTTATTTTTTACTTCTGGTCCTGGCTGGCTTACAAATTTCTCTACTGGGTCTGCTTAAGATTTTGGTTCTTTGATGTAGAATGGGCAATGTGTACTTCTGAATTTAGGTATATTTTGCATGGAGAGCAGAAAAGAGGACCTTTTAGTCATATATTTTCTCTCTCTCTTCTTCTCTTTATTGATCTTCATGTTAGCTTCAGAGTCAAATTAATCTCCTCTAGCTCTACATAGTTTGTCATAGTTTAGAAAATTTTTCAGTAGGAACTGATTTTAATGGTTGAACAGCTGAATTTGCTTTATTGATTACAGTTAAAGCTTCATGGACTTTGTATCCCAATCTTTTGCTGTTCAAATTTTTTGTCTTCTAATGGATTGCAATGTGAATGTTTTAGGGTCTTGGAATGGCGTAATGGTTACTACAATGGTGATATTAAGACCAGAAAAACAATTCAAGCAGTTGAACTCAATGCTGACCAATTGGGTTTGCAAAGGACTGAGCAATTGAGAGAATTATATGAATCCCTCTCTGCTGGTGAGAGCAGTCCACATGCTAGAAGACCATCAGCAGCATTATCCCCAGAAGATCTCACTGATACTGAGTGGTACTTTTTGGTCTGCATGTCATTTGTATTCAACATTGGTGAAGGGTAATTGCCTTTACATCTCCATAATTAACCATCAAATTGCTTACAGATTATCTTTATCTGTCCTTAAACTTCCCCCTTGCATTGTTATTAGGTTGCCAGGAAGGGCATTGGTTAATGGTCAACCTATCTGGCTATGCAATGCTCATTATGCAGATAGCAAAGTGTTCAGTCGTTCTCTTCTAGCAAAGGCAAGATGCTGTTTTCTGGTTCAAATTTGATATTTCCACCTAATGTATCAGTTGATGATATGCTCTTAATTGTGGAAGAAACTAAACAGCTTATCTCTGTATGTTTTTGTTTCATGTTTGGACTTTGTTCCAACTGGCTGCTCCCTCAGAGTGCATCTATTCAGGTACAATTATTGATTGCCCCTGCATTTTTTTCAATACAATAAAACTATGTATACAAATAACGTGCATAATTTTGCACATAAATAATGACATGTCACTATGTGATTAAGTGTTGTTTTATCTCTAATTTAAAATTACCTAATCATATGGTAACATATTATTGTTCGTACATAAAGTTGTACATATTATTTGTGTACGTAAAACTACTCTTTTCAATATTGTAGTCATTCATCACCTGGTCTAATAGTTTGATTCACTTTCTTATATTGTCCATTTTAAATATTTAATTTGTCACGCGTCTTGACAATTTAAAAACTTATAAGCTATTTAATCAATTTTCTCTTATCATTCCCAAGTGATATGAGATGTTTATATGTACTTAACATTTCTCTCGTGCTTTATCGATGTGAGATTTGTCTAAGGTGTTACAATAAGCAGTCACCTGAGTTTTATTGCAAATCTATACTCGTAACTGCACCTTGGCAACATACCATAGAGATTAAAGGGGGTTCAGATGTTCATCCGATCCAAATTGATATATTTTCTGCTCATACTCTTGTTATAGCCAAATCTAAAGACATTTGAATAAGAAATGAAAACATGGTAAACTTCATATCATATATGTTATTGTGCAATGAGGAGCCATGTGAAGTTACATTGTCTCCTGTTTTTGACTTTCAGACAGTTGTATGCTTTCCATATTTGCAAGGTGTGGTTGAGCTGGGTGTAACTGACTTGGTAACTTTTCTATCAGAATTCTGTTTCTCTGTAATCATTCTGAATTTTTCTCTTAGTAAAATTTTGCTGCAATTTTGTCATCTTGCTCTTTTATGTTTTCTCCAGGTTTTGGAGGACCCTGGTTTCATTCAGCACATTCAAACTTCATTCTTGGAGATTCCATATCCCATAGTTTCCTGTAAGTCTAGCGGTGCTGGTGGGAATGTGAGAAATGATAACAATTTTGCTTGTGCAGCAGTCAATCCGCAGAGACTTCAAAGCAAAATGGTTCCGGTTGTAGGATGTGAAGTGTTAGAAATGGCTTCTCCCAGCGGTTCAAATGGTTGTGAGCCACCCAACCAACCAGCAGAAGATTCGTTAATGGCTGAAGGCGTAAATTGGGTGGCTTCGCAAGTACAAAGCTGGCAGTTCTTAGATGACGAGTTCAGTAACTGCGTCCACCATTCGGTGAACTCTAGTGACTGTGTATCTCAAACATTTGTGGATCCAGGAAAAGTTGTCTCCACTTCCATAAATGGCAACGCAATCGACCAGGCTATGCAAGAAGTTAAAGAATGCCCTCACGCTAAACTTACTTCATTGGATCCTGGAAGCAAAGATCTACATTACCAAACTGTTCTTTCAGCCCTTCTAAAGACCTCCCATCAGTTAATTTTGGGGCCACAATTTCACAACTGCAATCATGAATCCAGCTTTGTTAGTTGGAAGAAGGGTGGACTGATGAATGGTTTGATTCAAAGAGATTCAGTCCCCCAAAAATTATTGAAGAAGATTTTGTTTGAAGTTCCTCGAATGAATCACAATAGATCAGTTGAATCCCCAGAAGATACCGGCACCAAAGACAGTCTTTGGAGACCAGAAGCCGATGAAATCGCTTCAAGCCATGCATTGTCAGAGAAGTCGCGAAGAGATAAGCTAAATGAAAGATTCATTATTCTCAAATCCATTGTCCCTTCTTTCCAAAAGGTAGTTAAAACCTGATAAATTACAGTCATTAGTCATCAGACATTCATGATTTCATTGAATTTGTGCTTGTCTGTGCAGTCTGACAAAATATCTATACTAGATGACACAATAGAATACCTGCAAGAGCTTGAAAGAAAGGTCGAAGAACTCGAATCCCGCAGAGAAGCACCAGAGTTAGAGGCAAGAACAAATGTAAAGTCCCAGCATTCAGCTGAGAGGACATCTGATAATTATGGCAACAACAATATCAGTAACAGAAAGAAGCTGCAGGTAAACAAGCGAAAGGCTTGCGACATTGATGAAATGGAGCCAGAGATGGAATATTCTGCCATAAAAGATAGTTCAACAGATGATATAACAGTCAGTATCAATGACAAGAATGTTCTAATTGAAATCAAGTGTCCTTGGAGGGAGGGAGTCTTGCTTGAGATCTTGGATGCTTTAAGCAGTCTTCATTTAGATTCACATTCTGTTAAATCATCCACCATTGAAGGAACTCTGTCACTCACAATTCAATCTAAGGTATGGATTACATCTTTTAAAGCTGTTTTCACAGAAGATGATTAGCTACAAAAGACCAACCTCTGATTCATGTAAATTTATATTTGTGTGTGCATTGCAGTACAAGGGATCAACAGTGGCATCAATGGGGATGATAAAAAGATCACTTCAAAGAGTGGCATGGAAATGCTGAATCTTGTCTTCTGCTCACTGCTGTAGAATTTGTCTAATCCTGCAATGCAGCTTTCATCATTTTATTCTATAGTGTAACAAGGAAAGGTTATGTGGATCATAGAGGTTTACAAACACATTCCTGGGGATTTTCCTTGGGCATATTTGAGTAATTACGGGTTAAATAAAATGGAAAAAAATATAGTACAAGATACGAGGGATATACCTCAAGTAAATGTCAAAATAAAAAAAAAAAAGCAAAAAAACTCAAAACCAAAGGTAAAAGAAGCACATAGACTCCAAAAAAAAAAAAAAAAAAATAGGCAAATGCCAAACAGCATGAAGCTAAAGTGAGATCTGTAAACTTTGACTCTAAATCCAAACTTTAGACTGAACTAAATTACAAATATATGTAACAATATCATGTCAGGAATTGCATTATTGATAGAATACGCAATTATTCTGCTCATTCATAGAAAGTAAATTGTAATATATTATAGCTAGAAATGAACATGAAAGAATGTGCATGAAGTTTCTCTTACACTAAATATGCAAAGATGCCTAGTGAACTTGGTTAAACTATAAGGGATGTTTGGTTTGAAGAATGTTTTATTATCAAAATTAAAAGATTATTTTAAAGATAGATTATTTCGATAATTGTTTAGTATAAATTAAATTATGTTTGATAAAATTTAATAAAAATAGATAGATATAAATAATTATCGTATGTAGTTAGAAGTAATAAAAAAATATTAATATATTATTTTATTTAAATGTCTTTAAGTATAATTATTCTAATATTTTTTATATTATTTATTATATAAATTGAAAACAAAATTATTTTTGCCCTAAAAAAATTAATAAATAAGCATATAATTATAATAAAATTAAGATTAATGGGTAATCTTTTAATACTTAAGGTAAAAGTGGTAATTAGATTACCTATTATATTATCTACCACATTATCACTGAAAATAAAATATTACGAGAATATTTTATTATTTATAAATCAAACAAAATAATATAAATAATAAAAAAATAAATTACTAAAGTAATTTTTATAAAATCTCATCCAAATGGCCGTAAGAGTCTTAATTTTGACCTTCCCTCAACAAAAGAAGTGAAAATGTAGTCAAAGAGGAAATGCTTATAAATCTTCATAGTCGATCCACACAAAATACATTCAAAACATGCAATAACACCATGAGCTTGAAGACAATTCATTGAACAAAAATGGATTAAGAAAGTAAGTTAGAGAATGAACGAGTGGCACAAAATATGTCTCGAAAACTTAAATCACATAAATATAATTCATATGCCTCTGGCCATAACACATTTTGTATAGTGTCAATCGAGAATACCCTAAACTTAAAATCACCTAATTTTCTTTAAAAATAAAAAAAATCAAAGTGTATACTCATTCAACAACTCCAATGTTATCCATCATGCAAGTCAAAGGTGAAATAACAAACCTAGAGGCCATGCCACAAGTTGGTGGCAGCCATGGTGTCTTGAACATGGCAACTCTCAATATAATAAGAAAGAAATTGAAAATGGTTTAATTTATACAAGTTAATAACAAATTCCCAGAAAGAAATCTGCATTGAAATGTGCTAGGTTGTTTTGCTGACAACAAAATCAGGAAAAAGTATACTGCGTACCAGACACTACCATTGAGATTTGAGAGGTGATATCATGTGAACCCTAAATTTTATGTGACACGGTGAGGATTTGCAGCATGTGCCAAAACTACTTGTTGATAATATAAATAATATGGATTAAACTATACTCTCGGTCACCGTGTAATGTTAGGCATCCCACTCAAATTCTATTTAAAATAGGGTGATATTTTACATATAAATAATAAATATAAACATAGTGATATATTTTCATATGATTAAATAATTTTAAATAAAATATAAAATAATATTTAATTATATAATATAAACAGTAAGAATTCATTAAATAATCATTGAGTAAAATATTCTATCTATCCATCCAACTGTTTGCTTTGAAAGTGGGTTTCATTTTTGTCATCCAAATGAAGGATCTTTTTGTAGTCTTGTAAGTAAATAATGAAGATTTGGCAGTTGGTCACCTTTCATTCGGAGAATCTGATTTTACAAGTTAAAGCCTATTCACAATCTTAATGAATCATTAAGAATTGAAATTCTGCATACACTTTTTGTCGTACCTTTGGTTTCTCATAAGTACAGCAATTCAATTGCTTGACATTTTTTGCCCATTATCTTAGAAAACACCACAGGAAATGGATATGAAATGGGTGTGGAATTAATGGAGTAAAATATGAAGTGATAAGACACCATTTGTCAAAGCAATGAAGTAGATAGAGACAAGAAAACAAATGAAAAGATAACAAAAAGGCAGATGGATTCATCCACTAAATAAGATTTATACAACTCAGACAATAAGCAAAAAGGTTGAACTTCAACTCTACTGTATATTTGTCACCATCACTTACAAACAAAATATGTGTTTATGCTTTCGTATTCATTACTTCTCATTTATTTTAATGTGTTTACTCTATTATTAACAAGGGACAAATTTTGTTTGCTCATCAATCACATCTTGACCTTAGAAAATGGGTACTTAAATTAACAATCCCACTAGTGTCCTCCTTTCAATACTCCAGCTAATGGAAGTCTTTTCACAAGGAAAGATCCCAACTCATTCTTTTATTATTATGGCCTTCGTGCCCGGGGACTTATTGATACTGCAGGTCTTACCCCAGAGCAGGCTCTCTATATGATGTCAGGGAAAACTTTCTTAAGGGACTAACTACTTTCAAGGCTTCTTTAAGAGGCGGAGGGGAACCTAAATAAAGATTAATTTGAACTTGAATGGAATTTAGATTGGCAAAATCAAATCCAAAATGGTAAGCTTGAGTTAACTGTCCAACTTGAATGGTAAACAGTGACATTAAAGAGGTCAATGAGTCACTAGAGAAAGAAAAAAAGAATTGTCTGAAAATAAGAGCTCGGATGAAAAATTCGAGAAGAAGAGCTCCAATGAAGAATTGTTGAGAAGAAGATCTCCGATGAAAAGTCATCTGCAAACCCAAAAACTCAAGTCGAGTTAGAGCTTAAGTTCAAGTTCAACCCATTCAAACTAAATATGGATTCAAGCACCTGTGGCACAGTTCGAATCCACCCTTAATCTATTTTTTCTCTCCTATTCTCATTTAATATTCCATTGGAAATGAAAACACTTAGATTCATAAGTACAGTTGTTGACATTTGCTATTTTATTCCTGCAAAATTTTTTAGTGTACATACAATTCTCTCGATTTTACCTTCCTCCTTATTCTCTCTAAACTTGAGATAATCTAAGCAAACAAAGTCCTTCTATATTCTGGAAGATCCTTCCCCAAGCTTTCTTCTGGTGCGAAGATCACCCTTTCATCTTCAAAGCACCAGAAGAACTTACTAAGTAAACAAATTAGAACCGCTTAAGTAGTAACAACAACTACGATAGTATCACAACACAGAAGCCGTTGAACCCACAATCTCAAGCAGAATCAAGAGACACAAGATTGCTTAAGCAAGAATGAAACATTACTCAGTTCTAGCTAAAACAAAATTTGATGGTCAGGTCACATTCAAATCAGCTAAACAATTCTCACTAGGCTTGAAAAAATAGAAACACATTTTTCACATAATATAGCAAAAAACTTAAAGAAATACCATAAATTAAAATCCAATGTGATTGAAGTATAGTATATATGAGCTAACATTAAATTTCCATCCGTACATTTAAGCTAATGGCTCATCAATTTGTATTACCTTTTGATAAGGAGGCAATATCAAGACAGGCACAGACATCGAGCATCATGAAATCCTGCTTGATTCCAATTCCTTCTTGCCAACTTACTGTTATATCTGCAGAAAGAAGGTAAATGCATCACCTTACTTCTATAGACCATAAAGTCTGCTACTTCCCATTAATCAATAAGGCCACCAACATATAATCATTCCCACTCAATTGTAGACGGAGGCTTTGATGTGATGTCTTGAACAACTCGGTTTACACCCCGAACATTGTTACAAATTTTTCTTGCTACATCATCTAGAAATTTGTGTTCAAAATAATACCTGGAATGAGAAAATAAGACATATGAGGGATACTAAGTTTCATTTAGCCTAAAAGCAAATTGCTTACACTCATTCAACTAGGTAATAAATTCGTCCAAACAAACCATTCCAATGGAGCATATAAATTTTTTTAGAAGCCTGACTAAGTGCATGCAGACATGCTTATATGAATGGTGTGCTACCTAATAAGCACATTGAAAATAAATCATCAATATTGGCATAAATACAGTTGTCATTAATTTTTAAATCGTCTAAAGCTCCTGACTAAATTCCAAGAGTTCTGCCACTATGTTCATCTTTCAACAGTAGAAAAAACTATTTTAAACATTTCACATGCCCAAATTTCACTAAACACGGAAAACAAATGAAGGCATACCAATCTGCTGTCATTCCATCTTGGCTTGTAACAGCTCTAAGGGCAACAACATGCGAATGTGTTCTTTGATCACCTTGAACTCCAACTGATCTAACGGGCAAAAACACTGCAAAAGCTTGCCAAATTGAATCATAAAGCCCAGCATCCTTGATTGATTGAATGAATATTTCATCCACCTAAAACAAAAAAAGGAAAAGACATCATGTAAACTGTTGTTGAAAGAGTGATGAAAGATACAATATGATTCCATATCAATGCATAAACAACATATACCAGGCGGAGGATATCTAATGCATTGCCATCAGTAACATCACCTAGAACTCGTACTGCAAGGCCAGGCCCAGGGAATGGGTGACGCTTTAAAAAAGGTTCAGGAACATTTAAGATTTTCCCAAGTTGGCGAACCTTAATACATGAGTGAGAAAATTGTATCAGAAAACTACGAGAACAAAAAAAAAAGAATATATTCTCCGCAAGTATGTTGTGGAAAAGTAGGAAAATTAAGAGCAAAACCTCATCTTTAAATAAAAGCTTAAGTGGTTCAATGAGCTTCAACTTCATGTCCTTAGGTAGGCCCCCAACATTATGATGACTTTTGATTGTGTGAGAATGAGTTCTTCCAGTACCAGGTGGCGGGCATGATTCAATTACATCTGGATACAAGGTTCCCTGGACCAAATAAGCAGGTTTCTTTCCTAGTTTCTGTTCCAACTCAAGGGCAAAAGCATCAAAGATGCAGATAAATTCCTTTCCAATTATCTTCCTTTTCATCTCAGGATCTACCACACCTTTTAG
The DNA here is from genome assembly GCF_011075055.1 of Mangifera indica. NCBI lineage: Eukaryota > Viridiplantae > Streptophyta > Magnoliopsida > Sapindales > Anacardiaceae > Mangifera > Mangifera indica. The sequence continues at coordinate 414,055 of NC_058156.1, forward strand.
CTTACTAAGAAACTGATCTGTCGCATCGACACAAGTTACCAGTAGATGTAGATCCTTTTCAAAGGTTTCCATAACACGTTCTCTCTCTTTGTACCTACAGAAAAATAAAAATAGTTGGCAAATCTTACGAGGGAGAAACTGAAAGTTAAATTTTTGGCTGGTTTTTATCAACCTCAGCCCAAGAAATATCAACTCATTCACTCACCTTAACAAACCATTGTCAACAAAAACACAGTGAAGCCTATCCCCAATTGCCTTATGAACAAGAGTAGCAGCAACAGTAGAATCTACACCCCCAGATAGAGCACAAATTACATGTTCTTCAGGCCCCACCTTTTCGTTAATTATTCTAATTTCCTCATCCAATACATTTTCCATCTTCCAGCCAGCACTAACTCCACAGACATCAAATAGAAAATAACGTAGTGTTTCCATCCCTTCAGGTGAGTGTGTCACCTACATAAAATTTAAAAATCAAATTATTCAACATAGACCTTTACATGCCCATACAAACTTCTTTCTAATAATTCCATGATCGCACTGCATTCACAAGTTACATGCTTCAATAAGAGCAAAAGATCCTTCCTAGACTCATTTCACAATGAGCTTAACTGATACTACACATCCATGGTTCAGAGGCAAAATAATTCTACTCCAACATATGGTTCCAACTATACACACTATAATCTTACATAAGCAATAACATACATCAATTTTTTCACAGTTGGTTATGCAAAACTTAAACTACACTAACACAATACTGAGTTTAATACCAATAAAACTACCAGCAATATAGCTAGAGTTCCGTTTCAAAAAAAAATTCTGCTTCAGAACAGCATTCAAGCAGACATTGAAAAAAAATTCACCTCCATTAACACAAAAAGAATAAAGAAATATCCCATCAATCGAAACAATTAAATAAAGCAAAACCAAATTCAATAATCAAAACAGGGAAGCAAAGCCAAATACCTCCGGATGATATTGAAGCCCAAAAAGCCTCTTCTCTCTATTCTCAACAGCAGCAATAGCACCCTGCTGGCTCCTAGCCACAACCTCAAACCCATCAGGCAACGAAGCCGCCTCATCTCCGTGACTCATCCAAACGACCTGCTGTTCACCCACCTTCTTATTCCCAAATATTCCCAAACGACCCTCCACCACAATATCCATCCTCCCATACTCCTGTTTCTCCCCAACCCTGACAACACCCCCAAGTTTCTGTACCATCAACTGGAGCCCGTAACAGACACCGAGCACGTAGATACCATTGGACTGCGCCCACTCGAGGAAGCCTGCGGGAAAAGAGGGCGATTCGGGGGCGTGGACTGAGTGGGGCCCCCCGGATAAAATAACAACACGTGGATTGTGCGAAGCAATGGTTTCGAGAGAAGAAGTGCCGGAGATGCATAGAGAAAAGACGGAGAGAGAACGAATTCGCCTCGTTATAAGGTGGGTGTATTGAGAACCGAAGTCGAGAATCAAAACCAGCTCCGTTTTCTCCATTTTCTTTGGTGGGTTGTACGTACTATGTAGGTGTAGTGACAGGGTTTTTCTTAATTGTTTGTGGGTTGTGGCTATGGAGGGCTTTGGGTGGATTAGGGTTTTATAATTATTATAATTGCTTGGCGGGAACGCGTGGGATAAGCCAACTACCAAGTAGGGCTCAATAGAAGAAGACAATGTGCGAACCGCAAAGCCCAGGTCAATTTCAGATCAGCTCATGTTGAAGCCCAAATTGGCTCAGGATTGGAATGCAATGCTACAACTAGGGTGCTTCAATGTAAATTCGAGATCATATCAAACAAGTTAAAGTTTGAGTTAAGTATTGATTTTATTTTCATAAATTAAGTCAAATTCAAACTGATTTAAATCATTTTTAAAGTTAAATTATTTATTAACTAAGTTCAAGTCTCTACTCATCGATATCAAGTTGGTATCAAAATAGTTTTTTTTGGATTTGAGTTAATTTTAAAATAGTCTTTGTTTAAGCTCAGCAAGGTTTAGGGTTTCAAATAAACTTATGCTGAAACTCAAATTGGCTCAGAATTTGAATGCAATGATACAACTAGATTGATTAAATTATAGTTATTCAAACTTAAATTTGAGTTTGAATCAAATTAGTTGAATTCAAACCAATAAATGAGTTTATTTTTAAAATAAGTCGAGTTTGAACTTATCCAAACATTCAACTTCAAATTGAACCTAGAATTATATTATTTTTGGAGTTGAGTTCAAACTCAACTCATGAATCTTAAACTAATATTAAGTTAACTCTTTTTTATTCAAATCAATCTCAAACAAGATCTTATTCGGGTTTGGTTTATAACAAATATAGTCCTAATAACTCTACAAGTCCAAAATGAAAGTAGAATACAACTATATACAAAATTTATCATCCATGCAATGTGAACAAAACTATATTTAAGTGAAGCCGCAAATAGTTGCAGACTATAAAATAAAATCCTAAGCTAGGAAAACTTATCCAGCATCAAGGTGCCTGAAAACTCATATAAACTCCACCAATATGTGAATATGTGAATACTTTCAAAGGTTTCTAAGATTATGATCATTATGATAATTACTTCATGTTAAAATTTGTTTTATCGATCAACCCTTTGTTCACATCGGATTACATTGTGATGATTCTTTACAGAAATAGAGAACTGGCGCATTGTAAACCAGGTGATAAATCATGGACATCAATTGACAGAAGTGGTATCAGTGGCAAGAATATGGATTTTACTTGCAAAAAGTGCAGTCTTTTGTTATACATGTAGAGGTAAAGTGATGGCTTGTAATATCAGAAGTAATGTGGAAGCAAAGCTTGCACAACTATCCTTCAATGTTCTTCCAGAGCTCGCTAACATGTTCTTCCACTTCTATCTGGTAGAATCAGCTGGAGATTTGCCAGCTGTTCCATTTCGAAGATAATATTTGGAAGAACCATATAACATCTACAATTGATGGGTGGTGTAATTTATTTTAACTACACGAACCTCTAGCTGCAAATACTTTTTGATGAACCATGAGCAGCCTCCTTTAACTCATAGACAGAGATAGGCTGCTGCATTTCAAGTATAAGGAAACCTGTGTTACCCCATACAAGTTGGCTCTTTTTAAATCACAGAACTCTGTGCAAGTTAGATGAAAAGCTCATAGAGCAAAATGTAAGGCTTCAAATGCTCAGCTGGATTGCAGTTTCCATTGTCAGTTCTTCTAACAGACTTTCTACCATTTCATTAACCGTATCTTCAGCCTCAATTTGAATATTCATCCATATTGCAGGTCTTGCCAAGTCCTTTTCAAAAAGTTGATCCAATGTTGGAGAAGACTGCTGCCTGAGGAGGTTCCAGTCGACACGTTTCATCATCTCATAAACCATATCTTTTGCTGGTTGGATTTTTTCAGCAAATGATAGCCGGGGGGAGCAACAGAAATAACTGTGGCATAACTCTTCAAGGACTTCATTAATGTAGTCAAAGAGAAGCATACGATGACCACATGATTGGTTGGGCAATACCTCCACTTGATCAAACAATGAAGATTCAAGAAGTTGATCTGATGAATGGCACATTAGTAAAAGTTTATCCCAATTTAAATGAGAAGCTTCCAACACTGCCCTCATATACTTGCACAAGGGTTCATGGTCATTCATCACATTGCTTGAGTGTTTATTCAGATCCACAGGAGACATCACGGCGGCAGCAGAACATTGATCTTTGTAATTAATATGTCTTGGCTCAACTGCTAGCTCAGCAGCTGTTCAATTGAGCAAACTCAGCTGAATATTTGAATGAAAAAAGTACTAATTAAAGAGTTCTGACCTGAAAACCTACCTGTTTGAGATATGATGCTTGGAGGGCTAGTGATATCTTCAACAAATTTCTCAATAACAGATACTGGACTTCGAAGCTCTGCTTCATCTTTCGTAGCAGCAGAATTTTCTGAACTCTTAGTGCTCAAGGGACTTGAACTAAAAACATCTTCCGGAGATGTTGACATACAACTGTCTGCAGGCTGAAAATTGTCCAAATTGGTTCAAAATAAAGGAAGTAAAACAAAAGGCATTAACAAGAGTTGATGTATTGATGCACTCCTAAATAACTTGATAGATAATTATTAAAGAACAGACAAACAAAATGTACCAATTTTGAGCACCGCAGACTGCTTGCTTCAACTGTGTCAGCTATAACGGCATTCTGATTTGCACTAGTATGATTTGGCTCATTTGGTTCTAAGGCTCCCAAAGAACTAATTTCTCTTGCTCTTATAGTATTATATGTTTCTACAACCTTCATAGAACCTGCAAATTTTGATGAACTTCTTAGGCAAGATAGCATACATGAGCACAATAAATATTATAATATTGATGAAAATTTACCTATAGTACTCAAAGTGTATCCTACAGAAGATACATTTTCATGAAATTTGATATCAGCTAAATGATTTTGAGAGTGATTAGACTTTGTATCACAGGCTTGTGATTGGTTGGTGAGCCTCTTGTTATCAGCCTTTGATTCAACCCTCGCGATCTGCTTGAGTGAACTTAAGTGGCTGTTTTTATTTTCTCCCTGAAGCATCTTTCTCTTCTCAGTGACCATTTGGTAATTGCTAAAAGGAGGATATCTCATTTGTGCAGCAATAGAGCCAGGTTCCAAATGTCTTGCAGGACTCAGTGCAGAGAAGTACTCAGGCAAAGAAATAATCCTCTCCAGGGTTCTTGGCAACTGTTTTCTTAAAAGAACCTCATTTCTGTTCCTTAAAACCTCAGGGACATGTTTCCTAGACTCCATACGTATATTCAATTCGGTTTGTTTAGGATGCCTGACAATAAACAAATTTGAGCTTTCATGGCTAGGTCCCACTTTGTCACTCTCTTTGCTGTCAACAGAACCAAGATAGATTTTATGGGGTGAGTTGCTTCTTATAATCCCCAAATTATTTTCTTTATTGCCATCTCCCGAACTCTGATTGTCCCTAGATGATTTATGTGATGTAACAGTTGACAACAAGGGTTTCTCTTTCCTGCTTAACCCAATTGCATGTCTCAACTTCTTTTTCATATGTTCAAAGGTAAAATATGCAGGTTTACCACTCTGTGCTCTATGTCCCAAGCTATAAAGCGACCCTGGAGAAGAGAAATCTCTTATTTCACCTGCACTGTTTTGCATGTTTGTTGAGCCAGAGCTGCCAGACTTCAGAAGTAAACTTCTATTAGAAGGTAGAGGATCAACACTTCCGTTAGAAGGGTATCTATCACAAGTTTCTGACAATTTAGTCTCCTGATCTTTCACCTGAGAATCACGCAAATCTTGGATATGTTTCACTAGCAGAGAATCGGGATCATGTAGCAGCTTTATAAACAATTCCTTATTGGAATTCAATATCTCCAATGCATCCAAGAAATGCCTAGACTGGTTGCTTGCCCAATCGCTGCCATGGGACTTTCCTTTGATGATCTTCTGATTTATAAATGCTTGAGCTGCCTCACTCATCTGAACTTGCAAATTGATCTCACTAAGCTGGTTATTCTTCTGAGAACTGCCTCTTCTACTGCTAACTTTTCCCCTTTTAGGAGGCACAAGATTGCAGGATGTTTCAGTCAATTCTGCTCCATCAAACCTTTCTGAAGATGTGCCCACTGAATTTTCACAAGAAGGTTGTGTATGTACCACAGTTGAGATGTCCTTGCAACCATGCTTCTGAAAAGTCTTGTTTGCCTTTCTTCTATGATTCTTTGCTAAGCCATTCTTTCCACTGGTAGCCATCTCTCCTTTCCTTCTTAAATCTGCCTTTCCAAAATCTTTTGTCAGAATTGTTTTCAGAATTAAATCCATCAATAAAGCAAGTAGTCAGGCAAGAAAAAGAAAGAATACATATAATTTATCTTGATTCACCGAAAATTGAGCTACCTATAAAAAGTCAATATTATTCAATAATTTTTCAACTCTCGTAACATACACACACACACACACACACACACGAGGATTATCATCTCTAAATAAAAATGACAATTTCGATCCGAATTTAGGACCTTTGATCTTTCTCAACCTTAATAGGAATGAGATTCCCTAATAGAAACGGGAAAGAGAATAAAAAATATCTCCGCCTCTGTCCTGCCCCTGTCCCAGTCCGTATCTCTATCACTGCCCCTTTATATTAATATATTTACTTTAAACACTAACATATCCTAATAGTTTTAGATTATTTTTGTTATGATCAATATATGATATTTATAATATTTAAAATAGTGGGTTGGTGTTAATTTTAGTTAATTTTGTTATTTAATGTATTTTATTGTGTTTAGAGAGTACAGGTAGAAGATTTTTTTTCATGAGGATAAGAATGAAAAAAGAATTTTTTTGCAGGAAAAGGACAAAAAATCCTCATTATCCCCATAACAGGGATAGAGATTAATATCTCATGTGAGAACGAAGATAGGACAGAGATTGAAATCCCCTCCTCACCTTTCCCCGTTGTTATTCCTATCTCTAAACTGAAACTAAGCCTCTGATTGCTAAATCAAACTTATTTGCAATAAACTCAAACCGTATATAGCAGCCTACCCGTTATATGACAAGGAATGAGTAGTAGGTAGTTAAATACTGCTTACAGGCTTGGTGCTACCCCTGCACCACGCCCTGCCCACTAACTGGACAACAGGATTATGCGTTAACAGAATGCCTTATAAACGAAACGGTGGCCAATTCCTAAAGTTACAATTATCCACAAATAGGAGGAACCAGTCCCAATAACTCCTCTGTCAACAACACAAATAAAAGTTCTTACTATTCTCAAATCGTATTGACAATACTTACCCACAACATTTGTTGAATTGGATCTTCCTCGATTAGAAATAGGTTCCTTGTTGGTATGTCCTTGGCTAAAGTCACACAAACCAATCAAACACCATGCACAGCCAGATTTGTATTTCTCATAGATCAAAGGGCTCTTAGGCGAAAGCGTCTTCTCCATGCTTACGGCATCAAACCTGGAAAGGACAATAAAAAACTACACATCAAACCTAATTTTGCAGCAAACCATTACTCTTATCTCATGTCAAGCATTGAGAGAAATAATGAAAACAGAAAAAGTAGAAACCTTTTTACTTGAGCTGAGTTCATGATCTCCAGAAGACAAAACCCAGAACAAAAACAGTAGTCTTTGTCCTTTCTGTTCCCCACATAACAAATTCACTATGAACCTACTTCTTTTATCTTGTGTTTTCCTCTAAAACTTTGCCATTAAAGGTTAACAAAGCAAGAAAGTAAGAAGGACATTGACACGGACATGGCAATAAACGGAGCCAAAGCCAAACTTTCAAATGAAGCAAAACTTTGTCTTATTTTCTTCATCTTTTGATTTTCCCTCTCACTTTTCTGACTCAATTTTACGGTTACTTACTATTCGGGCAAGCTGTTGTTGTTGGTTTACGAAGATGCTTCAGTCAAAATCTTGAAACATTGTCGTTTCTCTGATCTTGGGAATGGTGTCTGTTGGGATTTTGTGGAAACGTTGCCGTCCTGAAAGATACATACGATAAGGTCATCAATTTTTTTTGTCAAATTATCATGTCATAAAACTTTATACGTGCTCCCGTGTGTGTCGTTTTACGTTGGGTAAATTTTTCAAATTGGGTGTGGCGACATGGACTAAGCAATATAAGATACATTTCAATTGAATGTAAATAAAAGTTAATTTGCATTTGATTTAAATTTATAAAGTTGAATTAGAATTTGTATGCAATATCATAAGAAAATTGTTAGTTGCATAAATAATGTCTGATATGATAAATACTTTTGTCGTAAGACAAAAGGTATTGTAAAAGGTTAGAATGACAACTTGACCTTAAAAATACGGTCTTGATTTAGTTATTATTCTAAACAGGAAGAGAACTTTTCTAATGTAAACAAAGATGGAGACAAAAACAATTTTTAACAAGTGATAATAGCTTATCTACAAGGATAGATAAATTTTTATTCTCATACTATATTCATCTGTATGTATATCTAAATTATAAATTACAAAAATATGTATTACACTTTTAATTATTTACTATAATATTATTACTATGATAACACTTAGGTTGAGGGGATAAGAAAGAGTCGAGAAAAGGGTGGGGAAAAGAAGAAAACTAATATTTATAGATAAGAGATGAGAATTTATGATAATTCATATAACAAGAATAGAACGAGTGTATTATTGGGATGTGCTCCAGCATGTGGGGATGAGGATAAGGATACTCATCCCCGTCCCTTCATTTCTCATTATCATCTTTAGTAAGAAGAGCAAATAAATCGAACTAGAGTTAAATTACCAAGTTAGAGCTCTAATTATGGTTTGACTCATTCAAGTAAACATAGATTTAAATTTGAATTAGTTCAACTTAAATCTACCTCTAGTCATCGTATTATTGTTTTTTTTTTGAAACTTTTAATTGTTAGACCTTATTTATACGGTTAGATTCGATCTAAAAGTTCAAACAATAACTAGCTCAATAATGACAAGTTAAACTCAATCTCATCTTAAAAGTAATTTAACTTTTGATTTAATCTGAAATTGTCTCAAACTTGATTCATTTTACAAAACAAATATAATCCTTAACTTGAATTAAGCTCGTTGAATCCAAACTCGAATTCAAGTTTGAAAATGAATGTGATATATTTAAACAAATCCTACATTAATAGTAAAACTCATAAGAACTATTCGATATATATATATGCATATTTTACATTGTTTAAGGATACTAATATAACAATAGTTAAATAACAAATAAACCCATCAAATTGTTAAGCTATATTTTGAGTTGTACATTCCAAAAACAAAATTATAATAAACAGTATGATGAATTTTGTATCTAAGTGGACAATATACTAGACAATTGGTTGAATTATCTGGACCAATAAAAATGAATTGTGTGTAGACACGTCAATTGAACTAGATCAAATAGAGGTCTGATACGAAATACGAAAAAAAACATGGCACAAAAAACCTGGCTCGACACTGTAGCATGTCGGGCTAGGCCCATGGGCCTATTAGGTTAGGTCTTAGGCTTTAATATTAACCTATGGGTCGGCCTGGCCTGACACTATTTAAATTTTTTTTTTTTCTTATTTTTGCTTTTGCCTTGTGTATCCTTTTGCCTTCTGCCGCAAGGCAGGAGCCTTGCTTCCCTCTGCCCTAGCAGAAGCCTTGCCCTTCATTTTTTTTTTTTAATAATTTTTAATTTATTTATTTATTTTTTTATATAAACCTATTTAATTTTTCTTCATTTTCACTCTCATTTACAAATCTTTCAATCTCAATTATTTCATTATATTTTCAATCTCATTTTCTTTCATCAATTCTTTTTCAGAAAATATTTGAATTCACAAATAATAATTTTTTGTATTTATAATTTTACTTTTATTTTAATTTTATCATTACAAATAGATCAAATATCAAATGAATTCAATTTATTTGAATATTATCATAGTATATATTTATTTATATTTTATAATTTATACAGTATGTAAATTAATTTATTTATACTATGTTACAATTTATAATATTTTTCATCATGTAATTACGGTATTCCTCTGTTATAAGTGAAAAATTATAAATAAAATATTTTGAGTACTGTCATCGGTTTTAATAATTAAAAAATAATTTGTGTTTAAAAATTTTAAATAATTTTTTTTTAATATTGATTAAACGGGTTGGGCCGACCCATTTAAAACTCCACCCGACCCATTTTATATGGGCCGGTCCTTGGGCTTTTATATATTAATGGACTGGCCCGATCCGAAAGCCCATTACCGTTTGAGCTTTGCCCGACCCATTAACCTGATCGATCAAGCCTGAGTCAATCTGACCAGGCCCATCGACACCTCTAATTGTGTGCAAAATCTGCTCAGTTACGACAAAATCCAGCCTCTCATTTAAGGTTTAAAGATGGAATTAAAAAAAAAAAAAGAGTTTTTTGAATTTTTTTTAAATTCAAAACTATTTTGCCAATATTAAAACGCACCGTTTAAGTATATTCGGCATGTGATTTTTTCACAAAAACGCATCGTTTTAAACGTGACACGACTCATTACTCATAAACCCCTTATCTTGTTGAACTAAACCCTCTGTGTCTTTCTCTCATGGCTTTCAGTTTGACCTTCTCTTCTGTGCATCACAATCAGCACCCTTTACTTTACAAACCTTTCCTTTTTCCCCCACCAAAGCCCCTTCACTTCGTTTCTCTCCAGCCCACCAGAGCCATTGGTCCCGACGGAAAGTATTACCCCGACCCAGCAGACGATGAGCCTCCTGAAGTCCCTGAAGACGCAGCTCATGGCGTGTCCAAATTCCAACAAATTCATCTCCAAGCTGCCAGAGCTCGGAAGCGTCAAGAAGAAGACTTTAAAGCTCACCAGTCCACTTATCTCGCCGCCATTGCTGACGTTGAAGACCCCTCTGTTAATTCCACTGCTTCTCAAGATGATGACTTTTTCGCTGAAATTGATAAAGCTGTTGCTATGAAACGAGATGAGTTTGTTAAAAAGGGTCTTATAAAGCCTAAGAAACAGGAAGCTGATATTCTTCAAGGTATTGAAGAATTGGAAGCGGAAGAAGTTGTTGACTTGGAAGAGATTGATGAATTGCAGGGTTTAAGAGTTGTTTCTGAAGATGAAGAAAAGGAGGTTTTTGATGAGAGGCCAAGTAAGTTTGATCTTAATCTTGATGGCACTAGTGATAAGTATAAAGACAAAGGTAATGGGTTGATGTTAGATTCGTCTTTTGATTTGGATTTTGATAGTTTTGGTAAGAGTAAAGCAAGAATTGTGGAACCTAAATTTAGGATGAGCTTAGCTGAATTGTTAGATGAGAGTAAGGTGGTGCCAGTATCTGTTTACGGTGATTTGGAGGTTGAGATTACTGGAATTCAGCATGATTCTAGAGTGGTTAGTGCTGGTGATTTGTTTGTATGTTGTCTTGGGAGGAAAACTGATGGGCATTTGTATTTGAGCGAGGCTGATAAGAGAGGAGCAGTTGCGGTGGTTGCTAGCAAAGAGATTGACATAGAGGAGACTTTAGGCTGTAAAGCTTTGGTGATTGTGGAGGATACTAATTCAGTATTGCCTGTATTGGCTGCCTCTTTTTATAGGTATCCATCAAAGAATATGGCAGTGATTGGGATAACTGGAACTAATGGGAAAACAACTACTTCTTATTTGATTAAGGGCATGTATGAAGCAATGGGGTTGAGAACAGGAATGTTGAGCTCACTAGCATATTATATTCATGGGGATAATAAGTTGGAGTCACCAAACACAACCCCAGATGCTGTTTTGGTTCAAAATTTAATGGCCAAGATGCTGCATAACGGGACTGAGGCTGTTGTCATGGAGGCTTCTTCTCATGGATTGGCATTAGGAAGGTGCAATGAAGTTGATTTTGATATTGCGGTTTTCACTAATTTGACAAGGGATCATTTGGATTTTCATGGGACCGAGGAGGAGTATAGAGATGCCAAAGCTAAGTTGTTTTCAAGGATGGTTGATCCAGAGAGGCATAGGAAGGTAGTCAACATTGATGACCCAAATGCCCCTTTCTTTATTGCACAAGGGAACCCAGATGTGCCCGTTGTGACATTTGCGATGGAGAATAAGAAAGCAGATGTACACCCTTTGAAGTTTGAACTGTCACTATTTGAGACTCAGGTTTTGGTTAATACTCCTCATGGGATATTGGAGATCTCTTCAGGATTGCTTGGAAAGCATAATATTTACAACATTCTTGCTGCTGTGGCAGTTGGAATTGCAGTAGGGGCACCATTGGAGGACATTGTTAGAGGGATTGAAGAGGTGGATGCAGTTCCTGGGAGGTGTGAGTTGATTGATGAGGAGCAAGCATTTGCGGTGGTTGTGGATTATGCCCATACTCCTGATGCCTTATCTAGACTACTTGATTCTGTGAGGGAACTTGCACCTAGGAGAATAATTACTGGTAAGCTTCATGTATATCCTATTAGGCTATTAAGATTTACTGCTTTCTGCATCTGAAAGTTGCTTAATTTGTTTCTCTATTATTTTGCATACTTGACCTGTGTTTGACAAAGTACGAATACTAATAAATCATTTAATATAAAGATGCTTAATTTTGTTGCGTGCATTGGCCTTAAATAAATAGGAAGTTTGGAGGTTTCTTTGGGGAAGTGCAATTTCCTGAATAAAGTTATTTCAACTATTATCTATGTTTAATAAGGTTCTTAAGTAGATGTACTTTTTCCTTTTTATATTTGCTCTGACCTAAATATTTTGCTTATACATGCAGTTATTGGTTGTGCTGGTGAGAGTGACAGGGGAAAGCGACCAATGATGACAAAGATTGCAACAGATAAAAGTGATGTGACTATTCTGACATCTGATAATCCAAAGACTGAAGATCCATGTGTGTATTTTAGCCATGATGCATCAAGAAGATTTGCTAAAATGCTTATTAATTATAAGATAGATTACTTGAAGCTTAAAACTAATACCTGTATGTCTCATGTTGTCAGTGGATATCTTGGATGACATGTTGGCCGGTGTAGGATGGACAATGCAGGAGTATTTGAAATATGGAGAGAACGATTATTACCCACCTCTACCAAATGGTCATCGGCTTTTCCTGCATGATATTAGAAGAGTAGCTGTACGTTGTGCTGTTGCCATGGGTGAAGAAGGGGATATGGTTGTAAGTTTCTGAAGCCCATTCTGCTGAAATCACAGCAGTTCTGCTGAGATCAAAATCTTAAACAAAAGCTATAAGATATTGAAATGGTTGATACCTTTCCCTCATTACCAAAAAAGAAGGAAATTGCCTAAGAGCAGCTGTGTCAATAGATAATTTATTTAAAACTCAATGCATGATGAAGTTCGATAATCATTCTTTATGAATCTTTCGGACGTTCTTTAAATGTCTAGGATATGGATGATACAAACTTTATGGCTTTCTTCCTCTCCTATTTGAAAGGGTTTATTTATAATCAATGTCTTTCTGTGTTCACCCTCTCATATTATCATCATTTGTTTGTTTCTTTAGTTTCTGATATGCAATCCTCTATGCTACAGGTGATTGCTGGTAAAGGTCATGAAACATATCAGACTGAAGGTGACAAAAAGGAGTTCTTTGATGATCGAGAGGAATGTCGGGAAGCATTGCAGTATGTTGACGAACTTCACCAGGCAGGAATAGACACGAGTGAATTTCCATGGCGGTTAGTTAACTTATTGTTCCTTAAGTTACCCAATGATGCTTCAGCTTTAATTGTCGGATACATCATCAAACATCAACTTTTTTACTTGGAAGGAACTTAGAAAATGCTTGTCAAAATTCTTTGAATATGTGTTCATCTATAGGTGAAGAAAATACACACACACACATATATATATATATGTATGTATGTATGTATGTATATGTATTTCTTTTTTTCTCTTTTTCCTGGAGGATAATTAAAGTTTTGTGTGAGGGAAATGTTATTTATTGTCTAGTGTCAGAGTGATGGATCATTTTTTGATGTAACATACATGTCAAATTTTATTTGCTTGTGGTAACAGGTTCAAAATGTTATCGAGGACTCAATAGAAATTTTTAATTGACAGTGCTTTCCACTTCTGCAGGTTACCAGAGTCTCATTAATATTTGCTTGGAAAGGAATATAATGAGGGGATGACCATCAAATTGATTACGAATTTTGCACTCTTGCACTTGATAAAGAGAACAAGTGTTGATTCTTTGAAAATGTGTAGAGTTCCAGGAAGGATATACTGCTTTTGCAGAGGCAATTCATGAAGTGCATTAGGCTTTTTAATCTAATGACTGCAGTTTTGATAGCATAAGATTTGTAGCATTGTATGGAAATGTAAGTTGTTGATGAATTTGTTTGATATCAATCTCATATATATGCGTTTTAGTATCTGGATCTTCTCTTTATCTTTTATCAGAGTAAAATACTAGATTGTGATTAGTAATTAATAAAAAATAAAAGAAAAAAGAATTGATAATATCTCTAAAATTCCAGAAGAGCAGGAATAATAAATAGAAGATTCTAAACTCCTTTTGAGTACAAGTACAATAAGGAATTTCCACAGGAGAAATCTAGTCATAACAAGTGAGGTTGAATTTACAGCAGTAATGGCATTTATGTAGAAATTTTGATGCCATACTGCAATTTTGAGTTTATTGATACTTTGATTCATGCTAGCTCAACAATGGATGATTTCAGATTTTGTTAAATTTCATTTTTGCAAACAATAATACTTTATGTACAAACGGTTGGATACTAACAGATACAAATAAACTGATATGTTATTATGTGATTGACTGAATTAGAGATAAAATAAACAATTATATCATACAATCATATGATTATGACACGTAAATTTATTTGTACTGCCCATTTGTACATGCAGTACTCTTATACAAAACATTGTCTTGCCAATGCCATAACTATGAATCATTACATTTTTAGCTATTTAGAAGCAAATCATATGTACCCTCCTTTTTCTTGAGAAGATGCAGAAAAGAAAATTCTTTCATTGTGTGATAATAACCAATTTATTGATTTTAAGGTATTTAAACTCATTTTTTGGTATACTGAGAAAACATCCATATGCTAATTTGGTTCGGATTGGGTCTAACTCGGTTCGGATATAAAAACATTGATTTCATTTTTTTTCCAGATTATAAAATAATATCAGAATTCAGAGTTTATGATCACAAACATCAACAACATTTATTCTAAAAATGTTCTTGTCATTTAACTCTCTTTATATGAATTTAATGACCATTAATCTCTAAAATCATCACAACATAGCATAACATTGATGGTGGATTTAATCCCATTCTATTTTCCCTCATATTTCACAGCTGTATTTTGATAAGAGTCTGAATTCCAGTAAAGAAAAGTAAGACAATCAAGGCTGAGGCAGTAGTGAAATATATAGTAAGAAATCTGATTTTTTACCAAATGAGGGAATAAATACACTAAAATATTTAAACAATAATGAAAAATAGTGGCTAAGGTTTGACACAGTTATCCTCCCCATGCCATGCCACCATTACACTCCTACCAAACTTGCTGAATCACTGTCAACTACAGCAATGCTACCAGATTTAAAGACAAATTCTCTCTCTCTTTATCTGCGCTTGCAGAAACAGTTAAAACACACAAAAACGATTCTTTTCTTTCCTTACAGAGAGAGAAACTGAACACATAAATGCAGAGACTCAACAAAGCTGGTGTGGGACATGGGATACGTTGTTCATCATTTGCACATTAGGTGAGAAAACATATTTTATTTTTGTTGTTGTTTGTGGGTTTGTCAGGTTTTATGGATAAAAAGTTAGTAAATTTGGACTGAATGTTTGTTTGTTAATTTGATTATGTGGTTTATATTTTCTGGATTTGTGCTGCAATTGCAAAGATAACATATAACTCAGAGCTCAAAATATATATTTTTTGGATATATATTTCAGTGACAGGTGGTGATAGCCTTTCTAAAGTTTGAGGGCCATATTTCTTACTAGTTTTTGAGGTTTTGATGCTGTCTCATAAGAGTATTTTGTTTATTGAAGCTTATGATTTCATTGGCCTGGATGGTTTCTCTGATGGAGGAGTTAACAGGACTCAGGTTGTCAGGTTTTGGATCTGTTTCTTCATTTTAAACATTATTATGGGTTTCTATATAGAACTTGGTATTTTAAATTGTAAAAATTATGTTTCTGTCTTTCTGATCTGAAAGAGCTAGTTTATGCTCTTCCTTCTACACCCAGCTTTTTACATAACTGTTGTATATATTCTAGACATGTACGTTAAGTTTTCTGGTAAATTTATCAATGATTTTGTTGTGGAAATCGAATCTTGAGAATCAATTCTACTTATTTGTGTGATTATATCCCTTTCTTCCTGGTTTGTTCAATCATATTCACATCTTTTGCAATGAAATTCATGTTTTGCAGCAAAATTCATGCTATGATTGGTATAGTTACTTCCGTTTGATCAGATCTTGCTGAATGATGGTTGGTTTATTATATTAAAGGTTATATTGTATAGTTATGACTTAAATTCTATAATGAGTTACCCAAATTTAGGAAATGTGGTATAAAACATGGATTTTCAAGAAAATTAGTACTGGTAATAGAGGGAGTAGATGAATGTTAATGTGGATTTGATGACTTACTGTGCACTAATATAAATTTGTAATGTGAAATTTCTCCATCTAATGCATGTGGTTTTTCACATTTTGGATTTTACACATAAAATCTTGTGTTCTTGTGTTGTTTACTTTGCATTTCTTTGTTGTTTGATTTCTGGGTTCCATATCAGGTGAAAACAAAGAAACATGAAAATATTGATGCCAGATTAGATGACTTCTTTTTTTTCACTATGCAGTAATCTTAAAAGGGCTTTCTGCTGAAGAATTATGAAATGTGATCAAATCTTAGTTTTGAGTTAAAATTGTTCTCCAAATCATCCTTTCAATATGTTTAGCACCTCCCAGGTTGAATGAAAGTTGTTGGTAGTAATTCAAGATTTCTTCTGCGAGTTTGTGGTTCCAAGCCAGCATACCTTTTGAGTTTTATTATGTCCCCCAATTCTAGAATGGGAGATGAACTGAAATTTCCACAGCAATGGGAATTCAGGAGGAAAGATGAGGGCTTCTATTCTTCAAGCAATGATTCCCAGTCAAATTCCATCAGTGAGTCTACCCTCAAGGAGCATAATATGGTTTCTGGCTGGATTTCACTCAATAATGATGAAACTAGCAATACTAGCAGACCTCAGCCGAACTTGAACAATGATTATGGTTTTGTGGGTCAATTTCATTTAGAGAAAGCTGAAGAAAAGAACATCAAGAGTAAAAAGAATAATTTTGCTAATAGTGAATTGAAGAAGGATTCTGAAGAACTCAATAGAAAGAAGAGTAAAACTAGTGCTTATGGCCTTGCTGCAGTCAGTGATGTTAAAAGCTTCACAGAATCCTTATTAGAGGAGCTTAGAGCTTCAAGAGAAAAATTGTTTGCATGGATGAGGGAGGAGATGAACAAATTGATAGCTGATGATACTGGTCCAAGTAAAAGGAGAAAAGGTTCATCTAGTGGAAAGAAAGTCCAATCCTGGCATCAAAACAAGTCTGAGAAGAACATTAGTATGCAATCCCAGAAAAACGTTGAAAAGAACCTGAAATTCCAGGATAAAAATATCACTGAGGAATGTATTCAAGATAAACAGCTGAATGGAAATGGGATATTCATCCATATGCAACAGCAGAACAATTTCGGGGACACTGACGTAGAGCGCCAAAACAAGTTTGATCCCAACTGCAATGGCAAATCTCTGGAGAGCTTTGTTAAAAGCAGTAAAGCACATGTTAATGATCACTGTCAAGCACTGGATGATCAGGTTGATTATAGCAAAGGTACTGAGTCCATAATGTCAGTAGACAAGGAGAAAAAAAAGAGGTTAGCTTTGGCTTCTAACTCGAAGTTTCAGCCCAGTTCTTCTGACCAGAGTGTCACAGTGCAGCATCCCAAGAGTGTTGTATTGGCTATTCAAGCTCAAAACTGCAATGATGGATCTTCAAAGAGGTCTGCAGCAGGCAAAAAAAAAGCTGATTCTAACAAACTCTGTCAAGTGCCTGAAGATAGACCTGGTTACAGCAGATCGATGGCATCTTGCGAAAAGGACAAAGCAAAAAGGTTGAAATTACGTGTTGGGCACAATTTTACACTCAACTCCCCGCATCATGCAGCTTCCTCAATGTATTTAACATTGCCTACAGTCTTAACTAAGGCCCCAGAGTTGAACAGGAAGCTTGATACTTCGCTCTGTAATTTTATTCAACCAAGAGATGAAGGAAACAAAACCACTGTGAATTTGGAAAGGCCAAATCAAATGGTTGATTTTAGCTCACATTGTGGATATTTTCCAAGCATACAAGAAGAACAAAGAGGGGGCAATTTTGCTCAAATTGGTTCCAGAAATATAGGTCCTTTTGACCAGAATAGCATCGGAAGTTCAAGTAGTGGAATTGGATTCCCAGTCCCACTTCATCAGGGTATGGGTGGTGTTTTTAGTAGTCCACCAGGCCAGTTCTATTTTGAAACTGTTCCCAGGGAGAGTGGCAACACATTAGGTCTGAGAATGAATGGAGGAGCTACAACATTTTCTGGGGGAAACGATGCATTATCAGATCACTTAGTTGCAGACAACATCCACAGCCATCCAAATTATAAAGCTGATCTTAGATTTTTGCCCTATCAAATCCACAGCGCTAGAGATGGTTATCTATTCCCAAAGTAGTTCAAAAAGGTTAGATAATGGGCATGGACCAAGCTTCTATACCAAACATTTTTATACTAATAGTGCTTATGATACCTTGTTAGATATAGATTTTTCTTTGTCTATTCCTGTGATCCAGTGTCGATCAGTAAAAAGATGTCTTTCTAGACTTGCATTAAGTATTGTCTACAAGATCATGTAAAATTGTTGTGATTGAGAAGTGGAAAGACTCATTCCTTTATCTGAGAATCTCTTTTTTATTATTGTTTGTTGCTTGAAGTTCGATTTTGATGAGTTGCTTTTCTGCTCTTACTTTGATTTGATATACGTTAAATTAGACTTGATTTTTACATGTTGATGTTGAAAATTGCACCAATGAAAAATACGTTGAATTGTGAGTGTGAAATCAGTTCAGAGTGATGAAAATAGTAATAAATTGTGAAATTGTAATGAATATATTGTTTATAACATGGTTTGATTTGTTACTCGAAAAACATGTCTAAATTATGTTATTAGTAATTTGAGTTTACAATTCAACAACGTAATAGTATAATGTCAAAAATATGTTGTTTTATGGTTTTTTAACAATCCTGAATTTAGAAGACAAGAGGCTAAAGTAATATGAGTTATTACATAGGCAGATACTAAAATCCTTCTTTTATGAAAAGTGGAGGATTGTTTACTCCCAATTTGGTGTGCGTTGAATGTTTTCTAATTGTGGTTAGAGACGTTATGAAAAAGGATATCATGATAATGGAAAAATATAATTGTATGTTGAGGAGTTTGTGGGAAATGCTCATAACAATCAAGGGTTATTCTCTCACTTTTTAGGTAGAAAGTCTGTTGTTTGTGTTGCACCAAATACTAGTGAGTAGATGATATGGCTGGTTGTTATATACAGTTCGTATAACTAGTTGTTATATATTGAAAATCACTACTTCCTTATTACCTCCATGAGTTTGACTAGCAAGGAGTTGGATGGGAATACACTACATATATCATTGGATCCACAGTCAAAGATGATTTTCCTTTGACTGCCACTACCAGAGATATGACCAGACCAGAATCATGGAGATCTGCTTAAAAATCATCTTTGGTTGCTCATTGGCCAGAATCTTCATGGCTAAGCAGATGGTTATGTTACTCTGGACCATTTAAGATTTGAAATTCTGGGTGCTTTTTGCTCATGATCAACATCAACCTTAAAGGGGAGACTGTCTTCATCACCAAAGTCACCAAATAGCCATTGCTTATGAAAATGATTCCACCTGAAAGTCTGAACAGTCTCTACAGAGGCAAAGGAATAACAGTATCAGACAGCATCAATCAAACTGCTAAACAGGCAATAACAAATCCATTCAGGTGTTTAAATTTTGCCCACTTGCTAAAATCTGAATGTCCCTCAAGTTTTGGGTCAGCATCTGTCAGATTTATAGACCTTTCATACAGCCACATGCTCTGTCCAAAATCGAAGGACACAAGAACTGCATTATGCCCTACATGTGCACGTCACAACAGTGAAATATAATATAATCTATGCTTGACCAATCTCTTTGCTACATCTTGAAGTGACCTCTTTATTTGTTCTTACTTATTTGTTAAAACAAATTTTCTTCTCTCTATTATTTAAGGGTTGGGCAGGTAATGAAGAAGACATTTTTAAGGAAGCAAATCTCTGAAAGCCCTTCATTATTATAATATAATCAAGGGCATTTACAATTATTTTTATTGACTTTCATAAAGTGTGCAACAAGAGTAGAATCTTATACTATCTCCAACTTAGTGTTCAGTTCTAACAAGGTGAATTTAAATTATGATAGTTTGAACTCAAATTTATATCAAATATATTTGAATTTAATGAATCATTAAAAATTTATTTATATATATATATATATATATTTTTTTTTTTTACAAAATTTTTTCTTTTTCTTGTTTTTTGGTGATCTTTTTTTTTCACTCTTATTTTTCTTTTTTTAATGTTTTCTAAGTAGTTTTTTTGATGATTTTATTGTTAATTTAAACATATTCGAAAAATATTTTTAGAATCAAGTTAAATTCAAATAAACTCTCATTTAAAGTAAATTTTTTGAATTCAAACAAACTCTTGCTCAAATTAGATAAGTTAGATTAAAGTGTTATTCGGTTGTGTTGAATCTATTGAACATGATAATTATTAAAAGGCCAAAGGACTATTTCCCACCCAAAGTATATTGTTATCTTAAGTTTTTATTCGTTAATTTTGAAAATCTTATTTATCCACTTATAAACAGTTAAAATTAACAGTTTAAATGATAAAATCGTTATTTTATCTATAATATTAAAAATAAATTAAAATTTAATTTAGTTTTCCCCCTTAAACCCCTAAAAACTAATCATTTCCCCCTATGATAAGTTTTAAAAAATAGCATTGCCCCTTAGGGTTTAGTTTTCAATTTTTGACGTCAAATCTGGTGTCATCATCAACGACGAAGTTTTTTCGATGCATCACTATACTCCGATGGTCTCTTTTCTCTATTTTGGAACGTCGATTGGCCCAGCTCTAGCTTGGAAAGTCGAAAAGCTTTGTCAGGTGATGAAGCTTTTCGACTTTTTATGTTAAATCTGGGTCGACCAATGTTTCAAATGAGAGAAGAAAGACTGTCGGAGCATGGTGATGCATCGGAAAAGCTTTTTTATCGACGATAGTGTCGGATTTGACATTGAAAATTGAAAATTATACCTTAGAGGGGGAATGCTATTTTTTAAAACTTGACTTAGAAGAGAAATAGTTAGTTTTTAGGAGTTATAGAAAAAAAAAAGATAAAATTTTAAAAAATTTAAATTTTAAAAAATTAAAATTTTATTAATTTTAATTATTTATCAGTGAATAAATTAAAATTTTAAAGTTAACAGAAGAAATTTCGAAATAACAACATCCTTTGGGTGGGAATAACACCTTTGGCCTTATTAAATCCGGCAAACATGTTGAAACTGCTTGGGCAATCACGACGTCGTATAAAGTGAAATCTATATCATTTGCCAAGCGTCACCACCATCATGTCTCATCAGTGAAAGCGGTGGATCCACAGTCAATCATTGAATTTGTTTCCACTTTCCAGCACTGTAAATTTATGGCTTTTATTTCCATTTTTTATTATTACTTGCAACTACTAAACTGACTCGGAACACAAAAATCCAAACAAAAACAGAAACCAATAAGTGACAGCTTCTCTCTCTCTTTCTATCTTTACTCTCTAAATTTGTTTGATGCAGACAAAGAGAGAATACTGAAGAGTATTTGAAAGCCATGAATTTGCAGAGGCTGAGCTGGGTTTTCCTTTTGTTAGTTGGGATCTCGCTGGTCTGTTATCCAGCTTCTGTGATAGCAGGTGACATAGTTCACGACGATGATTCGGCTCCCAAGAAGCCCGGTTGTGAAAACGACTTCGTCTTAGTAAGATATGCTTGTTTTTATGCGAAATCTCTACTGGGTCTCGCTCAAATTTTGTTTTAGTTTGCTTTTCATTAATGGATACTTCCTTTTTCGTTAATTTGTTTCTTTTTTGGGAGCTAATGGTTATGGTAAGAAGAGTTAGGTTGGTTTGTTTCTGTTTTTAGTTTCAATTTCATGTAATTTGGAGTTCATGTTTGTTATTTATCATGGAAGTAATGAATATGATAATTTGGCAATTGTTTTACTTTATTCCGTGTTCTTTTTTTTTCTTTGTATAATTGTTGCTTTTAGTGTAAGTTTCAGAAGATTCGCATACTGGACGTATTTTTAGTAGAAAATTAAACAGGAAAATATACAAAAGATGAGGTGTGTCTTGTTTGTGTTATTGATACTTTGATCGCTTCCATAAATTGAAGTTATGGCCATTGTCTGGGAGTGAATCTGGCTTCAGTTACCATGATTGATGTCAGCAAAATTTATGTCTTTTGTTTGAGAAAGTTTAAAGGCAGTGGGATTGACAAATCATGACGGAACATGTCTGCTTTCTTGGTTTAATTGAAATATCTAGCTCGTATCTTCTGTCTTCTTTCTTTTTCTGGTTTGTAGATTATGTGGATCATGCATATTTTTTTTTTTTTAAACTTTTCCTTGTCCTTTATATGGAATGAAAATTATGATCTTGCCTGGAATGCATTTTTTTTTTGATGATTTGACCGATTATGAGGATTGGGTTTTGTTCAATGTTTTAGAGCAACATTGCTATTTGTTAGATTTTTCAAATTTTGTTGTATATTCTCTGCTCTACTTCCTTTAGCTTTATGATGATTTTGTTTATGCAAATTAATATAATCATTACTTTTGATAGGTAAAAGTTCAAACTTGGATTGACGGTATAGAGCATGAAGAATTTGTTGGTGTGGGTGCTAGATTTGGCACCCCCATAGTTTCTAAGGAGAAAAAGGCACACCATGATCACCTTACTCTTGCAGATCCTCGTGATTCTTGCAGCAAACCAAAGAAAAAGGTTTTTCCTTTCTGACTACCTAAATATTCTCAATGTTGTTACCCCTGTTACTCACATTGGAGAGAATGTCTTAAATGTTTATTGAACCACTATATATTATCTGGATTTTGTTAGTATTCTGGAGATGTTGTCATGGTTGACCGTGGTCAGTGCAAATTCACTACAAAAGCAAATATTGCAGAGGCTGCTGGTGCTTCAGCTGTTCTCATCATAAATAACCAGAAAGGTAATGAGCTTGTTGCCATGCAAGTGTTAGCTAATACTTCTTTGGTATCTTACACAGTAAAAATGACTTCATTGTAAATCCCACTGTCCTTATCTCATGGGCATTACTGAAGGCCTCGTTTGGACTGTACTCTTTTCTATGGTTGTTGAATACAAGAACTGAATACTCTACCGGGAGAAATAGATGCAATAGCATGCTAGCAGTCAGGATTCATTTTCACCATTTCTTCTTGCCTGAAAACTCATTTTTCTTTTTCTTCCTCTGCAGAACTTTACAAGATGGTCTGTGACCCAGATGAAACTGATCTAGATATACAAATACCTGCTGTCATACTTCCACAGGATGCTGGTGCCAGCTTGGAAAAGATGCTGATGAATAGTTCATCTGGTAAGTTCTTTTATGCTTTGCAGTGTATGCAGCAAATGGAATTTATTCCTTGGGTTCATTTTCACTTTTTCATTTTGGGTTTTGTTTATGTTTTTCTTCATCACATTTCTAGCAACATCTCCATTGTATATTGTTAAGAAACTTCTCATCAATGCCTTTAGGCATTGGCTTCTGAATTTTATGTTTTCCTGCAGTGTCTGTACAACTATATTCTCCAAAGCGACCGCTAGTTGATGTTGCTGAAGTATTTTTATGGTTAATGGCTGTTGCTACCATCTTGTGTGCATCTTATTGGTCTGCATGGAGTGCCAGAGAAGCAGCTATAGAACAGGACAAGCTCCTAAAGGTTTTGTTTATATAGAATTTTAATTAAATAGGTTTAGCCTAAAATTTTTATTCCCTAAATTGGTATAATTCTAATCTCAGCCTATGAATACTCGCTGATTTACAAAGTTGTCTTATTCATATAGGATGCTGATGAAATTCCAAATGCCAAAGCTGTTGGTGGTAGTACCATCGTAGACATTAGCACAGCGTCAGCGGTCCTGTTTGTTGTTTTTGCTTCATTCTTCTTGGTCATGCTTTACGAATTTATGTCATACTGGTTCATTGAGCTGCTTGTCATTCTGTTTTGCATAGGTGGTGTAGAGGTGTGGGTTTTCCCTTTCACTCAAACACTTGAACTTATATAGATATCTCCTCTCTGTTATATTTATGCAGATGCAAAGAAATAGTTGTTAACTAACATGCACACTTTTGTTGAATATTGAATATGTAGGACATTGATTTGTCTTTGCTTGTTTGTATTAACTCTAATTTAGTAGTTTCTTCTGTACGCAGGCTTTGCAAACTTGCTTGGTTGCTTTATTATCAAGGTGTATATCTCTTATTTAGATATGATTTTTAGCATTTATATAAATTTTGTATTTGAACTCCCAGACAGCTCCATGTTTAGTAATGGGCTGTCCACAACAATTTTGGTATCCTTACTTGGGAGAGTCAGCTGAAGTCTTGCTATCTGCTGGTATGTTGCTTGTAGGGCTAGACTCAAACCGAGCCCATTCAAGCTCGAGCTTGAGCTCGGCTCGAACGAGCCCGAAACGAGTCAGCCCTATACGAGCTTGGTCAAGCTCAAGCTACTCGCCAAATTTTCCAATTAAAAATTTTGATACAAAACGACGTTGTTTTGACCAATATGTATTAAAACGACATCGTTTTAATAACCAAAAACAAATCGAATCGAATTCGAACCGAGTTCAAGCTTGGCTTTCACGAGCTTAAACTCAAACTTGAGCTCAGCTATATGTAAACCGAGCCGAGCTCGAAAGCTCGGCTCGGCTCGGTTCAAATCCAGCCCTAGTTGCTTGAAACAAACAACTGGGCTGTGACTATAAACAAAAACAACAAATTGAGCACATCAGTAGGCATTCCATGCCTGAGGCAGGTTTACTACGTGATTGTTTACAGCTTAAACATGATGACAGATGTGATACTTCTTTTATCTGAATATAAGCTACTTCCCTTTGGCTTCCTCTAACTGTTTTGGAGAAGTGTGTACAATCTTCTGCTTTAGGTCATCAGCTTAAGCAATTAGGCAAACTCATTTACAAGTCTTGTCAACCATTTAAATCTCAGAACTATTCCCCAAAAGGTGGCGCATCACTTTATTTGTGTACTGGCTACTAGAGACTGACAGAATAGTGTTATATCCGGAAGAAAGTGAAATCTCATCTTTTTGCCTTGAATTAGACAGCTAATTAATGAATTTCGCATCTTTCTTTATTTATACAAATTAAAAAAAATCATTGACCTTTCATTCATTTTTAGTTAACAGCAGTGAAATCTTTGCGAAATTATGGTTGCAGTATGGTTTAATGGCCGTTGTAGATGTGGGTCTTTGTAGCATGTCTATATTTTCCTGTTAGATTTTCTTTCAATTTTTTGGCCTTCAATATAGTTTTCTTATGGTTGAGAACTGAATGTAGACAAGCTTTCACAGGTGGTTCAAACATGCTGCCGAGTCATTCATCAAAGTACCTTTCTTTGGAGCTATCTCATACCTTACTCTGGCTGTTTTTCCATTCTGCGTAACATTTGCTGTTATTTGGGCTGTTTATCATAAGGTCTCCTTCGCTTGGATAGGTCAAGATATACTTGTAAGGATATACCTCTTTATCTCTCATGATGGCAATGTTTTCTTTTTCTTTGGGAAAGGGTGGAACAGGGGTAATATTAACAGCTTTCACTTATCAAATGGTCATAGGAACTCTTCACTCTGTTTTGGGACTTCTACGTTTAGTTTCTGTTAAGAGGTTGCAAGCATACTATGAATTATTGGCAAAATAGAGAAAAAATGGTCTTTTGATAGATTGCTTGTTATTTAATTTACTATTACTTTTTCACGTTACTACATAGATGAATGTATTTTAATTATGAATCTCAACATTTTAAAAAATTGACTGCTTTTACGCAAACTGGTGATGAGTGAATCATATGGTAGAGTTTAATTAATAAGTTTCCTTTTTTTGATATGTTTTCTGATCAGGGTATTGCACTGATAATTACAGTTCTTCAAATTGTGCATGTACCTAATCTCAAGGTACTATTTTAAACTCAAATGGCTTAATGTTGGCTTATATTTCATATAATTTCAGTCAGCAGTCTTTGTTTTAATTTTAAGATCTTGAAAATAGTAGTCATGGATGGAATTCTCTGCAAAAAGATAGGAATAGGATCATGGCATAAAGTAGATATTGTGGACTTGCAAACTGGAGTTATGTGGTGATTGTTGGAATGAAGACTTTGTGTTGTTGTTCCCTCATAATAAAAGCTGTCTATTGAAGTTCTATTGTTTAACATAATTTAAGTTTGTGATCCTGATGATGAGAGGATGGTGAACTATAAATTCCCCTTTTTTCATTTTTAAGGCAATTGCTATGTTACTTCAGATACCTTTAGTTCGCTATTATTGCTAACTTCTTGTTTTGTTTGATTAATGCTTATTATGTTAATTTATTGGTGACTTACTAAATACTCAAGTTTAAGATAGAACAGACAACATCTCCTCTGACAATATTCTGAGTGGTTTGTTGATCAGGTGGCTACAGTTCTACTCAGTTGTGCCTTCTTGTATGACATCTTTTGGGTGTTCCTTTCCAAGAAGTTGTTTCATGAAAGTGTGATGATTGTGGTAAATATTTCTCCTTGTTTGACTTAATTTCTCATCTTTGGCTGAGACTGTACCATGAACTTCCTGAAAGTGGCAAAAAGAGTAACTTAAAATGCTGATATGTAATTATTTCATGTCTTCGAATTTATAGGTAGCTCGCGGTGATAAGAGTGGAGAGGATGGTATTCCTATGCTACTGAAGATTCCACGTTTGTTTGACCCATGGGGTGGTTACAGTATCATAGGATTTGGTGACATTCTTTTACCCGGATTGGTGATAGCATTTTCACTCAGGTTTAAATTCTTTCATCTTTCTTTCTTCGCTTAGAAAATTTGTTCATATTGGTGTCATATAGTGGGTGTTTTTTATTGAGGTCGAACACTGTCCGTGATGTTTTCTTTTCTTTTTTGCACAACTTGTTTTCTACATTTGACAGTTCTATAAAACCTTGAATCATTTTGCTTCAAAAAAAGTTTGGTAGTTTTGACGATAAATATCACACGGTCCTTCTAAGTCTTCATATTGTCAAAAGCATCCTTTGTTTTGAAAATATTACAAATACCCCTTTGAATTTGCAAATATAGTACCTCTAAGGTTTAATGGGATAAATATTACTGTGTGCCCCAAAATTGCAATTAGCCAGATTATGTATGAATTATGATATTATCAGAGTACAGGTGTAAGTGTAATGGCACAAACCTCTAGAGGTCTAATTATTATAATTTGCAGTTCAAGAGGTATCAGCTTGACTGAGAATCATATAGCGAAATATTATCTAAAGCTACCATTACTTCTGGTGTGCTTGAGAAGCTGTGTGTTGCTCTTCCACGTAATGTCTATTTGTTCTTACGCCAGAGTTCTCTATTCGGTGACTATGGCTGGAAGGTTCAGGAGAAAATACGAAGTTCTGCAACAGAATTGACTGTTACAGAAATCCAACTAAATTCTCTTTCCCACTTGAGACTATTAAATTTTAGTTGTCACTTCGGCTTGTTTTAGACCGGAACATTCAAGCAATACTTTTCTTTAGTGTTGGACGCAATCTGAGCCAACTCGGGCTTAACTTGATATTTGGCTCAAACAGGCCAAGCTCAAGTGCAGGTAGCCTTAGCTCGACTCAATTGCTTCATCAGAAAGTCACCAACAGATACATCTTCACTGATGAGTTTTTTTCTTCTCCAGCGATTCTTCTTCTTCATCTCTAGCAGCCCTTCTTCATCTCCGGCGGAACTCATTGTCAATCGAGAAAGTCTAGCTTAATCTTAAGCTAGCTATTCTGGATTTGAACTAAGCTTAAGCTGGCTCTTAGTCAGTCTCGGCTCAATTCCACCCTAATGTTCTTCTTCTATTTTTTTTTTCAATTTTTTAAAAATTTATTTCTGGATATTCTTTCTGGTGAGTAGGTTGTCAAAGTACTCAGTAATTTATGCATAAAGAAACTGCAATATTAACTCAACCTTGCAGATATGACTGGCTGGCAAATAAGAGTCTTCGAGCTGGATACTTCTTGTGGGCAATGTTTGCTTATGGTTTCGGTAAGGAATAACAAAAATAATATTTCTCTTGTTACACACATGATATTATATTTCATTTAACAAGATTCTACGAGCAACTCAAATTTCAGTTTGACGACCTAACACCTTTTTCTGAGAAGTTTACCTTTTTTTCTCAATCTATGTTAGGTCTTCTCGTTACATATGTGGCACTGAACCTGATGGACGGGCATGGACAACCAGCTTTGCTTTACATCGTCCCCTTCACACTAGGTAAATTTAGTGTTACAGAAACAGTTGCAGAAATATTTTTTCATCAAAGGTAAAATGAGATATTGTTTCCAGTAACCTAATGAAAAATTCTATGCATTCCATCAGGAACTTTTCTGACATTGGGGAAGAAGCGAGGTGATCTCAAGGTTCTATGGACAAGAGGAGAACCTGAAAGACCCTGTCCTCATGTCCAACTCCAACATAGCCAGGAACTAAATGAAGAAAAATAAAGGCTTCCTGTAATTATAGAGTAGAGTTTGTAGTGTATGTCTGTCTAATCATTGGAAACCAACTGAATCAAGCTTAGAAGGCTTAAGATGGGAAGATTATGCATCTGATAATATCTTGAGTGTTTAAAGATTTGTTTCCTGTAAAAATCTTTCTTTCCCGCTTTCATACCTGCTTGATTCTTGCTGTGAATATTTCTGTATCTTCATAATAGATGTCTTTCAAAATTTGGTGTTCATGAAGTTGAAGGATCAGGACAGCATATTTGCTTGCCAAAATTATTGAGCAAGTAAATAGAAGAAAACCGCTCTGAAAGCATTACTATAAGCATATGAATATTATTGGAAAACAAAGTAATGTTTATAGAAGTTGTGCATGAAAGTACAAAACACAAGGGGGGACTCTCTCCATCTAAGTTCAATTCAAATTCGATTTTAATAAATCTGAGTTACCATAAACAAAATCGTTGGTGAGATGGACTCCAATGTAATAATACTAACAAAGGGCTGATCATGAACTCAATGAATTGACCATCCTTTGACTTAAGCTCAATTTATTTGAATTGAATATTGAACCAAACATGTATCAGTTTAACTTAAATCATCCTTAGTTATAAGTGTCAGATCCACGGTTCTGATTCAACGAGGTATCTTATAATCATACATCATGCGTCTCACGAGTGCGCCCGTCTTAACTATAATTAAGTCAATAAATAATCTCTTAATTGACTAAGACAACAGGCTGCAAGAACAACTAAGAATTTGTCTATGAAATTAAATAAAAATAATATTCGTGCATGCAACACTATCTCTAAAAAGTTTCCATGCTATCTCTTGTTTGAGCCTTTTCAGTTTTTATTCGTTGGTGGAAACTAAGGCTTCTTTTGGGCTACACATAGCCCTTATAAACAGTAATTAATGTTAGATATTTATTTATTTATGGAGAGTTTTTAGAGTGATTTTAAGCTCAAAGTTGGTAACTTTAGAGATTTTGAGAACTTGATTTGTTTGTTATTTGTGGCATGTCGAGTCTGTAACGAGCTTGTTAAGTTTTGTTGTATGAGCGTGAAGAGTTGTTTGAGATTTTGCTGCTTAATTTGGATTAATTTTGTGTCTCTAGATATGAGATTTTGTTTTCAGGTGAAGTTTGAGGTGGATTATTAAGTTGAGTGATTTTGTTGTGTGTTTCATGAGAAGTGGGTTTTGTTTTAATTATGTCAATCTTGTTGATTTGATTTGAATGCTTGTTTTGGCTGATTTGTGAATGGATGAGTTTATAGATCTACATTGAAAGAGTATTTTGGGTTCTTTAGATTTATGCATCTGGTTTTGCATATTGTTTGAAACTGGTGTTAAAGCGAGGATCTCACTTATCAGTCTTATGGTAGTGAAAGAAACTCTTGTTCTCTTTTTGTGGTTACAATTTTAGCATGGAATTAGTTAAACCTGAGAATTATTCATATAAGCACAGATGCGATTTAACCTGACAGTCCTATTAAAGGATAGAGTATAGGCATGACATTATAACTCAGTGGGTTATGATTGTTTGATTAAGTTTTTAATGGAAAGTATTAATAATCTACATATTGTTGCATACATTGGCTCCTGAAACTTTGATTTGAAGTGGAGCATATTTTAGAGAAATATTTCTTTTGTGCTTGTGTTTAACGAATAATACTTAATATTTTTCTAAGATTCAATGAACCAAATAAAATTTGTTGCTGTGGTAAATTGGTTTAGAGGATTTTCCTGTGCATGTTGTTTATGATAAGTTTCCATGCTATCTCTTGTTTGGATATGATCTTACATAAGCAGGTCATATAAATGTAGTATCTTATTTCTCTGTGGTAGAGTTTATCTTAAAGCTTCTGTTCTTGTTGTACAGAGTTCCTTTCAGGTCGCCCTGATTCCCTGGCTGGCATTCTTGGACTTGATGTCATCTTTGCAGACATGAGTTTCAAATGTGGCCATTAAGTTTGCATCTTTACATCTGATCTATAGTTAGGTATTGAATCTTAAGTTGGGCATTGCCCATTCTTTTTCAGTAACTTTGATATATATTATGCCTTCATGGTGGGGGAAGTCTTCATCCAAAGAAGAAAAGAAGAAAGCAACCAAGGAGAGTTTTATCGATACAATAAACCGCAAATTTAAGATTGCATCTGAAGAAAAATCCAGAAGCAGATCAGGAGGTTCTGGGAGACTGTATAATGACACTGTTTCAGAAAGGAGATCTCTATCCCGAGTGCCATCAAGATCATCACCACCATCAACACATGTATCACAATGCCAAAGTTTTGCAGAAAGGCCTGCCCAACCACTTCCACTTCCAGTGGGGCACCTTGCTACTCTTGGGTGCAGTGATTCTGGAATTAATGCATCAGCAAAACCAAGATTTGACAGAAGTTCCAAGTCATCAATGATTTTGCCCCTTCCAGCATCTGGATGTGTACCTAACAGGCTGGATCCTGCTGACACTGATGTAGATTTAGCAGCTGCTTATTCTAGCGACAGCTCCAGTGATAGTGATGACGCATCAGATTCTCGTCTCCTTAGTCCCTTGACATCTGACTATGAAAACGGAACCAGAACTGCCTCAACCAGTCCTTCAAGGTGAGTTTCTCTCCATGTCACTAGAAATCATTGTATCATTCATGGTGATCTCTATCTCTAGAACTGTTTCATATCTGATAAGACATTTTTAACCTTTGCTGAAGTGTAATGCAAAAGGAGAAATCCCCTGCAATCAATCAGAAGAGTGCTAGGGAGGCACTGAAGCCATCTAGTCTTTTGTTCAATAATCAGACTCTGTCTACATCACCTAAGCAGAGACATCTGGGCTCCCATGTGCAAAATTTACAAATCCCTTATGCTGGTGTTCCCTATAGCGCTCCAGACAGCTCAAGGTCAAGTCCCTCTAGAAGTCCAATCAGTGCATTCAGTACAGAACAAGTTTTGAATGCTGTATTTTGGATAGGAAAGCCTCGATCAGATATAACTTTGCAGGGATCAGGACATTGTTCTAGTGCAGGCTCAGCCTCAGGCCATAACTCTGGGCATAACTCAGTAGGTGGGGATACGATGCGTCAACTATTTTGGCCACATATCAGGTGTAGCCCTGAGTGTTCTCCAATACCAAGCCCTCAAATGGCAAGCCCCGGTCCCAGCTCCAGAATACACAGTGGTGCTGTCACTCCTCTGCATCCAAGAGCTGGAGGGGCTGTCAGTGATTCTCCCAGTGGCCGGCTTGATGATGGGAAACAACAAAGCCACCGATTGCCCCTTCCCCCTATAACAATCTCTAATACTGTCCTTTTTCTCCTTCATATTCAACTGCAACATCTCCATCAGTGTCCAGAAGTCCAGGTAGGCTAGAAAATCCAACTAGCCCTGGTTCATGCTGGAAGAAAGGAAAATTGCTAGGGAGAGGCACACTTGGACATGTCTACCGTGGTTTTAACAGGTCTGTTGCTAAAAGATGTGTCCACTCAGCTTTTACACTCATTCAATATTTAAGTTCCCTTTTTCTAATGAGTTCTCACCACTTCATGCATGTTAGCATTGTTTTCTGGCACTTTTTTCTTTCTTTAGCAATACAAGAATTAAATGTAGTTGTGGTTCTTATTAAATGCATTTGATCATGAGTTGATCCTTGTTTTATACCATTTAATTTCTGATTGAAGATGTCCACGGCTCAGCATTGATGTTACCGTTGTGATTATATTTCTTAAATTTAAAGTTATAAACTGCTTTTTATTTACAAAATTAATGTGTATCTCTTTTTTTCTGATTTCATTGATTTGTGAGATATGTGCAATTGAAGTTATCAACAATTGTTCATTCACTAATTCTGTAGATATTACATATTTGATTCTTTGATTTTACTTTGTCTTTCGAGCTTTAGTGAAAGTGGTGAGATGTGTGCTATGAAGGAGGTAATTCTATCAGATGATGTAAAGTCAAAAGAAAGTGCACAACAGCTGGGGCAAGTAAGGTTTTCTTCTCTAATTAGTTATCTTTTAATAGAAGAATTTTTTTCTCTAATCTTTTTTATTATTTCAAGTATTTATTGGGCTAGTTGGAAATTTTCTAGTTTGAAGATGAGTTCCTTTAGAGGTAACATTTTATAATTCTGATGATATTTGACAGGAAATTGCAATGCTGAGTCAATTAAGACATCCAAATATAGTGCAGTATTATGGATGTGAAATTGTGAGTTCTATATACTTTTCAGGTGTATTGCTTATAATATTATTTAGACTAGCTTGATGCAGTCACTTAAAGAGGAGACCATTGAAAATTTTGCTAGCTATGATTTTTCTTCCAAATTTCTAAAGCTTATTGGAAGGTTTTTGAACCATTCAGGTGTACTACTTTTTACTTGCTATGACACAAATTACGTTTTTGCATACATGTCTAAATGCTTTGTACAAATAGGTTGTATTTGATTGATCTTCATATAAGAATTAAATCAATGCTTTGGATCATTTTAACTTATGTTAGGCTCTTTATGTTACGAACAGGTAGATGACAAACTTTATATATACTTGGAGTATGTGTCTGGTGGTTCCATTCATAAAATTCTTCAAGAATATGGTCAGCTTGGTGAGAATGCTATACGCAGTTATACTCAACAGATTTTGTCAGGGCTTGAATATTTGCATGCTAAGAACACTGTCCATAGGTAGTGTGCTTGTTAATAATTCTTTGTTCTGGTTACACCAGAGGCTGCGGTTATCTCATTTTGATATTTATGTCTGTTAATCATCTTGGAAATATAGTGTGCTTATGGATTAGTTTTAACCTTGTTCAGAGACATCAAAGGAGCAAATATACTGGTAGACCCCACTGGCCATGTGAAATTAGCTGATTTTGGGATGGCAAAGCATGTAAGAATATGTATCTTAAATTGATTAGATGCTCACCAACAAAGGTCATAAATGAGTAAATGATGACGCAAGGGTTGTATAATAAATCATATTACATTTATTACAGTTAATGATTTTCTTACATTTGTTCCTCCTAAAATAGAAGTGCGAGAGGGGGTTGCTGTAAGTAATATTTTGATATTTGGGTGAAGTCTGATTGTTCTAATATTGTTTATCTGAATTGCAGATAACTGGGCAGTCTTGTCCATTGTCATTCAAGGGAAGCCCTTATTGGATGGCACCTGAGGTCAGATATACTCTTGCATTAAGATTCTCATTTATGCTTTCTAATGTTTTAATTGCATTGATTATTCAGGTCATAAAGAATTCAAATGGTTGTGATCTTGCTGTTGATATATGGAGCCTTGGTTGTACGGTTTTGGAGATGGCTACCACCAAACCACCTTGGAGTCAGTACAAAGGGGTTTGTAAAATTTTAGTACAAAGAATTGACATGTTTTATTTTTAGTTTTTTCGTATAATTAAATTTCAGGTTTTGTACAGCTAAATACTTCTCTTGGTAAATCTGTGTGTGCTGGAATCGAAATTATTTTGCCAGTTCTCTTCAATTTAATTCATTTACCATATTTACTTTTCTTTTTATTGTTTTGTGTTTTTGCTTCTTTAAAGGTGGCTGCTATGTTCAAAATTGGAAACAGCAAGGAGCTTCCTGCCATTCCTGATTATCTTTCAGATGAAGGGAAAGACTTTGTGAGGCTCTGTTTACAACGGAATCCAGCATGTCGTCCTACAGCAGCTATGCTTTTAGACCACCCGTTTATTAAAAATGCTGCCCCATTGGAAAGACCCATTTTGAGTGCTGAGCCTGCAGACATGCTACCTCCAATTACACATGCTATGAAAATACTGGTATAAGCCTGATGGACTATTTTCTTTCAATATGATGTGGGAACAAGTTTTTTACTTTTTTTAATTCTTTGTTTCTTTATTATTTTGATATATTATCCTTGATTGTTTATTTTAGTTCAAAATAGTTATGATATATATTTGATTTATTTCCTTCTGCATCTAGACTAGAATTTGACAAGTTATTTCAATTTGATAAAAAAAATGGTTCAAGTTTTTTTAGAGTTATCAGTCATATTTATTCAATTAATTCCTTTTGGATTTATCTTATCATGGATTTGATGACTTATCACTTGGGGATTCAAGCTGTTCTTAATGAGAATCTAAGTAGCGTGCCCAATTCACGGAGACAAATTGAACTTAGAAGCACAAAGACTGTTAACTACTAAAGATGATGATTTGTATGAACAAAATATGATGGAAATTTTCACTATATTTATTTAATCATCCTAGTAATTAACAAAAACACCAACTAAAATTTTATAAGATAAATTCACATGTTTATTGCATGGTGAAATAGGAATAGGGTTTTAGACTGTCAACTTAATTTCAAACCTAGGCATAGAGACATGGTGGACTGTTTTGTTGTCCATATATTGGAAAAGGTTTTATAATATTCCTAAATTTTGTTTGATTTGTTTCCTTGATTGTTGGAATATGTTTTTTTTCACTACTTTGTTTTAGTTCCAGAAAGCTATGAATTGTTGTTTGTCTTTCTTCTGTATAGTATTAATAGAATTGTAGTGTTCCTATAGTGCAACTTCTAAAGCTACCAATATTTTTTTTTTCAGTCTATTCCATTTAGAGCCTGTATGTTGTCATGTCAAACAAAGCAAAATTCGTCAACCACCTGCTAACCTGCTACTTCACAATGAACTCTGTGGGTCTTATAACTTAGTGCATATTGATCTGATCTGATCCTCTTCTTCGTATCTTACTCTTTACCTTTGTAAAATATTTATTCAGCTTCTCTAACTCAAGCAGCATCACATAAACATTTGATTTGATTTTATATTTGGTATTAGTTACATCAAATATCTTTCTTCTTCTGAGGAAGAGTCTAGTTAACTGAAATAGTATATGCTATCTAAACTATGTACTTGCAAAGATTGTAGATCAATTTCCTTTATTTTTCTACTTCAGCTGCTATTCATTTTATGGTCTTGTTAACTCCTTGTTTGTGCTTTTGTTCTTCTATTAGGGTGTTGGACAGACCAGAAATCTTTCAAGCTTTAACTCAGAAGGGATTAACTACCAGTCTAGGGGATTAAGAACTGGTTCGGGATCAAGGTTTTCCTTCTGTCCTTTCTTGTATACATGTATACATACACACACATTCTCTTGTTATTTAACGTAGTGCATTGAGGACCATGATATCTTGCTCCGTGAATGAAGTTTAATGCAAGAAATTATATGATATGAGTTGCTATCTGATATTTTTTCTTTCAAAAGATAAAAGAATTTCTTATTTTATTTTTTCTGGGCTTTCTTACACTTCTTCTGCATCAATCCCTTGGTGTGATTTCAGCTGTACTGTTGCAAAAATTGTCTTTTACTGTACTGAATTTTCTTTGTCCAATATCTTCTGCACCTCAGTGAAGCACATACTCCTTGGAATATGTCATGCCCAGTTTCGCCCATTGGGAGTCCACTTTTACATACAAGGTCGACACAGCATGCTAGTGGAAGGATGTCTCCCTCTCCAATATCTAGTCCTCATACTGTGTCCGGTTCACCGACTCCACTCACTGGTGGAGGTGGTGCTATCCCGTTTCATCACCAGCAGCAGCCAACAAACTACTTACATGAAGGCATTGGAATTGTCCCCAGGTTCCAAAACAATTTCCACACAAATTCTAGCAGCCCTTTTCAAGATCCTCAGCCTGACTTGCTTCAAGGAATGTCACAATCCTCGTGTTTTCAGGGAAGTTATTTCATCTGAAGGAGGTATTCATGTAAACCAGTTTGGACGTCCAGGGAATGGGGACACCCGGGAGTTGTATGATGGATGGCCAGTCTTGGCAGATCAAGTATCTGAGCAGATCTTGAGAAATCATGCAAAGTTAAACCCTTCTGTGGACTTAAATCCAAGCTCATCGATGTTTGGTCACATTAATGGAGGTAGTTATCAAATGAAGTCTTAATTACTGCTCCAAGTTTGTGAATTCTTGTCTGATGCTTGATATTGGTTATCATAATCATTACAAAGAACATCAGTCTGCATAATAAAAGTAAAATTAACAAGTTGGCTGATCTGCAAAGAGTGAATCGCAGACGAATGGTTTCAGTATGCGGTAGCCTTGGTATTCTCAATCAAGTCTGGTGAGTGGGTTTCTTCCATCCTGGCATCTGTATGTTTCTTCTGGTGTCCAGTTAAATTGACCCTGTTTGACACAATGCGGGTGTTTGCAACATGTTTTCACCAAGAAGAGGGCTTGCAGATACAAGAAATGAGAAAGTCTGGTATTTTAAAGAACTGTATATTGTTTTTACACTTGAAACGCAGAGGAGTTAGAAGAGTAGTTAGCATTGGATTCATGTTTTTCTCTTCCCTCGACTAAATTTTGGGTGAAGGACGATGATGGGTTAAAAAGGCACCGTACAGAAGAACAGCAGCTAAGTTATAAGATTCCAGGTTTTGTCTAGATGGTAGAATCTGCTTGATATGGCTGTTTGTATTTGAGGTTTTTGCTTTTTTTTTATTTATCCCATCCTCGGCTCATAGCAGCTGCTTGGCCTAAAACTGGTAATTCTGGCCGAATTGCTGATCACTATGGTATTTATTTATACTTGCATCCATAAAATTATGCCAGTCTATTCCATTCCTTGTAAACTCTTTGAAGATACCTATTATGTTTTCATTTATATTTAGGTTGGATCTAATCCAAATTGACTCTGTTCAAATCCACACTTCAGTTCAAACGGGTTAATCTTGAGCTAGAGTTTTATTTCATTAGCAATAATTTTCATCTCTCCAATTGTCTATTTCATTAGTGATACTATTATTCTCTCCAACAATAACGTTCATCTTGTTAATAGCTCCCTAGTGCTATTGTGGCTAGATTTGAATTGGGTCAACTCGGCTCGAATTAACATTCAACTTTATTTAAGTTAAATTCGAATTGGAATTTCAGTTTGATAATTCAACTCAAATTCCCCTCCAACGATATTGTTCATCCCACTGGAAACCTCCTCCAACATCTTCAGCCACTTAAAATGAGCTTGAGTTCTAAACATGGAAAGCAGTCATTTTGATTCAGATGTGATGCGAGGGTTGTTTCATCCCAACAGCAATCAAACAGGTATGCGAAGCCACATGTCAAATAATTAGTGTTCAACAATGAGAAAAACAGATTAATTTAATTATAATAATGAAACATATATAATTACAGGGTTGATGAAAAAATTCACATCATAAGTCAGAAAATCTACTATGATGACAGTGGATCCAGATTCGAATGATAGATTTACAACAATGCAGAGAAGGCACTTACTGCAACTCCAGCTAATGCTTAAGCCATGTGAACTAAGCTTGTAGCTCCAGTTTAAGACCAGAGAGCATGCAACTTGGTCAATCCTTCTGGATTAAAACATGCTCTTCTCATCCACAAAGAACTTCTCCAAGATTCAAAGTAAGCTCCTTGTTTTCTTTTAGATCCGTAAGTGCCAAAATTGTGGGCATCAAACGATGTAAAGCTGCAGTTTCCTCACAACTAACAATGAAAATATACTATTTTCTCATATTAAACAAAGTAGAGATGCTATTTCCATATCAATAACCCCAGTAAATAACCCTTTCCCAATCAGAATCCCCTCACTGAACTCTGCCAAACCTCCACAAACTGCTGACCCATATGCGTAACAAACATCTTGTTGCCGCCAAATGCCAAATTGGTTATCCTTGAACCTCCCATATCCTTCACTCTTCCAATCAAATTCTTCCTAAACACCCGCTCCTCGAACAACCCACCTTCACTACTTGTTTTCGAACCCATCGCAATCTCTGACCAGAACTCTATATGCCCTCCTTTTGCACAAAACACTTGGTTGGAATGACTCTCGATCTTACATCCAGATCCTTCTTTCTTCTCATTAAAAACTTTCTTCTCATCACCAAGACAAACCCATGTACTCATATCTCCCAATTTCCTTAAATCCATATAAAAAACCTCCGCAGATTTGATGCCAACTTTATAAATTGCAGATAAATTGTCAGATATGGTGATATCAGAAAAGCAATCCACCTTATCCTTAACCTCCCACACAACATTACCAGACCTTACATCCCACAATTTGATTGCCCCGAAACCCCAGAAATGGCACTATGTGATCCAGCTGACATGAGCAAATTATATCCCGAAAGCCACCTCAACTTAGCAGCTGGAATCCCAGAATCTGTTTCAGCACCATAAATCTCATTGCGACCGATCTCACTAACGGGTTTAAAACTATTAATATCATAAACCATAATAGAATTCGAATTTCTCCTACAAGACTCAAAACTAACAAACAAACGATCAAGTGATGAGCCAATTGCTTGTACAGTACAACTAGACATGGTCATATTATCCCAATTTAAAGTCTCTTTCACATACCCTTTCCGAAGATCAAGAACTTGCAGCCCAGAAAAATCAGTGGCTCCAGCTGCCGCAACAGTCGGAGACATGGCTAACAAAGAATCAATAGCACTGAATTGTGTCAAAATTGTAGACTTCCTTCTCAAGGACCAGTCAAAGGACGTAATTTTACTTCCATGACAAACATGAAGTGTCCCATACTCAGTCGTTGCAATTGTCGACGGCGAATCGCCATTTAACGGCAGTACCACCGACTTTTCGAGGTTGAAAGCGTCAAACTGCGAGGTATTCGATTGAGAGCTAATCAAAAGCGATTCAATGTTATAAAACTGTGACTCTTCGATCAAGTCTTCGAAATCAAAAGCTTTAGCCTTAGATGGGAGATTCCCAGTTCGTAGAAGGGACAAAAGTACAGAAAATAACTCGGGATCACGGTCAACGAATCTGTTAGACGATTCAGCCAACTGGGATAGGAGCGAATCAGACCCAGCTAGGTTTAGGGTTTGTTTCGTAGTTTGGAAGATTTGCCCACCCACATCAATCGTAACCACACTGGATTCCAAAGGTTTCATCGAATTTGCAATTGAAATTGAGGGCATTGTAAAAGAACCAAAACCCGCGAGACTCGATAGCAAATTGGAGAAAAGTGATTGATTTATACGCAGTGGTTGAGTTAGGTTTGTTGAATAGGGAAGTTTAGTCTGATCAGTTCCATAATGGTTTCAAACTAAATAAGATTTGTTTAGATTAATACGGAAACCAAAGGCTAAAATGAATTCCACCCTTTAACCCAAACCACAGGGTCTCGACAATCAAGGTTGCTAATATCATCATAATGGTTGCATCAATATGACCTGACAAAATTCATATGGTTCAATGCAAATGAAACCGGTTCAAAGCTAAAACGAATTCTACCTTTAACCTGAATCGGACTGACCACGGGATAGACTAATTCCAATCCAAGCGATTCAATGTTGTTGACTTGACCTGGAAGTCTCTTGGAACTGCAATACAATAAGATTGCACAATTCATTTGTTGTCATAGTATTAATCAAGTTAAGTTTAGTGGCATCATTATTGTTATTATTCAATCATTCATTTATGATACATGTAAAAAAGGACGAAGATACAGAGCTAAAAACTTATGATAAACCCGTCTTCCAGCCTAAAATAATGATATTTATATAATACACTATGCAAAACTAAAGAAAAATTATACCTATTGCCCCCACTGTTTTTAGGTCACTAATTACTCAAAATCAGCCTTCATGTGTCACCTTTCCCATCTATATCTATAACACCAAAACTGTCTATTATTTGTTGTGTTGTCATCAACTCCATTGATCCCCTCAAATAATGCTTCCATAAACATGGAGAAACAGAGTGTTTACCATACCAGTTAGCTCACACCCGGCTGTATCATAGGGAAGAAGGCCCAGTTTTTAATGGCCCCGGTACCCTTCCCAATTACCTTCTCGTTTGCCCACCAGTCAGAAGCAAGATTAGGCTCACATGAATCTCCATCAGCATTGTCAAAATTAAATTCTTTGGTGGAAGTTAAAGTGATGGACTGCTGTTTCTGATGCTGTGGTGCCACTTCCACATCCGCTGGAGGTTTTTCTGGCGTCTCATTGGATGTTTCTCCAACACGGCACTGGTAAACATCTTTCACTTTTCTGGGAGATTCTCCTCTCTCAGCACTTGCTCCATTCTGTAGAGATTCTGATACGGCTTCAGTCAATGTTGCTGGCCTCTTTTCTACACATCTTACATCATCTTCAGCAGTCAACTCAAACGAGACTCTATGCCCAACAACCTGATCATTTTGGAGTCCAATTCCGGATGGTGACTGCAATGCAACCTCGAAAATCTTATGGTCCAGAAGAAAACCATTGTGAGGAGTGGACCTGACAGTATCTGGGGTCAATGTTCCAGAACCTTGACATGACCGCCACTCACGGGCAGAAAGTTTATCAAGGTTCAACAGTTTTGGAGGATCACCCATCCGGAACTCGGGAAATTGAGATCCAGCAGCAGTAAATTCACCTTCAGGGAAAGGAGAAGACGTGCCTGAACCTGAGATGCCGGAGCTAGGTGAGATCAGGTGGCCAACTGGGCTTCCAGGATAAAGCTGATAAGATTGGAATTCATATTGGGAAAACGGAAATCTCTGACCAGCATCGCCACATCGAAGATTTGGTTCAAGAAACTGTGCAAATGGAACCTCAGGTGAGGAAGGTGTAGTCAAGTGGACAGACTCCGGAGGTGGAGTGAAAGGGGCAGTTGATGGCTCAGTGGTGAAGGTCGAGAAGACAGGCGGTGAGACTAACTGGGTTTCATGAGCATAAGGACCAATAGCAAAAATTGAAGCAGGCCCACTAGGGGAGTACATATTGACAGATACAGAGTTGAGAGAAAGTACACCAACTGGTGATTGTGTAGCAGAAGGGGGTTCTGATTGAAGGAAGGATGCAGGGGAGGAGGGAGGTGCAACGAAGGGAAGAACTAAGCCAGGAGCTAGGGTGGAATTTTCAGATGCGGATGCATCAATTCGGGAGGTCGTTGGTTCAGGAACGCAGACAGCAGGCCCAAATTGTTTTTTATGCTTGTCAATTCCAAAACACCAGTACATGCTCAAGCAGCCGCCCCATCTTCTCTTCTGAATAAATAAAAATGAAAAAGGTTCACAAAGTTATACCAAAATCATATGTTGTTACCAAATGAAATCAAGGACCAGATAGATAATCAAAAATTCAGTTGGTCTAACATTTGCCAATCAGTCCTTGGGCTTCAGTCCATTTTTTTATATCAGAGACCAGAGAAAGTGCCAGTTAAGGTTTCATTCATTTGAAAACAGAACATTCAATTGTAAAGATTTTATAAGATCACTGCATAACTATCAAAGAAAGCTCACACAGGATGGCAGAGGCTAAGAATGGTCCATGCTACAATTCCAGTCCCATTTCATCATCTAGAATTACAGATAGTGAAAGGGAAATTTACACTCCAGAAGTGAATTTCTACATTAATAACCAACCTAGAGGAAACTAGGAAACATGTGTAACTCAACAATATCTTATAAGTGCAAGGCATTAAATCCAACTGGTTGCTGAAAAGCTATATTGGAAAAACTAGGGAATTATCTCACTTTGTCAAATGAACTTATAAGCTTGTTATCTGAGATAGTAAAAGCATCATATCTATTCTGAGTATCATCATGCCTAGATGTCTTACATACATTATACGTATCAAGTAAAGAAGCATCAAAGCAAGTTCGTTAGAAACCTATTGCAAATCTGATGCACAGAGCTTCCAACCCCCCATGCATTATTTAAAAAAAAAAAAAAATTGCATTTTCCACTCTGTCTTGACTGGTAACATAACAGCTGACGTAGTTTCATGCTCAGTCAAATAGACGTAATCATTTCATTCAAGTGTAACTTTTCTACAGAAAAATTTAAAAAAATCTTTTAGAAATAATAAAAATATTTTCTTGAAATTTTCATAAAGAAATTTCAATTACTAATCCGTATGAATTCTGATTCGACCTTAACTGCAAATTCCTAAGTACTTTAAAAAAAATCTGAGAGCTTCCAATGTTTAAATCAAGAACTTCAACTCAGTTGCAAACCACACCAAAAAGCTAATATTCAAACTAAAAGGTAATATATTTATCTATTTAGAGTAGTTTATCATGAAAATTTCCAAAATTCGCCAACTTCAACAATTACTGGCACCAAATCAAATCATAAGTTCAAAGACAGAAACTCAGGCAAAGGAAAAGAAGCAAAAAAACTACAACTTGGGACTAATTACAAGCTAAAGCACCATAATATATCTTCTAATACAAGTCACAAGTCAAACTTGAAAAAGCTCTCAAACAAACTACTTCCAAAAAAAGCAACAAATTTACATAACAATAAAACTCCATAATCAACAAAACAGATCTTAAATCCACGAATCATAAACATAAACAAAACAACTAGAATAAGATAATAAGAAAGAAAAAAAAAAAGAAAATAATTCACCTGAACCGTAGCTTGAGGAACACGATTCTCAGCTGAAGCGATCGCAGTAGCAGCCGCGTGTATAGTCTCGAAAGTGTTGTTCAAAGCTCTAGAATTTCCATTCGCGCCTCTCATCTCTAAAATTTTCTCGAGAAAAATCAAATTTTAATTTTCCCGAGAAAACGATCAAACCAGAAAGAGAGAGACAGACATTGAGAGATACTAAGATTTATAAAGCAAGCTACTACTTATTCCAATCTTTAAAAAATTAAAATAAAAATGAAAAATAAGATTTTATTTTTATAATAAAGTTTGTATTTTCGTATGAAGTAACGCTGTTGGGGTCAAACACGGCAGTGAGTTGGATCGTGTGAGATAATTCGAAGACCCAGACTTTAGACTAAAATTGTTTTTTAATGTATGTACATTTATGCCCTTGTTGTTGAGTTGTATTTAGAGGTGGATTCCAGGAGGCCAGCTTGGCTCGAACAAATCGAATTCGAATTAGAGTTTCAACTCAACAGTTTAATTTAAATTCAGTGTTGTTTGTCTTTTTAGTGCTATTATTCAATGTTTCAATGATACTATTGATTCAAATAAGTCTCAAACTATTTTGATGATCTTTAACTCACGGGTTTGTATTATTGTTATGAATGTTTGACTTATTAAACTCATAAATTTAGAAAACTTGAAATATATATCAAAATAATATCGTTTTGATTGATAATCATGAAAATGGTGTTATAGATTTTGGTTTTGTTATAATATCAATCATTCAAGTTTGATTCAATATTACGAACGAAATTCAAATTTGATTTTCTTTAAACTAAGTCAAACTCAAACTAATTTAA
Source organism: Mangifera indica (assembly GCF_011075055.1). Classification (NCBI taxonomy): domain Eukaryota; kingdom Viridiplantae; phylum Streptophyta; class Magnoliopsida; order Sapindales; family Anacardiaceae; genus Mangifera; species Mangifera indica. The sequence goes on from NC_058156.1 coordinate 457,813, forward strand.
ATATAATAATTTGGTTTGATTTAGTACGAATTCATCCTTATTGTCTTTTTCGTGAATTGAAGAAAGGTAAGTGATGATAGGTGAGGAGGGTAGATTAGTCATATGATTTAAAATATAGGATTAAGGAAATAATTGGGATGATTATGGGACCAGAGGAATAATGTCAAATATGTATGCACGTGTGCTTGTTTGTGCCCGTCCACTTTTTCTTCTTGATGGCTTTCGTGCGCACAAGACCAACTGCGTAACATAGGCCCCACCCCTTCCCCGCGCCACGCCGCGCCGCCCCCTTATCCACCACCCCCACTTTAACCAACTTCTCTATTATTCATCAAAACTGACTCTAGCTCCCTACTGAGTTAAGTTCGAGTTTGTCCTAATTTAAGTCTACTCTCAATTATTTTTAATAACATTTACGATTAATTCAAGTTTAAATCAATTTATATTTGAGTAAAATATTGATTGGATAACAGGGTCGCTTCAAGATTTTTCAATCGGGATATAAATTTGAATAATATTTTAAATAATTTTGTTTATGTAATTATTAAATATAAAATCTGAAAAGGGGGAGAGACAGATAAACCCACTTAAGAAAAGGGGCTTTTTGAGAGATAAAAAGACTCTTCTATGTAAGCATAGATTTCAGGGGAAGATTTAACTTCTGCTTTAGGGGATTCTAAAAAGCTTAAAAATCATCGAAAGCTTGGTGATTTGGGTTGGGGTCCACTGAAGCGTGCATATTTGATCTTTGGGGCTGGGCTAGCATCAGCGTTGCCACATGTGAATGTGATCCGGACAATATCTTTAAAATCAAATTGAATATTAACCTAATAAAGAGAATGATCCAACCCTACTCATAATTAGACCAATTGATTAATAATTAGATTGTTAATTATTCAAAAATATTATTAAAAAGTTTTTATATAATTCATCATTAAATATATAATTTAATAATATATCTATTTAAATATAATAAATAAAGTGTTACATTTATGTTTTTATAACACATTTAAAAATAATAATAAATTTTTTATATTAACTAAGTCAAATATGATTTTATATCCTATTGAAATGAATAGTTTAAAAACTTTAATCCAATTTAATATGCTTTAATTGCAAAATTAGAACCGGTTTAACTAACAATTAATAGTTCAACCAGTCCGATCAGCCAATGCGATCTGGTTTTTTAAACCATCGATTCCGGCGTTGCCCCTGCCAAGAATCAGTGATGGTCATCCCGGGCCAAGCCACACCAGATTTGGCACAGCCCATCGTGCGACAAACTGTGCCAGCCCGACTCAATGCTAAGGTCCGGGGCAAGTAAGGTATCCCACGCGTAGAAGATTTTTTTACACTAAAACGACTGCATTTCACAACACACACAGTCGATTAAGGGATGTAGCCATTCCATGTTCATCACACAAAATGTGGGCTAATCAATTTATTCAATTCTCATATAACAGCTATCATGGACAGTGATCAAGGGTTTAAAGCAGCTAAGCTTTTTGAGGCAATTTCGAACACATTCTCCGACAGCCCATTGGTCGACATTATCACCTCCAGTTGTGCCTGTACACCATCGCAAAATGTTACGTCTATCAGCATAACCAAACAACATAGTTTCTAACACTGCTCTACACCAGCAATGGCATCACCAGAGTCTTACCTTGGCCAGCTTTTGGCGTGTTTCATCGAAGCGCCTCCATCTTGAGAAGGCTGACACCATTCGGGATGCCACCTGCAATAAGTAGATAAGAATAAGAAATGATCATACCAAAAGGATTCAATTACACTATCTGCAACCAGCAATCACAAGATTTGTAGACCTGAGGATTCAGTTTGTCTAGTTGGACAACAATTTCTCCCAAGAATTTATAGCCGGAGCCATCCTTAGCGTGGAAATTCACAGGGGAAGCACAAAATCCTCCGATGAGTGAGTATACCTGTGGCAAGATAGATTATGTACAAGTACAATCTTCAAAATTAAACAAACAGGAAACAACACAGCACAGCGACAGATGACACTTACCTTATTTGGATTACGCATGTCAAACGCTGGATGGTTTAAAAGTTTACGGACATGCTCAACATTACCAGGAACATCAGACACAGCTTGAAGGGCAAACCATTTATTCACAACCTGACAAAAGAGCAAAATGAAGTTGTCTGCAAATTCTAACAAGTGGAGGAGACTGACAACTACGTTGAGTACCGGTACATAATTGTAAAATCGAAAAGCAAAGGGCAATAAGTTGAGTAAGGTGGTAGGTTTAATTTTTTTTTCCCCTGTTGCAAAACAGATACACAATGTGCTAGCGTAAAAGGAAACTACACAATTTATTTATAGTGGTTTAAAGAACTTCGTAAAATTAGTTGATACAGCAGAAGATTGTAGACCGTGTTATAAGATCAATTTGGCCTTGAGTACGCAAATATGTTTCTTAGAAAAATCAAAAGAATACCCATTTGAAAAAATGAAGAAAAAAACTAATTTTACATTCTCAAACAATCACGGCAGTTTTCAGAGCAAGAGAGAAATACCGACACGACTTACAAAAATTTCACTTGAGCAACAAACAGATATTGGATTGGGAGCTTACCAAATAGTCATGCTGCCACTTGCTGTAGAAATCATCTAAAGCATCTTCACGAGTTTTACCAGGAATCTGGTCTAGTGCTGCCAAAGCTGCAAATTGGTCTGTCATATTTGTGGCAGTTCTATATTCATGCATCGCAAGTTCTGTAATCTCTGGATATCCAAGTGATGCAAGGCATGCTGCAGATCAAACATAGATATATTTAGTAAAAGGACAATTTTACTGCAGCAAATTTTGAGAATAAATAAGTTAAGCAACACAGACTTAGAGCAGTATTCTTCAGAGCACGCCTGGCCATATTAGCATGATTAAAGACATACTTTTCAGTACTCCGATTTTTTTCAACCTGAGAAAAACAAAAAGATCAAGTTTATTCATCAAGGGAGATCAATCAACAAGATGATACAAAAAAATAAGAATTCATCATTATAGTGTCATGCCACTCCAAAGAAGATGGCCTACTGTGCTCAGAAACTCTGCTTTCAGTTCTGATGCAAGCTGCTTCCGAATAAAAGTTCGAACAGCATGTACAGCATCTGGATCTGCAACTTCCATTAAGTCCATAATCTCTCCTTCACCAGGTAGAGTTATAGCCTTTGCAATGAATTCCTGGATTTTTAAATGCAATTCAAGTTGGTAAGTGAATTCATATTCCACACAAATACCCCCAAAACCAAAAATAAATAAATATATACAGAAACCCCATATTCCCATCTGAACGGGAGCCCTTATCATACTTTATCCAAGCTTGAATCACAAAGTATACTTCTGAGGCCATGCACAAACTTTGGATTCAGAACCAATGGTTTGTTTTGTTGAAAATCAGCCACCAAGCTCAGCATCAGTTTCCTTGCCAATAGTTGCCCAGCTTCCCAACTAAACAGAAAAATCATCTCATCAATAAGTTTCTACAAATTATTCAACAACACGATAGAAGATTGTTGCTCCAGGAAAGACAAACCGGTTGAACTCATCCGAATCATGAGCAAGCAGGAAAAACAGATCAGTATCAGATAGATCAGATTCAAGACGGATGGGAGCACTAAAACCCCGCAAGAGAGATGGAATTGGCCGCTCCGGTATATCAGAGAACACAAATTCTTCTTCTTTCTGCTTTGTAACAATATAATGGAGGGAAAATTAATGTTATGAAGAAAGTTAAGAACTTATATGGTTCTAGCTCTTAAAACTGCAGCTTGCCATTGTCAATTGTAAGCCTTTTTTAAATCTAGTTTACAGCCGCAAGCCCTCTATGAAAGCATCAACAGAGAGAAAAAAATGAGTTAAGCAATACCAAAGGCCTTTGCCCATATAAGAATATAGAAACTGTAAAATATGTAAAATGCAAAGCACAAACCATTTTAAAAATATAAAACCAGAATAGCATCATAAAAGATTTTAAATGACCTTGGTTACTCGAAGAACTGTAGTGTAGACTGGTTCATTGTTGCCTGCAATGGGCTGCATTGTGCCATCATGATACACAGACGAGAGTGGCATGTCCTTGCCACTTGAGTCCAGCAGACCTACTGATACAGGAATGAACATGGGCTCTTTCACTGGCTGCCTGGGGGTTGGTGGTACCTCTTGACTGAAAATCCCCACCAGCAAGCAAAAAGTTATTACCGTTTATCATTAGAAAGGAAAGTTATGGATTACCATAATTATATCCTTCAAATGTGTACCTGAACTTCAAAGAATAAGCATTAGTTTCAGCATTGTAGGAAGAAGTGACTTTCACACGAGGAGTACCTGCTTGGGAGTACCTGAAATTTTCATTATATGCAAAAGCATAAGCATTAAAACCATCAGACAACTCAAATGAGAAGATGACAGTCCATACCACAATAGGAAATTAGCAAAATCTGCATCATTTGCATCTCGCATGGCAGCAAAAAAGTCTTCACAGGTTACAGCTTGCCCATCATGTCTCTTAAAATATAGATCCATTCCCTGAATTATGGAAAGAATGATCCAATTACTAGCTCCAAGGTGAGCAGCTTTTTGGCACAACTCATGTTTACTCATATAAGAGGCAGTTCCAGATTTGGACATTTCCACAAACATACCTTCCGGAAGCCTTGACTCCCAAGTAGAGTTTTGTACATCCTAACAACTTCAGCTCCCTGATAAGTTGTAATATAATCATAAGCCATCGATACATAGATGATGGTTCTAATCACTCACAAACATATGAATGCACACATTCACACACAAATATGATAGAATGAAGTCAAACCTTTTGATAAACCTGTCACAAAATAAACAGCAAGGAAAAGTTAATATCTCATCAGAAGAAAAGGTAGCCAGAAGTAAAAGACGCACAGCAAAACACTAAAACATACAGTCACTGCAATTTGACGTTAGCAGGTCCATATCAGAATCATATGCAACACAAATTCACAATAAAGCCAAAATATGAGAGAGCGGCAAAACAGAATATCCAAGTTGAAAAACAAGTATCTCCATGCAACCTTCAGGTTATTTCAAATTATAAGGAACAAAAAACTTGCCTGTGTAGAAGTTGTCCATCTGCAAGGGAAAGAAGCAAGAAATTTTAGAACAAGTCATGTATAATACATTTAAGATAGCTTAAGACGAAATAATACTACTTTACGTAAGTGTCACAAAATAAAGGTGACCACTAACCTTAATGTAAGAATGTGGTCGAACGGGATGAGCCATAGGACCATCATCCTGATAGATAGAAAAAAATAGATTTTCAGTTGCTAGTTGAAAGGGAGTATGATATACCACATACGGTGTGCATCACCGTGGAATCATATATCTTCACCAACGAACTTGTATAGAGCATAAATAGTAATAGTATAATAGCATCAACCAAACAGAATCAGTGAAGCATCAATTTGAAGGTATGGGAAAGAATCAAGAGGAAAAAAAAAAAAAGTAAAAGAACCTGTGGATACTGTGAATTACGAAGCCTTGAAACATCAGCAATCCGCTTTACAGTACGGCTTCCCATGTCAGATGAGAATTCCTATCAAGAATGATTGCTCCTATTCATAAGCCTTGAGGTTGCATTTGCACCAACTAAATGAAGACAGAAATTAGATATACCTGATCCCGAAAGACAGTGAGACCCTCCTTTAAGCTGAGCTGGAACCAATCACGACATGTCACTCTGAAAAAATTTAATAACTAAAAATTTGTTCAGTACCAGTACAAGTGGAATCTTAAAAAAGAAAAATAATAATAAAGATAGGACCACCTTCATAAGAATATAGGTCTGGATGCCAAACAATTCAAACAACAAACTTAAAATATGAATGTTATTTAGAAAAAAAAATTCAAAATTAAAGAGGCGAAGAATTCAGACAAGTACAAAATTGGATTAATAAAATGATTCAGTATCTTCTACAAAAGAACAATGAAATTAATGGAATATAAGCCCACCTGTTGCCAGTCCAGTTGTGGAAATACTGCAGTGAACAGATGACAAAAAAGTCACAAGAAGTAGCAGTAAAAAGAGAAATCACTTCATTTTCTTCAAATCATACATATTGATAACAGACCTCATGGCCAATAACCCCCAAGATTGCAGCATAATCTGCATCAGAAGCAGTTTCTGGAGACGCCAAGACAAGCCTTGAATTGAAGATCTGTAGACAAGTCCAATATGACTTTAATTATACAGCACATAAATATATTTATATATGTACACACACACACACACATAGAGACACAGAGTTATAATAACAAAATAAGTCAGATGCCATACATTCAAACTTTTGTTTTCCATGGCTCCCCTAAGAAATCAATCAAGAAAAAAATAGTATCAGTATTAAGGGGGAAAAAAGAGTCACAAACATAATATAATTATTAATAGAATTTAAATATAGTTACATGAATAAATTTTGACCTAACGAAAAACACAACTTACATGTTAAAATCTGGAACAGCCACAATATTGAAGAGATCCAGGTCATATTCCAGACCGAAAACCTGTTTGTAAACACATACAAATAGAAGGAGGCTTTAGAACAAAGAGAAATAACATAAGTTTGAAAAGATATCAATAACCAAGATACCAGTGAAAATACTAACATCCTCATCCCACTTCATCGCTGCCTTAAGTGAATACATTGCATGTGCAGTCTTGGGTAGGTCTTCTGGTGGAGTCCAGATCCTTAGAGACACTTGCCGACCTGACTGGGTCACAAATTTATCATCTCTGCTCTCCAACTTTCCTGCAACTAAGGCAAACAAGTAGCAAGGTTTCTTGAAGGGATCCTCCCAGAGTGCATAATGCCTACCACCCTGCAAGGGAAAATAGATAAAGTACAATTAAGGGCTAATAACTGTTAAATAATCAACACCAAAAGGGAAGGGAAAAAAACACAAAGAAGAAACAATGCCTCTTGCTAAACAAGCAGACATCACCTCAAGATCTCCATGTTCTGCGAGATTTCCATTAGACAACAATACAGGGTATAATGACTTATCAGCTTCAATACGGCATGTGTATTTCGCCATTATATCAGGGCGGTCCTATTAGCAAAATTAATACCAAAGTTGAACTAAGATTAATAATCCAGAGTAAGAGCTTATTAAAATTGTAACTGCTTCAAGATACTTACCAGATAAAATGTAATTTTACGAAAACCCTCTGCTTCACATTGTGTGCAGAAATTCCCAGATGACTTGTAAAGCCCCTGTAGCAAAACAATTAAATTAATAATAAGAGCACTGGTGGAGTAACAAATTACACTTGATATGAAATAGAGCAATGTACCTCTAATGAAGTATTTTTCTGAGGATAAATCTCAGTGACAATTTCCACAGTAAATGTACCACGAGGTGGTGATGTAAGTGTTAGATGGCAAGAATCTAACCAATATTCACCCTCCTATAAATACAATAAAGTAAATAAATTTACTAAAATCCTTAAATCATACATCTGAATCCCACCTCAAAGAAGTCAACTGAAAATTCTAAACAAAGAAATTGAAAAATAATTCCAAATAACATATCTATAGTAACCAAATAGTAAAACTTGGATAACAAAGTTAGAAACAACATGACATTGACAATAATTTTGGAAGGTTGCATAAAAAGGGCATACCTTTAGTTCAATACCATTGGTCTTGATTGAAACAAGCTTTAGATCTACTCCATCCAAAACCAAGGGAGAAGAGGAACCTGTTTCAATGGAGTTTGTTTAAAACATAAGACGACTGGCAATGTTTGCAAAGTATAAATTGTACATAGTAACCTTGCAAAAAGAAAGAAAAACAATATTAAGATTATGGCAGGAACAACATATTAACTAGTATTATAGGTGAATGCAAATGTTATGGAAATTACATTGATATCAAAGAAGAAACTACCACACAACAACCTATCACATGCTAAAATAAAAAAAGAAAGACCAAAGTATCACCTTCAACCCTAGGGAAGACAGTTATATTCGAAGTAACAATTGTTTTTTCCTCGCCCAACGAAAATTTCAAATCCACCTGCATTGGTACATCCATTAATCAACAGAAAAACAAGAAAAATCCCCATATATGAAATAATGAGTCCTCAAAAAATATGTATTCTAATTTACGTAACCACATGCATACCGTGTCAAAGTAATAATCCGGCATCTTGTAATCCTTCAAAAAGATTTCTTTTGGAGTATCCATTTTGGAGTCCTCAACTTGCTTTGGTATGTTCTCTGTGGCAACTGAACAAATCAGCCTCTGGCCAGTTTGCTTACTCCTCTGACAAAAAAGTTAAAGCACCAGAAAATCAACAAAATTCAAGACAAAAAATAAGAATAGATAAGTAAATTTTAAAGAATAACCACTTACATAAAGCAAATAATATGAAGACAAGTAATTTCTTTGACTCCTGACCTAGATGATAGATGATTAGAAATTAGAAATCACTGCCTCATAAGCATCTTCCATAATTTGACTGAACGAAGAATAAGATTTTCACAAACCTCTGAACTAAGCAAACACTAATTCTGAGATTTTTTTTTCCCTGAATTTCAAAAAAAGCTAACACAACTAGTAGCCTGACATTGCAAAAGGAATACACATAAAATTATTTATGCAACACTCCCAAGAAAATCTACAGTTTACAGACACCATCAGCAGGGGCACTTGTGTATGCACAAGCATACACAGATCCCCCAGACTATTCAAAACACAATTCAGGAAAAGATATTCAACAAAACTATGCCAATTCCGTTTAAGCCAACTGAAGGTAATGAGATAAACCTAAAACCTGACAACAAATTAAGAATCAACAATTTAAAACTATCAAATATTGCACCAACCACCCCACCTTCCAGACAAAAAATAGTAAATAGATAAAAGATACTAAAATGGAATGGGATTACGTAATCACACGCATAAATGTTGTAAAAGATATGCACACTAGTATGTGCAAACACATAAAAATGTTCTAAAAGATATTAAAATGAAATGGGATTACGCAATCACAGGAGATGAGGAGACCAAACCCAAAAGATTGGTCTTTGCCAAACACGAACTTTTGAATGGAAGAATCAACTGAGCCTAATCCCCATAAAGACAAAAAAACAAACTACTACGAACTAATGCTTCAGTACAGTAACCAAGCTAGCTACCACTAAGTAAACTTCAAAAGGGATTCTTATTTTGATGAAAGGGGAGCGATAACCCAGGAAACAAAATCCCAAAGAAAAAAAACTATTTCCACAAGAAAGAAACAGATAAAAGAAAAACAGTGTCACTCTGGGTTCTTATATAAGGATATATCATGCATGGATAATTATTATGGACGAGAAAAATCAAAGGAAGAATAAGTAATAACAACAACAACAAAAATTAAATAAAAACTAACAGAAACTAAAATGAAAATCCAAAAATGAATTTACCCAGATTGATAATCAGATTAAGAGTAACAAAGAGAAACACAGAACAGTTCTTGAAAACCTGGGATAGAACAAGTGTCCCACATGGAAGATATTTATCTTTAAAATTAAAAAAAAAAAATAAAGTAATTATTCTAATTCAACTTCAAGCTAGTTTCTGTGTCGTGTTGACAAGTTTGTGTTGTGTCACATCAAAATCCCATTTTTGTTCCCCTGTCACCGTCAACATATACTGAGGCGGATCTCTCAGAGTTGGCCAAACTTTAACTAGGCTTGGCCCTAACTTGTTTAGTCCAAAGGTTTGGGCTGATGAACAATAAGATTTTGAGCCCTAACTTGTGATTCACAATGGGAAAAACAATGGGTTAAAGTGTGGAATACCAATAGTGGAGCCAAAATACTCACGATCAACTGACACTCCTGGGTGCACATGCTTAGGGGCGCTTTCAAACCAATCAACCAGTGTTTAATTCGAGTTTAACTCGATTTCCTCAAAAGAGAGCTCAAGCTCAAACTCAAACTCAAGCTCAATAAGATAATAATATCTCAATTCTAGGTTTTTTCTTTTTCCTAATTATCTTCTTTTCCCATAGTTCATATAGTACACTATAAAATAGTTGTTGTTTTGAATGGAATGATTACTAATTACGCATATCAAAGGGGTTGAGTTAACCCATATGGAAAAAGCTTGACCTACAGAAACATAACCTACAAGCTATGCAAATAGACTCGTTAAAGGTCTACAAAGGCACGTCTCATGAGATCGTAGGTTGTACCCTGAGTCTCCGAACATGTGTAATGCTAATCATAATGGTTTATTGAATTGAATGATTCTCTTTGAAGAGAAGACCAATGCGCTGCTATTACCAATGCAATGTTAAAAGCATAGCAGCATGTGGAGGCAACTTTCTTATTATAATATAATATTCCAGCAAGCTACCTTTCAAAATGAAGTTATTAAACTATCATTTATTTTTATTAAAGTAACTTAATTTTATTTTTTATTAAATAAATTAAACTCTCAAGTTTATTTATTAAATAGATTGAAGTAATATATTTTCTTATTAAAAAGTTAAATGTTTTCATTGTTTTATATAAAAAAATAAATTTTTAATATTTTCTATTGAAGATACAAAATAAACATAATTAAAATTATTTATTTTTAAATTTTTTAATTTAATATAATAAAAATTTAACCCATTCAATAAAAAAATATAACATTTTAAAATACTTCAATGTAGGTCTTCAAATCCACCTCGTAACATCAAACCCACTATAAAAACTAATCGAGATATAAAAATTATGAAACCCATTATTTGCCTTAATATTTTATTTATTTAGTACAATTAATTTAATTTCAAACTAATAGATTAAATTTGACAAGTATAAGAGTTATAGGCTTGAGCCTAGACTAAATTTGAAAAATTATACTAAAACCTCGTAGCTTCTATTAGTGTCGACAATAGGCAATGTTAAAATTCAGTAGGGTTGTCATGCCATAAACCCTACTATATCAAGACCTACAAATCTTGAAGGTTTGGAGTACAACCCACAGCATAGTGAGTGATCTACTATTTTTTTTCTAGGATTTTTATATTTTGGTAATAAAATATTTTTCAAACTAAATGCACCCTTGTGAAAATCTACCTTTATGTTAATTTTTCAATTTTAGTTATAAAATATTCTTTGAAGCAAATGTACCCTTAAAGTAATTTATTTATGTGACAATCTTTTATTTTTTATAATTAAATAATTCTCACAAACCATACTTAAGAGTAGAGGTAATAGTGGGTTGTGTCAAGTCAGATTAGTTTTGACGTTGTCCACCGTGTCGAGTTAAGGTTTACACAAATACTAAAACCCGTGACACTACTCATATTAAAATGGATCGTATTGTGTTACACTTTTAATGGGTGGACTTGTAGGCTTTTGACAGGTTAACTAGTTGATTATATATAATTTTTTATTTTTTGTTATGTCTTTTGGATTTTTTAAACTAATATTTTGGGTTTTCCCATAACATCAATAATAAATAATTAATAAGTTTAGATTCTTTCCATTAATTTTTTTATTTTCCCATCACATTAATAATAATTTATTATTAGTTTTTAATTTTTTAAAACATTAATAAATACTTTTAGATCCCCATTATAATTATTTGAATTATTTATGTAATAATAAATAATTAATAATTTTTTTAAATAATCAATAAAAATTTTAAATAATTATAAATAGTGTCGGGTCAAGTTAAACTAAGTCAACCCATTATAGTGTGGGTTGTGTCTTTATAGATTAGGCCGAAAAAAAAGGGTTTCGAGCCTCTCGAACCCTCTAAATACTTGTAAGTAAAAGTAATATTTTGAAAAGTTTATAAATAGTTTTTTTTCTTTTTATTCGAATCTTTTTATCTGTTTGTAACCCAACATGCATTAGAATTTTGTCAATCAATGTGCATGTTGCTCAAAAGTAGACAAATTTCAATCAATTTTGGAGTTAATTGATCAAATTTATTATTTTGACAAATTTCTTTGTCTCTAGCCCACCCTCATTGGAGACATGGGCATTATGAATATAACCAACAAATTAAAGCAAATAAATCCTTGTAAAATTTTGTCTTTTAAGGACCTTCCAAACCTCATAAATTTCTTTCATGCTTAACAGTCCCAATATGGGGGTCTTTTTTAGTGATAATATTAAAATATTATTAAAATAATATTATTTATATATTTTTTTAAGTATATAATTTATATATACAGATAATATATTATTATGTACTTAAATATTATTTTATTTTTAATTTAAAATTATCAAATCACATGATTACACATCATCTTTATATCAAAATTTTATTATAATTTTATTTTTGCCGATCTTCTTTTACTATTATTAATCAAATACAATAACTATTTATAAATATTAATTAATCTTTAAGATAATATATATTTATATAATTTTTTAATTTTAATAATAAAAAACGCTCAAACCAAACATATCCTTCAATTTTCTACAAGGAGACAATGTTCTCGAAGGATTTCATTTTACTTTTTCTATGATAAACCCTAATAATTGATGAAGTTTGACTATTATGTTTAGGGTTGAATTTGAGCTAAGCCAACTCGAGCTCGAGCTCGTTTCGATCGAGCCTAAAACGAGCCCACCTTAGCCAAGCTCGATCGAGCTCGAGCTACTTATTAGATTTTCTAATTAAAATTTTTGATACAAAATGACGTTGTTTTGATCAATATGTATTAAAATAACGTCTTTTGATAATGAAAAACAAGTCGGGTTCAAGCTCAACTCAGTCGAGCCTGAAACGAGCCGGCCTTAGCCAAGCTCGGTCAAGCTCGAACTCGAGCCAACTCTATGTGAACCGAGTCAAGCTCGGCTCGAATCTAGCCCTAATTATGTTAGTAAATCTTAGAAAATTAGCGTAATAATCCACTGTCAAAGTCAAAGCACCAATTTAGATTTGGGTACTAACACTCATTCATCTATAAAAGTATAAAATCAAATCCGAATCTCCTAATTTTACATTCAAAATTTCACATCTTAACTAGTTGTTCTATTTTCTTATACAGTGAATTATTTCATTTCCCTTAATGAAAAGGTATTAAAAAAGAGATGCAAAGTTAGAGAAAGGCCAAAGGACTATTTCCCACCCAAGATATGTTGTTTTTTCAAGTTTCTCTTTGTTAACTTTAAAAATTCTATTTGCCCATCCATGGCTAGTTAAAATTAACAGTTTCAAGGGTAAAATCATTATTTTATCTGTATTATTAAAAATAAACTTAAATGTGATTTTATTTTCCCCCTAAACCCTAAAAACTAACAATTTTTTCCAACTCAAGTTTTAAAAAATAGCATTTTCCCCCCTAGGGTTTTCAATTTTTCTGAGTTAGTTTTTCGACGCCGTTTCTTCCTCTCCGGCGACCCCTAGGCGATGCTTCTTCCTCTCCGACGTGACCTTCTTCTGACGATTGTCTGGGCACTGTCGTCAACGAAGACGCGTCTTCGTCGACAACGAAGAGTCCTCATCGACAAAGAGTCTTTGTCATCGATGAAGACCTCATCTTTGTCTTTAGACGAAGACGATTCATCTTCGTCACGAAGACGACTTATCTTCGTCAGAGATGAAGATGACTCGTCTTTGTCGATGATAGTGTCCAGGATAATCGCCAGAAAGAGGTCGTGTCGGAGATGAAGATGAGTCGCCTGGAGGTCTTCAGAGAGGAAGAAATGACGTTGAAAAAATAATTCTGAAAAATTAAAAATGCTAAAGAGGAAAATGTTATTTTTTAAAACTTAGGTTGAGAGAAAATTATTAGTTTTTGAAATTTTAGGGAAAAAATAAGATAAATTTTTTAGGAGTTAGTGTTTTATTAAATTTAATAGTCTATAATGAATAAATAAAATTTTTAAAATTAATAAAAGGAAATACGAGAAAACCGCATACTTTGAATGGGAAATAGTCCTTTGGCCTTAGAGAAACGTGAATAGATGAAAACCTTAAAACAATTGGAGGTTGTGGGCATCACATGGAAGCGTGTGCCAACAAGTAGCACCAAAAGAGTGTTTCGGACTGGCTTTGAAAGGTGAAAATCCATCACATCATTCAAGTCAACTTCAAAGAAGCCTGGTTTCTTACTTGTTACTTTACACCAATGATTTGGTGACCCTCCTCATCATCAATATATATATATATATATATATATATATATATATATATATATATATATGTAATGGTAGCGTAAGTGTATTATAGTAAAATCTAGACTTACAAAACCTCCTGATTAGCTTAAATGGTATATAATTAAGTTCCTGAGTAAATTGTCAATTTGATCAACTCTAATGTCATTGTAAGTGTATTTTCGAATTCCAACAATTGAAAAAAAAGACATAATATATCATAAAATTAGTTCGATTGAAGAATAAATTTATACGAGTGATAATTCTATTTGAATGAATATTATTTTAATATTTACATAATGTGTTGAAAACATTTAAAGCATATCAAAATTAACATTTTATGAAACTGTAAATTGGAAATTGCATGCCAAGTCTTTTGTTTTCAATTTTAACATTCATTCAATATTTAAGTATCAATCTAATTATCATCCAATAATTATCTTTTGACAATTAAACAAATCGAATTGGATCGATTTGTTGTACATGAATCCAATCAAATAAAATCTATCATTAACAGTGGATTGGATTAATCAATACAGGTCAATGCCTGTCCCAATCCAAAACATTGATGATTCTTGAAGTAGCTACATCACATACATAATGTACTTGCATTGCATATGCTAAGAGAAATCTTCCTAGAAATGGTGAAACCAGAAACCCATATAGGTACTTACTTAGATTCAGACAAGTTTAAATGAAGCAGCCGCAGCCACAGGGAAGGACAATTTGACAATCCACCCTTCAGTTCCAATACGTGAATCCGAAAGTATTTTCAAAGAGTTGCAAAAGGGGAACTGATTTACAGAGAAGCCTGCTAACCCATACCTCGTCAGATCCGTCCTTTTGGGTCCCATCATTTTTTTTTCTCCAACGCATCAAATTCAACCCCTCTCTCTCTCTCTCTCTCTCTCTCTCTCTCTCTCTCTATGACATACAAAATTTTACACAACATCTAAGAAAGAACGGGCTGTTCTTGTTTTATACTAAGGAAAGCTACAGTCTTCTTCACTCTGATGCGCGTCTTGCTTGTCTGGTGTTGTGGGTTTTGAGGCTTGAGATTTTTGTTTCTGTTTTCAACTGAAAAGGTAAGCTATTTTACGGCGCTGAAAATTTTCCATTTTCCATAAAAATCTTCAAGTTTTGTGGTCGAGTTCTTTTTCGAAACTCAAGTCTCTATCAAACCTCTATCTTCGTCTAATGATTAAACTGTGTCAACTTCAAAGTCTACATTTAGTCTTATCTCTTTTTCAACTTTTTCATCAATCTCGATTGGACACTCATGAGTTATAAGAGAGCAAATGTGGTTACTCTTTTTCGCTCTTTTACAGGTTTTTTTGGGTAATTATTTATAGAAATCAATTATTGTTCTGCAGTTTCGTCAAGTTCGCTGCACTGGTTGTAAAGGGCACCGACTCAAAAGATTTGGCCGAGTCGCAATTTAAAAATCTTCGAGTCTATCATTGGATTAAAGCAACTGGGTCGATTTTTTTGAATGCAAAGGTTGAATCTATGATACCACTTTCAAGCTTTCAAGCCGTGTAAGTTCTCAGATCTGAATTACCGTTGAAAATTTGTGTTGGTTTTTTTTTTCCCTGTTATATTCATGAATGGCTTTCTCATTTCAAATAGCTTGTTTAGATCTATATTGCTTTTTCCTCAAGCTTCGCTGATGATAGTTATTGAGTTTCTGTTTAAAGTTTGGCAACGAGTCTCGTTGATAATTTTTTTTTACCATTTATATGTACGTGTTTTATCTGAATCTGGTAACATCATGGATTCCAAAAAAATTGACTTTATGATTTTATTTTTATCACCATTTTAGGTATCAACCATCAAGTTCGGAAGTACTAGTGTTTGTGAAACTTTTTTTCTTGTTTTCCGAATCTTTGTTGCTCCCAGAAGATCTATTTCTTTTGTTTTCTGTTCTTTCCTTTCTCAAAATTTTTACCTTTTTCTGTACTCCAAGTTTAAGAATGTATTGCCCCCAAGGTTTAGCTTGAATGGAAATATGGGGTACCCAAGCAAGAGGACATTAGTTTGAAAATCGTTGGAGACATATCTTTACCCGTTCAATGGTTGTACGGCTGGTCATCGGACTGGAATGCTTGGTGTGATCGATTCAAGCCCTCATTAGAGTTCATCGTTAAAAAAAGAGTGTATAAGAATCTGTTCTATATGTTATGCGTACAAGTTCATTATGGTCCTGTTCAGCTTTGCTCCCTGTAGCTTACAGTTATTTATTTGTTTTGTCATTTTTTGGATTAATTTATGAATGATGACTTCCTCCTTCATTCATTGTGGAATTCTTTGCTAGGATGGTCAGGCTGATTGATTGACAGTTGAAATGATAATGATGGATAAAGAATTTCTTGTTACTAGTATTTTTATGATGTTTCTGTTCCATTTTAGGGATGTATTGCGTTTGCTAAAGCTTTATTGTCCATTTCAGTATGGCTTCTTGCCTTCTAGAAGGGTTGCATGGGGTTTAATATCTTTCGAAGGCGGAAAATTTTGTAAGTATGGACCTAGGAGAAGATAGCTCCAGGTTTGGGTCACTACCCATCATAACTTCAAGGAACGTGTCATCATCATCTTCAGTGTTCTTTTCGGCAATTCAATCTCCCTTTTTCTCTCCTAGATCGCCAACATGTCAACTATCTGAATCAACACGTTCTGATGCTCAATGTGGTAGCATACACTTAAGTGCTGATCCTCTTAGTTCCAGTTTGGGAATTCCAGACCCAGAATCTCTAGTAAATATTAGATACAACTTTTCAGATATTTCAGAAGCCCCTGCTGCATGTGCTTTAAATGATTTCCAGAACTTTGATCGTGTATCTTCCACAGCAGGCATCTCTAACAGCAACATTTCTAGTTATGGAATTGCCCATGATTATGGTAATTCTGCAGTAAGAGAAAAATATAGAAAGCATGGGAGAAGCTATGGAATGTCCTATAGTCCAGTTTCAATGTCACATAACTGTAACAGATTGAGAACTTGTGATGTCTTCATAAGTGTGCATGGTCGCAAGCCCTCCTTGCTGAGGTTTGCTAATTGGCTTCATGCAGAATTGGAGATTCAAGGGATTAGCTGCTTTGTATCTGATAGAGCAGGACGTAGAAATACTCGTAAACACGGAATTGTTGAGAGAGCAATGGATGTTTCTTCTTTTGGTGTTGTAATCCTCACAAGAAAGTCTTTTAAGAACCCATATAGCATTGAAGAGCTTCGTTTCTTTTCCAGCAAGAAGAATTTGGTTCCAATATTCTTTGATTTAAGTCCAGGTGATTGCCTTGTCAGGGACATAGTTGAGAAGAGGGGAGAACTGTGGGAAAAACATGGAGGTGAGCTATGGGTTCTTTATGGAGGATTGGAGAAGGAATGGAGGGAAGCTGTTAATGGCCTCTCGCGGGTTGACGAATGGAAATTGGAAGCTCGGGAAGGTAATTGGAGAGATTGCATATTGAGGGCTCTCACAGTATTGGCTACAAAATTAGGGAGGAGAAGCCTTGTTGAGCAGTTGACTAAATGGAAAGAAAAGGTGGATAAAGAGGAGTTTCCTTTCCCCCGAAATGAGAATTTCATTGGTAGGAAGAGAGAATTATCTGAGTTAGAATTTATACTTTTTGGTGATGTTAGTGGAGATACGGAGAGAGATTATTTTGAACTTAAGGCACGACCCAGGAGAAAGAATTCTATGATTGGGTGGAGTAAGAACAGTTCACCGGAGGAAAAATGCAGTGAACAACAAAGGAAGAGTGGCAGCAGGAAAGGTAAAGAACCAGTGGTATGGAAGCAGTCAGAAAAGGAGATTGAGATGCAAAGCACTAACGTTCCTGAAAAACTAAGGGTTAAAAGTGGTGGACGGTATGCAAGGAGAAAACGATCATCAAAGATTGTGTATGGAAAGGGTATTGCTTGTGTGACAGGAGACTCTGGGATCGGCAAGACTGAGCTTCTTCTGGAATTTGCCTACAGATTTCACCAAAGATACAAGATGGTTCTGTGGATAGGAGGCGAAAGCAGGTATATCAGACAGAATTATCTGAATCTGTGGTCATTTCTAGAAGTTGATGTTGGGGTTGAAAAATGTTCTGAGAAAACCAGGATAAAAAGCTTTGGAGACCAGGAAGAGGCTGCTATTTCTAGAGTTCACAAAGAACTCATGAGAAACATACCGTATTTGGTAATCATCGATAACTTAGAGAGTGAAAAGGATTGGTGGGATCACAAACTTGTAATGGATCTGCTTCCACGTTTTGGTGGAGAGACCCACATTGTAATCTCCACGCGCCTTTCTCGTGTGATGAATTTGGAACCTTTAAAACTCTCCGACTTGTCTGGGGTTGAGGCAATGACTTTAATGCAGGGAGGTGTGAAGGATTACCCCATAGCAGAAGTTGATGCCCTCAGGGTAATTGAGGAGAAAGTTGGAAGGCTAACCATGGGCTTAGCCATTGTGGGTGCAATTTTGTCTGAGCTACCCATTAATCCAAGCAGGCTCTTGGATACCATCAACAGAATGCCCTTGAGGGACTTATCATGGAGTGGTAGAGAATCTCATTCCTTGAGGAGAAATACTTTTCTACTGCAACTCTTTGAGGTGTGTTTCTCAATATTTGATCATTCTGATGGGCCAAGGAGCCTGGCTACCAGAATGGTCTTGGTAAGTGGATGGTTTGCTCCAACTGCAATTCCTGTATCCCTATTAGCCCTTGCTGCTCGCAAAGTACCTGAGAAGTACAAGAGACGCCAAATATGGAGACAAATATTATGTTCCTTTAGTTGTGGACTTACTTCCTCATATACCAAGAGATCAGAAGCCGAAGCATCTTCAATGTTGTTGAGATTCAATATTGCAAGGAGTAGTACCAGACAAGGTTACATCCATTTCAATGAGCTTGTCAAGCTTTACGCTCGCAAAAGAGTAGTTACAGGAGCTGCTCATGCAGTGGTTCAATCTGTCATCAGTCGTGGTTCTATAATCCATCATTCGCCACATATATGGGCAGCGTGTTTCCTGGCATTTGGCTTCGGTACAGAACAAAAAGCTGTTGAGCTCAAGGTGCCGCAGTTGTTATACTTTGTAAAAGAACTGGTTTTGCCTCTTGCTATCAGAACATTCATCACATCATCTTGTTGCACCGCCGCTTTGGAACTCTTGCGTCTATGCACAAATGCATTGGAGGCAACGGATCATGTATTCGTCACCCCAGTCGAGAAGTTGATCGACAAATCACTTTGCTGGAGGCCAGTCCAGACAAATGCACAGTTGAATCCATCTCTATGGCAAGAGTTGGCACTGTCAAGAGCAGCAGTGCTTGAAACCAGGGCCAAACTAATGGTAAGAGGAGGACAGTTTGACATTGGAGAAGATCTAATCAGGAAGGCAGTTTTTATTAGAACTTCCATTAGTGGTGAGGATCATCCAGACACAGTAGCTGCTCTTGAAACGCAAAGCAAACTCACCAGGCTTCTTGCAAATGTTCAAATTCATACTACTTCACCATAGATTTTTCTTTTCAAAGCAGAATTTACGTTAGAATTATACAGAGTTTACAAATAAAACTGATGTAAACAATTCAATTCAGAGCAATTCTTTTCTTCTCTTTTTCTCTCTGAATGAGATCTCCTTCAAAATTTACCATATTCCTTCTCTTCTCTTTTCATTGAACTGTCAAAATCATGGCATACATCATAAATATTTATGCAGTGTTAAAATTTTTTAAATTCATTTTTGTCACATTATTATTATTCTAGAAAACGTATTAGAAAATTAGTGTAGTACTAAAATTTTTATGAAAATGGTTCGAATTTAAATTTTTATTACGTTTGTTAAATTTTAATTTGAATTATTTACAAATTATTAGGGTTAAAGTTTAACAAATCAATTTCAAACATAAGTTATCTCAAGTTGAGTCTTGAATAAGCTGTTCGAGTTAATAAAATTGATAAAATATTATAATTTTTAAGAAAAAAATTTAAGTTTGAATCTTTATTCAATTTTAAAATCTTGAATGAACTATAGAAGAGATTTTATGTTATTATAAGATACCAAATAGGATGAACCTAAAAATAGATTTAATAAAGTCAAGCCCAAATATAGATTAGGTTACGTAAAATCATAATTTCAATAATAAGATAAATAATATCGTCGAAGGGAATAAAATAAAAAACTTAGATGAAATGATCCCTCATTTTCCAAAGATACAAGCGAGATCATACGGTTAAAACTCACTAATTCTAAAGACGTGAGCGAGATCCTACGGTTAAAACTCAAAAAGAATTAATGCCCTCACGCAGGATCGAACTACGGACCTTCAGTTTACAAGACTGACGCTCTACCACTGAGCTATAAGGGCTCGGTGGTCTGGTGAGTACATTATATATTAAATAATTATTAGTTTTGTTTTGATGTATTTAACTTTATTTTTATAAAATAAAATATTCTTATTTGATGCTCAATGACGCAATAAAATATTGAAACTACAACATATATGGAATAAATTTTTATTTTATTTTTTAATTCATATGAAATGATATAGATTTTAGTACCGATAAAATTTATATTGATAAATAAAATTACCTTCTATTGAAAATTTAATTTGGAATTTAGGGTTGAGTAAAGTGAAACTAATTAGTAGAGTATTTTCATAACAAATCCAAAATTAAATTGTTTTAATATCAAATTTAAACCTTAATTTATCGATTTCATATTCAAACCAACTCTTTTAGATTATAATCGATTAAAAATTGAGTCTAGTTTAGACTCGGTGAATCCAACCCTAGATTTTTTTTTTTTAATAATCAAAGACCTCGAATATATTTGTTAAATGGATAGACCCACGACACAATGATCGAATTCATAACTATTATTTTAGGTAAGTAAAGGTTTTACAAACATAACAGAGACTCAAACCCAAATCTTTACCTTGAAAATTCTAATACTTCACCGATTTTATTAAAACCTTTGAGATCTCAACCCTAGTTTTTCCATAACTTCGAGTGGTATTGATACTATTCCAAAAACATGGAGATTAGTTACACATTCACAGAAAAGAAATAATATTAGTTCTATAATAGCATCTGGGTGTTCACTTAACAAATCTTCTACAGATAAAAAGAAAATGCCCAAAATAGATACAATAAAATATGAACAAAGATTTTAATAAGAATAGAATTTTCAAGCTACATAAAGGGAAAACTTCAATTTTAGACTTCTAGAAATGAGTGAACAAAATTACTCTAAATGCTAAAAACAGGTGAAAACTGTGGAGATAAGGTGTGAAATTGTAGATATTAACATTCTCCGCACAGTATGAATGCATGTGAATAGTGTAAGGAACATGAAGAGGGAGAGAATAGTTCCGGGTACCCGAAGCTGAAACTGACCAGGAAATTTCGAGATAATAACCTATCCATACAAGTCCTGGTTCCTAAATATAGGAACCGACCAATTCCCGCTTTTTAGGGTTGGGTACCTGGAACTGCTCACCCCACGTAAAGTGCGTAATGAAGAAGAAGAACAAAACTTTTTATGTCCCAAGAGTATATGAATATTTGAAACATTAAAACAACAGTTTGATTAATTTACACAACATCCATGGAAAACAAAGACAGAAGGGGCTGGAGTTTTTCCATAAGCCTGCAATCAATATTGTCAGGTTCCATTTTCCAGGAGCTGAATACAATGTACAACAGAAAATTAATGGGTGCACTTTGCCACCTAAGGATCAGGTTGTCCAGCTATTGCTTCATCACTTGATGCATATTCATCTTCACTCACCTCCTCATCACTTGATTTTTCCTCCATGGCCAGCCCAGCATCTTCTGGCTTGGCATATTTCTCACAGTACTCTACAAAATCAAAACACATTATCAATAGGGGTCAGAACTCAGAATTTAAACACATTACTACAATCTATATAAACATCATTGTTGCATAGGGGTCAAAATTGACGATTATATGAATGAGATTTGGAATTTAAAATTTCTGGTCACAAATTGTTAGGCCCCTGATTGTGGCAACTTACCATTGAAGGCTGCAGAAACTCAAGGAGCTCAAGGTTTACAAGCAGAGGAATAGTTAAGCTAATAGGGAAAAAGGGAAAATAGGTTAGTTTAGGTTGAATTACGAGAGTTAATTATTATGAGTCTTGTAAACCTTGAGATCCTTGACCATCCGCGGCCTTTGATGGTAGAGGGGCTCTAACACAAAGACTTCAACATCTACCTCTTCTAACTGTAAAATGCAAAAAGACACCATAGCCTGTCAGGGAAAACCTTATAAACTTCTTTACATGCTCTGAACCCTAAAATAAAAAATTTGCAGCCGGGAGAAACAAAGGACTGTCTGAGAAAATGGACACCATGCTTATTGCTTAGGCATTCATGTATTGCCTAAGAGATTCACAAACTACTTCTACTGGTAAGATGGCAGAATAACATGCTGGAAATTTATAGTCTTGCGTATCTTTGGTCTACCACACAGCTACATTGAACGGAGTTGATACTGTTAAGACATCCTAACAGGACAACAGTGATAAATCCACCAACATTTCCCAGGCTATATGTAACCAATTTCTTACGGTTAAACCAGAACACTACACAGTTTCCTAAGGAGTCAATGAAATTTCTTGTAAACCGACAAACATAACTGATCTTCAACAACCTATTAATTTCCAATGTCTGATATTAATGACAACTAATCCATCCTTTCCTTGTCTTAACACAACCATGCCCCTAGTCAATGTACTTGCTGAATGTATCAACCTTCACCAATCCTTCCCATTTTGTATGAATATAACTAGAACAGCACACCTTTTGAGCATTTAAAATTCTCATTTAAAGCTAACCAAGTTAAGAGAATTGAAGAGCTGGTTCTTGTTTTGCTTAAAAAGATTATTAAATGCACCCAAACCTTGTTTCCAATAACAAAAGATCAGAAAAAAGGTAAACAGTTTCATTCTTCAAGTCCTTGGAAGTCACAAGTCCCTGCAATATGAATATCCACATAACCCTTGAGTCCTGGTCAGGAGACAATGTACATTTCTGTGGCTTTATTTCATATCTACTAGAGATTGAATTCACAACTCCCCACAAGCTAAAACCAAATAGAAAATGACCACGCTCTTAATCAGAGCATATAAAGTTTAGTGAAGGATCTGTCAATTAAAAACTGAGAAAATGATTTGTGGATTTGATAATCCAACATGTCATCTGGAAATGGGAATGCACGGCTAGAGACATAAGTAATTTTTAAGTCAATACCTTTCACTCTTTGATCATAAGTAGCACGATCACGCATCATTAGAGCAGCAGCTTCTCCATTCAATGGATCTGAAGCATTGGGATACAAGAGAAGTTGAGGAAGAAAAACTTCAAATACATTAACCAGATCTGCAAAGGAATTTGAAGATAAGAAAGTTCAGTCACCAACTTCAGATAGGAATAGCACTACAAGCAAAGCAAGAGATGAAAAATAAAGTTAAAAGAAATTGATTTCAAAGCTCTGCAATATTTAGCATTAAATTGTATGAATGAAAGATGACAATGTTGAACGTTTACCAAACATGGGGCTCCAAGTTTGATTTATAACATCTAAGCAAACTGAACCAGACCTGAAACTCAAAAACAACGAAAAAGCATTAAAGGCCTCAACTAACTTATCAAAATTGTGCATTCCGTACTCAAACCATTAAAAGTACAACATCATTCAAGCAAGTAAACGTACTGAAACTATAACACAACTCACATTTCATCGACATTTGGATGATATATCTTGTTGACAAAGCCAATTGATGGAGATTTATAAGGATAGGCATCTGGCAGCTCCACCCTTATCTTCCACACACCTCCCTGATAAGGACCTGTCACATTCCACGTAAAACTTCTTAAAAACAAAAAAAATTTGTTGATAACCAAAACTACCCAAATTCATTTATCAATAAACTCTAAATCACTAAAAAATCAATGAACAAAAAAGTTGCAGCTGGAATGATAACACATATGGAAAATAAACATAAATATAAAGAAAGGCACCATATATAAAAAGCGATCAATCAAAAAACAACACCAGATTACTCTGAAAAAAGCAATCAAAATTAACGGGTAAAAAACCCGGTTCTATTTGCAATTAAATCAACAACTTTGAGCATCTACACATGGTCTACATAGTTATGGAAACAATCAATCAAAAAAATTATAGAAACCCAGAAAAGAAACATTAAAAAAAGGTTGAATAGAACTCATAGATCATATAAAGGCATAGAAACATAAAAGTGAATTGATCGTTTTACTCTCTTTTGGTCCATTGAATTCCACATAGAACTCTTGCATGTCATCATTGATCATCTCCACCTTATAGTCACTCATCATCCTAGTTCACATCAAACAAAATTAATAATACAAAAAAATAATCAAATAAAAAATAAATTAAACAAAAACCCACAAATAAAATCAATAAAAAGAATTACAGTTTCATCAAATCCATTTCTCGGCGTTTGCTTGGTGAAGACATTTTTGGGTTTTATTTCGGTGAAATTCGGTGACAAAAAGATTAGAACAGTATTTTCTCCAGAAACAGAGAGAAGCAGCAAAGTGGGTTCAGACTTCAGACATCAAAGAGTGAAACCAGGGACATTTGATCCATATATATATATGCCCACAAGCCGGCTACTGTAAATAAAGTGGCAGTAGATTTCTTGTTAATTCTGCTTTCGCAGGTGGCATCTTCTAAATATTGAATTTAGACATATGGGTTTCTTTGTAATTATTTGTGTGAAAATTTTGGTAATTGAATGATTAAAAAAAAAAACCTTTATGTATTGACGTTAGTATGGTAGATTCAAGAATACTCAAATTGAGTTTAAATATAATTTGGTTTGAATTAGATTTGAATTCAAAATAGTAAATTTAAGCTTGAATTTATTCGAATTGATGAGATAAATCATCGATGAACCCTTGAATTTAAATTTGATTTAATCAAACTGAATATGAATTTGAATCCGAACTCTCTTAACTCAAATACAATCTTACAAGTTTGTATGTGTCTAACCTACATTTAAAAAAGAAAAGGTGCATGAGAAAAATGAGATGTTGATGTTTTGAATATGACGAGGACTTTAACCATGAATAATCAGGCATCTTTTGACTTCGAATTCTAGAGCCCAACTTACTCTATTTAAATTAGAATTATTTCAAAAGCACCTAACTCATAACCCATCTGAATTACGAATGGGTGGGGTGGACATGATATGATTCCATTAAAAAATGAGTCATGTCATATCAAAATACAATTTGTATAACTTGAAAGTGACATGTTTTTCACCCATGCATGATTTAAATACACCCAACTTGACTTGTTTTGGCACAAAACAACACAATACTTATATGTAAGTTGTGTTTGATTCATAAAGGATTAAACCGAATATAATATAATTCATAAATAAGTTCATCCAAACATATTTTGAATTAAAATTAGTACACCGATATGTGATTTGAACTTTATTTTTCACATGTTGTATTGAGTCAAGTTAAGAGATTGTATAGAAAATTAATAGCTCTTCTTGTGAGGGTGACATGCACCTAAATTATTTGATTTATAACAAGTGATTATTTTTGAAAAAAATCTTGCATCATTAAACAATGCAAATAATCAAAATTAGAACATCCCAAAAAATAGTGGGGGGTTTAAGTGATATCCCCAACGTTGGGGTAGTCATAAGTGCAAAAAAATTAATACTTTGGTAGTAGCAGCAAGATTCCACATAGCTTGATGTAGGTTACTCATCTCACATTCTTTATCTCTTACATGCCTACCTTGCCATCACCTAAACTGTTCACTCGTTCAATTTTTTATGATAAAATTCGCTTCCAATACCCACTCATTTCTAGGGTTGAATTGATACGAACGGTTCCAGTTTAAATTTGAATTTAGATTGAATAAATAGAACTTGAACCTAAGGATTATGTTCGTTTTATTAAACAAATAGAGTTTGAATCGATTTATACAATTGAATTCTAGTCAATTTGAATCAAATATAAAATTATATTATTTTCAAACTAATTTCAAATTTTAACTCATCAATCTCAAATTAACTTTTTAAAATTTGAATCATCTCAATTTTGCCCTTATATAGACTTAACTCAAATCTAATCCAACCCTATTTCTTTCCTATCCACAATCTTTTCTTTCTTTAATTACAAAATGAATAATTCTAATTGAATTAGTTGATAAAGTTCTGTTATAGCTTCAAATGGGTGTAAGTAATTTAATTCTTATTAGTGATAAAAAATTTAAAAAAATAAATAAATCTTCAACGATCAGGGTTTTGATTGGTTATGAATGGACTAAAATGAAAGGAAAAAAAATTTGTCTTGTCTGTTAACCTTTGCTTCCGTACCAGAAGGGGGTGGGGGTCATCGAGGGTTTTGAGTAGTTTGCTTCTATTGACAACTCCAACTTCACATGCACAAGTAAAATCTATGCTTTCGATACCAACTAAAGATAGATTCATATTGAATCAAATCAAACTCGAGTTCACTTATGTCATATAGTATCATTTAAGGTTACTAACAGTATAAATGGAATTATCAATAAAGTGAACAATCATATTGAAAGGTCAAACAAATTAAACTAGAGCTCAACCTCAAGTCTAACTAATTCATGCCGAATGATAGATTCAAGCGAGCTAGCTAATGAGGCAAATAGGAGAAGGCCAAAGTTTTACAAGCTTTTGCTATATAAATATTCTCTGATTGTTTAGAATATTATGTTAGAGTTAGATTCTCTATACAAGAAAACTACTCTGAATAATCGATAAAACTTAAATGGCATCTCTCAACTGCTAGAGGGATTTAAAAGAAAAGTAAAATCTGCAGTGTTAGCTTTTCAGGCTTTTATATTTCTGATCAGGGATAAGATTTTAAACATACATGGGGGGAAATGTATCCATGAAATATTGTAGGGCCAATATAAGAATCTTTTGCAGTTTGAAATGTTACCTTTTTTGTTTCTCCAACAGCTCATGATACTGGCGTTTTTGGGCACCTTTGATCTCATTTTCTGTCATGACAATCAATGCCACAACCACAATAAACTTGTGTGTGCAGGAAAGACAAGTTAACCTACTTTCAAATTTTCTTGTCAGCAATCTTATGGGAGAGCAACTGACTTAGCATCTACACTATGGAGGAAAAATTCTACATCTTTTACAATTTGATCTTCATCCAAAAAACAAAAACTTCAGGAGAGAGCAAAAATGACTAAGAATTTCAAAATGGAAAGACTATATGTTTACCTTGTACCCATTGACAATGAACAATAGATAAATTTATAGGATAGCAAACTATATTCAGCTAAGATGCAAAACTGCAACAAGATGATTTCTATCAGAGCAAATTTTTGGCAGTTGCATTCATTAATCAACATATGCAATTCATTTCACTAAAGAATAAGCTCTCACATGCAAAATAATGGAGAAATGTCTAGACTTTTGTTGAAGAAGCAGCAAGACAACAATCAAATGGGAAAGAACTTATACCTTGAAAAGAGAATGGATTTTGCAGTTCTGTAAAAGGACAAACTGTATCAAACTTTAATGTGAAAATGGCACTATTATGTACAAGAACCATGTAAAACACAAAAATCCCTTTCATTTGTCCCTCAATACTTTACACAAAACTCCTACCATACTCTTCCTTTACATTACCAGATCCTTCATCACCGATTCACCAAACGTCAACATTGAACAACTGTAATTGCATTTCATTCATAAAACCAATTCAAGGAAGCAAAAATCAATTGCTGACATGATATGAAAATATAGGACTGAGAAAAGCATAATTTTGGGAAGTAAAAGAAAAGGGTCTACCAACTATCTTGTGTAACTGACTAACCAGGCTTGAACAGACTGGTAACTTGTTTCATTTTCTCCATGCAAACTGTAGTCTTAAATTGCTGATTATATGTTGATATAGGCCCCAAGGATTAATGAATAAGCAACGGAAAATGAACCTCAGAAATGGTGTCACAGTGTCCATCTTAAATGAGCTATGACTTTTTACAGAACTTCCAAGGTCACTGGAAAACAGACCACAAGGACACACTGTGCTTCTTAAAGGCAATAGAGAGAACAAACTGCAGAAGATAGAACAAAGTGAAAGAAAAACAGAGGGAGAGGGAGAGGGAGAGGGAGAGGAAGAGAGAAGATAATTTTCATATAGCTGTAACCTTGAACTCTTGATCCCAATTTCAAATAACTTAGAACTTCAACCCCACAAGAGTTATTGGGCAGTTACTACTCATTCGGAAGGTCAAATATCATTTCCTGCATCATGATTAGCATAAAAATGAATCTCATTAATGTTCATGTTAATAAACACTAAATGTTATCCAAACAGAGAGATTAAGATTTCAAACAAACCTTATCACACACAGGACAGGTGTCACTTCTTTCCATCCATTCTAAGATGCAAGCAAGGTGGAAATGATGCTCGCATTTTGTAATAATTCTCGGATTCTCTGTATCATACCCTGCAAGGAGAAGAAAACAAGTCTATTCACAATTTTTTCTACTAAAGAGAAACCACTAGAACTTAAACTCAATTAACACAACGGGACACTATGAGTTGCAAGGGGGGTGAAAGTGTTACAAAAAGGACACCACCTTCTAGACAGGTGGGACACACATCCTCCTCCTCTATCACTGAAACAGCAGGTTCAACTGATTTTGAAAGCTCAACTTCCAGCTCCTTCGCTGACTCATGAGTTTTGTCTTCTGATTCCTTTAGATCTTCACACTTTACAGGTTCTCCTGTATCACCATCACCTGTATCTTGAACAGAATCAGTAGTTGTTTGCACAGGTGCATCACTCTTATTGCTGCAAATTTCTTGAGTCACCGGTGGAGTTTGATGATGCCTTAAACTCACATCAAAAGGAATTGGGGCAGGTGGTGGCCTATAAGCATCAGGGACGGATGTATCCAGATTTGTATCAACCAGGAGTCCTGTAGGGATTGCAGAGGTGGCACCATGGTGAGATGAGAAGGGCACATGCTCTTCTGATGCTCTTGGATACTGCAAAGTGAAGTTCCAACAAAGGGGAAAATAAACAAATAGAATGCAATGAATAGAATGCACAATAAATTTCACGCCCTTCCATCAGACTATTAACTGCAACAGACTCTCACTACCTAATTGAAATTAAGAACAAAAGGATTAGAAACAGCCATTATTGAAGCAACAAAATGAAAAGTCAACTCAGCATTTAATATTCACCAAATTGCCATCAAATTTACATTTTTCAGAATTGATACAAATCTTCAAACTTAGATGCAATAATGACTGAAAAGCACAAAACTAATTAATGAGGTAGAGTAAATAGATATTCAGGCACTACACCCAACACAAACAAAAGCGTCATGCACTTCATGCAGCTGAAACTTTAGTCAATTCAGTTACTAAAGAAGCATTAATTTTGCTCATAATACAAGAAAGAACAGTGATTGAATTTTATGAAAGATACTACAGCAATCTTCTGCAGATGGCTCTTGCAAATGAGTCATAAGTCAGACATGTAGTATATCTAAGTACCTCACAACTGTTAAAATAAATTAAAATACATTATAACACAAACTATTATTTCCACATTATTCCAAATAACTAATATTGAAGCAGAAAAGTACAAAAATTGCCCAAGAGCATAGTGATGTCCAATTGTTCTCATCAAAACAGAATTTTTCAGAAGGTTTATATCCATACAATCACTAAAGAAGTTCTGCTCAATACCAATTAACAATGAAATAGAGAAGAAAGACTTCTAATGCTGAGGAAAAGATAACACTGACATAATAGTATGCTGGAGAACTATTTCTCTCAGCTCCTTTTGAAGAACAACAGCAGCAACCTCCCATTTCCTTTTACTTATCTCTGCCCATCTAAATGTATATGCCCTGATGCATGAATTCCTGTTTTCAGTGAATAATACAACCAAAATTAGGTTTGTGAAACCCCAAAATTGATACTTTTTAAAGCCAAATAATGATTTAGTATCAGTAGGGAGAAGAGAGAAGAAATGGAGACTGAAGGAGAAAGATAAAGAGATATGAATAGCAAGAAAAGGAGATGCTACTTATAATTTGCAGAACAGGAAACAGAAATATTCTTTAAGCAATAAGCTGAAATCTAACTTTTCAAGTAATATAGGACTCAAATCTCTGAATTTCTATAGTCCAATATTTTATAAAATGAATGATAAATGTTGGGATTCTGATTTTGCATGAAAGGCTGTCCTGCATGAGTGCGCATTTAGAAAGAAAAACCCATAAGAGCAAGTAACACCGCAACCGATTTGTCAATTATAATAAGAATTTAAAAAAAAAAAAAAAGCATCAGTAAGGTGACAATATTACCAAGCATAAAAGATTCATTGTATAGAAAGATACAGTTAACAGAATTTCCATTAAAAATCTCCACATAAATAACTAGCAGAATTAATATCAAAGGAAAATCAAAGCTGAAACTCGCTCAATTCAAAAAACATAATCACATTATTTATTGAAACAACAATTATGGTAACAAAATTCTCATAGCAACACAACAAATTCAATTATGCAGTCATAAATATTCATTTGGATCCTCCAGAAAAACATAACGCAAACTTCAGCCAAACCCCTTTCTAATTCACCACTTATTGGTTTAATGTATTTTCTCAACGAGAACACAAAATTTTACAAAAAACAAATTCACAATTTTTCTCACAAAGTTACTTCGAGCAGAGCTGAGCCCCAACAAGGACCACTCAAGCTCAGCTTAAATCCAGAACAGCAAGCTTGAGTTTGAGTTTGAGCTAGCTTGAATCCAGAACGCCAGAGAAGACAACAAGTTGTTCGAGAAGAAGAATAAGAAGAGTTGCCAGCAAATCCTTGAACTCGAGCTGAGCAGCAGAACTGAGCTGAGCTTCCAAACTGGAATTTCAGCTCAAGTTACATGGATTCAAGCCTGAACTGGCTGGGCACGAACCCACCACTAGACTCCTTTACTCGAACAGACACCAAAAGATACGATAAACATAGAGAGAATTTTTAACATTATTTCAATCGAAAACTCATAGCATAAACAACTATCAAAGCACGCTTTTCTCATCAACTCCTCGAAGAACACACACACATATATATCCATCAGGATCACAATCTTACTATAGTATAGTGTGATACAATCAGTAAAAGAATCAATAACTCAAAAGCTTAAAAAAATAACATCAAAACATCAAATGATATAATATAATTCAAAATTAAACCCTACCAAAATCATAAGCTAAGCGAAAACAAAACAACATCAACTAAGATAATACATGAAGCAACAACTTCAAATCAATAAAAGTCATGACAGGTGGAAGCCAGTGATCAATAAAGATATGGAGCTGTTGAAGCCGAGAAAAGAAAAGAAAGAGAGGTTTGGATTACTATTATTATTACCTGCTGAAAGATGGAAAACTTGTTGGTGACTGATCAGAGAAGAATAAGAAGAAGAAAAAAAATATTTGTATTGAAATTGAAGTAACTGAAAAGCGAATTTTCACAGTGCCTTTTGCTATTCTTTCGAGGAGAGAAAGCCTCCAAAAGGCTTCTCTCTTTGTCTGCGTCCAGGTGATTGTTGCGTCGTCGTGTGCGAGCCAGAAAACACTGACTTTTCACTTGAGAAAGAGGAGGGCTTTCTTTCTTTATCCAAAAAAAAAAAAAAACTTAAAATAATTTTTCGTGGGAATTTAATTTTTTCGGTTTCAGTTCACGCTCTAGAGGTAGTCGTGTACGCTACTCGCGGTCTTTGATGGATTGGTAATTTGATTTGCCAGAATAGTACGTATAAACTACGGACAATAATATATAAATAAATATATATTTATATATATTATTTTAGTGTTAATTTAAAATTATTTAATTATATAATAATATATAAATTAAAGTTTGATATAAATCGAATTAAGTTTGAACTCACTTAAGTTCGAGCTTGTAAAAGTCAAGCTCAAACTTGACTCGACTTATTTTTCGTTATTAAAACGATGTCGTTTTAATACATATTGATCGAAACGATATTATTTTGTATCAAAATTTTTGTTTATATAGTTTTATTATATCTAATTTGACCGATTTAGGGTTCGAGTTTTTTTTATTAAAAAAAACTAGTGTATATAATTTTAAATACATAACTAAATACATTGATGATGTGTCTTTATGCGATTGAGAATTTAAATTAAGAATAAAGTAATGTTGAATCATATAATAATATATCATTTATGTATCTAATTATGTATTAAAAAATGTGCACATATAACACGCTATTACTTGATTTCATTTGTTTACAAGCTAAATTTGAAGCTGATATGTCGTTTGATACATGAATTTTAATTAAAAGCAAATAGTAGAGTAGATATGAACCAATCTGAGATTGGACACTCTTTAGTTTCAGATGTATTCAGTTTCAGTTTGACTTGAATATAAATTTGGACAATTGAAGCTTGATTTGAGTATATCAAGTCAACTTTAAGGATAGCTCGAGTTTGATTGTTTTTAAGATTGAAGTTTGAAATGTGATATGAATTTGTAACTTGAATTTATAATTCCAATTAATCGCTCGAGTTTGTGGCTCATTTTTTAAATGATATTGTTTTACTTAATAATAGGTAACATAGTATTGTTTTGTGAGATAAGCTCGAAATGAATAGAGCCATCATTTAGTTTAAATTGAATCAAGTCGAACTCCTAATTTGAGTCAAACTTGAAACTAAAAAATAATTTAATTTTGGTTTTGATTTAAGTTAATTCAAATTTAAATATTTAAATCAAATTAAACTCAATTTGTTTTATAAGAATAAGTTTAATTATTCACTCAAATTTAAATAGTTTGATTAAAACTTGTAATTCCTATTTAAACCCCTAAGGAATCCAATCACAAGTAGGACTAAACTGTAAAGTCATGATGGCAGCATTACATTAGAAAGTTAATCGGGTTTGTAAAATTTTTAGGCTGGCTTTCATTTTGGGCCTCATCCAAAAAACAAAGCCCAAAATGAATCGAGAATTGAGCTGAGTTATATTTATACAAGTTTAAGTCCGGTTCAAAAATTATATTATAATCTTTATAATTTATATATTTATTAATTATTATATATTTTTAAAAATAAAAAATAAAATTTTAAAAATATAAATGCAAGCCTTAAATTTTTAAAAAATTATTAATATTTTACTCCTGTAGAGCCGAGTAGTGTTTGATCAAGCTCAACATATTTTTATAGCTTGGAATCACTAAGTAAGATTTTTGCTCAATCTCAAGGTGAAAGGTGGATGGCTAAAACTTGACACAAAAAAAAAAATATTTTAACCCTTTAATTAAAAAAGCTTAATAAATTATATATTTATTAATTATTAAGTACAAAAACAAAATTTTAAATATATAAATACAAGATTTAAAATTTTTTAGAGTTAAATTGATATTTTATCCAGACGAGCTATAACGTCATTAACTCAATGAGCAAGCCCACATCAAATTCTAGCTCAAAAGCTCTGTTTTATGACACATTGAATATTTTTATTTATTTTGTGGTAATGAAGAATCTCTTTCGAGTTAGAGTATTATTTTGAGATTGAATTAACTATATTGAGTAGATTAAACTCGAATTCAATAATTAGTCATAATCATTAAATTAAGTAAATCAAAAGTTATG
This sequence comes from Mangifera indica, assembly GCF_011075055.1. Taxonomy (NCBI): domain Eukaryota; kingdom Viridiplantae; phylum Streptophyta; class Magnoliopsida; order Sapindales; family Anacardiaceae; genus Mangifera; species Mangifera indica. Next base: position 491,691 of record NC_058156.1, read on the forward strand.
CTGTTGAATGAGTTAAATACAAACTCTCACTCTTGAAAGTCTATATCTTTACCACTCAAACTACTATATGGAAGCATGATAAACTCAATCTCAAGGTAAGGTAAAATTGACTGCAGAAATTGCCGAAATCACTTTAATTCGGCAAAAGCAGCCGTTTGAAGCAGAGGTCTCAAGAAAATGTAAAGACAAGGCAGGCAGGCGAATCTTTGCCATAGAATCCTTATTGGGGCAAAAATTGGCTAAGCGACAGACACATCAAATCGAAAACAAATATGATGAAGTTACATAAACCAGGCAAAGGCCTGGTTTCTGACTGGAAAACACATACTATTTAAATAAAAAAATGTAGGAAGAGTAATGTTTTACCCACAAATAATGACTTCCAATAATATATCCTTAGGAGATTAATTAATTTTAAATTACATATCAAAATAATAATTAATTATATAATATATTATTATTTATATACAAAATTATATATATTATTTACATACATAATATTATTACAGGAAGAATGATAATCTAACCCCCATAGATAGCCTGGGTAACATTAGAAGAGTTCATATGTAAAAACACTTTTGTTAAGGGCACTTTAGTCCACAGGTTTTCTATTATCCATGTGTCCACATCACAAATTCTAGTATTGAAATAATAGTATAATAATATATTTTTTAAATATTTAATTAAATATTTAAAACCAGTATATTTACCCTGCATGCTTTTAATGGGACCAGACTTTAGCCCATTTCCAAGATATCTCGAAACTAAAGCATTTGTGCAATTGGACTGAGAAAAAGATAACAGGATTAACCATGCATTCTTGAAATAATACTGCTGGAAGTTAACAAAGATCAGAGAGCATGTAGCATCATACCAGAACACTACACTTGGGAAGAATTGTGGTTCGTCGATAAACAGCCCTCGGTATATAATTAGAACTGATCTAAAGGTTAGAGTCAATATCATACAGAGGCAATGGACATTCATACTTCTCACTTTTTGACTCCCATATATGTGTCAGTCGTCACTTGCTTTCCGTCTCTTCACTGCTTTGATGAATTTGGAGATCACCTGTGTGTCGCATAATGGTTGCTGTACCGAAATAGGATTTCAGATTTTTACAGTTTATTTGATCACAATAAACACGAGAGTTAGAATTAGAGAGAGACCTGTGATGCAAAGTGCCGCTGCACTGCATTAAGCAGTTGCTCCCTTGATGAATCAGAATTGATGTTAACCTACAGAGTATTGTGCAGAAAGTGAGTTGGATAAATATTATACAAATTTAGTAAAGAATTTACAGTTAGTGAGACTTACAAGGCGGTAGTGTCTGCAGTATCTTCGCAATGAATTTGTTCCGAGTCGGGCCAGGTTCACCCTCTGATTGTGGTAACAAAATGATTAGGAAGCACATAAACCATAAAGGTACATTATCAAAACAAAGTGCTTCACATGATCCACATGACAGAATCTCAAAAAGTTGTCAACTTTATGTTCAAGACAAAGTTGAGCATTATTTGCAAGTAAATCCATAAACAGTTTTAACCATGTCATTATGTTTGGGCCATGAAAATCAGATACAATATTCATACTATGGTGTAAAAACTATATTGTTATCAGTATCCATCTCTAATTTTCTTACCAGTTGAGATGTGTGAATAATAGATTGAACATCTCTGTAGGTACTACGATTCACCAACTTTGCAGATGCAGATGAAACCCATGGCCTAGTTTGACGAACTCTTGGCTTACTCAATTTGTGGAACTCGATAGTACTTGCTGAGCAAGGAGACAGAATAGAATTAATGGCTACGTAAAGTTCAAACAGCAGTAGGTAAAATCTGATAGTGAGCAAACTGCAACAGTTATGAAATAGCGTTACTTACAGAAATCATGGTCCCTTTCAGCAACATCTGAGCCACTGCTACAGTAATCATGATCATCATCCGCTTCATTCCCGGTGGGATGTTCCAGCACACTCAAAGCATTCCTTTGCAGCTTAACTTCAACCCCATTTTTCAGAACCTTGTAGCCAAGGCAATCACAACTTTCAGGAAAAACATCTAGTTATATCATAAGTAATTTGACAGAAAAATATTTACCAGTAGAGGGATGTCCAATAAAAGCTAAAATTGTACCCATGGTAATTAATATTTATAAGAGCTTTGAGTACCCTAAAAAACAATACTGCATCGTAGAAACAATTTAAAAAAGCATAATCAAGTAAAAGTTTTTTTCAGAAGTACATGACCGGACACACCGAAGTACAGAACAAAATCACTAAAATCTCAAAATTTTCTCCTCCTTCCAATAACAAGTAATTTGATCAATCATTATAGTAGTAATAGTAACAATTTATCCTCTCAAGATTCACAAGATCAAGACAACTTTCAGCACAGTTGACAATCTTTCTATCATCTCTTAGATTTCCCAAGATCAAGGCACCATTGCTTCACTTGATTCTTGGAATGTCACTTTGGAAAGACTTGTGATCAATAATATTTCTTTTTAAGTTATTGCCATCAAGAGCAATACTATACGTATACACTTTTAGTATATAATTTGGGTACACAAATGATGTGTCATCATGTGATTGGGTATTATTTTATCTTTAATTCAAAATCATTCAATCACATGTTGATATATTATCCGTGTATTCAAATTATGTATTAACAATGTGTATACATAGTTCTACTATTATATTAATATGTTATATGTTATATGCATGTACATCCATAAAGAAATGAAAAATGATACTGCCATATACAAATAAAAAAACTTGCATTACTTTTTTCATTATCTTGATAATATTTTTGCAAACATTTAATAACCTAAATGAAAGAAAATGAAAAACATACAAAATAACGGAACACCAAGTCAAGAAAACACAAGAAAGAGAAAAAGAACTAATACTAGCTAATTATTTCTTCTTGAATAAAATAGTAGTCCTAATATTTAATCATACGATTCAAACAATGACCCACCAAATACTAAATGCTAGATTCCCACTAAGAAGTAATTAGCTTAATTTAATTCAACCGTGTAAAGCATATTTAAGAAGATAGGGCAAAAGAGCTTTGTCTAGTCAAAGACAACGTATATTCTGTACGTTATTTATATGTATAAACCATTTTTCATACCTTTAGCAAGAAAAGCATAATTTAGAAGGAGAGGAATCCACCGGAAACCACCCATATAGAAACATTAAAGAATGCACATTTTTGGCGAGCAATGCACCAATGCAGGAAGGTTAATTCAATAGGAAAGGAAACCATGTGAGCCTACTTTACGGGCAAAAGTCCCAATCTCTTATACCAATGACAAAAGAAAAAAAGACCCAAAACAAGACCAATGATAAAATCTGGAAAAGAAAATTCAAGTACTAAAATACCCAATTATTAAATAGTATATTGTGTCATATAATCATTAATTCATTATAAATATCAATAAACAAATTGACATATACAGGTAGAAAACGGTAACCACTACACAATACAATAGTTGAATTATTTATATCAATTGTATATCGCTTAATAATGGTGGTATAGATGAACTACAAACAATTTTGTATCATCATGTTAGTGGTACAAATATGAATACAAACATTGACCAACCATTACCTTAGGGAGAATATGAAATTATTCTGATAATTTATTTTTTATTATTAATATTATATTATTTAGTTTATTAATTAGTGAAATATTACAATAATATTTTATTAACAAGCTAACATAAACGTTAACATACAATTAATTTCATTACCACATTCTCTGTGGATATAAAAATATTACTTTGGTACAATTTCTTCTTTACTTAATAAATTTAACTTAACATATTAAATATATTTAAGTATCAAATTAACCAACCATAATAATAATTATTTATAAGTCCTAAATTTATCTGCCACATTATTAATTTAAACCCATTAATCTTTCAGTAAATTTATGCTTGTATTGATTAACCGCACCAAACTTAAGCTAAATATTCTCTTAAATCACGACAAAGCAACATAATAATAATAATAATAATAATATACCAGCCAATGCCAACCACCGAGACCAACTGCCTTCTTTACCACGCCTTGCAAGCCCACCAAAACAGACTTGGTCCTGTTGTTTCCAGTAACTATAACTTTCGTATGTCTGGGAAGAACAGAGAGCTCTTCGTCACCGCTTTCTTCACGGAACGGTGAGAGAACGCCCCGAGAAGAGCATAACTCCGGTACCAACATATCTTCGCTTCACTTTAAATATATAACACGCTCCCAATTTCGACAAAAAAAGCATAAGTTAAACCCAAGGAAAAAAAAAATAAAAAAAACCTAAATTCTCCAAACTCTGTGAAACCCAACCCAACAATCAGTTGATTAATGGGCAAACATTGTGTCTCTCCAACTGCAGTACCTGAATTAAATTAGAAAAACATAAAGAAAAAAGGAAATTTAAGTCAGCATAAATTGAAAATTCCACAACAATCATACATTTAAGAAGAGCAATTTGGAAGAATCATTAAATCTGACAGGAATATTTAGAGGGAAATGTTAAATGCTATGTGCCTCGAAGATGGAATCCATTCCAAAAACTGAATCACGGACTTGTATTGACAATAATAAATGAACGAACAGCGTCGTATCGTGCTCAAAGTTACAATGACGGCATCAAGAGACTGTTTACCTGTACGATTTATAAAGCAGGGAGAAGGAATGCAAGGAATATGGCGGAGACTCCGAGAAAGAACCGGATTTCGGCAAAAAATACCGGATGTGTACGGGATGAGGAGTGAGCGAGAGAAGAACAGTGGCAGTAGTAAGAAGAAGCAGTAGGAGGAGGTGAAGCAAGAGCTAGCAAAGCACACTAAATGCTATCACCAACTGCCAATAGAAACGAAACGACGTGTCATGTGGCGTACGCTCACACCTTTCCTACCGGCTTTTCCCTGCTTACTCCCTTTCACCCTAAGGTAAGGGTAAATAGGAATCGAATCAAACTAATTCGAATTTGATTATTAATTTAATTTAAATGAATTTAAATTTAAAACTTAAGTTTTTATGTCTTTAAATTTAAAGATATTCACTTGTCAAATTTTTGAATTTAAAAAAATTTAATTCAAATTGATTATTTTAATCAAAATATATTAAAATGATCAATTTTAATTTAATTACAATATTAAAATTGTAACTAGACTCGAGTTAATTTAAGACAAGCTCATTAAACTCCTAAGTTCGAATTTGACTATTTTAAACAAAATTAATCAAATTTAAACTCAATTTATTTTAAATTCATTCATCTTTAAATAAATATATATGCTTAACTAGCGAGCTTAAAATAAGAGTGATGGAGTTTTGCCAACTCGTAAAATTATAATTAAAAATAATAATTTATATATTTATTAATTATTTTTATATTTAAAATCAATAAAACAAAATTTTAGAAGTAACCAAATTGAGCCATAGCAAACTTGAATATAATACTCGAATTGTTTTGTGAATAGCTTAGAAATAACTTAATTCATTTATAATAATTTCATTTTTTACAATGAATAAATATTATTTTAATAATTTATCTTTTATTACTTATATTATTTTATTTTATTTATCATTAATATACAGTAATTCTGTATTAATGATGACATAACAAAATATCACTTTAGGTATTAAAAAATTATTAAGTTAATTTTGATTTTATTATAATTTTATTTTGATTTATTAATTTTTTAAACTAAAATATCTTTACTTTTAATAAATAATATGAAATATATTTTAAAATAATTATACTAAAAAACTTTTAAATAAAATTATTTCTTAATATTATTTTATTAATTTTAATTAAATATAATAATTATTTATATTTATAAAATTTTATTAAATATAATAATTATTTTAATTTAATAATTTTTTATATATTTTATTTTTAAAATAATTTTTTAATTTAATAATAAAATATTATTCACACTAACAAACCTTAATAGATATGAACAAATTAACGTGTGTTTGAGACAATCATTGAAGCTTATTATTTTTACACAAAACATGTCGTTATTTTTGTCATCTTGTAAGGGCAGATCTGTCATTTAGAAAGAGTAATAGTGCTTGAAAATTAGGAGCGGGAACAAGACGAGCCAGTGACCGGTTGCCTAAAAAGGAAGAAGGAAAAGAGAGAAGACACGTGTCAAGGACACAGCTGTCGGATGTTGCCGTAGCAAATGAAAACAGTGGCAAACTTGAGGGACGACTGGAAATAAAAAGGACGAAATTGTATAAATTTGAAATCTGGTTTGAAGTCCGCTCTCGCAGCTGGAGCGCACTTCGCACCTCGCTTCCAGATTTTAAGGATTTCAAAGAGTGGCCCACAGGTTGCCCATCATTTAATTTCCCGGAATCCCACTACTTTCTTTTTCGCTCAATTTCTCAACCAAAAGATTTTATTATCCACCACCTTTCAGCCAACGGTACACTTGTAGAACACACACTTCAAATTTCTCTCTGAAGAATGGAGCTAGGGCAGATTCAATTCGATTCAATTTTGAATTTGAGTATTCTTAACTTATTTGATATAATAAATTTAAATTTGATTAGATGAAAAATAACTTTAACCGTATATAAAAAAAATCATCTAATTAAATAAGATTTCTTAGTTAAAAAAAATCATCGAATCTTCTACTTAAGTTTCATATGTCATGACAATGATAACAAATGTAGAAATAAAACACACAAGATTGGATTGTTTTACAAAACTTTAAAGTGAAATGTGTTTTCTCCTGGCACATTAACAATGCTTCATAAAACTTTCTAAAGGTGGTATAGAGAAGAGAAAGATTTTTGTAATCGATAATAACCGGATAAGTCAATGGGAATGAAACAAGTGAATGTCAAATCACTAAAATCGCATACATGTAGGGTGAACCCGTTCTAGACTAATGTTGGGGTGCTGCAAAACAAAAATACTATATATACTTATTTCGAATATATAAATAAATACACACTTATGTATGTCTTTACGTGAATGAATGTTATTTTACTCTTACTTCTAAGTCACTGAATCATATAATAACACACATAAATATATACCTATCTGTGTATTCCAAGTGAATATATATAGTTTCATTGTTTTCAATATAACCATGCATAAATTTATCAAAAGAAAAATACATCTGCTTTACCCACTACTAAAATGGCCAAAAAAAAAAAAAAAAGTAAATCACTTCAACTTTGAATAAGTTCAAGCAGCAGATGGCCGAAACAGGAAAGAGCAAAATGACCAGCCAAAAAAATTCAGTAGCCAAAGATACATTTTAGATATTACTAACCGAAAAAAGAAAAAATTTGTATTGAACCCACAAAATGAAAACAGAATCATGCCTGAAGGAGACTCTCGACAGCTTCAAAGAAGAGAGGTGCCATCTCAGGATTTGGAGTCTTGATCGCACACTTGACACCAGGATTTCCGATAACTGTTGTGAGTTCTATCAAGAAGGGTACACCGCGGGGAATCTTTGCAGAGAAGTAGAACACATCCTGGTTTGCATGCTTGCGCTTTGCAATGAAGAACATGTTTGATGCAGCCAAACGATCTAGAGTTGCTTCGACATTGCTCACTACAATCCCCGGAAGGTCCTTCAACACCTCATTGGAATCAGGAAGGGATCTCCATGTCTACATAATGGGAACAAAACACTTAAAAGTGTAAATATCAAGTTTCAATTGCTTGAATTGTCATTCTTCAATTTAAATAAGTGGCAAAAATTTTCTTTTCACACAAATTTACAAAAAGAAATGCAATTGCTTCGTTATTATTCACTCAATTTTAGCTACCAAAAAGCTGCAAATTACAATTTTCAGTTCATAAGATTAGGTGAACAAACGTAAACCTTCAATCATAAATTGATTCCCCCTTCATCAAAGCAGTGATCCTTGTGAAGGTTTTTACACTTTCATATCATGTGAAGCTCCAAGAAACAAAATGACCGAATAAACAATTGTTTAAAGGTTTTACCTCAAGAAAGCTTCCTCTCTCCATTCTCCCATCCTCAGTGAAAAACACATGAAGAGAAATCTTATCGTTGAAGTACCATACTGGCTGTTGACTATTTTTTACAGCAACCTGCAAAAGCGAGCTTGGAGGACCAGTTGACATATTCTGAAACAATACCATTGGCAACAATGTCCTGGTTGAAGTCCCAGGTTGCAATTGCGGAACCTGAAATACAAGATATTAGAGCCCAGTGATACAGTAACCAATTTACTCTAAAACAACAAAACAACGAATGTATTAACTACCTGAAGGGGTCCAGCAGCTGCAAGACCAAACGTGTTCTTATTAAACTGAATCATAAACCCATCAAGGGGAATCTGAGAGTTGTTCTCAAACAGCATGCTGTATAATACTTGACCATCCTGACGTGTTAACTGTGCGCTGATTTGCAAACCCTGGCCTGTTGATGCAGGTAGTAGAACAGGAAGAGGAATGCTGCAGTCAAACACAGAAGATTTAGCTCAGAACAATAGGCATGCAATGAAAACAATACAAATTGTTGAATTACTCTGCATCACAAATATGAGACTGGTAAAACAGTGTGCTCATATCAACACTTACACAGGTATGTTCAGGCTGATCAACTGGGACAATGGCACTGTTATCTAGGCCTATCAGATCACCTAGTAAATCAGGCACCGGAGCAGCAGGTGCAGGACCAGTCGAAGGATGTGCTGGCTGCCTTCCTGCAGGATATGGGGCACTACTGGAACTGGTTTGTGGTGATGCTCCTCCATCAGCAACATGAGCAGGCGTATCCGAATACCCAGGATCAATTCCATTAGGGTAGTCATCATCTTCTGTTTTTGGGGCTGTCGTCTTCACACGGGTTATAAAAGCTTCTGGTGGTTTGTGATACACAGAAGACAATGTAGCAATGTTGGCAAGAAGTTCATCAAGAAGAGAAGGATCAAGTTGGTTTGAATCATCAGAGATCACAGGCTTCTCGGCTAACACAATATCCTTAGCTGCCTGAGAGGTAAAAAATCAGGCCTGTCACATTTACAGCTGATAAACTATGGCCCTAAAGTTCCATTCTAGATGCATATAAGCAAAGATACTAAAGACCCAAAAGTTTCAACATCATCATGTACCTATTATATACTCCTTTCCGTCCAAGAGTTTGGCATGGCTAGATACATGTTTACAAAAAATAATAATAAAAAACCTTTAAAATTTAGCACAAATAAGATGGATAGAGACGTTGTGTTGGATAATTTACTGTGTATACGAGGTTGGGAAATTCTACAATGTTTGCCAGTAATGAGGACACCGGCAGAACTGACATGCACTTCTACAGTCCTCCCCAAAATAATAATAAAAATACATAAAAGGCAGAGAGTGCAATGAGTTTATATTCAAGCAAATCTGTTGCTATTGAATTTGAACCAATAAGGAAAGAAACATAACATGTTACAAGTAAATCCACACCTCAGGATCAGTAGACAAAAGACGCCAATATATGTAGGCACGATCACGCAGATCAGGATTGTCTGTTTCCACTGTAGCATTGTTCAAAACAACCTGCAGGCATGAATTTGTATTAGTGACAATTGACTGGAATGTAGGAAGACTGTACATGTGCAATAAAAATAGGAATGGTACATACAATAATGGAAATTGATTCCTTAACTTCTAGATATAGGAGAAAAGTTACATCTGACTACTACATGCTACCACAATGATATTGCTCCACAAATACAACCATGTAACCATTTTAGATCTCATCTAGGATTTGGTACATCAAACTAGAGGGAACCTATGACATACAGATGGAAAATTAAAAACAGTCTCTCCATACATAACTCTACCGCCAACAGCAAACAGTTACAGATATGCCATAGTTTGCCATTCATTTTTCCGTGCCAGGTGTGTTGCACCTAAGGTTTTATATAAAAATCAGAGAAATGCATAAGCAGATACTATATAACTTCCTGAGCTGGGGGAAGGATGGCATAGAGTTATTGGCAATTGCCAGCAAAGAAAATGAAGCTAGAAAAGCAAAATAATAATAATAATAATTAACTGAAATATAAGCATGTAGGACATTACAATGATACCTGAATCATCTGTTGTGGACCTTCAGTTGGCTTCTTAAGAAAAAGTTTGACGGTTGCTGTTAGCAATTGCAACTGGACTTGAGCAGGCTCTTCAGGGAAACTCTCTAAGAAACTTTCAAGGAGTTCATCAGCATTGTCAATTCTCTCTGCATATTCACCAATTATCCAAATCATGGAAGCCTGAGGGAAGAGATGACAAATCAATGCCAGACATATATGAATTCAGGAGTTCTAGGAGAATACAGAAATTTTACATCGCTCAGCAACTGAGGAAATGAAACTACCTTAGCTTCAGGCTCGTCTAAAGTGTCCAAGCTTTCACAGAGAGTTGCAATTATAGATTCGTATCTGTAGAGAATGATAAGAATCCAAAAATTAGACCTGAGCTTTTCTGTTTCTCTAGCAAAATCATATAAGAAAGCTGCAACCTACGTGTTAGGGTATCTTCTAAAGATATCTTTAATGACTATAATAGCCTCTTGAACCACATAGTTCACTTTAATCTTGATCAACTCAAGCAGCACACTAATGCACCGTTCAGCTGCTCTCTCTAATTTTATGGCACAGCGGCCAATTGCACGAACAGCCTTTCTGACAAAATCTACGTCTACTTCTGTAGCATACTCTTTGAACTCTAATAGAACCTACAAAAGTGTTCACCAAGTCAGCATCATATCAAAATTACTTTCGCTGAGAATTCAAGAAGCAAGACAAAGTTAACAAATTACAGTAACATCTACAAAAGTATACCTACCTGATCTATATTTCGGTCAGAAGCAAGTTTTATCATGATTTCTAGTTTTTCCATCTTCACATAAATGGGATCATTGTACTTACAGAAAAATACCTATAAAACAGTAAAGGTTAAAAAAGTGTGAGTCCCTGCTCACATAAGTACTAAAGTGAAGCATAACTGCAAGTCGTTATGAATATATGTAAAATACTTGAACAAGCACATAAGAATTTGTCAATCACCTTAATTTCATGGGCAAGTATTGTAGGACGTCTTTGCACTATAAGGTTGATATTGCGCAATGCAACGTACTGTATCTCAGGTTCTGCAGACAGTAAAGTCACAAGAGGAGGAGCCATCTTTTTGCAAAGGTTTCGAACTACATCAGTACTTGTGATAAGCTCCATTTGTTGAAGGATCATCTACAAGCAAACAGAAAAGAAAAAGGGATTAAGAATGACAAAAGATACAGACTAATGATTGATTTAACCACTGAATAGGAAGTAAAGATGCATACCAATCATTATAATATATAATTGATACCTTAACAGCTGAAAGTACAACAGCACAATTAGCATGTTGCAGTCGTGGAGTAACTCTCTCCACTATAGTTTCAGCTTCACGAGCATCAGCTGCTTTATATCTAGAGAGAGCATCCAATATAAAAACTTGACCCCACCTAAACAGAAAATTGATTGACATTAGAAAATAGTCAAAATGTAGCCCTTGCTAAATATTAGAAAAAGATTCAAAGACATAAATTGATTTTTATCAAAAACACTTAGTATACAAATGAACATGCCTTAAAAGTAAAATGTCCAAAATCAAAACATCAGTCAACGATACCTGGTGTTCCTATATGCAAGATCTATTACAAAACCTAAAAGGATGATATCTACATGCACATGATGCCGTACACCTAAGTAGACATGAAAAATCTCCACTAGCTTACAAAGAATAGCCAAAAACCCTATCATGGCAAACTAAAAAATACATAAGAAAACAACCTCATTATGGGTTTTGACATTTGATGCCAAAAAAAGGGTAAAAAGGTTTAATGGATGTTAAGTATTTTGAAAAGATAGCTCACCATGAACAACCATATACGATACAAACATTTCAATTCATATTAAATTACTCGCCAAACCTACTTTGAGGGGAAAAAAAAATAATTTTCAAATATAAGCTTACTCTGTGCATTCATTTAGAGCAGTAAGGAGCTTTGAGAGTGTGTGACTAGTGATCTCAAATATTGGTCTGCTACTATTCTCTTGAATCTCAGCAAGAGCTGCGACAGCATTTGCTACAACCATTGGATTGTTGTCAGATATCAAATCCTTGAGAGATTCAAGAAAACCCCTATCCTCAACCAACTCAGCATTTATGTCATAGAGTTTTGCAACACAAATGGCTGCTGTTTTACGCACATATGGATCATCATCCTGTTAAAATATGATAAACTAATGAATTATAGACAAAATAAAGAAAGAAAAGGTAGAAAAATGCAATTCAATTAAAATAATTAGCTAAGTTGTTGAAGAAAAAGTGAACACCATGTGAGATATTAAACTAAATATTAGTTCTGGCAGCAAGAATATTTAAATATCCAAGACTAGAAGTTCCACCTTAAGACACCTCTGAAGGGGGTCACAGAGGTATTCTGTGATTTTATCAACACGAATACATCCCATTGTACGCACAGCCAAAGCTCGAATCAAAGGATTTGGGTCCTGCGAGTCCTGCATCCATAGAACAAAAGTTCAATAGGAGACATAAATGCATGGTAACAACAATGTTGAACACATAATGTCATATATTTTGGATTCATACTGTGTGTGCAAGAAACAGAAAGAGAAACATGAGATTGCTTAATATAAAGAAATTTCTCTTCCACATTTCACATCCTTGAGCACTGATGTAATACAATGTACTAAGCAAAAGGTCCCAGACTCGGAAACTATTCTTTGATCATCATAAAACAGAGATTGCCAATAATATGTAAAAGATTTGCCTGGGTTCTTATGCATCTACCAATTCAAACCAGAGGAGATATAGTGATAAATGTGTCCCCTATGATGACTGCATGCGAACCCAGCAACTCAATAGCTGTTGATTCAATACTAACAATAGATCCAAAACTCAGCCAGCAATCCATAGCATCAATCACATGACTCCAGGAAATTTAGCATGATCATAAATCCAAAACTCAGCCAAGAATATCATATTTTTCTATTGTCTATTTTCATGGAAGGAGAGGCTGGTGCCAAATCCTCAAAGCAAAAAACTATGTCAAACTACAGCAGGTTCATCGTAATTCTTACCTTCACAAATGTGTTTACTGCCAAAATAGCTAGGTCTGGCTGAGATTTAGCATAGTTTATAAGATATAGGTACACAAGCTTCTTGAGCTCTAAATTTTCTGTCTGCATGCAATTCACTACATCCGTGAAGAGTGATGAAACATCCTTCCCAACAGTCATAGCAGCAATAACCTTTTCACAGCATCCTTTCTCTTGTCCTGCATTAAAAATTAAAAAAACATGCCAACACATTCTGATGAAGTACAAAAGGCAAGTGAATTCCGAGCGAAAAATTACAATATAAGCAGGTAAACAGAAGAAACTGTTAAGAAACCATCAACCTGGCTTAAATTCCATATGGGCAATAGCATGAAAATAAATCATAAATCCTCACAGAAACTCTAAAACCAAATAAGATCTAATACCATTTCGAGCACTGCAGATCTAATACCTTCTTATGCACCATCTATTAACTCCAACTAGACTGGGAAGATATATGTAAACTTGAGATCTGTTCAAATTATAGCAGCACTCCAAAAGATTCCATTTTTTCTTTAACAATTCCACCACCGATACCAAAAAAACTCACACTCGAACAGAAAAATTAAACGCATCGTTTCGATCATTTATCAAAAACAGATCTGGCATTTACAGTTTCTTAAAAAGCAGAATACAGCCACGAAGAACAAGTCCGAATAAGAGATGAAATTAAGAAGAATTTAAAAATGAAGCAAATAATTAAAATATATTATTATTAAAAGATGGATCATGGATGGTACCTTGTACTGTGAATTTAATTCTTCTTTCAGTTCAGGGATTTCTCCCTTTTTCGTTGTGGAAAAATACTTCGAATCGTGACCGCTCATCTTTCCTCGTCGCCTGTCTGAGTCTCAGTCTTCGACGATGTTCAGTTCAACAATGCTTCAGTCTTCAACGATGAACAAGAAAATGATCTAAAATGGCGAAGGAAGGACCGAGACGAAAATTGGTTCAGATCAGAGAGTTGTTTTGAGGTTGGGTTTGCTGTTGGGCGAGATGAGCCCGAAAACAAAGCCCAATATGGCCCATTTATGAGAGTTCGTTGCTCCGTACAACTTTCCCTCCTTTGTCAACGAACTCCGAAGTCCTCCGAGACATTCCACTGTTTCCCCTTCTGCAATACATCCACGAAAATCAACCATGGCTGAATGAATAAATTTCAACTGTCCAATTGAAGAATTAATAAGGATTTCATGGACAAATCATATCCAAATCACTTGGAATTTGAAAAACATGTAGAGCAATTTACAATATTAGAATTGGATCCGAGCCAATTCAAGTCAAATTCGTATTAGAGTTTCAATTTGATTAGTTTGTTCAAATTAAGTTCAAATCCCTCTTTAACAATATTATTTATTTTATTGATAATATTATTCATTTTATCAATAACATTATTATCTTGTTAATGACATTATTTATTTTATTGACACCTTAATTAACATTTCAATTAATTCAAATGAGCTTTAACTTGATTTATCCATTTATAATTTGAGTCAATTCCTGTTCTAGCTCAAGTAAAATATAACCTTATTTACAATAGGGTTAAATTGAATTGAGTATTTACATAATTCAAACTAGACTCAATTGTATTTATACAAAACTAGACTCAATTTGATTACATTTACGTAAAGTTTGAACTCAAATTCGAGATAAAAATGATTTACTTGAACTTGGTTTGATATCTATATTTAATTTTAGAAGGTAAAATTATAAAATGTAAATGTTAAATTTTTATTTTTAAAAGTTTATTAATATTATATTCGATCTTCATAATTACGAACTTAACTAAGTTATGACTTTTTTATAACTCTAATAATAACATTAACTACAAGTTTTCCACATTGAACTAGACTTGCCACCATGTTTTGCACAAATCGGTTAAATCTACTAGTTTAAGTTTTGAAATATGCTAGTAAACATGTAATTTGGTTCGAACTAGGCTGGCCATCAAAGTTTCGGTCGGATTGATTGGATCGGTTGATAACGGTTCCAAATAGATGCCGTTAAGTTTGGGTTGGTGGGATTAATGGCCTTGTAAGGATATTATCGTCTTTTCGACCATTTAATGACCTACTTATTTCTCTATAAATGACACTTGGATCCGAGGAACTTATAAATCTTTCACGAACTCCTCAAAAACTCAATCGGATTCTTTCTAATCACCAGAAAAAAAGATATGGGACACGGTATCTTCGAGCTCAAATTCCATTTTCAGCTCGGCATCTCGCTTGATTAATAACGTTTATTGTTTTTTCTTCTAATTGTACTTTTTTTTTTCAGGCGATAAAGGTCGACCTAGCAAGAAACCTAAATTTACTAATAAGGTTCATATTTCTTCTCATTCAACAAATTTCTCGGCTTTGGTATGAAAATCTTACAGCTCCTAAAGAATCGAGCAACTTGTGCAGGAGGATCCCGCCAAATTTGTTGAAGACGATGACGCCTATTACAATGAAGATGGAGATGATCTTCGTGATGGTAATATTTATATGTGTGTGTGTGTGTGTGTATAATTTGTTTCTGAATATTTTGAGATTTATTTGTTTGGCATAATTAATTGGTGAAATGTTAACAATTGAAGGCGAGAGAGAAGAGAAAAAACGTGATTTTAGTAAATTAGAACTGAAGCCCGATCACGCTAATCGGCCACTGTGGGCCTGTGCTGATGGACGAATATTTCTTGAAACATTCTCTCCTCTATACAAACAAGCTTATGATTTTCTCATTGCAATAGCTGAGCCCGTTTGCAGGTGAGGAAATTTCTTAGATTTGGTGTTGTTTGTTAAGTTGGGTGGTTGTTATGTAATTGTAATTAAGGATTTTGATTTATAATGTTGTAGGCCAGAGTCAATGCACGAGTACAACTTGACTCCGCATTCGTTGTATGCAGCAGTATCTGTTGGACTCGAGACTGAGACTATCATTTCTGTATTGAACAAATTGTCAAAAACAAAATTACCAAAAGAAATGATTGATTTTATACATGCCTCGACAGCTAATTATGGAAAAGTAAAACTCGTGCTTAAGAAAAACCGGTATCTTGTTGAATCCCCATTTCCCGAGGCAAGTTGGTTGTAAGTTTGTGTTTCTTTGTGGACTGGTGGTCTTAAGGCTTGGTCTTAAGCCTGATTTTGATGCATGTAGGTGTTGAAGAAGTTGCTTCAAGATGAGGTGATATCAAAGGCTCGGATTAGTTCTGAGGTTTGTTGCTAAATATGATTGAATTCAGTGGTTGTAGGTGTGTATATAATGTTCTTTATGGTATAGCTTATTATAATATACAATCTTATTCACGGTTATTTCAAAATGTAATTTAGTCTCTTTTTACTTGCAAATCTTTGGATTATTTACTCTTGAAAGTATTTATGCATTATTTCTCTATTGGTTCTTTTTGTATGCGACCGTTTCCTATGAGTTGAATCTTGAAGACATGGATATATTGTGTTTAGGGCTTACATGGAAGGGATGGATTTACAATAAGCAAGTCTTCCGGTGAAATTGCCACTGGTCATGATGAGTTGCTAAATGAAGCAGAATTGGCAGCTGCAGCTGAAGAAAAAGAAACTCACTCGTTTGAGATTGATCCTTCCCAGGTATGTGTTGTGTGTTAAAATTCTGAAATGGATTGCACAATTACCATACTTATTCATGTTGCATCATATCTTAGGCACGGTTTTGCTAACATTAGCTGACAGCTTTGCTCTCTTTGGTTCCTTTAACTGTAATGACCATCGATTTGTTTATCAAGTACTAACGAGTATTGATTGGTTTAGTTGCAATGAATGTCAAGTCAAAAAGAATTGATAACATTTTATTATTTAGTTGGAAGGAATTTAAGTTCATGCATTGGGGTCATACTCTATGGTTTTGTTTTAACTTAAGTTTATGAATCTGTTCTTTGTCTGCAGGTTGAGAATGTTAAACAACGTTGCTTGCCAAATGCTTTAAATTATCCAATGTTGGAGGAATACGACTTTAGAAATGATACTGTAAGTAACTAGTTTCAACTTCATAGACTTGACTGATAGTCTAGTCATTATCAGGTTGTTTAGAGACTTTTTTCCCATAATATTTGATGAAAAGATCGTTTGGTGTGGCAGATCAACCCTGACCTTAATATGGAACTTAAGCCTCATGCACAACCACGGCCATATCAAGAAAAGAGTCTCAGTAAAATGTTTGGAAATGGTAAGGTTATATTTGGTTACAGACATCTGTGGTAAGAATGTAGGTTGTTCATCAAAATTTTTTTGCTGCTGAAATGTTGTTTGATAAATGTATGTCACATTTTTTTTTTTAAGAATGGGACCTCTATTATAGTTTATCTAGATATTGGATCTCTTTATGCATAATTTTTCAGCTAATTAGGAAATCTTGGGAATGAATCTTATCTGAGTATCATTCGTTTGCAATTCCCCCCGTCCTCCCTCATATGTGATTGTATTGAATCTTACTAGTAGACTGCATCTTCTTTACCTAGTGATAACATTCCATCAGTTCTTAATGACTTGAGGTAGATGAAACAAATTTTTTTTTTGGCTTCATGTTGATTGTGAAAACAAGACATTACCTTGTGGATTCACGATGTGATTGTTTAAATTGCAGGTAGAGCAAGGTCTGGCATCATTGTACTGCCATGTGGTGCTGGAAAGTCTCTAGTTGGTGTTTCTGCTGCAAGCCGGATAAAGAAGAGCTGTCTTTGTTTGGCAACAAATGCTGTTTCTGTGGACCAGTGGGCCTTCCAGTTTAAGTTGTGGTCCACCATACAAGATGATCAGATTTGCCGTTTTACTTCTGATAGCAAAGAGAGATTTCGTGGCAACGCAGGGGTGGTTGTGACCACATATAACATGGTTGCTTTTGGTGGTAAAAGATCTGAAGAATCTGAAAAGATTATTGAAGAAATCAGGAATAGAGAATGGGGGCTGCTCCTCATGGATGAGGTAATTATATTATTCCATTTTTGAAGGCCATTCTATATTGGTTTATTAGGTCACCAACTGACTTACGATATGTATTCCTTGTTGATTCATATATTTGTGAAATCTTCTGTGCAGGTTCATGTGGTTCCTGCTCACATGTTTCGTAAAGTTATCAGCATCACTAAATCACACTGCAAACTTGGGCTTACTGGTATCTTTCTGATAATATCATTTTTGATCCATCTGTGTCACTATCTGCATCTTTTGTAACTGAGAATGGATTTACTGACCAATTAAATTTCAGCAACACTTGTGAGAGAGGATGAAAGGATCACAGATTTAAATTTCCTTATTGGACCCAAATTGTATGAAGCAAATTGGTTGGATCTAGTAAAAGGAGGATTTATTGCAAATGTACAATGTGCTGAGGTATGGTGTCCAATGACAAAGGAGTTCTTTGCGGAATATCTGAAGAAAGAAAACTCCAAGAAGAAGCAGGTTTGCCTATTAAAGAATGACTCTTTATTTAAGTTGTGTAGGTTATTTAGAATTTTTTTTTTCTCTTTTCTTTTACCTTATTATTATTATTATTTTTGGTATCTTGTATTGCATTGAACATTGGCTGAAGAGTGTTTCTTGATTTTGTGAAAGTGATTGAGTGAATTTGCTATTGTTTTATGAATAGTTTATAAATGACCTAATCTTCTTAATATCCGATTTTGTGGTTTTTTAATGTTTATTTTCCTGTCTCAAGTTTGCAATTTCTTGATTTTCAGGCCCTCTATGTCATGAATCCTAATAAGTTCCGAGCATGTGAATTCCTCATACGGTTTCATGAACAGCAACGTGGTGATAAGATAATTGTATTCGCTGACAATCTTTTTGCACTTACGGAGTATGCAATGAAACTCCGCAAGCCCATGATCTATGGTGCTACAAGGTTGTTCACGGTCATTAATTGCTTTTGGAGATTTAATTTTTTCTCATGTTTTTTTCATGTTTAATTGTCCATCTTCTCTTCAATTTACAGCCATGTAGAGAGGACAAAGATTCTTCAGGCTTTCAAATGCAGTCGTGATGTGAATACTATCTTCCTTTCGAAGGTATCCTTTGTGAAATACAATGTCATTATTTTGCTTCAGCTGTTTAAAAATTGTTGGACCGTGTTCTCATAAAGGGAACTCTGTAGTGTATCATGTTATAACACGTATAAGGAATACAACTTTGTTTGAGTTTCTAAATTTGGTCTGCATACGCCAGTCATATGCTGTAGATTGGCCATTGGAAAATGATTTGTTCCTTTTTCAATAGGGGCCTTATTTTTGCTCCAGTGAAACTTGAGGCATCAAAGTAATTTTGTTGCTTCTGTTGTTCACAGGTCGGTGATAACTCAATAGATATTCCTGAGGCAAATGTGATCATCCAGATTTCATCTCATGCTGGTTCAAGACGTCAAGAGGCTCAGCGACTGGGTCGTATTCTTAGGGCAAAGGTTTGTTTTTGTAAGCTTCGATAATGAGTATAATATATTTGGCTGTCTGAGTTGATAATCAGCATGCTGAATTTTTGCATGCATATTACACATCACATAGAGTTTGTGTGCTTATGAATCTAGCTGAGTTTGTTAGATTTCTTGTTAAGATGACTTGTGTAGTAAAGGCATGAGATTATAGCATTGTCTATATGAAAGAAAAGGGTGACTTGTGGATATCTATTTTATGTAATGGTTCTTATTTGCGGAATTAACTGTATGATTTATGAGTTTGTTATTTTTTCTGTACGCCCCTAAGTCATTTTTTTGTTCTTGAATATAATATTGTTCACATTTGGTCCTCAGGGTAAGCTAGAAGATAGGATGGCTGGAGGCAAAGAGGAATACAATGCATTTTTTTACTCCCTTGTTTCTACAGATACCCAGGTGGCCTCTATTCTCTTTTTCATCTTTCTAAATATTCCATATATAAGTAGCATTGGTAGAATTCAAAAACTATAACTTCCACTGAACATGACTGATGTATCTAAATCCACCCCTTTTTTTCTCTAAGCTCAGGGTCTAATTAATCTGTGTTGTGTGCAGGAGATGTTCTACTCAACTAAAAGGCAGCAGTTTCTGATTGATCAAGGCTATAGCTTTAAGGTACATTGTTTCAACTATGCAATTGCTGAATTTTTTACATGATTAAGTGTGACCATTCCTTATGGATGAGAAGGGGCATTTACCTCTTAGCAACGAAGTATCCAATTAATTTCTGCGGTTGGTTGAGAAATATTTTCATTCCCTTAAAAGCACTGAATCATCTAAGTTGTTAATAGCTTCTGCATAGACTTGTGGAATATTGTTGGGTGTTGGGTGGAATTTGCTTTACAATAAAACTACGTGCATAAACAATGAGCACAAATGATGACATGTCACTATGTGATTGAACGATTTTGAATTAAAGATAAAAAACACCTAATCACATGGTGATATGTCATCGTTTATATTCAAGTTTGTGCACTATTGTTCTTTGCTTTAATAGTGTTGGAAGCATATGTGTGTGTGCATGCAAAATGCTTTATGAGCTTGTATCAATGCTTCTTTGTTAAGGTCGCTGTTAACGTACTTAAAAGTGCGTTGATAGCACTCTACATGTTGCATGCTTCATTGTTGTTAGGACTAATGAGAACCATTAATGTAGCTGTACTTGAGCTGTATCACCAAACAACTTTCAAGTGTACTGACAGTCAGATACATTTTAAGTCATTGTTGTAAGCATCTTTAGGTCCTAATGTATTTTTCTAACAGGTAATTACAAGCCTGCCACCAGCTGACACAGGAGCTGACCTGAGCTACCACCGTTTGGATGATCAATTGCAACTACTCAGCAAGGTTGTATTTTTTATTTCATTCACTTGAAATATTTTTGTGATTGATAAACTAGAATTTTCTGACATGGCATATTTGTTAGGTATTGAGTGCTGGTGATGATGCAGTTGGTTTAGAACAACTAGAAGAAGATGCAGATGACATAGCCCTTCACAAAGCCCGTCGCTCCACGGGATCCATGAGTGCTATGTCAGGTGCAAACGGGATGGTATACATGGAATACAGGTGTGGTTTTACTACGTTTTTGAATCTCATCAGAATCATAGGTTTTTCGCAGAACTTCTAAAGTCTCATCTTTCACTATAGAATCAGTTTCTCTAGTTGAATGCCTTATCTCTTGGAATTATACAATAAATATTTATTTCATCCTCTTCTGCAGTACTGGTCAGAAGAGACTTGCCGGGCAAGGCCAGGTTAAGAGTAAGCCTAAGGATCCGTCCAAACGCCATTATTTGTTTAAAAGACGCTATGGCTGAGGCAGCGATTGACACAACAATGCAGAAGATTGTGGCTCTTTTAGCCCTTATGCTGCAGCAGCAAGTCGTCCATTTCCCTGAGGTCAGTTTGCGTGAAAAGTTTGTATCAAAAAGCCGTGCACAGTTTTTCAGAGTTTATTATTTATACCATGAAACGAAAAAGGAGACAATAGCTATATATATAATATTAAGGTTTGCTGTATAGCTATTTTTAGGGTTGGATTTGAGTTGAATTCGAATATAAATTGGTTCGAGTTTTACTCAAATACATAATTGTTAGTATGAGTTTGATTGGTTGAGAGACTTGAGACCTACAATTCAAGTTTCTCTTGTTAAATAAAATTCTTTTGTTAGATAAATAAAATTAAAAATATTCTTTTTGAAATTAAAAAATAATTTTGAGATGGATAAATTCTCAAAACCATGGCTGAGTTTGAGTTTCAACCATGGTTGCTCATTTCAAACTCATTCAAATTGAGTTGATTATTAAATTCGAATTAATTCGGTTTGAATTTAATTTCTAATTACACATCGATAAACTGTGATCCACCTTGGAAAAAAAAATCAAATTACCAAGAAAACGTTGTTGTAATTTTTTTTTCTTTGCAAGAACTATTATAAACCCTAGTCTTGTTGATTTGATCAGTTTGATAAAATCTATTTTAGTCATTCGAATGAATTAGAGTCAGAGAAGTGGAACAAATTGGATTTGAATTTGTTTAATTTAATATTTGGAAATGGATTTTGAATTTATTATTTATATATATTATGGGATTTGGAATTTAGATTAAATTTTTTTAGAATTTTATTAGATATTTAAATTTTTATTATGCTGTAAAATTGTTATACCGATGATACCAATTAGCCTGCCGACCATCCTTTTGTCTGGATTAATGTCCTATTCTTCTTTAAAATCATCCTGCTATAATTGTGTTTTGTATTTTAATATTATGTTTTATTGTATGATTAAGTGTTATTGTATTTTTAATTTAAAATTATTTAATCACTTGATAAATACCTTGTATATGAATACATATAATTTTATTGATTATTGAGTGGATATACAGTATTTAGATCAAATCAAACGCAAATTGAATTTTCAAATTATAACTCAAACTTAAATGGCCGAAATACTTACTCCCATGCAAGGTTTGGTGCAAAGGCAAATTCACACCTGGAGGGTTTTAAAAATTTAAACACGTATTTGTCTTTGAATTTTTGCTAGAATTCTTTAAATATAAAATTATTATTTTAATAATAATATTAAAAATATATTTTTTTTATCTCAATTTTTTTTGTCTTGGTTTAAAAATCTAACAATTTTTTATTAAAAGTTTGAAAAGTTAATTTTCTCTTCCTAGGGTTTGCATTTTCTCTCTTATTTCTCTGGTGATCGGAGTCGTCTTCTTATCCATCTTTTTCTCTTGCTTAGGAGAAACTGTCAACGACCAAAGAAGAAGGAACGAACAAAGAAGATGGATGAGCGTTGTCTTCAACCACGAGATCCATCATCGAGCGTCATCTAAGCCATAAGATTTGTTTCTTGAATCGAAGGATGGGTGACAAATCAAAGAACCATAGGATTTATCAGTCTTCCTTTTTTGATACATTGCATGTTGGCCACCGACAGTATTTTTAGAGCAATTTGATTTAGACAATGGATAGAAAGGTGAACCTTCTGTTAGAATGGTGATGGTTGGAGAGGGAAACAAATCCTAAAATAAAATGTTAACTTTTTAAATTTGTAGTAGGGAGAAATTATTAATTTTTTAAACTAAAAAGATGATAATTAGAAAAATGAAAAAAAAACTGAAAATTGAGAAAAAATGACTTTTAAAAAATAAAATTTGTTATGTACGAGTAAAATTATTAATTTTTAAAATTTAAATGAGAAAATAAAATAAAATAATATATTTTTTAATAATTTTATTAAAATAATAATTTTATTTTTATATTTTACTAAAAATTCTATTAAAAATTTTAGAGACAAGTGAGTGTCTAGACTTTTAAAAACCTCACTATGTAACTTGTCTATGCACCAAACCTTATGTGGGAACATGTATTTGGCCAACGAAAATTCTACTCGTGTCTTGCAATTGCCGGAGCATATTGTACGTTGTCAAGGTCAATGCCAGCTCAATCAATGGAAAAAGCCAATAGAAAAGCGACGAAATAATTTTCTTTTTCCCAAACTCAAATTGGCTGCCTCGTGCAGTGCGTGTGAAGTTATCTAGTTATATAGTTAAGTCTTCGTCTTCTTCAAAAGTCTCTTCAGTATAGAGCTTTAAATTAAGGAACTCCCGTCTCAGTTCTCACCAAGACTGAAACTTTTAGTTTGGACGACGAGACCTACTGTCTTATTTTTCGATTTCAAATCTCGATCTAATCTAAGTCAATCAAATTTTTAGTGTGCCCGAGTTTAAAACTCGCATCAGACTGTGAAGATGGTGTCCAACGAGGCTGTGGCGAAGATGCAGCTTCGTCAAAACTACCGAAACTTGTGGCATACTGACCTTTTCGGCTCCATCAGTCAAGACACCCGTTGTATGTTTTTTAATTTAAAATTTTAAGGTAATTTGTGTTTTCCCTCCCCTAATTTGTTGTTTTGTGCTTGTGTTATTGTGCAGATTGCTGTTTTGCGGTTTTCTGGTGAGAATTTTATATCTTTCTTTTATTAAATATTGATTATTAATTCTGGTTATGGATATGTTAATTTTCAGCTGAATTTCGTGATAGTCTAGGTTTTATTTTGGAATAATTGTGGTTATTAAATTTGCTATTTTGGGTTAAATTTGTTTAGCCTATTCTTAATATAACCACTATTTTAGAACGCGGATTGGACTGGCCGGTCTGACAGTAATCTGGTACCAAGTCGAGTCTGGTTAATGGCTAAAACCTGTTTTTACAAATTTGACTGGTTGACCTGGGTGAATAGTCTCGAACTGCGATTCAACTACTAGGCCAGAGCAATCTGATTGTCATGTTGACATTACATAGCTAAAACCTATTTAAAATTTTAATTATGAGATACTAACGTCACTTGTCTAACTGGAGACTGTTCTTTGACGGAGTCAATGCCCTAGTTTGGGTCTTAAAACACTACTTGAAACTTAATAATTAACAATATTTCATTTCTTTTTTGTTTCTTATGAAATTTTGATGGACTTAAACGGCTTTAGGAAGACTAAGTCAAGATTAGCTTTGTTCAGGCCAGTCCAAACTCCTGAAAGAGATGAACAAGCTAGTGTGAACTCTTGAAAGAGGTGAAGGGGGGAAGGTTTGTTTTGGGTAAATTTCACTAATAAATTCCAAATCACAATCCAACGAAACTAATATAGCCACTGGAATAGTTCACTTATGTAAGCCGAAGCCACTTTGTATTCGAGAATATAACTTCTTACTTGAGAAAGCAATCGAGTGACCCTATTGCATAAGAACAACTCCAACATGAAACCCTGAAGCATCAATCTCTTCTTTAAATTCCGCTTCCAAATCAGACAAAGCTAAAGCAGGAGCTCGAGTCATAGTCAATTTCAACTGTTCAAAAGCTTTTGTTGAGGCCTCCAACCAATTTAATGAATCTTTCTTGAGCAAGTCTGTCAACATTGCAACCTTTATTTTATATTGTTGAATAGATTTTCGATAATACCCTGTAAGACCTAGAAACCCTCTAAGTTGTTTGGGGTTTTTTTGTTAAGGGCAAGGCAATCATTGATTTAATCTTTTTGGGGTCAGATTTTAGTCTACCATCCATGACAATATGTCCTAAGTACTCAATTTCGTGTTGCTAAACAAACACTTGGAAAATTTAACATAAAACTGGTGGGTAGATAAGCAAGATAAAACAATGTTCCAATGAGTTAACTGATCATCAAATTTTGTCACTGTAAACCACATTATCATAAAAAAACAATGACAAACTTTCAAAGGGAAGGGCGAAAAAGGTGATTCACGGTAGCTTGAAAGGTTGAAAGTGCGTTTGTGAGGCTAAATTTGTGAGGTTAATTTGTTCCACACTGAACGCTGCAATTGTATTTGTATTTGTCTTGAAATACTGTTAAATTAGCTGCTCTTATTTTTTTCTTGAGTTGCCATTTTAAACTTTCACCCTTATCTCTCTTTCCTAGGTAATGACCACTCTGCAATAATTTTATATTTTATGATTTTTGTTATCTGGTTTTGATCACTTTTTGAATTTATGAGATTTTTAATCATAAACTGTTTGCTTCTTTGCATCGCAATGCATCTGCTTCACTTTGTTTTACTGTAGCCCCCCATGTGTGTCTTACCTGCTTCGGAAACGAGCACTTTACAATGACATGTCGAGGTAATTCTGATTTTGTGTTATCTCTGATCTGAGCTGTTTTAATATGTAATACCTTGGTGTAATTTTGGTTTCTTTTTGTTTTCATAGGTATGTTTGTTGTGCTGGTTATATGCCCTGCAGCGGCAAGTGTTACGAAAGTTCTTGTCCCGAATTTTGCCTCTGCACTGAGGTATGAGTTTTATTTGTCAGTGATGTTGCATTGTTTTTTCCTGGATTTCAGAGCATCTTGCTTAAACACAACTATGGAATTTATGGCCACAAGATATGCCTAAATTTTTTCCTTATAGCTTCTATTTCAAAAAGGAGAACCTGGCTTTTTGTTTGTTTGGTATTTGTATAATGCCTTCTCCTATGCCATTACTATTCAATAAAACAATGAATTTATCGTGCTCTGATGGGAGATTAATTCATTATATCATGTAATGGGATGTTTATAAATTGATTTGGCAATTTTAAAGCATTTTTATTGCAATCTTTAATTGCTTTTAAATTCTATTTATTTCCAGGTTTTCTGTTGCTTCGGAAATTCGGTGGCCTCTACTCGTTTTCTTTTGCAAGATGAATTCAATATCCAGACAACTCGCTGCGATAATTTTATTATTGTACTGTCTCATGAGTATCTGTCAATTTGAATATATATGTGCACTTATTTACAATTTGTTAATAATGTTTACTTGTTGATAAACAGGGGTTTATGTTATGCCTTCAACAAGTTGCATGCATATTTTCTCTAATTGCATGCATTGTCGGAGGTGATGGACTTCAGGAGGCTTCTCAGATATTGAATCTGTTGGCTGATCTAGTTTATTGCTCGTAAGGGTTTATGTCCTCTCCCCACAAAGCTTTTGGTGAAAAAAAATGGCTACAAAATATCGTACTGACTCACTGTATGTTTTCCTTTGCAGGGTTTGTGCATGCATGCAGGTATGCATCTATGCTAGTGATTCACATACATGTGAATCGAACGATTTCAGTGTAATATTTCTTTACATTTTGTTTCGATTATCTGCAGACACAACACAAGGTTGAATTGGACAAAAGAGATGGTGTTTTCGGTCCACAACCTATGTCAGTGCCCCCTGTTCAACAGATGTCTCGCATCGATCAGCAATATCCTGTCTCAGTTGGATATCCACCACAGCAAGGTGCTTATGGACAGCCCTATGCTTATCCTCCTGCTTACCCGCCTCCGGCACAAAGTTATCCTCCTGCTTACCCGCCTCCGGCGCAAGGCTATCCTCACGCTTATCCACCTCCTGGCTATTCTAGGTGATCACATTTTCTGTGTTACAGCCTGCCCACGGCCTTCAGTCCAAGGTGATGCTTTTGCTGTGTTGTTTGTTGATTTGCCTGTGAACTTTCTAAGCCTGTTGAGATATTAACTGGGTTTTGAGTGGACCTGCAACTCTTCTCAGGTGTTTACTTGCCAGTAGTCTATTGGTATAGATGTATAATTGTGTGATTTGATGTCACCATTGTTGATTAAAAAATACAGGATTGTTATCTCTTCCGCTGTCAATTATTTCTTCTACTTATTCTCTGCAATTTTATCTCTAACTTCTTTTGCCAATAAATTGATCCTAGTATTGATGCTGGGAATGAATTCAAATTGAATTGAGTCGGTTGGAATCCATTGTTCAGTTTGAACGAGTAAACGAGTTGGAGCTCCAACTAGGCTCAAGTTTAGCTCATTTGTCTTTCCGATGATATTGTTCATCCTATCGGCAACATTGCTTATCATGCCAATAACATTGTTCTTATTATCAACAATCTTTCAACCACATTATGCATTAGTTTGAACGAGTGAGCTGGGTATTATTGATTCAAGCTGGCCATAGGTTTGATTCGGTTTTATTTGAATTCACCCTTAATACGTATAAACAAAACGATAATATAATTTGTGGTAATAACTCAATGACTATGATTTGCATAATGTAATGTGCACCTATTCACTGAAAAAAGGAAGTTATGGGTATCTAATTTTGAGTATATAATTATGTAGTTAAATAATGTATTATCATTTGATTTAGTATTATTTTATTATTAATTTAAAATAATTTAATTATATAATGATATATTATTTAAATATTTAAAAATAAAAATATATAGTTTTATTGTATCAAATACGTAAAGGTTGGAATGAAAAGTTCCACAAGGAAACACAAAAGATTTGGAAGTTGCATGCACACGAGTACATGATTGCTTGTACAACTTGATATGATACTTCAATTCAAAGCTTCTCTATGACAATAGAAAGTAAAAGCGACGAATAGTGGGGGGTTTCTTGCAAGACGCAAATTGTTTGTGAATTTAAAAAAGAAAGTAGAAAGTTTGTGGGCCTCTTAAAAAATTTGAAGTTCTGTAGGGCTTTCTTTGTCATGAATAAGATATCGCAAATTGCAAAAATATTAACAAAAACAAATATTTTAAGTGGGGATTATTAGTTCTACTTTGACATAATAAATCAATCTAATATTAAACCGTGTGGGCTCTCTTCATCTTTCGCAGTCATTAGGAACGGCTGAATTTGTTTTTAAGCCGAGTCGAATCAAGTTTAGAGTTAACTTGAGTTTGAATTAAAATTATATTTTCAATTCAAACTCGTTTGAGTTAATGTACAATTTTACTAAAGAATTATTGTGGAGTAAACAATGTTATCAAAGAAGAAAACATTATCGATCTAAAATTGAGATATCAAGTTCGGAGTTTTAATTTGAAATTTCCTTGTTTAAGTCAAGTCATATATTCAATTTGTGTAAGCTAAGATTAAAGGGATCTTGATATTTAGTGGCATAAAGAAGTCACACGTAATGTACCCTCTTTATTTTATTACATGTTGGGTATTGAGTTTGGTTTTATTTAAATCGATTGAATTTAAATTAAAATTTTAGTTACAAAATTAAAAATTAAATAAAAAATTAAACCTATTTACAAAAAATATAAATTTAGAATGAATAGAAAATTAAATTATTTTTAAATTGAATTTAAGGTTTAACTTTTTAATCTTAAACCACTTTTAACTTAAATCTTTGGATAGAATCCATCTATTATTGGACGATTTGAATCGATTTAGGCAGGCCTTTATATATATATATATATATATATATATATATATATATATATATATATATATATATATTTGAAACTTGAAAGCAAATTTAGATTGAAAAATGGTTGAATTGACGTGGAGCAGAAGAAGCCACCATTAATGGTTGAAAGGCTCATCGTTTTCACACAGAAAAATAAAAAATAAAAAATAAAAAATAAAAAATAAAAAATAAAAAATAAACCTTCGAACCCAGAAATTAACCCTGAATGAGATCACCATCATCATCATCATCATCTTCATTATATACTCCTTCATTCATGGTCAAATAATGAGATCCAAATCAAATCAACTGAAAAAGATCCAAATCTTTTCATCTTCACAAATTCAGAAACCAAGTAAGAAACAAGAAGGAGAAGATGATGAAGAAGAAGACTGTGAAAATTACAAATTAATGGAGTTAATTATTATTATTATTAACATACAATTATAATTTGTAGCCCTCCATTTTCATTTCTCTTCAAGCTTCACTATGTCTTGTATATACAATGTTCAATCAAAAAGAAAAAAAATCTTTTTTTTTAAGTTATGATCTGTAAATCAGAAATCTGTGAATATTCAGCATCAAATAAATCGGGGATCCCGCAAGCCTCCCACAGCCTCTCATTGAACGTCTCCTGCATCTCCTCCGGTATAAACGGCGTCCGACATAATGGGCACGTCTGCTGATCGTATCCCATCCAACGGTCGAGGCAGCTCCGGTGAAAGATATGGCGGCAATTCGTGAGTCGTCTGATGTCGTCCTGGTTTTCAAACTCGTAGAGACAAACGGCGCAAGAGTCAGGCGGGTCAACAAGGTCTGAGAACTTGATGACCGGTAAGATTTCGCGGATGAGAAGAGCTGAGACCGACGGAGGCGAGGGGACAAGTGTGGTTGGTGTTTCGGGCCAAGCAATGTCGGGTTCGAGAAATTCTTGGAGACCCAGAAAGCTAAAGAGAATGGAGATCAGTTTTCTGATAAAACCCAGAAAGGAAAGTGTGTGAAGAAGGAGCTTCGGGAGGAGAAGCTCTGGGTAAGCTACTGGAAAACCCATTACTGGTTTTGTTTCAGCGAGAGAGAGAGAGAAAGATGAAGAGCAACACAGACACAGACTGAATTATACGCACACAGCCTGAACCTCAATATATATATATATATATAAAAGATTTTTGATTTTTGATTTTATACGTAATGACTGATAACTAAGATTGAGAAATTTTTTTTATATTTTTTTAAAATTCCATATAAATCATGTTGATTTGTTGAAAATTTTCCTTCTATTTTTGTTTGATATGTGTTTGGGCACGAGTTATAAGTCAGGTGAAAGCTAAGATGAGATTCGATTTCCTTCTATTTCGAAGAGACAAAATATAAATAATCACATACTATCGAATGAGTTTATATAGATAAATTAGTAAAAAATATTTGTATATATAGTTTTACTTTTGCGTTAGATTAGAAGTGACACGAGTGCAATAACAAAAGTGGATACCTTTATGAGTTTTATCTATGAATTCCAACTTCATTAATACACTTTCAACTAGGTTTGAATTCGAACCAAATTGTCATTAGGATCAAACAAGTCTAATTCAGGCTCAATCCGATCTTGAGTCAAGGATTGGACTCATTTTTCTAAGCAAGCTATGTTCGAAATGATTCAAATATTCAATTTTTTTAATTCAACTCAAATTAAATCTAAAATCATGCTACTTCCAATCTGAGTTTGAACCATAATTTTACAATCCCAATCAAGCTTAAACTAAAGAAATTTTCATACGTCAATTTTGTGTTAATCTTAATCTAACCCTTTTAGATTCAAATCAATCATGAATTAGCTATTGTTTCAAATCTATCATTCTCTTACGAACTTATTCAATGTACCAAGGACACATTAGAATTATTATTTGGTATTTTATATAGTATGATTAGAATAATACAATGTGGACACATTCTAAAATAAAGCATGTGCTATTAGGCAAAGCTAATCATAGTCTTCTTAATTAGTACTAGGAATAAATTATAGTGAGTTGCTTGCTCATGATTTGTCTTTACAATTTAGAATTTACAATCTCTCCCAATCTTCCAATTTTTTGGCTAAATGACAATTTCCCACCTAAGGTTTGATAAACTAACAAATTGCCACTATTTAAGTTTCAAATAATCAAATTCGTATCTATCATTCACTTTGATTAGTGAATTTCGTTTGGTTTTCTGTAAATAATTGTTTTGCTTTTTTATTAAAATTATAAAATTGTTATTAATAATTAATATAAATATCAAATTACCAACATATTTACACTAAGTTAAAAATATATTGTTTAAACTTCTAAAAATATTAAAACTCTAACCAATCTTAAAATGTTATATTTTGTTAAGTTTGCTAAGTGGGGTAATTGTAATTTTTAAAACCGATGAAGGGCATATTGAATTTTAAAATTTTCAAAAACATCTCAAAGTTTTTTGAATTTTCAAAACCTTAAAAAAAATATTTATTAATATCCTTAATATTTTCAAAAATTACTATTTATCATCAAATATACATTATTTGGAAAAAAAAGAAAAAAGAAAATGTAAAAGTTTATACAATGTTTTTGCCTTTTTATTTAATAAAATTTACTAACGAAAGTGGATAAAGGATATAATCTGATTTTTTAAAACCTAAAGGATGAGAATTGTTATTTCAACAAACTGGGCGTGGGACATAGATTTTTGGCTTTTTATGACCATTTTTTTAACAAATGAAGGACCCACAACTTATGAAAATGCCATTTTATTTGAAGCCAATGATGGCTTTGAAGGTTTCTTGGAAGACTAAGTACCTAATTAACTATGTAATCAGAATCTCCTTTTAGGTTTATTTAATCCATTATTTAAATCTCAGTAGGAGATAATCTTGACCGTTGAAATGATATCTTTTGATGTGAATAACTAATTTATACATGTGTGCCATTCGATGTTCAATAAGGGTTTAGTCGAATGGTCAAACTTATTATCAAGATTTTAAATTTAGATCAGATTAATTCATTTGGATTAAGATTAAAATTAGTTTTAATAATCAGATTAAATTGATTTGAGATTGAATCAAATGAATCACACGATTAAAACTTTTTTCAATTATCAGATTATATTGATGTAAGGTTAAATCGCATGAATAATATGATATGATATGTAGAATAGTTTCTAACGAATTTTTCTTTGATGGGTTGCCCAATACTGCCGAGACAAAATTGGATCCACCCCATTTTTACACACAGTGGGGGGCACCCACCCACAACAGCTCAGAGCTGATCTCTCAGCCCCACCACCACCACCACCACCTCCTTTGCTTTCTCGCTTATGTAATTCTTTGTCTGTATCTCCATGCCCTTCAAAAACCTAATAGTAAATAGCAAATTAAGAGTCAGTCAGTGGACCATGCTGGGCTGGGAACGCCAAAAGTTTTAAACCCTTTTCCAATGGAGGCAACAGCTCTTGCGTTTTGGCGACTTCACTGTCATTTGGCCTTATTAAGGCAGGCCAGCTACATCCAACCAACAACACTCATTATTATTTTTTTCTACCTGAAGACAAAAAAATATTCCACTTGCTAATGCAATTTTACCATGTTTGGCCAAAGAAGCATGATTTGTAGGCTATTCTTATATAATATAACTTCCTATCAGAATTTGCCTGCCATGAGGCTGCACCGAGAATCAAAACAGTGTCAACTAGAAGCTAAAAATCAAATTCCATCCACCTTTGATTGTCAGAAACTGTCGTCTAAACTTTGCTTCAAAAGAATGGCCAACTTGCAGGTAAGATGGCTTTCTGGCTCACACTTGAATTGACATGTGAGTGCTTGTGATCATTGGAGATTTGGACTGACAAGGACCATGTGGCCTGTTCTCTCTGCGTCCATCATCATCCCTTACTGCAAAACCATGAACCCAGAAATGGCTTTTTTTTTTTTTTTTTAAGGTGGAATCTCATTTAGATCAGATTATCTTTTTAAAACTAAATCAATCATATTGAATAAAAAAAATATAGGTTAGATTCAAATTAAATTTGTTTGAGTTTGAATCTAAAAATTAAATATTTTTAAAATTGAGCTTAAACTTGAACTTTAAGAGTATTTGACTGTTCAAGCTTGTGAGTCTGAAAAATTTGATAAGAATAAATTAAAATAACTTTGTTTTGACCAATACGCATTAAAATAACATTATTTTAGTATCAAACTACGCTAAAAGCTCGGTTTAAGCTCAAACTTGAGCTCGATTACCTTTGAAGCAAGTTTGAGCTTGGGTTCTTTCAAGTCGAGTCATGCCTGAACTTGACTCAATTCGAATCTGATTCTAGGTAAAATCCAGGGTTGACTGATTGGACCTACAACTAGTACATTGAGTAATTAAAAAATTTGATCTTGCTTTGACACCTAGTCTCAGACTCTGGTACTTTTAGGAATTATTTTTGTCAGTTAAACTATCTCTTAACAGTAAAAATAACTCTTTTTTTTTCACTCCCCACAAATATTGACACAAAGGAAAAATACAATTGAAGTTTGGAAAAATCTTTTCTCAAAAGTTAAATATTGAGATTAAAGAGCCGAAGTCATGTAAACTAAAGTTCATACTCTTTGACGTGAGATGCAATTTCCCTGCCTTGCACTTGCGATGTGACATACCTCCACACTTCATAGTCTCAATGCCCACATAAACTATTTGTGTGCTACCTTTTTGTTAGCCTTATAAAAATATTGTATTATTGATGTCATTATCCACATATATGATTATAATTGAGAGACATAATAATAATTCTGATATCAAATAATACAAACCTTAAAGAATCACATAATGATACGAACTTTTCATAACCACACCCTTACAACTAGCTTTTGTTGGGGCAGAGCAAGAGACGGTCAATGTGGTGAGCTTACTCATAATTTACTTATATTTAATCTATACCCGCTAGTTTTCTTTATGTATTGGCACCTTTTGAGATGTAATTCTCCCAAGTTTTGTATCTTTCTTTTCTAAGTTGTTTAAATAATATTAAGCAGAGATGATTTCTGCATTTGCTAAGATTGAATAGAGAAGTTACAGCTAACTAATGACATGTAAAAACTGAAAGACTCAAAGAAGCATCTGTTGTCCTCCTTGTGTTTTGCAGAGGAATGTGGATTACAGACAAGTTTTTGTCCGATTGCTTTGCTTTTGGGCTACTTTGATCCCATTTTACTGTATACCCACGTTCTGTTTGAGGTATTTAAATTCAATCCCCGCCGAGTAAGCTGAGGGGACCTGTAATTCTTATCAGTCTAAACGATAAAAAAACTACCAGACGACTTTGTTTCTGCATCTCTCTCTTTCCCTTCACCATGAAAACATTATCTTCTCTTCAATGGGGACTCCGCCTGCCGGGCGGCAGGCTCCTCCTCTTCTTTGACTCTTTATTTGAGTTGTTTTTGAGGGCTCCTTGGGTCACTATCGAGATGATGGAATTCGTATGCTTGAACCAAAAAGGTGTTTTTGTTAAGATACAGATTAGTGCTTAATTGTGACATTATGGTGCAATACTTCGGTCCATTCCATTTGCTTTTGAGTTTTGTAAACCAAATAAGTTATGACGAATTAGAACCTTAAAAATTATTTAATATAATTAATTTAATTCTAATAAAAATAATCGAATTTAGATAAGATTTTTGGTGTTAAAAAAAATATGTATATGCATATTGATAATGATGTGATGAGAAAGATAAGCATATTAGCAGTAGCGGAGACATAGGCCAGAAGGGTGGGTCATATGGGCATGTGGCCTTGTCTGCTTCTGGTCTTCTTCTTCTACCTAACCCCAACCATTCCTGTATATTTAAAAGCATCTGTCAATTCATCTCATGTGATTCTTCTTCATCCCTCCCTCGATCAATGTGTTTGAATTTGAGTTCATCTAAAATTGAATCTTATTTGGGCTTGATCCAAATCGAATCTGACCTTAGTTATAAAGCAAACAGAAAAAGGTCCATTTCTTCATGCATAAAACATGGCGATAATTAAGTTCATGGAACAAATCCTGTAACTCTTAAAAGCTAAACCCATGTTGCAGATGAAACTGATCCATCAATGGTGATTGCCTCCTCATCAATGATACAGTAAAGAATGAGAAAAAGTGTGCAAGAGTTGAAACTGAAGGAAATGTGTTCAATATTTAATCACCATTGTCTGTCATTTGGATTAAATATTATGCAGCTTGCTTTGCCCTATCTTTCTGCCATATGATTTTTCAGAATATATATATATATATATTGACTGAAGTAAGTCATGAATTCGACCAACAATTTAAATTATGAATTTGAGTTTATTTGAATCATGAATTTGAAATAAATCGAGTTATGATTTGAACTATTTATTTGATTTATGAATTCGAACTAAACTTGACCGAAACTAAATTAAACTTTGAATCAATTTAAAAAATGAGTCGAATTTTCTTATTTGAATTCAAATAAAAAGAATTTAAGTAGAATTGAATCGAACAAAACTGATTTAAATCAGATCTAACCCTAGCAAAAAGGTTCAAACTGAAATTCATTTAATTTAAATTTAATTCATTTAAATCGATCACTGATCCAAACTCAATTAAATTGGGTCAAATCACTACCGTATAACATGAAAAGTGAGAATAAAAATCTAATTTCTAATAGAAGTTGTTGAAAGAGAAGTACGAGCCCTAGATGATAAGATGGAGAATGAGATGGGTCTTCTACAAGTCCAAACTTTGGTCCAAAGCCCAGATTTGAACCTCAAATGAATCCAACAATAACGTTCATCGTTGTTAACATCCTAACCTTGGCCCATGTTCGTCTCCGCTCAGTAACAAGAACAAACAAGAAATGGATGATTAATAATTTAATCACTTTTAAGGGTTTTGAAAAAATCATTCAAACTGCAAAACAAGAAATCAGGCTCTGGATCTCTGAATGCTTAAGGCGCCAATCCCTGAAATGGTATATGTAATGGGTTTTATCGATTGGGTTACAGGTGATTCCTGTTGAAGCTTGAAGTGGGTGCAAGACTGACGATTTTAAAGTAGAATTCATTAGATAGAGAATATCACGAAGAGTTCATAATCTGTTGCCAAATCCACAAACTCATCGGCGGAAAACCCAAAACCCAAATCATCCGTCAGATTTAATGATCTCCAGGTTTCTCAGTCTCCTTCCTGTCATTTCCCTCGCTCGCCTCTCTGTTTGTCTCGTAAAAATCGCCATTGTTTTTTCAATTCAATCTTCTCTGAAAGTTAACAACAACAACAATACAAAAACATGCCCAAGAAGTAGAAGACAACAAAAACGCATACATTAGCATTTACCGGCAACATCGACAACAACAACAAGAACGCTGGCTACAACTACCATTTATACTCATCTCAAAGTTCAGGCTCAGCCCATCAAGCCAAAACGCCGCAAGTATCGTGAAACCACTATCTCCTCCTCTGCTATCCCCAGAAGTACTACTACTGAGTCTGATTCCTCTGATCTTTGGCTTTACCCAACTCGGAAACTTGACCCACCTACAATAGTGTTGCCTGAACATTGCTGGTGCTGCCCAGCTTCAAAACCCATTCAGAATCCTCCACCGCCGTCGCCATAACAACAACTAAGATCTGTCCGTACAGCCTTTAGAGGGGCTGACCCGGTGTTAATACCCGATATTCGTCGTTCAGGATCCGGTTGTCTCCCGGGAGTCCGTCGCCTGTCATGGACTTTACACACACCTCGCCGCTAACATCATCAGCGCTCAAGGGACACTCAGATTCAGCATTCCCTTCAAGTTACCGCAAATTTAATTCGGCTTTAACCGCGGGTCTTTTAAACCCGATGTCACCTCCAACCCGTTCCAGCCCGACACTCCTTGATATGATGGCGTGCGAACCCGACATTCACCCGAAAACCCCGATCCCGACAAACCACAACAGTGCCCCCCTAATCCCGCCAACAATGGGTCATCACCAACAACAAATATTTGATAGCCAGCAATTGAAAATGCAGAGAATATCGAATCTTTTGTTGTCGAGGAGTCCAGCTAATCAGTTCAATGAGTCAGCGTCGAGTGACATAAAACTGACTCTGAGTTCTAAGGACGGTATAAGCGTGTCCGTGAATGTGCACAGACAGATACTTGTGGCTCATAGTAGATATTTCGCTGCTAAGTTATCGGATCGGTGGAAGAAACAGCAGCAGAAAAATATTCTTCCGTACATTGTGGAGATTGCAGATTGTGATGACGTTGAGGTTTATATTGAGACTTTGAGGTTGCTCTATTGTTAAGATCTTAAAAAGAAGTTGATGAGAGAGGATGTTTCTAAAGTTCTTGATATTTTGAAGGTAAAGTGCTTTAGTTTTTTATTTCTTTTTTTTCTCCCATTAGCGCATATGTTATTTTAACCTTTTTTTTTTTTTTTTGGGTAAGTAATTTCTAACTTTTTTTTTTTTTCTTCTTTTTATGTTTGGCCAATGGGTTATTTTTTATCAAGTTTTAATATAATAATAAATATATACTCATAAAATTTCATAAATTTAAATAACTATTCACAGTTAGAATTAAAAATAAAATTATTATTTATTAAAAAATTTAAAAATTATCTAATTTTCTCCTTCAAATTAAAAAAATCTTACATTTTCTCTCTAAAGTTTGAAAATTGATAATTTTTTCAAAAAATTGACAATTTTTTCATAAAATTTTTTTTTCTCTCTCTGATAACGATTTGTTATCACTGGCTATCGATCATCATCTTTTTTGTCTTATCTCTCTTTCATCCTTAAAATGGTTAGTCAGCACACGAAAAAGCGATCTCAGTCTCTTCATTGCATGATGAAGTGATAAAGAGACTGAAATCTCTTTATAACACAACGAAACAATGAAGAGACTAAGAACTATTCATCCCTTTGTGGTGTCATGAAGAGATCTGGGCCTCTTCGTTGTGTACTGGCCAACTATTCTGATAGTGAGAGAGAGATAAGATGAGAGGGAGAATGATTGATAGTGAATCACTATCGAAAAGAAGAGAAAAAATTTATGGGGGAAAATTGTCACATTTCAACTATTGAGTTCAGAGAAATTATAAGATTTTTAAACCCGAAGAATAAAATATAATAAAATTTTAATTTTTTTAATAAATAAGAATTTTACTTTTAACTATAATTAATATTTTTAATAAAAATTAATTCATAGATACATGTTTGAATTTTTGAAATCCCATAAATATAAATTTATCTTTGCATTAAAACTTGAGTTGGGAAATCGCCCTTTGGCCCTTATGTTTTGTGGGTTTTCTTGTTTATGTGCTCTGAATTTGGCTTCAGTTTTAAGCAGAGCCAAGTTAACGGGTTCTAGCTTCTAACCAGTCGATAATCCACACACACACATAATATATATATTCCTTTGTTAGGGAGACCATATAGAATGATTGACCGACCAATCCTTTTTTGTTTTGCTGATTAATTCAACCAAGAACTGCTGTACACTTAGATGGTAGCTATATTCTGAACTCCTGAGAAAAGAAGTTGAAAAATTCTGAGAATTAGATTTGAAGTTCTATATAGATAGATTCTTGTTCACTATTTTTGCAACTTAATTGCTTGGTTTTTATGTGTATTTTTTTAGGTTTCAGCAGCAATTGGGTTTGATGGGGGGGTTTTATCTTGTTTGGAGTACTTAGAAGCAGCACCATGGGCTGAGGACGAAGAGGAGAAAGTGGCTTCATTGTTATCAGAGCTCCGACTTGAAGGTGTTGGAGCTGGTGAAGTTTTGAAGAGGGTTTCAGTTGAAGTTAATGGTGCAGGAGGAGACGGTATTGACAATGAGGAAATGCTTCTCAAGCTTTTACATGTAGTTCTTGATGGCAAAGATGAGAAGGCAAGACGTGAAATGAAGGGGCTGGTATCTAAGATGCTTCATGAAAATTCATCTCAGAATGATCTTCGAAAGGAATCACTGTACTCTGCTTGTGATAGGTGTTTAGAATTGCTACGCCAGCATATTCTCCAGGCAGCAACAGGTGATTTGCAGGAAATGTGCCAGATTGCCCGGCAGGCAGATAATTTGCATTGGATTTTGGATATCTTGATTGATCGGCAGATTGCCGAGGACTTTTTAAATACATGGGCTTCTCAATCTGAAATATCTGAGGCACATTCAAAAGTCCCTGCTGTTCACAGGTATGAGGTTAGCAGGGTTACTGCTAGACTGTTTGTTGGAATTGGCAAAGGAAAGTTATTGGCTTCAAAGGATGTGAGACGCTTGCTTTTAAGGAATTGGTTGGAGCCTTTTTATGATGATTTTGGGTGGATGAGTGGGGCGTCCAAAGGCCTTGATCGACACTTAATTGAAGATGGTCTTAGTAACACGATTCTTACTCTGCCTCTAGCCTGGCAACAGGAAATTTTGCTTGCTTGGTTTAATAGATTCTTAAACTCTGGTGAGGATTGTCCTAACATACAAAGAGGATTTGAAGTTTGGTGGAGGAGGGCCTTCTGGAGACATAATGGTGAGCAGGAACGGCTAACACAATCACGAATTACAACTGCAACTATTGAAAACTCATAAAGCTACCTCTTCCCACCATGAAAAACATAATAATGCGCTAAGGGTTCTATTGCCTTCTTGCGATTGCTTTGGTCTTGCTTCTAAATTAATTTTTTGCTTTTTGTCTCCTTCCTTGCTAAACCAGGACTGTGTGTTCTTTGGAGTAGTTGAACTTCTCTGAAGGGGATATGTGTCTGTTTGACTTTATATGTCCAGGTTTAGTCAGGAAGAAGACATCACTCTCTGGATGCAACTCCCATATATATATGTGAAGATAAACTCAATAGAATGCTTGTTTTGTTCATTTGACACTTGAGTTTGTGCACATATGCTTTTTGTGTTTGATCTAGTTTTCTTATTAGGATGGTTTATTTGTTCTTATGTTATCATCTTTTATTTATATAGACACTTATTGGGTTGACCTCCAAGAATGGGAACATTTGGTTTAACCAGGATTCTTTGTTGGTAATTTCT
This sequence comes from Mangifera indica, assembly GCF_011075055.1. NCBI lineage: Eukaryota > Viridiplantae > Streptophyta > Magnoliopsida > Sapindales > Anacardiaceae > Mangifera > Mangifera indica. The sequence continues at coordinate 531,560 of NC_058156.1, forward strand.
TAAGATATTAGGACTGGTTTTTATAGCAAGAGGGCCAGTTAGAGCATCCATCAAATGTGATTGGATTAGCACAATGGTGGGCTCTGCTTCTCTTTGTAACTTCTGGTTCAGTAATCAGTTCTGTCTGTGTTGACACTGGATAGGCTTGGTGCTTTGAGATACTGGAAATCAAGTGTAACCATGTAAAGGAATATGGGATATCTCTGAAAATCAATTTAGCAGGTGAGTTGTTGAAGCATTACAAACAGTTGCCATCACTATCATTACTCATTGCAATAATGCCATTTGATTGATTGGATTTGTGCTGGATCAGTTCTAATTTTAGTCATATAAATTGCCATGTATGGTGTTGGATAAATAACCATTATTTTTTTATCTTCTGAAATGTTTTTATAAAAAAGTTTGATTCAGACTCATCACTTTGATTTCTTGGTTCATTCATAAATTTTGTATGGACTGAGATAACCATTTATGATATATCTGGACTTTTCTTCCCTAGTCTATCTTCTTAACGAGCAATAGTTGAGGTAGTGGAATTCATCCAGAAAGTTCCCATTTTTGTTTGGATTCTTTGTTGTTTTGGTTGAAAGTCATCTCATTTCATTTTCCTGCATTGTCGATTTTTCCTTTTGACAACCATATGCATTCCATCCTCGACAAAAACACTCGGTGCATTATTAGAGCTACCTTGTCTTTGTGTGGCTTCTCGTCACCAAAGCTACTAAAATGCAGAAATTTTGAACTTCTTCTACATGAAAGTTGGCTGCTTCCAGTGATGGGTGAAAAGTATGTACAACTGGGATGAGAACTTGTTAAACTTAATTTTTCAGATGAGGTAGTTTAAAATCCCAGTAGAGGTAATTTTTTTTTTTTTTTTTACCTTGTTTCATTTTGTGCTTTTTCTTTTGTGATCTAAGTACTGAACTCTACTGGTGAGGTGATACTTAGTACTGGCTTTATCCTCATGAGAATAACTTTGGATTGGAATAGCTTCTCAGTATCAAGCCATGTGAATCAAATTCTGTTTATGTACCTAAAGAGTAACTTCTCTGGTGGTTTTCCTGTTAGAATTTGACGTTCTTTACTTGCTTGCAGGAAATAGCAGAATGCTCTTTCATTATATTTTGATGAATTGAGATGCAAGATTTCAACTATACAGGTACCAGTTTGCTGTGGACGGATTCTCAAGCTTTCATTTCATTCTTTCTTGGTTCTACCGAATATGGTTACAATAAAATTATGTGTAACAGGTTAGAATAAAACTATGTGTAATAACGATAATGGTATATTATGTGATTGAATGATTTTGAATTAGAGATAAAAGAATACCCAAACACATAGTAATATCTTATCGATAATACATAAAATAATACTCATCGTTAGTGTATATAGTCTTATATAGATATATTTATGTTTAAGGGTCCAGTTAGCTTGACCAATCTACTTGAAAGATTTGGCTTCAAACCATAATGGAATTCTTCTACCCCATTAAAAATTTTTGAAACAGATTTTTGATGTTTGTTTTCATGTTAAATTTGGTGGTTGAATGAAAATTGCATTGTATAGGGTTAAACCCGAACCGAGCTAGTTTGGTCTCAAAAGTCTATTTGGTTTGATTTAGTTTAATTTGAATTTGTATAGAGTAAACTCAAATCGAGCTCGAACTAGTTTAATTTGAATTTGTGTAAAGTAAACCCGAATCGAGCTTGAACTAAAAAAGTTAGCTCGTTTTTAAAATCCAGTTGAATTTGAGTTAGTGATAGTTTGACTTGATCTGACTTACAACTTAGACAATGACTTTATTCAGTTCAAAATTAATTTGTAATTTAATTCAAGTAATGTTAAACAATTATCAAAATATGTTATTTTATTTATTATTGAATAAAATGATATTTTGTCAATAAACCATTAACTTGAATTATAAATTTGAATTATAAACTTAACTAAGCTTTGAATTTCGAGCATAAAATGAAAGTTTGAACTTAACCTACCTTTAACTTGTATTCAACAAACTCAAACTTAACTTTGTATTCTTGGGCTCATATATCCACCGCTAGGGTTGTGCCCACAGCCTGCAGTTATAAGCTGTATTGTTGTGCATGTGCAGGATGGTTGTTAAATTCGATAGGGACAATTTTGACTGGACTGGTATATTTTTAGATTTTATGTCAACATTTTCAATCAAGACCCGTGCAGCTCTCCATTGATGGAACATGCAACTACCAAGAAATTTCCTCATTTATTCTCCTGTTCCAAAATCTTGATGTAGTAGCGGTCATAACTTTATAATATAGAAACCCACTCTTAGTTTCTACTTTCAGAATGTATTGGATGCTCATTTAGTCATAAATAAATCTGATGAAGTATTCCATTTAAGTGGCATGATTTTTGTTGACAATTTGTGGCACAGGGCTAGGGACCCAATAAGATGTATTATTCTTAGTCGCCCTGGCTCTAACTCCCACCCTAATCCATGATTTTGAAACCCTGATCCAACCAGTTTGATTATGACTCGATCGTTAAACTGATTGGGATAAAATTGAATTTGCTTTTTACCGATAGACCAAAATAAGTTTGGATATAAACTTAGGAGAGTTCAAACATTCCTTGGTTTAAGTTTGTCAAACCAAAGTTACGAGTAGCTCGAATTCGATTTTTGTGACTTGAGTTCATGACTCATATTTGTGAGTGAGATTCACGACTTGAGTTTATAACCTATTACAAAAACGACATCATTTTATTTAATAATAAATAAAATAACATTCTTTTGACATTATTTGGTATGACTTAAATCAAATTATAAAATAAGCTCAAATTGATTTAAGTCGATAGCTAAATTAAAATCTCTTTAACTAGAGTTTGACTCGATTTAAAAAAAAAACAACCCTCTTAACTCATCTTAAAAGAAATTGAGTTGAACTGACTTTAAAATTGAGCCAATTTCATTTAGGTCTAACTCTAAATCTGAATTAGGTTGCTATCAACTCAATGTAATGTATTGAAATTAATGTGACTCAAACCTATATCTTGCAAATGAATTTGACTTGAAACCATTGTACCTCATTATAATTAAAAAAAATAAAAATATTTTAAATTTTATTCATATATTTATTTAAACAATTAATGATCCAATCATTAAATCAATTAGTCAAATCAGGAAAAACCCTAGTAAGCCATTTCATCGAATTAATGTTCATTCCACTTATAATACATTGCCCCACTCCCAAGGGGGGAGTTGATTTTTGTGGATTTTTTCAAAAACAAAACAAACCCTAACCCTAATTAAAATTTTCAAAATTTGAATTGAAACAATTTAATTTCAGGTAAAATTTAAATTTCATAAATATGATTTTAATCATAGTATAATATAATAAACTATTATTTTATTTATTGTACTGTAGTTACCGAATTAATAAAGGTGTCCAACAGTCATAATCAGGTCTGTCTGTGCGCTATTGTTGACTTGATTTTCTGGAGAAGCCGAAAAGCCAAAACGGCGTCGTGGAGGAACAATTTGGGGTGAGCGGAAGAAAAAGTGAAGGGTAAAATAGTAAATAAATAAGCATAAATACGTGGTGAAGCAACGACAAACACTGAGTTGACGGTAAAAAGCAAAGAATAAAAAGGAGAAAGGCAATCTGAAAGGAGAAAGAAGAAGAAGAAGAGAAACGAATTTCTTGAGTCGAAGGAAGGGATACAAGTATTATTGGAAAGAAATGTATGGAAGGTAAGGTAGCCGCGGAGAAAGATCGAGACTTGCCGATTAATTTTAATGTATTTATATATTGTATATTGGATTCCTTTGAAATGAAAGATAAAAGCAGAAGAAACCATTGCAGTGTGAACAAGTGTGTCTCAATTTACTGAAAGAAACCCGGTTCTTGTCATTGATTTTGGAGCCTTGATTGGAGTTATTCAGCTCGGAAAGGGATCTATCTGATTATTGTTGTTGCCCTAGATTTCTGTTTCTGTTTGTGTGTTCTCAGGTAAAATGAAACCCTAATACTTTTTTTTTACTTATTTGTTGTTCTGGATTGACTCCAACTGTGAATAAGCGAGCCGCGGGGATTCCTGTATCTTTTATTGGTTGATTGAGGCTGTTTCGAGAAGAGAAGATACGAGATTAGGGTTTTTCGGAAGTGTTTTCTTTGTTTTTCTTTTGTGGTTCAGATCTGAGAACTCGTTTATGAGGACTTTTATTGGTTATTGCGATTCACAGCGTTTTGGTTTGTTGAAGTCTTTAAACATTTGATTTGGTTGTCACTCAAGGATCGCTTTAGATCTGTCTTAGTGTTACAGACCCTTGTATTGGGTTGTTCCTGGACGAGTTGTCTGAGCTTTTAATTCAGATAAGCATTAGTTCAACTAGTTCTTCAAGCGTGTGATTCATAGACACAAAACTGGGCTTGAGGGACCTTCATGTTGGCTATATTGCCTTCCAATTCGTTTTATAGGTTATGAGATGTGCTTTCCCAGTGATTTATAACTTCTACACGATCTGCTCTGTGCTTATAGTTTGCTGCTTGTCTTGTTGACTTGAGATATTCATTGCATTGTTTTCCCCGTCGTTCCTTATACGTCATTGCACTTATTGGGATGGGAGCGTTTCCCTTGCTTTACAGTATGATCAAGTTGGCTTTCAGATGAAAAATGTCTGGGTTTTCTCTAATCAAAATGCAGAGGCTGCTTTTTTGGTTCCCAGGCGATCGCCACAAATATTGACCGTTGTGTTTGATTTCATGTATATATTTATTTTCATGTTTAGTGCATATATTAAACTGAAAATATTTATTAAGATCGTACTTTGGAGTTATTGGATTTATAAGCTGCTGGATATAATATCTGATACCAAGAAGTCATAACTGATGTTCAAATTAGGAGATATTTAGTTGTGGGTATTGAGGAATCATTATTATGACTAGGTCATGATATTTTAGTGTTCTCAAATGTAGATGCATTTGCTTGATATGTCTATATAATGAATGTTACTATTGTTATGAACTGTAATTCCACCAAACATGTAATTTGATGTGACGATTTATTTGTGCTCATGCACTGGTTTTCAGTGTCTAGCGTGAGATAGGCAGAACACAAGCTACAACGGCATCCTGCAGGACCTGTGGTGGAAAGCCGTTGGGTGATGAGAGAGACTCACCACCTGGTAGCATGCTGGGCACAATTAGTTTGGAAGTTGCCAGTTTTATCAGTTCTGACTTGACTTGGAAGGGCTCAAAAGGTAAAAGGAGTTCATTGAGGCGGGCCAAGAAGTCTGTTTCAAGAAACTTGAAACGTTGTGGGGAGCTTGTCAACCAGTACTCGAAAACTCTGGACATGCCGGTTTCTGAATCTGAGAAGGTTGGATCTAAATCTTTATAATTTTGTTATAACCGTGATTTCAATATGCACAAGATGAAATAATTTCCTGTACAACATGATGCTATAATCTCTTTTTCTATTTACCAGCTTGGAGTAAGTGTTCTTGGTTGCCGCTTTAGTGAGAAGGCAGAACTTATGCCAATTAAGAAAAGAAGATTTGTGTATAGATCACCATCGCCACCACCTAGGGCTACTTCACCACAATCTGAGGAAACTGAGACTGAGAGGCCCTCCAAGATGAAACCTGGAGTAATTGATTGCTCTGCTTCTGCAAATGACTTGGGTCAAATTGTTGACAATGTGTGTGATGCTGATGAGACAAATATGGAAAGGGTAAAAGGATGTGTGGATGAAAATGAGGACTTCTCGGGTATTTCTATACTTGCAGCTGCTGCATGCAGTAAAGGTTTTGGAGGGGAAGATGGTCCCACTGAGGATGGCTCAGGAGTTGAAGAATCTTTTGTGTGTGAAGTTGAAAACTCAACTAAAGGAAGTAGTTCTTGCATTTCTGCATTGCCTGCTGAAGAAGCTACCTTTCTAAGAAAGGTTAATTCCTCTGAAAGTGAACTATTGTGCAGAAACAATATGGAAGATACTTCTGTGCAGGATCATCTAATTACGAAGGATGTCTTAATCCATAAAGTTGAGGAAAGTGCTAGAAAACAGGGATTCTCTTCAAGAGATGACCGTTTGCACTGGGATTTAAATACTTCAATGGAGTCCTGGGAACATCCTTTTGACTATCAAATTGTGGATTCTAATAATGATGCTGTGGATGGTGTTGCTAAAGATGCAGATTATGGTAACCATATAAATAAGGTGATAAACTCGGAAGACCATGAACTGCAAAGTCTGTATAGTGATGGTAAAGTTGGTGCTGAAAAAGAAATGCCACCTAGTGATTCTACAGAAATGGAAGACCGTGAACTGCAAAGTCTGTATAGTGATGGTAAAGTTGGTGCTGAAAAAGAAATGCCACCCAGTGATTCTACAGAAATGGTTAATACATTGAATCAATTTAGAATAGAGGAGCACAAATCAAAAGTGTGCACTGATTCTGGCCATGCTGCATACATGGAAGAAAACATTCTTTCATCTGAGCTCAAAGAAGCTGTGAAGGTGAATCAATCTAAGGGAAGTGTAGAATTGCAGAGTCAAGAAACAATTAATATTGAAGCTCAACCTGGTGATTTTGTTCCAGCCGATGATGTTAAGAGACTTTCTGCTTCTATTAGCAAGTATAGAAATATCGCAGATGACAATGTTTCCTCTGGCTGTACAGGTGGTATTCAGGGCTTATCTTCACATGGGGTTGGCAATTTGGATTCGTGTTCAGATAACAATCTACCTACTAAACCTAATTACAATGCAAGCAGCTCTTCAGCAGATGCTGGTCTGCTTAATTCCTCCAGTTCTCAGGTTGAGAAGCTGGAGGTTGCACCTTCTCTAGCTTTGTCTGATTTTTCCATCAATGAGATTGGGGGTGTGTTAGATAAAGCTGTTGATGATACAAAGGAAATTTCTGCTTCATTTGAGGACACAGATGTTCCTATGGATATCGATCCTGTGGAAACAGGGCAGCCACCAAAAATAGAGTCTCTTTGTGCTGTTCCGCAGATCTCTGCCTGTTCTCCTCTAGGTGTTGATATGCCTACTGTAAGTTCATCAATTGAAGCTCAGCCAACATTGTCTGTGGATCTAAAGGTGCAACATGCCAAAGTTTCTGTGCTTGATCATGCAGAAACTAATACTTTACTGAATAATGATGGCAAGGCACCTGAAAAAAGGTGTATAGAAAAGTCTGCTGAAATGTTGCAAGAATGTTCTGTTCTTAGCTCTCATGATGTATCAAGTAGAAGCAATAATGGGGATCTTGTAAATACTTCTGATAGGATGGCCTCAGAAGAACCTTTGGACAATGGTTATGGTTCGGATGTTTCTCATGATTTTACTCATGTGAAGTCGACTGAGCTCTTAGATTATGATTCACAGTATGAAGACGGCGAGGTCAGGGAATCAATTGTACATACGTGGGAAGAATATGATGGGGAAGAAATGGAAACAGAACATGTAGACTATGGATCTGACAATGCTAATAATCTGGGTTGTGAAGCTGAAAAAAATGTGAAGCGTACACAAGAAACTGACTTCCAACCTTGCCCAAGTGGCTCATCTGGATCTGGTAAGGAAAGACCATTGAAAGGGAAAGATGGAAGGATCGAGATTGAGTCAGGTGATGAAGCAGGCACTGACAAGGTTATGGAGGATGTTGTTGTTTCTAGGGTAGATGATACAAAGAATCCAATTCTTTCAGCTGAATCAGCTGAGAAAGCATCTGGCTGGGATCATAAAAATCTTTCAGATACATTGATTGCAGAGATTGATGGCAGCAGTAGGAAGAACATTATTGATGATTGTATAGATGTCCAAGACACAGATGGTACTGAGGTGAGGGTGGTCAGACCAAGAGAGTTGAAGAGGGAATTGCTATCACATATTGAAGGACGAGTTTCTCATGATGTATATTTAAATGAAGACAAACCTTACATGCAAGAAAGCAGGTACAGATCAGAACTCTAATTTTACTCTATTCAGTTTTTGAGTGGACTCTGCGCACTAATTTTTGGTCAACCAATATTTGCTAAGCACTTCTCAAATTCTTGAATGCAGTGATACTGATAACAACACTAATCCTAGATCTGAAAGGGATCCTGGATATGGAGAATCTCAGGGTAGGGGCAGATATAATCAGCATGTTCATGCAAGAGGTCAGGGAAGTGATCATTGGGTAAATTCTGCTGAAAGTCAAAGGTGTCTTAAACGCTATCATTCACCTAATTATCATGGCCCAACATCTTTTCGCCGTCCAGGGCCTGAAAATGGTTCCTTTGGCAGACAAAAGATTGTTGCATCTTCATTTGGTGTACATCGGCACCTTACTAGAAGTGGGTCTCCAGTAGACAGGGATGAGGCATTTCGTTTGCGTTTGGGTTTTAGACCCTCTAGAGAGCTGAGTCCTAGTCGGTGTGTTACTCTTGGCAGAGGCAGGTCCCTAAGATATGGTTCTCGAGTGGATGAGAGAGGCTTCAGGGGAAGATACCATGGTTGCTCTGAGACTTCATTGAACCATTCCCATCCTTCAGCCAAGAGAGAGAGAAGCTTTTCACCCAATGAAAGAAGAGGTGAAGACTGTGCACATAAATCCCTGTCAAAGTCTCCTTCAAGGTCTAGAACTTGCTTTCCTGACTCAGGTAATCCAAATTTAAAACACCGAAGTAAATCGCCTAATTTCAGATCTGAGGCAAGAGTGGCAAGAGGGAAGTCACCTCATCACCGGTCTGGTTTTTTGGGAGACCGTGTGGTAGGATTTAGGACAATGCACAGGAGTCATGGTTCTCCACCTCATAACTCCAGATGGATTGGTGATTGGAAAGATGGTGTGGTTCATCTTAGGGAACAAGGTTTAAATCAACGTACTTCTGTTTTAGACAGGAGATCACCAGGAAAGTTTGGCCCATGTGATGACAGGTTTAATGTCGATTCTCTACGAAACTACAGATATGTGCAGCCTGGAAGATTTACAGAAATGGATGGAGTTGGTAGAGGACGGGTAAGGTATGAGGGCAGTGATGAGACTAGGGAGAAGCATAGTTGTAGATTTGGGCCATTTCCCCCTGCAAAGCGATATGGTATGGATAGTGTTGTGAAACCTTTCCGTTATAATTTGGATGATGGATTTGTAAAGGCTCGTATTTCTCGTTATGGAGATGCTTCTGATTTTCATGGCAGAGTAAGACCTAAGGAACTTAGCAGGAGCATTGAGAGTCGGATTGGGGAGGCGCCGAGAAGATATAGAGAAGAGAGAGACCCATACACATATCAAAGGGATGGAAAATACAATGTCAATCCAAAATCTTTTGAGATGCGGGAAAATGATGATGACATAGCTTTAAGGAGAAGACCTTCTTAACTCTCTAACTAGTGCCCATTCTTTTGTTCCTATATATTGGGTGCAATGGCAGGTAAGAAGAAATATCATAAGCTGGACTTGATGAAGTAGTGCTTTCATTTCCAGAAGGCAGGCATCTCATCTCTGACCTTCATCACTTGATGGATTTGAATTTTCTACTGTGATTTCCCTTTTTTGAGTTTTGATGAGATCAAGTGGTAACCCTTTTTCCCCTTCATTTTATACTATTATATATATATATATTTTTTTTTCGGCCAAGGGGTGATGTAGCCTTTTGCTGGCCCTTGAAATATGATCATATCAATGAAAAAAAATCAAGTTTATTTTTGTCCTAATTTTTGCCTAGTGAATTTAATGTTTCTTGTTCTTGGTCATCGAAGTATATACATAGTCTCTTCATGCAAGTTACTATGTGGGCGACCCATTGCCTTCATAATTGTGTAAATATAACATCATCAATGATTCATGGCTTTCATTTTTCTTTCCATCACCTCATTACACAGGAAAGAGAAAAGGAATATTTGCCATTGTTATGCCGGCATTTTTTTATCCCACCACTCAGTTTTCTACATTTCATGGACTAGTATTCACTTCATCATCAAGCATTTATAGCATAGCTTCATTGGATTGGATGCCGTATTCCTTTAATGGCTTTCTGGGATATGTATTATTTACCCGTTGAATTATGTTGGTGAGGAGTTGTCTTTCATGGTGTTATATATATTGGCGAATTATAAATCTTCCCTCAAACTTGGCAGCCATCTTCATCATCGAAGTGAGTGAAGAAAGAATTCACCAATGGGCAATCATAGTTTATTTCTCCGGGCTTTGCATATTTTTGCCTAGAATTATAGGCCAACATAAACCCTCAAGTTAGAACCTAATTAATAGGGATAATATCTGAGAAATCACTTGGAAATTGATGAAATTAGATAGTTTCATACCATTCTTGATCCATTAACATTTCATTTGTCAGTCCAAACTCTCTTAGCTCTTCTTCAGTGTGATGTACTAATAAGCTGTACCTGCAATTAGGAGCCATAAATGAAAGTTACAAATAAAGCCATATAAATGAATATGGTGAGTGAGAATTAGGTTGGATCCAATCTGAGTAACATCTCATTTTGAATAAATTGATTTTAAGTTAGTTCTAGCTTGATTTAAGATTAATTCGTTTGTATTCACCCTATCAATGATCTTTTAGTGGCATTAAGTACTAGTTTGAATGAACTTGAATTTGAATTGGGCATTATGATTATAATCCAAGCTTTTGTTCGGATTGAATCCAACCATAGTGAGAAGTGTTCGTACCTTTCTCCAAAGCCTTTCTCCATAACAATCATTTCTCCATTGCCTATATTGTTAAGCCCCTCAAATTGCTCGACTGTCCATTTGTACCACCTCATCAGAAACACACGTAATGTGAGACCGTGGGAAACAATTACCAGGTTCATGTTTGGACTTCTTTCTCCAGGTGGTTGAAACCTTCCATTATCAATAGCCGCTTTAAGTGTTTCTCTAAACCCTGTTTACATCTTTAGTTCTTAGTATTACAATCTGGAAGAGGAAGAACAATAATCCATGAACAAGAAGAAACGGTTCCATAAAATTACAATAACAACACTAAAAGGTATCAAACTATCACTTTTTTCTTATTAAAGAGACATTGTTTCAATTTTTTCTTTTCTTTTTAAAGTGATTAAACTTTCAAATATTTCTATATATCTTCCTATTGAATATATTAAAATTTTATTATTCCCTGTTAAATGTGAAAAATAAATTAAAATTGTTTGTTTTGTTTTGTTCCATACCTTCAATGAGAAAGTTGGTTTCTTTTAATAAAATACTTTGAAAATTCAGTTCCTTTAATAGTTCGGTTACCTGTGATCCTGTCATAAACGTCAGCTGCAGATTCGCCGTTCGGAAACCGGTAAAAGAAACGACCATAAAGCCGGCGAACAGTTTTCTCAACTCGCATTCTCTCCCTATCCTGAAAGTTTCCTTTTCAAGACACCATTAAAGAGAGAAAATCTGTCAAATATTGTTCAGAAAAATAAGCAGCCACAGTCACACACAAGTAAACTGCTTTAAAAATCTATTTACCAAAATCCTGCTCTCGAATTCGAGGTTCTTTAATCATGCCTGCAATTCTTGAGCGGTCAAATGCACGGCCCAAGTACTGTAATGTTTCCAGGGTCCTTCTATATGGAGACACATAGAAATAAACCTTCCAGTCATCGGCTCCATCTTTCTCAATCAACTCCCTGATTTTTCTTCCACATTCTTGAGCCTGAGCCTTGCCTTTCTCTGTGAGTGCAATCTTTGGATCAGGAATTCTGGTATAAGCACTTTCATCGACATTTCCTTCGCTCTCTCCATGTCTTACTAGGATTATCCGGTGAGGCCGAGGAGGAGGAGTACTAGTCGGAGTCGGAGGCCTGTAAAGAGTTTTCTCCAGAAAACTGACATGCCCATTTTGAGAAAGTTTAACTGTTTCAGCTGTAGAACTGGTCTCACAACATTGGATTGAGTTGAAACTACATGGCTTTGATGGAAGAAAAGGCTTAGATGGAGCCGGGGAAAATGTGAAAAAAGTGATGGCCATTGTTAAGGAAGCGAAACAGGTTAAGTTTGGTACTATTTATTAACTTTTGAAAGCTCCAGGCTTGTAGATTCATGACACTTTGGCAAATTTTGGAGCTCTGGGAAACCTGTGAGCCTCAGGAAATCATCTCCAACGAATATTCAAATAACTGTTAATTATTGTACTATCAGAATTTTATGTATTTTTTGTGGTGCAAACTTGGGTGGGGACCCGTTTGTTTCATCTTCATGTGGTGATTATTTAAGACACTTGAAGGGAATTTAATGAACCGGGTTCATGTGCAAAACATAATACGGAAGAAACCATGAGCAAAAAAATAAGAAAAGTTCACCGTAAGTAAAAAAATATTATAGGATGAAGTACTTTACTAAATCCCAGATATAGTTATGTACCCTTTAATGCAATTTTTATATTGATTAATCTAGGGTTATTGACTAAAAAGATTTCTGTAAGTGTAATTCTCTATTCACAAGTATAAGATCATATTTATGAATCGAAAAGTCTAAAAATGATCAATTCTATAATCTGTTATTAGAATTGATTAATGGATTTTCAAATCGTTAACTTGAAAAAATTGAAACCCTTGTTATTGATATCATAATAGAGAAAAAAGATCACGGGTTTTCTTCGATAAGATACTTGACACATGTATTTGTAAGTTGTATATTCACAATAAATTAACCTCTTTGAAAATTTATATCTTAAACCTGTATTTTCTAAAATTAGATAACTTTTTACAAAATTCGTGTCATAACTGGCCACTATACAGGACGTATCAATGGAATTTGGTGGTGGAATGTGCACGAGTTGACTGACAGCGGAGAACGAAACAACAGGGGTAGGTAAACAAGCCACCATTGACTAATGGAACTTAGAATGCTCAGGTTACCACAAACTTGGAAAACATTTTCTTCCCAGAAACTAGCACGAGCAAAACCTGTAGAATAAAAAAGGCATCACAACTTGTCTGAAAACGTGTTTGCTGACCATTTGTCTTTTGCAGAACGTGATGGATACTTAGATGCAAGCAGACCGTTCAAGTTCTGAGGAAAAAAACAATACCTGAGAGAGATGTTGGGGCGTTGTTATTTGACCCACCTTCTTTCTTAGTAATCCCAACTTCCATATTATTCCAATTTAGGGGTGGCTGTTAGCCAAATTAGTTTGAACTTGAATTTATGATCAATTCATATGAATCGAATTTGAGTTGAAACTCTAACTTAGTTAAAGCTCGAGGGCTTGCTATTGTTGTCGCACAAGAACTCATTTTACTAATAAATTTTCTTTTTTTCTTCTTTTTCACTTATTCTATTTTAATGATTTTTTTTATTTTTTGTAGTGATTTTCTTTTTTTATTTTGAAGATTTTTTTTTTGGGCATTATTGTTCATTCACTTCTTTGAATCAAACTCAAGTTGGCTATTGTTTGATGTTGGTTCGACTTGAATCCATCATTTTTTGCTTTATCTTGGTAGAAGCAAAGGCCATTGAACAAAGCTTCCATTTTAACAACTCTTCTTCTTCTTTGTTGACATTCATTTTTGTTTCGTCCACAATTTTTCTTCTTTTATGGTGACTTTTCTTCAACGTTGTCATTGCACTAGAGCTTGTTTCTCCAACAATTTTTCTATTTCTTCTCTTACACTCTTATTCTTTGCCAAAATTTTTCTTTCTTCTCATATGATTTTACTTTTTCTTAGAAGATTTTTTATAAACATTACTGTTTACTAATTGATGGATCCAAGTTGATTGTTTTGGCTTTGAATTAAATTCGAGTTGACTCTTATTCAAGTTTGACTCGATTTGAATTTATCCCTACTTGTTTTGTCATGATTGAAGCATAGACGATTGAATAAAGCTCAACTTGCAAGCAATTCTTCTTCTTTTCTCCTTTGACTTTTCTTCTTTTCAAATGATGACTTTCTTTCTCTATTGACTTTTCATTTTCGTCTTATCAACAATTTTTTTTTATCCGATAGTTCTTTTTCTTTCTCTTTGACGATTATTTTTCTTTTTCATTGATTATTCTTTTTTTCCTTTTATATTTTTTTAGCATTATTAATCACTAAATGATAGACCTAAGCTTGATCCTAAGCTAACTGTTTTAAGTTTGAACCAAACTCAAATTTGCCATTGTTTGAGTTGGGTTGATTCAAATTTATCGTTATTCACTTTGTCCTGGTAACAGCACAGACCATTGATTGAACTAGAGATGTCAAATGAGTCATGCTGGTTCGAAGCCTAACAAAAAAGCTTGATATGATAAAGTCTGACTTGGTACTATCGCAAGGTGGGCTCATCCCAAAAGTTGTAAGAGTCGAGTCATGGGCCAGGACAACAGGCTCATGGGCCGGCCTGTTACTGTATCCATATATTAAAAAAAATTAAACGAGGGTAGAAGCCAACGGCTTCTGCCCTCCCGCTTCTGCTGTGTGACAGAATTCTGCCACAAAGTAGATTCCTTATTTAAATTTTTTTCTATTTATTTATTATTACACACATGGTAGAGACAATTATATGTGTAAAGTATTGATCAAAACTGAATTGAAATTACAAAATTTGATTGTTGAAGATATTTTAAAAAAATTCAAAAATCTTGATATTACAAATGAGTTGATAGATTATATATATATATATTATATTTATTTTTATAATTATACAAGATGTAAATTAATTAATTTATATTATGTTATAATATTTTTTATAATATAATTATAATATTTATCCATTATAAATGAAAAATTATTAATAAAATATTAAAAATATTATTATTGGGTTTAATAATTGAAAAATAGTTTAAAAAGCATAATTTAAAGGATTATTTCTTTAAATTTCGGGCCGATCTGGTATTGTAAGGGCTGGCCCGATCTATAAAATCTGTTATTATGTAAGCTTGAGGTCTGACCTGTGGGCTGCCCAGCCTGATCCACCGCCACCTTTCGATTGAACATAGTTGCCAGATTGAAGGTGTTCTTTGAACTTGACCCACAATTAAATCGGTTTGAAAAAAGGGTTGAGTTGCCTCGTTATCTGACTCATGGCCCAGATACAAATTGTAAATGGAAGGAGCCCATCAATTTTGTTAAAGACTTACATTAATGCCCACCTAGAAGCCAGTAATAATTAATTAGGGTGTATTCAAATTTAATCGGGTTTGAGAATTCATCGATGTGTCATTGCATTGAATTTTTTTTTAGTGTTATTATTTAACTTTCGAGTCAATTTGAATTTAAACTCAAATTGGTTTTTCCAAACTTAAGTTGAGCTCGAATTGATTATTATTTAAGTTCAATTTGGATCGAATCAATCTTAGATTCAACAACACTAGATGATTGTCAGAACTTATAAGCTGCCTCCTCTTACTGCAGGCTGTTTATTGAAAGAATAAATAGTACCACAATTTCTTTCTTTTCTTTGTATTTTTTTCTGTCACTGTTGTATAAACACAAACAAAAATTGTCTTGTTCAGAAGGAAGTGCTTGGAACTTTCATGTTTTTACCTGCACCCTTACAGCTAATGGGCTTGGGTAGGGACAAAAATTTGGCCTCAAGCAAAGTTATGAGTAGGGTTCAAATACAGCTTGATCGGATATATATCAAACTCTTATCTCAAGATCAAGTTTGATGAGCTCAAGATTTGGAGAGTTAAGTTCAAGCTCAAGCTCTAGATTAGTATGATTGACCTGAATTCAATTAAAAAATTTTGGTTAAACTTTGATATGACAAACTTACCAAATCAGATAACACCAAACTAAAAATTAGTTCGACAATAATTGAGTCAAGCCATAATCCTGACTTCTTAGCCAAGTATTCATGGTCGTATTATAAGTAAACACGCTGAGAGAAATCCCTTAATTCCAATCAGCAATAAATAGTTGAGTGTCAACCACACAAATTTGTGAGTATGATCTCTTTATTCCCAGGGATTGCTAAAAAGTTAGGTCATTGACAAACAAGTATTAATAATGAAATGATAAGTCTATTTACGAAGTTTGATGGTACGTCGTCTGAATGAACAAGAAATTGTGTGGAATCGACAAACAAATGAATTGTAAAGAGAAATAACATATGATTTATCTTAGTTCACCTAAAACCGAGCTATATCCATTGAAGTATAACCTCTTCCATTATGAATTTGTGTTCTAAGATTTTTATTATTAAGCAAAACTTCTAAAATGTTCTTCATGAGATTAGTCCAAACCAATTACGAAATCATATGCGTTGCATCTTTTAGACAAAGTAGTCAACACACCACAATTTATAATATGTATTCCACTTTGCGATAATTAATATTAATATATGTTTAATTGTTAGACACAAAGAAATTAGGAGAAAATGTCAACATTTTATATTTATTTATGTCTCTAATTCAACTTTTTTTTAAACCTAGATTTACCTAATACTTAGGACTTTGATATATTTAAATTAATGTTTCAACATAATTTCTTGACTAAAATAAATATAATAAGCTAATTAATATTAAATTTGTTAATCATGTTTTACCTAGTGTGATCAAGCTTGTCTTATTGTATATCTTTCAACTTCTTAAAACTCAATTATAAAGAGAACCCTAATCGGTATTGAAACGCTAAAAGAGATGACTAGAAATCAAAAAGAGCAAATGATACGATGATCACTATCGAATTGTGTCTAGATTTAGATATTGGATAAAAAGAAATAACCCTTAAGGTTTTTTATAATTGATTCAGTAATTAAATAAAAAAATATTTTTTTTAAGGCTGATAAAACATCTAAATAGTTTTTTCTTAACTTTGTACTCCAAAAATAAAAGGAAAAAAGAATTAAAATAAAATTACAAAAACACCCCTATGAAACAAAACGTCCAAAAATTTATAAACACCCATAAAAATATAAAAAGGTCAAAAATGAAAATTATTGCATTTTGACACCATTGATACTATTTATCATGTGGGCCTTACATCACAAATAGGGTTAGAAAGAACAAAAAATCGTATGATCGAAAATATTTTAAAATATTTTTCATATTATTTATTATATTGATTGAAAATGAAGTTATTTTTATCTACAAAATTAATAAGTATGAATAAAATTATAATAAAATTAAGATTACTTTGGTAATCTTTAATACCTAAAATAAAAATGGTAATCAGATTAATCTTTATACTATTGATAATAAAATATTATTGAAATCTTTTATTACTTACAAATTAAATAAAACAACATCAATAATTAAAAATAAATTATTAGAGTAATTTTTGTATACCAGTAACCAAACACGTCTTAAGATTTTCTATAACTCCATAAAGCTAGAAAACGACTATTTTGGTTTGGTCGTATTAGAATGCCCAATCGGAAATCTTCGTACTAAAACCGTCGATAGTATTCATCCTTTCAGCATCACCAACAACTAGGGTTAGGTACCACAAGCTACCAAACAAAGAAGCTCTTGACAAAATTACAGTAAGCAAGCGAAAATATGTGTGTGTTCAATAATGGTGTGAAAAGTATAACATGAAAACTGACGGTGTTTTGTTTTACATTCTACCAATAATACATGAATGAGTCTTTCTCTCCTTCACAATTTCTTATTATTTATTTATATTTAGTAGAAAATTAATTAAGATAAAAATGATGCTTGCATGTATAAACACAAAACAGTAGCTTTCATTTGAGTTGTCCCTTGTTGAAAGTATTTACTCAATCATCCAATCACAATGCTGGCCAATGTCTCGAAGAAACTTCTTGTGATCCACAGCACAGAATTTTATAATATCAAAAGATTTACGTGCAAGCTTTATTAACTTGAAGAATAATTTCAACAGGTGTGTACGCCATAGGAGAGACCAGAGAGAAATATAGAAAGAAATGCAGTATTTTGGAATAAAAGTTACATATTAAGGACAGGACAGATTAAGCAAAAGGTTGTCATATACAATGACTTCATCCCTGTCCATTACTTTTTTCTACATAAATTTGATAGGGTAAGGATACTGATTATACATTGTCGTTCTTTCCTTCTATATTAGAGATAGGGTTGAATGCATAATTAGAAAGTGATAATTATCTCGTAAAGATACGGGATAGAGATGTAAAATGATCTCATAATATCATGAAACTGGAATAATGATATATCGAGGAGATCACGGGAACTACCAAGTGTCTCTCTTCATATTATCTTTGGATTGGAGGACTTTTACACGTATTTAGAGTCGATCTGCTTTTCTTTATATCTTAGAGGTGTTTTTGTAATTTTGCAAATTTGTTTTAATTTTATTTTATTTTATATTTTAGATAGAGTTTTAGGGTAAGTTTTTGAAAACATGGTTTTGAAAACCTGACCAAACTGATCGATTCGATTGGTTGAACTGGAACCTACAAGCCAAAACAGTTTTGGTTTTTTTGAAAATCATTTTTGGAGTTAAACCATTTTGGATCATATTAAATAGTTTGAATCATCCAATTAGACCAGATAAAAAACCAGGTTTGACCCGATTAACATAAAAAATAAAAAAATTATAAAAAATTCATTATTAATTAAACCCAAGACCTCATTTATCAATTTGAATATGTATAGTATCAAACTAAGTTTATTTTAATCCAAAATATTTTAGGTCAAATATTTAATGATAAATTATACAAAATCATTTTGAATATTATTTTTAAATAAATAATTAGTTTAATCATTGGTCAGATTGAACTAGATTATCGTTTCTACTGGCTTAATGTTTGGTTCGATTATAAAATCATTGAATTAAAAACTATATATATAACCCTAAGAACAATATTGTTTTTTGGATACTGAATGAATTACAGAAAACTTTAAGAGTTATTTCTTTTAATCCAATATTCGAATCTTGATATAATACAACAGTAGCTTTCGTATTATTTGTTCTCTAAGATTTTTTTTGGTTAACCCGAGGAACCCTTGCAGTAAAACCCCGGGGGCTTGTAGCCACCTATATTTGGAATTACGGACTAGACAAATTAAGAGGTAAATTTTATTATGGTACATTATGCTAGGGTCAGCCGAATCTTGAAGTTTGCAAATAACCCTTGACCTTTCACCACTTAGGCAGACCCTTGAGGTCTTTGTTCTCTAAGATTTGCAGTAACTTCTTTTAGTGTCTTGATATCATTAATTTGAATTTGTTCAAAATGTTGTAGGGCTAACTTTTTGTGTACTTCAATTTGAGAGAAAGATCGAAGTACAATCCTAGCATATAAGAAATATGAACAACAATTAAAATTATTATCTTCATCACTGAAATGGCTGAATGCCTTCATTGTAATGTCTAAGAATTATATTTTCCTTGTTGCTATAGATCATGTCAATTATATTTTCACTTATGATTATTATTATTATTTTTGTAACTGGGGAACTTGTTTAGATTAGTTGGACAAGTAAATTTAGGACACAGTGATTGAACCTACAACCAGTATACCTAGTAAGTCAGAGTTTCACACGCTTGACAGAGATTTGAATCCAAATCTTCTCTATAGAAGTTTTAATATTTTACCAGTTTTGTTAACCTTTAGAATCCACTTATGATTATTGTTAATGTAGAAAGAGTTAATGATAGAAAGAAACAATTGTGACAAATGAGAATGTAATGACTCATGTAAGGGTAGATCTAAATTAAGCAAGCCGAAGGAACTTTAGCTTCAAGATCGAATTGTTTGTTTACCTAATAACATTGCTTTAGGGTTTAAGGTTTAGGATATCAAAAATGTTTATTCTATCCGTAATCCTCCAATGACATTGTACACCAACTTGATTTTTAAGTTGACCATTCTCATATTGAATCTACTCCTAAGCCGGGATAGATTAGGACCATACAATTCAAGAGATTAAGAAGGAGCCCACCTGTGCAGCACAGATTCTCGCTAGGTTTTTTCATGCCCGCGTGAAGAAATGTCGTCTTTGGTTGCTACAAATATGCGTTCAAGCCACTCGCTTCTGAGGACTAAAATCTTCCAACATGCGCACTACGTACTACTACTGCTCTTCTTCTTCTGTAACTTAATCATCACTTGTCCAACACTTTGATCTTACTTCAGGTTGTTTTCTTTCTTTCTTTTGTTTCATTATTAGTTGCTGGCCCTACCTTCTTCTTTCTTGCATCCCATTCCTTCTTTCAGTGACCAGAAACCCAAAATCTGAAAGTGAATCGCAGAGCCTTACGTATTGGTGTCCCAATAAATTTGCTCTCATAAGGTCAATTCTATGATTGAATTCACAACAGCAAGTCCACTTTGTTTAATAATAGTGACTCAATGCATCAACTTAAATTCCAGGATAGTGAATGGGCGTTCTAGACAACGAAGTAAAAGAATAGAGTTTTCCACACATTTAGAGAGAACGGGCCATTCTAGGGAGAAACACGGTTGTTCAAAGCATGTCAATTTACAAGAAATATAATAAGAATGGAAATGAGCTTGTTCCAAGTAGAATAAGCAAACTAGAAAGTTTGGAAATGGAGTTCCATACATCATGCGGGATTTAAGAATTTTAACTAAGGTAAAATTATATATTGGATTCCACTCTATACAAAAAACCCTAATTTATATAAAAGATTAATAAAAGAACAACTCCCTAAACTCATAAATGTATCACGATTCAGATAATTTCAAAACTCATAACACACTTAATGAACCAATAAGATTGAAATGTCTGTTACATGTCGTTTAACTTTTTTCTAATTTGGAAGACTTTTGATAAATATAAAATTTAAACAATTTTATGTATACAATTTTGAGTACACAATCGAGTATATAGATGTGTCATCATGTGACTAAATCACACTATGACATATTTTTTTTGTATATTTAATTATATATTAAAAACTATATACATATAGTTTTATTGGTATAATTAATGTTAAGTAATTGTCTATGTATAGGTACAACAGTATTTGAAGGCAATAGAATTGACTTGCGAACAAACAAAGGTAGTAAGGAATTATTAGACTCGTTTTCGAAAATGATAGTTTGAATTGATGCTGGTTATTCCTGATATTCTTACCATACAAAATACAAGACTGACTCAGCTGATTCAGATTCTTGAAACAAAAGGACATATATTCCACCCTAAACATTTCTAACTTTCTCTTCTTAATATTTAATTGTTACCATTATTAGAAGGATTAAAAGCCTCCTGCCGAAAGCTTGCAAACGTACCATCGGGATTACTATGCTCAAATCTATTAATTGGTTTCAACGAGCAAATTTCATTATAGAGTTTTAACTCAGTAGTTTAGATCGAGATCAACTCATTTGATCATTTAATGACATTATTTATCCCGTTAGTAATACTAATCACCCTTTGACAATATTATTCATCTCACTAGAGGCCTTTTGGTGATATTGTGCAACATATCGAATGAATTCAAACTCGAACTCAAATTGGGTGTGATGGATTTGATCAGAGTTTGACTCGGCTTCTATTAAATCCACCGCTAAAAATAAACCCTACTTATTCTTCTACATCATCAACACTTTGACCTCACTATTGCAATGTCTCATATGTGCCAATATAAAATTTAAAACTAGGGTCAAAAGAGATCATATTATAAGGAATAAAACAGAATATTGTAAATTATATTATATGTCATTTTCATTTTTTCTTTTTATGCAATTCAATATTCCTCATTTTTTGAATGATCTTGTTGATGCAAAAATTTGAACCAAATGAGAGGTATACCAAACTGTAACGTACAATTTAGTGCAAGAAAAAATGAAAGCAAAAATGTTTTTAAAGTAGTTTAACCCACAATTCGTAAATTTATATTCACTGTTATGTTATTAAATATTTTGTTTAAACTTCGACAATGTAATTGTAAATGTTATCAGTCAATTCCTGTTAGTTGAAAGAAATAGTTAATTGAGCAAAATACATTAGAGATATAACTATAACTTAGTACATTAAATTTAATAATCTAAAATAAAAGTTACAAATTAGATTATCTCAATGAAATTAGATATAATAATGTCACAATCGGTTATCCCATATATGTAAGAGAAAAAGTTGGAATGTGATCAAGTGAATTATTCCTTTTAGTTGTATCTTGGTGAAAGAGATTTTACTCGCACTTTGAATTAACCAGTGTTTAGGTGATGTGTTTAGCCGTTACATATAGATTGTGAAACTAACCGTATTTTTAGTATGGTTTTCATGTGTTTGACCAAAGAGTAGGTTGATCTCACATAAGAAATATGAGAAATGTGTTGAGAGATAAATATGAAGAATGAATAAAAAGGCTAATGCATGCAACACAATTAGATAAAAGCTTACATGGAGGCATACGATCATTTAGATAATAAAAGGAAAAGAAGTTTAAAATAAGTTGTCAAAATTAACAGAAAAACAGCTCTGGGTTATAATATATCAAAATCTCTTCTTTCACTTTCAAATAAATATATATTTTTTTAAAAGAAGAACCTAAGTTCCTTTTTGTCTCTTAACTGCCCTCAAATTGATCAAGACCGTTGATTGATGGATGACTTGTTAGATAGGGCTACATTACAAGCTCAGAAAGAAAGCATCAACCAGATCTGGACAGTCCATTCAAGAACAAAAATGGATGAAGATTTTGATGTCTTCATATTTTAACGGCAATGAAAACAAAATGCTGCATATTAACCCAATTTGGACTGTATAATTTATACCCAATTGTCCCACCAGCACAAAACTCTCCATGTGGGTGGTCTTTTTGTTGTATAAAATTGTACCACAGGACTAATGCCAAGTTGCAATATGTCCCACAAATTCCGGACTGAAGAAGAAAGCGAATAAGCAGAAATGCATAAATACTCAACACATGAACACAAGTATTTGTATGAAAATTTTGATATGGGAAAAACACCGGACAAACGATGGATAACAATTGATATCTGTCCTTGCTGATCTCATTTTCACTACAATTTGTACAACATGTTGGTCCATTCCATATATTATACCCGCTTTGTTTAAACAAGTAGACAAAGCCGTAACCACTGCCTTTGCTCAAGTGTATTAAAAAAAAGAATAATATTATGTGTACCCACTTTTATGTATATATGAGTACATATATGATGTGTTATTTTATCTTTAATTTAAAATCACTGAATCATTCAATGATATATATCAAATACGTACTAGTTTATGTACTCAAAATGGGTATATATAATTTTATTATTAAAAAAATTTCATACTGTGAGGTTTTAGCTTAATCCTTTCACTACCACTACAAATCTTATTAAAAATTGATCTTCTGAAATCCGAATATCTTGAATTCAAATAACCTTTTTGCAAGATACGGGTCACCACTATACAACACTAGCTAAAAAACATGGTATTAAATTGGGTTTATGTATGTTGTAAGGTGATGTATTCTAGTGATTTATAGAGAGGTCCACTCTCCCTCTGTAATCTGGTAGATGTTGTACATTTGAATATTAAATTTATTGAAAGACAGAAGGATGAACATTGACAGAATGTGACAGAGGTCTCTCCCTACTGTCTCAGGAGACCTCCCTTGTGAGCTACTTATTTATCATATAATAATATATATATATTATGAACTTTATGAATCAAACAGTCTTTCCTTGAAAACCCTCATCATAATATTCCCTTGAAATTAATATAAAAACATCATTGATTATTCATATAACTAAAAGGTAATGACAATGACAACACCAAAGTGCAGTGGTGAAGAAATATGACGATTGAGAGAATGGATGAAATAGACGAAAAAGGTCGGTCTTGTAATGTAAGGTTTGGAAAGTGAATGTGGTGGGTTTGCTATCAGATTTTTGGCCGATTAGTTGACGAAAAACAAGACTAAAATTTTGAAATGGCTAGCAATGAAATGAATATTCCTTGCTATTTGAATATTAGAATATACCTTAAAATATGATTATTTTAATTAATAACTCCAAGTCAAACACAAGTTAAAACCATCTAAAATATCCTAATGAAGATCAATAATAAGGGATGTCGAAAACGATAAATAAAAAAAATGTTAAAAAAAATGTTATAAAAAAAATCATTAAAAAAGATAAATTTATCAACAACTTTCTAATAAGTCATTAGATTCGAGTCACCTTGACTCTTATCGAATCTTACTTAGGATTTGTGTTTAAAAACAATAAATAAAGAAGAAAAGACTGTTGGTTGAT
This sequence comes from Mangifera indica, assembly GCF_011075055.1. Taxonomy (NCBI): domain Eukaryota; kingdom Viridiplantae; phylum Streptophyta; class Magnoliopsida; order Sapindales; family Anacardiaceae; genus Mangifera; species Mangifera indica. The sequence goes on from NC_058156.1 coordinate 555,648, forward strand.
TCTCTTGACACCAGATTTTTCAGAAAAGCTGCATAAAAAAAGAGTGCACTCATTGATGCCCTAATGCCAATATTATATATACATATAGATACAGAGATATATAGCTCAGTAGATTGATCCTGTAAAATTATTGAAAGGTTCTCAGAGATGGACACTGGACCACACTGTCAATTAGTACAAAGAAGCCTAAAACCACAAAACTACCAGCACTATAATAATAGTTCCAAGTTCCAAACCAGGCACAAGATTGTACACTGAATCCATTCTTACTCAGACCTCTGCAGGTGATCTTTTTTACACACCCACCCCCGTCTTTTCTGGGTGTCTCATTCTGATTCTTCACCGAGAAAGGTCAACTTCTAGCTTTAATATATTTTTCTTTTTTTCTGGTGGGTTTCCAGGAGTTCCGCGGACTCACCCGTTTATTGGGATATGAAATCTGATGAAAGTCACGTGAAGGAGATGGAGTTTACTGTGGGAAGAAGTGAGAGTGAAACTGGGAGATTGGATTATAAGATGCGGTGGGGTGCATTGTGTTGGTTTGAATAGAGAAATAGTACAGGAGAGGATGTACAAAATTAGTGATGTGAGTGAGCGAAGGGACTAAGTGTGAATGTGTAAAAGAAGAGAAAAATTGGGAAGCAGCATAGAAAGCTTCCTTAGTGGACCACCTGCTTTTAGCGGAGAAAAATTTAAAGCTGTACCCTCACTCTCGTCATTATTTCTTGTGTTTCACTCTCCCACTAAAAATACAATATAAAAAACCATAGATCCGATTTTGGATATATAACGGGTGCTTAGATAATATGTCATTATGTGATTAAGTGATTTTGAACTAAAAATAAGGTAATATCCAATCACACGATGATACATATAACTAATTAAGTATTCAAAATTAAATGTATATAATATTGCTAAAGAAAGTCTCTCCAATTTGAGTTAGGTACATATCATCATGTACATATAATTAGGGCTACAAATAAGCCGAGTTGTTTGCGGCTTAACTCGTGTTGAGTTAGACTTGGTTTAACAATTGTCAAGTTGAGTTTGAGCTTGTTGTTGATTGATTTGGTAAACTCATGAGTTCAAGCTCGGTTTGAATAATATATCAACAACCCTTTAAAAGTTTAAAAATTTTCATTGACACCCCTAAGGTTTTACACTTTGACTTTGATTATAGGGGTAATTAATAAATATATGAGTTGTGAGTTTAAAATAAATTTTTAACCGAGCTTGAGTTTTGACATAATGCAATCGAGCCAAATAATATTCAATTCAATTCAATTGCACCCTAGTTAAAGTTCGAATTTAAACTCGAATTGAATGAGTCAAGTTCAAACCAAATATTGGGTTTTTTGTTTCATAACATAAGTTGTCCAAACATTCAAGTTTAAGCTAAATAAGATCAAACCCAGATTTAAATTTGTCTTCCAAGAAAATTTTAATTTTAACTTATCAATTTTAAATCAATCTCAAATTAATTGTTTTATATTCAAACCAATTTCAAATTAACCCTAATCAAATTTAATCCAAATTGAATCTAATTCCTGTGGAAGGTGCGCGTGGAGTAAGCATATTTTTTAAGGAGAAGAAATTTGAGTGGTCCAAAGAATTGAAGAGAGGGAAAGAGGGCGATGGATGGGTGGAGCACTTTAATTCACCAATTAATTACAATTTGATTGGAAAGTTTGGACCACCTCATCCCTTCTCATACACAGTCCCTTATTTTGGGAACCATTTTTTTTTTTATATTCTCACTTTAATTTACAGTACAAAATCCATTACGTTAAAAAGATAGTTTAAATAATAAAAGTAAAGTTATATTCAATCAACAAAAAGAGTATGAATTCAAAACTTAACAGCCATATAATAGAATCGAACTCTTGAATTATATGATAATTGTGTGGTTCATCTCTAAACCCAAATTTCACCGGTTTGGTTTCATTCCCCACACAATATTTCCCATTTGTCCAGAATTTAGAGGCCCACACCACACCCAAATCATCAGTCCTCAGAGTAGAGAGCCTCTCAGAACTGGAAGTCTGAAACCCATCTAAAGAAGCCTGCTTCCAACTCCTACATGGGACTGAATTATTGGGATATATGTCGGTTTGTTTGTTTGTATTAAGACCTCAACCCAATTCTTAATTTATTAAGCAGAAACACCTCATGTGGCGGCTTGTAGTTTGCCAACCAGGCAAACGACTGCCATTAGTTTCCATTGTTTGGTCTTCTCATCTTAACCATCCAGTCTTTTATAATCTATACATATACATATATGTGTATATATATATATATATATATACAAACTTTCTGAAGCAGGGTTTTTTTTTTTTTCCCTTATTCATTTACTTTTTAATTGTGGTCATTTTAATATGAAAAAATTGAAGGGATGAGATTTTATTTTCTTATTGTGAAGTCTATTTTGGTTGTATTAATATGGGGACGCATTGACCCAGTTCAGTTTGAGCTTCTAGCTGCTTAGCTTTTTTAGAGAGAGAAAAAAAAAAGCCAAGCCAAGTCTTACATCCAATTATGATCACTTATTATATCTGAGGCTGATCATCTTCTCCATTGATTTCTGAAGACGTATATATATACACACATGTATATATATATATATGCATCAGCTTTATTCTTACTAGGTTTCTCTCATGGCTCTCAACTCAACATGTTGACTTATTGAGATCATCTTCTTATTCTTCAACACCACTAAGCAAAATTAACTTCTACTTCTGTTTTCAATCTTGTAAGGCTTTTTCTTCTTTCATCTCTTGTTTTATTTTTGCATATAACCAGCCAACAAGAACAAAGATTTAATTTTTTTGGTTCTTACGATCTTGTTTTCTGATTTCTGATTGTGGGTTTTAAGGAGTGAGTTTTGATGGAATTGTGGTTGCAGTGTCAGCATCGACTTAATTTCTAATTTCAGAAGATAGGTAGGTAGAGAGAGAGAGAGAGAGAGAGAGAGATAGAATTGGATATACATGGCTAGAGAAATCTGTGAAGAAAAATCAAGGAACTTGATTTCCTCAGCAGGTGGCTTTTGTTACTCAGATATTTCATCGAGTAACCCAATAATTCATCAAACCCATCTGCAGGTGAACCAGATCCAAGACTTTGAATCGAATCCAGAGATGTTCAACTTGACCACGGGCATGGAGATGATAGGGTTCACAAAGAATCTACAGCAGCAACACACTGACACTAACTCTGTTATGTGGAAAGGTTTCTTTAACAAACATGGAAACAACGCTGGCCCTTCTTCAAAGAAGATCAATGAATCAACAAGTGACTTTTATCATCATCATCATCATCATGAGTTCAACAAATCAGAATTATTCACAACTGGGATATCAGGAACAAGTAGTGAGAATCTTATAGTTGAAACTCATGAGCATGGTTCTTGGCAAGAGAATAGGCTGCTTGTTGATGATTCTTCTTTGAGATGTGTTTTTCCGTGTGCAGCAAATGAAAGACCAAGTCAAGGTCTTTCACTTTCCCTCTCTTCAAGCAATCCTTCAAGTATCAGTTTACAGTCTTTCGAACTGAGGCCAGCCAATCACAACAACCATGGCCAACAGCTTATGCAAGATGGGTTTTTGGGTAAAGCTGCAAATATTCATCATCAAGCGCAGTTTCAGCTGAGGAATTCAAAGTACTTAGTTCCTGTTCAGGAGCTTTTGAATGAGTTCTGTAGCATTGGGACTAAGCAAACTGACGGCCCAAAACAGAAGACCCTTAAGACCAAACAATGGGATGATGAAAATGCAAGTAGTTCTTCCAGAAGGCAATCTCTTTACTCACTGGAATACATGGAATTGCAGAAAAGAAAGGCAAAGCTGCTTTCAATGCTGGATGAGGTATGCAGTTATAAATATATAATATGTTTCTCTCCAATATCCTTTCCATCAAAAGAGAAAAAGCAAAAGGAAAACATATTTTTTTTTTATTCTGATCTAATTTAGCGACTTGGGGCCTTCCCATAAATGAACAGATTGTGATAAATCCAAAAAGATTAACTTATTTCTCATGTATGGTTAGGTTGACAGAAGATACAAGCACTACTCTGATCAAATGAAAGCTGTGGTGTCTTCCTTTGAAGCAGTGGCTGGTAATGGAGCAGCAACTGTGTATTCAGCTTTGGCTTCTAAGGCTATGTCAAAGCATTTTCGATGTCTAAGAGATGGGATTGTGGGTGAACTTCAAGCTACAAAGAAGGCCATGGGAGAGAAAGATCCCGTTGCACCAGGCACAACCAGAGGTGAAACACCAAGACTAAGAATCCTTGATCAAGCTTTGAGGCAACAAAAGGCTTTTCAACAGATGAGTATGATGGAGACTCATCCATGGAGACCCCAAAGAGGCCTACCAGAAAGATCCGTTTCAGTTCTTCGAGCTTGGTTGTTTGAGCATTTTCTCCACCCGTAAATCTCCCCCTTCTTTTATCTCCTCTTTCTTCTGCAACATTCAAGTATAGCTAGTCTCAATCATTTTTCTTGCAAAAACAACGTAATCTTTTTGTTACTTTCTTTGCACCATTATTCAGATTCCATCATCCAAATTTGTCATATTAAATCACTCCAAATATCTCTTGACCTTTTTCCCTGTTACATAGGACCCATCTCCCTCTCTCTCTCTCGCACACACACACGCAAGTAAAAAGAAATATTCTCCCATGTACCAAACTCTCAATACTAACAAAATTTTTCCATGAAAAATCCTCTGCAGATACCCAAGCGATGTTGATAAACATATCTTAGCCCGCCAAACTGGCCTATCAAGAAGCCAGGCATGTCCACATCTCTCTATGGTTTATTATTTTAATCCTACATGAATTTATTTATAATATCAATGGCCCATGTCTCCTTGGGATCTATAGTTTTTATAATAGTCTACAATTATTGAACTTCTTTGGGCTTCTTCCGTCTATCTCAACAGGTGTCCAATTGGTTCATCAACGCGAGGGTGAGGCTATGGAAGCCTATGGTGGAAGAAATGTACTTGGAAGAAGCAAAGGAAGGAGACAACAGCATGGCCTCTTCTGATGAGGCTAATCAGAATCCTAAAACTGATCAGAAACCAACACAAGACCAGCCTGTTCGGATTGATTCAGAGTGTTTATCTTCCATTATCAATAACCCAGATAAAAATGATCCTAAAACCCCTAAAAGCCTTCATCAAAACCAACACTTGCACCATCAACAGCAAAACTTTGGGACATTTGGTACCATGGAAATGGATTTTTCAACGTATAATCAACACGGGGTCGGTGGGGCTTCTTATGCTAATGATCATAGTAATGCTAATCAGAACTTCAATGGAGGTGGTGTGTCATTGACACTAGGGTTGCAGCAACATGGAGGGAGTGGAGTGAGCTTAGCTTTCTCTCCTGCATCGCAAAACTCTCTTTTTTACGCCAGAGACCACATTGAAGATTGCCAACCGGTTCAATATTCACTTTTAGATGGTGAAGGACAGAATTTACCTTACCGGAATCTGATGGGAGCTCAGTTGCTTCATGACTTGGCTGGTTAGAAGCAGCAAAGTTCATCTCCATAGTTATGAAGAGATGATCATTGAAGAATTCTTAATTCTTATCAAAGAATTATGGTGGTATAGTTAAATAGTTTAGGTAAAGGTAATGCTCCATACGATAATATATATATATATATAAATACATAAAGAGCTACAGTGGGATTGAAAAAAAATATATATATATATATATATATATATATATATGCTGTGGAAGATAGTTTCAAGGCTAGCTCTAGTAGATTTGCATCTTTTTATATATTTTTAATATTGGTACAAACATGTCTATTTAATGTTAGGTTGCATTTCAATGGCGATGGCAATTGATTGATGCAAGATTATACAGACGATATTTCTTTCTTCTTTTTAGGTGGAATCTGTTTTTCAAAGACTTAACCTATTATATCTTGATTCGAACATCAGGAGAACCTCATATCAGAAATCATATTTTACAATAATGTGCACTTAGGATTGTACATACCACCATGCTCCGTATGATTGTAGTTGGGCACTAAAAGTTTATACTTTCCCATGTGCACTTAGGTTGATAACATATTGCCACGCTTTATAACCCTAACATCTACACAGGTGTGTTATGTGTTAGCTCTCTATTAACTTGAATCAACACTGCAATGTAAACATTATTACATGTATTGTAAGATTGCAACCGAAAGATATAATAATAGTTCTAATAACAAATTATACAAATTTTGAAAGAATCATACTAAAAAATTTATTTGTTGAGATTAAGGAACCTAAATTCATGTAAACCCCACACCATAACTCATATTTTTTGATATAAGATCGGAATATTATAGCTTACATTAGAAATTATAACTTATTTATCTATATTCGTATTTATAGATAGGCCTGAACTATCCATCTCCTTTCTCTTTTTTTTCTTTCTTTCTGATGTTGCTGCACAAGCTCCAAGTGATTTAATCATTTGTGGCTGATATTATTTGGAATTGAACCAATAAATTTCGATAATATTTTGACCTATGAAGACAAATCAAATTTATTAGCACAAATGGGTTGGGTCGTTTGTTTAGAGGATTAAGACACTTCGATCCCCCCACAAAATCACAGAATATCGATCGTGATCACTTCATTGTTGTGGTCCTGATTCATGTTGATGAAGATGATATTTTTTTTTCTCATTGGCCTTGCTTTATGATTTTGTCAACATTGCCATGAGTTTATGCTACTGCTTTTGCTCATGGAAAAGCTACCTTTATCAACTGCCTTTTCTAAATTAGTGTTGAAGACATTTCGTTTCATTTTAATTTTAATTTTCGGGACCATATCTTTGCATGCTCAAAGATTAAATTTTAGCGATCAAAGTTGGTTCATGATGTGCTACCCAATAGACCTTTCAACTGCATTCATGGTCTTGCACCTAAATTAGGTCTTAACTTGGTCAAATCATTAGTCAATAGGTCGACTAGTCCAACCTGTATGACAAACCAGTAATATTAAAATAACATAATTAAAATTTTAAAATTTTATTTATATATATATTAATTAAAATCTAGTCACAATCTTGAAACATAGGTTTGATTAGTAGTCACTATTGATGCACTATATATTTTGGTTTGAGTCACTTCAACCTCAATAACGGGTTTTAATGGATTTTAATTAATTAGGTTGATGTTATTATGATGGTTGAAATGGTTTGACTAAGTCGTGGAATCATAATTCAACATGATTTGTCTGATTTAATCCCGCATCAATTTAGTCTAATGGCTAGAACATATTTTAATCATATGATTCGAACTAAATTTATCACCAATCCCTTATAAGATGAATTGGTCTGATCTGAATCTTTAAGCAAGGCATCTCACTGGAACTTCATATAGATAGTTCATTTGAAGGAGCAATATATGATCACAATAGAATCAAATTGCTTAGTCACAAACAAGAAATTACTATATACTAAAAAATTATTACAATAAGTAAATGAGCAATGTTACGTATCATACTTTTGAATATACAATTAGGTACATAAATGATATATTATTATATGAATGAATGTTACCTTATCTTTAATTCAAAATTATTATATATTGAGACATCATTTATATAATCAATTGTATACTAAAAAATATGTACAAATAGTTTTATCGTACGTAAATAAACATGAACCCACTTGTCTTGCTTGATGAAGAAATGAAGTGGGTGAAGAAATCCATGAATCGCAAGGAAGATTGACCTAAAATGAGAAGCATTAAATGATGCAAATGTAAGATATAAATGCTGCCTTCGATTCTAGCTAGGGAAAGCGACGTACATAGAAAGAAACAGATTCATCCATTTATTACTGCTGGAAAACTTCCATGCAAAAACTAAAAATTATGATTGCAATATTTCTATTGATGTGCTAATAGAAATTTTTTTCATTAAATTGTAAAGAAAACAAGATTTTTCAAGTATAACAGAAGTTTGAATTTAGATATTTTATCTGAAATTTTTAATGTACCACCAATTTTACTAAAATCTGATTTCACATACCATTTTAATCACCATTCTCATTAAATAATTTGCTGTTTTTCTTCTTCTTTTACTGTTCTGCAACTTCACCGGAAACCAGAAAGAGCAAAACAAAGGAACTATGTTGCATGCATGGAATGGGCAAAACATAGAATTTGGGAATGTTCGGCTGCTGCAAAGGGCATGTTTTGTGGGTTTAGAATGTGATTGTTGCAAAGGCCATTCATAATTGCTTGCTAATCATTGTTAGTATCAATTGATAGAAGTCTGTCATTTTAGGAAGATCTTCGATTATGAAGTTTAAACTACTTCAGGTTTCAATGTCTATATACACAAAATCGAATGTTTGTGCTTTAGGGTTTATGTGTGTGCGGGTATATATATATATATGTATATGTATATGATGCCTGGATCGGAAAGAATCTCTGGTTTTAACCTTGGTAGAAGCTTTACTTCTGTTCTTGTTTGAGGCTGCAGCCACCACCATATAATATGACACCACCTGCAACTTGTTAACGTGATATTCCGACCCTTCAATTCCCCTTTACAGTTTCTCTGTCTTTCTCTTTTATTACAGTAATGGCACGTTTTAACTATATACTTGATTTAGGGTTTCTATTATGTATTACTGATACAAATCTTGCATGAAGCATGCCCCGCCGTTTCATATTCATCACGTGGGATACAAGTCTCATACTTAGTTAAGAGTGAATTTGATTTGAGCTGAGTAAAGTCTATGATCAACTTAAACTCGGATCAAATCTATAATATTTGGTTCAAACTCAAACTTGTTTAAATTGTGCACAATATCATTGGAGGGCTCTTAGCAAAGTGAACACCCTTAAGGTCAAGTTCGGCAACAATAAAAAATTGAGCTTGAATTCGGCTTAAGTTCATTAAACCAAAGTTAACAATAGCTTGAATTTGGCTCGACCCTAAGTACACAATTTGAAACTTGTCTCGAGTTCATGGTTTGAATTTGTAACTCAAGTTCTTGGCTCATTAACACAATGATGTTGTTTTACCTTAAAACAGACAAAATAATGTTGTTTTGACAATTATTTGTTATGACTCGAATTAAATCACATATCGAACTCAAACTAAATCAAATCATTCGCTCGACTAGCGAGTTAGACCAAGTTAAACTTTTTTTTTAGCTCGAGTTTAACTTGGTTTAAAAAATGAGTAAACCCTCACAGCTCAAGCTCAGTTTGAGTTTGACATATATGAATTCAAATTGAGCTAAGCTAGTTTTCAAGACTAAGCCAATTCAATTCGAGTTCAATCCTATCAATGCTCACGTGGGTTGGTACACAATGTCATTAGAGAGTTATTGTTGAGTAAATATTGTTATAAGAGAGGTAAATAGTATCACTGAATAAACAAATAACCTTAAACCTCAATCTAACTTGTCAAACTGAAGCTTCAATTTGAAAACATCAATTGATTCGAGGTAAGCTATGGATTTAAACCGATCTAGTTTTTGAATTGGATTCACCCCTACCTATGCATTGACACTCACGTGGGTTGGCTATACCCATGCAAAATCCTCCTAGCCCCAAATCATACTTGCCTAGGCGAGATTCAAGCTTAATACTTTGCTCAAATTTCCTAATTAACTTCGTTGATTATCCTAAACGAAAAATAGATGTGTTCCCCTATACATATGTACTGTAAAAGAATATTCAGGAAAGGGTATTTTGGTTTGAAAGGACACAACCACTCTACAATGTGAGTTGTTTAGGCCAAAAATGGTTGCTATTTAAACAGTGGACCAGTGCCAGGTACTTTTGAAATCTGTTGAGTGTTTAGACAACCACATCGATATCTCTTCTGCATTTCTGGTTGTGGGTAGGCTTTATTGGCGATCAATAGCCGCCGAAGCAGCAGATATATCAAATTTGACATTATAGCAGACATGCTCCGACCTAATTTATTTATATTGCATGCTTAATTAGCACATGCCATTACAGCCTGTCTCTCTTGTCATTTTCCTTTCCAAGCTTTGGCTGATAACAATGGCTGTACCAGGAAGCAAAATTCGTCTGTATCATATGCAAGTAAGGTTGTGGAAGTAGCAAGAGTGCAGGGAATAGGGTTGAATTCCATCCAAGCTGGTGGAATCAAAGTTGAAATCGAATTGAACAAGTAGAGTTTGAGTCAAAGATTAGACTTTTTTCTTAAAACAAACTAAGTACAAACCGATCCAAATATCTAAGTTTGAGTCGGTTTAAATCAAATTCAAAATAAACTTGTTTTTTGATTGAATTCGAGCATTAGTTTATCGATCTCAAATTGACTCTTTTAAATACCGTATTATGAGTAAGGTTGTGGAAGTAGAGGGTGGAGAATAAGGTTAGACTCTATCCAAACTGTTTAAATTTGAATTCAAAATTGAATTGAAAGAGTATAATTTGAGTTACAGATTGACTCATTTTTATAAAATAAATTAAGTTCGAATAAATCAAAATATTTGAGTTTAAATTAATTTAAATAAAATCTAAAATAAAATTAATTTTTCAATCCAATTCAATATTAGTTTATCGATCGTGACCTTTTTGATTCAGTCAAAGGCAGGTCATCGATATTGGGATTATGAAAATTAATAGTGGTATAAAGGTAATTAAACACTGGACCCAACTATTAATGTGTTTAATAATTATTAAAGTGATATGTAACCATGATGGTACATGCAATGTCAAAGATTTACTCTTTGGTACGAAATTTATAAGAACAATGTTTTTAGGGTCAAACCGAACCCTTATCTGATGAAAAAGATGATTCAGGTCTTTTCAAGTCTAATCACTTAACCGATGAATTTTCTGAATAAAGATTATAATATATCAAAACCAGTTTTTCTTATTTAATTATTAAATTAAATTATGAATTACATTTAATTAAAATAAAGTTTGACTAAATAACACAGGTCGTGTCCATTCGAATCTGATTTGAATTAGAGATTTTAATGAATAGTTTAAATCATGATATGATTAGACTAAAATTTATGATTTGAATCAATTTGAATTCAGTAGTTTGAATTCATGATTCAGTTCGATTTAAATTTATAATTTAATTCGATTCGAATTCATAACTCTAATTAGAAATTTTAAATATTATTTAGATAAAATGATATCATTTTATCAATAAATCATAAACTCAAATCGCAAATTTGAGCTATACATTAGAATTGTCAATTCAAACCATTAATTTAAATCGAATAGAGCTCTAAATTCGAACTATTAATTTAAGTTACAAATTGAATCACACTCTTATCGAACTTAATTGAACTATTTTTTATTTAAACTGAACTTAAATAAAACTTAATTTTGATTTGATAAACTAAAATTAAACTATTTTTTATTCAAACTAAATTCATAGCAAAGGTGTTTGGGTTGACCTGACCGGAATCGACCCCTGGTTAGAACAGGTTTAGTACAATATATAGCTAAATGAAACTACGGTTATAAAATTAACTCGGAATGATTTTCTTTTATTTAAAGTAAGGGGGATCGATGGGTGTTTATTGTCTGGTGCAACCATAATATATATGTGAGTGATGAGTGAGGCATCTGGACCATTGATAAAAAATTTGAACCCATTTCGGCACCTTGATAAGCGACACATAACGTGAAATTCTCACCTACTTTAACCATCTACGCTTTGATCATAAAAGCGCCGTGTGACACAAAGGTGTCTCTCGCCATCACGCCCTGGAAATATTGGAAGTGACATTTGGAAAGTCACCCTCAGACCACTTTAGCAGGGCAACAGACCTTGCCTTTTTCTTCTGCCGACACTCTTATGATGACACTGTTTTATTACCCATCAAACCGGTTCGAATAAAACTATTTTAGTAAAATAACAATTTAACCATTAAATCACTCTAATCGAATGTATACACTAATTCTTTGATTAGGTCATAGTCCAATTGTGACTAACCCTTTAACTAGATCTTAAGATACAACTCAAAAAGAAATTCCAACAAAAGAAAACCTATCTAAGACAAGACTCGATTCAAATATTTTAAGCTCATATCAAATAAATCAAATTGAAACCAAGATTAAAATTGTTGTGTAGTCAAGTTCGAATCTCAATTTGTTGATCTAGAGCTGAACCTTGTTTGGGTTCGACCAAAGATCGAATCCAGCCCTAAACCTACTGTACAATTAATTATCTCTCTAATTATACTTCGCTAACCTCATCTTCTCTGCATACACCCACATCTATCTCCATCCTTGGACTCTTCTTTGACTTTATCACTCTGCAACAATTTCTTCTTGGAGACTGTTGAAACACAAAGAAATTCATGTTGGTCATTTGTATCAACCAAGCATATGAAATAACACAAGCAAGAAAGCTAGTTGAATGATGAAACTATACTCAACAACTTACTCTTTCCCATAGACGTGGATCTGGATTTTTGTAAACCACCACTACATCAAGATTAGCAGGATCCGCCATCTTCCATCTGCAGGAAGGGTGAGGGATTTTTTGCTGATGATACTCGCTCACTGTTTGATTCATTTTCGAATCGAATTTAGCATCTGACAAGTAAAATACAAATGGTTTTTGACACTGGTTTCGGGCCACTGGACGAGTGTTGAAGGCATATGCCGTGTAATCTGCTCTTCTGTACCAATTCAAAAATGTTCTTGAGGGCATTTCTATCTCCCGGGGTGAAAATATTCCGCGGAAGACTTGAACTGCAAAGCCCCATGAAACCGAAATAGTCCAGCTCTTTTCTTTGTCATAGCAGATGGATTGTTGCATGAGTGCAGCAGAATCAAGCTTCTTAGGCACCATAAGCCGCTCAAGGGCTTGAACACGAGTCACATTGGGGAAGATGGGCTCAACGACGTCAAGGTGATGAAGGGACACCAAGGGCGTAACCGGGTGCGCTGCCAGGAGTCCGAACAAATTGCCGTGTACATCATACTGATTGCAATTCATCAAGGAGCAGATGTTAGAATCAGTAACAATCCTTCATGACTTGCAACAAATACATGCTCTAAGTACAAATGTAAATCATTAAAATACCAGTTAAACTCAAAACCAAGATCAATGGGTAGATTGGTCCAATCAGTCGACGGAGGAATGGTGATATCAGTATGACAATCAAATCAGTCTGACTTGACAATGGAACAACAATGTAGCACAATTCACACATTTCTAACTTGAGTTACATTGATCTAAAAACTAAAACTGATTTTAAGTTTTTAATTATGATTCAATCTGAATGTGTCACCAATTCCCAGTCTGACCGGCTAATGCGGTTCAAGTTTTAAAACACTACAAAAAATCATTATGATGCAACCTTTGTTAACAAGTCATACATCACAGTACATGGCCTGTACACAAAAAAAAAAAAAAAAAACAATGCTTTTCAACAGGATTAAGTCTTGGCCCGATCAGATGACTGATCTGAGTGTCGATCCATCCAACCAACCAAACGAAATGATGGTGTTAGTATGACATAAATAAAATTTTAAAACAGGGTTTAGTCATCCTAACATCAGTATAACATCAACATGCCAGTCAGATTAGTCTAACCTGTTGAATTACACCTTGACATGACTTATATTTCAAACCCAAATGAATCCAATTCGATGACTAAAACGAGTTTTAATCATGACTCAAATCAGATTTATCATCCATTTTCAATCGAACCAGCAATCGAACCAGCTGGTTCGGTCAGAGATTTAAATCACTGAAAAAACAAAAACTAGACAATGCAAAGTCTGTTGATACTTTAGAAAATGGGTCAACCATACTCCGCGTGGACCCTAACTCCACAATTTGAGTCTGGCTACAAACAACATTGAATTAATTAGACGCCTCTTGTCAGAGCCAATTTTATGGCCAATGGAAAACGACACATACATCCATCCAAAGCCAATCAACATCTATCAAAATTGCAAATTAAAATATATACAATTTTTAAATATTGGATCGGACAAACTGATCTTACTTGTTGAACTGTAATCTATGAGTAAAACCGGTTCAAATTTGTTTGAAAATTGTTTTTAGAGTTAGATCAAATTAAATCTAACAGTTCAAACAATTAAATCAGATAGAAACCAGGTTTGATCCGATTAATATAAAAAACCAATTTAAAAAAAATAATTCATTTCTATCATTTGAAACCAAGACCTCAATTTTTAGTATTATACATCTAAACTAAATTTATATTATCAATAAATGCCAAAATACCCCCTCCACCAGGTCGGACTTTGTCCAGTTCCGAGATCATTGCATACAGTTTCAAAACGAGTTCATTAACTCAACCGCAACTCTTATTAACTCACAAGTCACAGCCACTGAACCCCATTGAGCAAGAAAGTCCAAAAACAACAGGGCGAACTCAACACAGAAAACTAAGAATTGCGAAACAGAAATTAAATTTTACAACTAAAGAAAAAAAAAAAGGTAAAAACAAAGAGTAGAGGTTGAGCGAGTGAGTTGCAAACCTGGTGAAAACCGAGTTCTTTAGTGAGTGGAACACCGAGTTCCGCCATACAAGCTTGCATTCGATCATCAGAACCGTAGAGTCCTGGATATCTATGAATACATCTGTCTTGCATCTTAGCAAGAGCTTTAGCCAACGGATAGCTTATAGCGAACCCACCGCCACCATAAGCCATGCCATAAGAGAAAAATATGTTCTGTAAATGGGATTCCGATAAGCTCCCTATATAATAAAACTGGTTATGGTCATATTTTCTCAAAACCCTAATCAAATTCTCCGTTATGAAAACGGTGTCGTCGTCTCCCATCACAAGCCACCTCACGTTCTTCAGCCCAAGTCGGAGAGTTTCTGACACGATGCGTGAGATCCGTATAGCCGAACGGTGACCCTTCTTGTTCGAGTAAGGGAAATTTGAAGTGTTGCTTGAGATCTTTATTGGAGGCAAGTTTTCGCTCTGGTTTGTTTTGACATCATCGTCAAGCCACACAACGCCTCGCATTTGTTTCGGACTGTACCATATTTTGATGTACTCTTTTCTCTTGCTCCACAGTTTAGCTGACGCCGCGATGCCGAACACGATGTGGTGGATATCAGTCGGTATTTGTGTTCTTCTTTCTTGAGATTCGCGTGGATGGATGAGGTGTTGGCCGGCCGCCGTTTGATTGAGAATCAACGGCATGGATGTGATATTGTCCATTGTTGTTGACGTTGCCAGCACACGGTGGGTGATTGAGAAAGGTTCTTCGACGCAACCGCGTGAGGTGGAGATCAGCTTCAGAGTGTAGATAACATAAGTGACTGAAACAAAGAGGATAAGCCAGACCATGAGTTTGGGTCCGAGACGGCTGCTTGACCCGGTTCCTGTCAGTGAGTTACTCGATGGGCTTCTCATCTGAATCTGATCCCAGAATGGTTTCTCTGAATCTTTTGGGGTCTTCATTTTCGTTTTTTACAGGCCGTGCATTTGAACAGGGTTTGTAACGAGTGAACCAGATTTGGTCAAATAAAAGCAAAAACTCGTTCAATTCAACTGTGGAATCTCTGCAATAAAATGTTAAATTGGAAACAATTACCGAATTTGGTGAAGTAGCTGGACAAAATGAAGCAAAGAATGAAGAGATCAATGTGAATTGAGCACACCCAGAAGAGAATTTCGAACGAAGAAGAAAATGAAGAACACGGAATAATGCAGAGAAGCCAAGGTGAGAGCATGCATAGGCATCTGGTGGATTACAGACTCTCAGGTAATGTAGAGTTACTGTTCTACAAGGGAAACACTTTTGTGTGGTAACTCAGACGCATGTTGGGCCCACTAAATTTGACATTTTTAGATGCTGATATTAAATCGTAGCATATACGGTATAGAGCGAATGATGTTGTACAACATACATAAAAATAATATATATTTTATAATATATTAAAAATTAATTTTATATAATTGGTATATTGTACCATATACTATATATTATTAATATAAATTAATATATTTAAAAAAAATGATGATATAAAATATATACAAAAAAATTAAATTTTAAAAGTGTTTATAAAAATTTTTTAAACAGTAATTTGTTAATTTGAATTTGTTATTAATTTGTTATTATTATTTTTAAAAATAATAATCTTATAATATAATATATAATACATAATATAATATTTTAGATTTTAATATATAATATGATCATAATTCGATCTCACCTTAGTTACATCGGTTAGAACAAAAAAGATTTACTAAGTTTAATTAAAAAAAAATTTGTAATTTCTTAAATTTTAAAACATTGCAATCAAGCTCTTGCAATTTCTATATTTATTATTTTTCCTACATGTTTTAAGTTAAAAAAAAAAATTTAAAAGTATATGTCTAATATTTAAAATTTTTAGAAGTTTATTAATATTATAATCAAATTGAATTGTGAAATAGCAAACTCATTGAGCAAACCAATATTAGGCTTGATCTTAGCTTGAGAATCGAGCTAGGCCATTAGCGATTCAGCTCGTTGGCAACCTTTCTAACATGTTGGGTATAAGCTTAATTCTAAATTCAAACTAATTATCAGTCTGATTAAATTGATATTAACTATTTGATCAAATCAATTTATGATTTAACTCGATGAATCACGTCGAGTTAATCTAATATAATACTTAGACAAATGTAAGCATTTTTGGGTGTCCTAACAATTGTAATGATATGCACTAATATGATGAGATGATTTTGTATTATATTAATAAAGTTGATGTCCTTGTTTGATTGTTAGTCAAATTGAGACATATTCGAATCAACTTCTTGATTAGGTAAGACTCGATCCAGATATAAAAACATTAGTAACAAGAATAAGTCCACATATCAAAATTATGTGAAAGGATGAGAAGATTATTTGCTTTGCCCCTAAACTTACGTCTGGTGAACCTCTCATATCAATATCAAACCCTTAGTTGTCAAATCAGATTATAGTTTCAATATATCTATCATTTTGTATAATATATAATAAAATTAATATCACTTATATCTCTAATAATACAAACAAATTATATTTTTACAATAATTATTTTATATTTATTTCCTCTATATCTTTTTTGTTTTTTTTTTTAAATCACTTAACGAAGTCGATAGATCTAGACATGCTTGGGGCATATGTGAGTAGCAAAACCTTTTAAAGTCAATGGAAATAGAAAAATCTAGTCAAATCGAAGCTTGTCGATAGGGACATTGAGGGTGATACAATAAATTTGTTAGTGACAAGTTGGTGGTGACACAAGAGTGACTAAAATGAGATAAAAACAAACTTGTTAAAGATTTTTATATTATGTGTACATGTTTTTTATATACAATTTAAGTAAATAAATGGTGTATAATTATATTATTGGATATTATTTTATCTCTAATTTAAAATTATTCGATCATATAATAACATATAATTTGTATATTAAAAATGTATACTCATAATTTTATTTCTTCAAAAGTATTGTTCCCTGTTCTAATCAAAAGTATTATAATTTTTTTAACTAATATATTAAATTTGCTAATAAAATTGATTAATCTTTTAATAAAATTAAGTTTGTATTTATTGAATTTAAATAATAGTTGTTCATAACAAATTTATAATTTTTTTATTCATCTATAATTAATAAATATAAAAAAGAAGTTATTGAACTATAACCTAATTTCAAAAATATTAAATAAAAATGATGTAACCATTTTTTTCTGTTTAAAATATTGATATGGTCATCTTGGTGTGTTGACGTAAACATTTACTTACGACATACAAAAACCACAAATTACACCATGAATAAGGAAAATATACACAAATTAAGCAACTCATAATTAATTTTTTATTTTGTTTTTATAGTCAAATTTTATACTAACGAGTACAAATAAATTTATATATTATAATGTAATTAATAATATTTTATTTTTTATTTAAAATTATTTAATTATATGATGATATGTTAATTTGTAAATACTTTGTTTGTATATAAACTATTATTGGGTGAGAAATAACCTTGAGGGTGAGAGAATAACTTTTTATGTCTTTACTTTTAATTAAAGGCCAAAGAACTTATTCCCACCCAAAGTTTACTCTCTTCCCCAGTTTTCACCATTTGTCTTTCAAAAAGCTATATATCTACCTAAGAACGATTAAAATTAACTGAATTTGTTAGTTATATCAGTTTCTCACTAGACCTTAAAAACTAATAATTTTTTTTAACCCACGTTTCAAAAATAGCATTTTCCCCCTAGAGTTTTTAATTTTTTATATTCAATTTTTTCAACAACGAAAAAACTTTTTTGACAATCTCCAAGCAACACCTCTTCCTCTTCAGTGTGTCATCCTTTCGGCATTGTTTCTTCCCAACGTTGTGCAGCGCCGCCGTCGTCGTCATCGTAAAAGAACGAAGACAACTCATCTTCTTGCAAAATACCTTTCTTGATTAAGAAGGTTATATAAGTGACTATAGAAGTTTGTGTGTTGTTTTTAGGCCAAAGGACTATCTCCCACCCAAGTTTTAGCTCAATTTCAAATGTACACTCGTAATTGTTCAAAAAACTCAAACACCCACCTATTGGCTAATTTTCGTCATAATTTTTTATTAGAAACAAAAATAAAATCATTATTTTATCATTAAACTTTAAAATTCTAAAAATTTATATAATTTTTCTCTTTAGTTTAGAAAACTAATAAATTTTTTCTATAATTAAACTTTAAAAAAAAATTGTATTTTCTCTTTAGGGTTTCAATTTTTTTGATAGCTCAAGGGAATCTGCCCACCATGGTGAAGAAGCATCGACGAAAGAGCATTTTTTCACATGGAAGTGTTTGAGACTGGAGATTGACACTTGAATTTCAGATAATATTGGAGACTGACGAATCTAGATGAGATTGGAGACAATTCAAGAGAATCTAGTGGCTCTGGGATCTTCGTTGTCCAAAAGCATCAATGAAGGACACTTCTTCACCATCAAATCCTTCACCGATGCGTTTTCTCCATGGTGGTTGAATTCCCTTTGCCATCGGATTTCATTGAGCCATCAAAAAAATTGAAAACCTTGGGGAGAATGTAATTTTTCAAAGTTTAATTATAAAAGAAAATTATTAGTTTTTTAAACTAAAGAGGAAAAATAATATAATTTTTTACTGTTTTAGAGTTTAATGGTAAAACAACAATTTTACTTTTGTCTCTAATAAAAAATTATAACAGAAGTTAAATCATGAGTGAGTATTTAAGTTTTTGAACTATCATAAATATGATTTTAAGATTAGATTAAAACTTGGGTGAGATATAGTCCCTTGACCTTGTCTTTATAACTCAGTTAGCACCATAATCCCATGGTAAGGTTGCATTTGAACTCGTCTTCTTGCAAAATATAAACCCTTGAGAAGTTCCTTGCAAAATACCTTCCTTAATTAAGAAGGTTTTATATATATATATTTATATATATATAACCCTATCTAAATTGAATCATTCGTTTTTATCACGCCAAATAAATTAATTATCAAATCTAATAATTAATTTTATAATTATTAAATAAATTAAAAATATTATTTTAATATATCGTTGAGAGTTTAGAATCCAATTTTTTCACGATAAAAATCCACCTCTTAAGGGGCAAGAAGCTTGTATTTCCCGCGCAACGAACGGCCTCAAAGACAAACTGTTCCAGGTAACTGTTCACAGACATGCATGAAGGCGTTGGCTCGCTCACTCTCTCCCCAGAAACCCTGCATCAAGGAGTTAGTAGCCCAAGACCATCTCCCACAAGCTCTCAAATATTCCCTCTCTGTCTTCTCTTCACCTCTCACTGACCAAATCTATTCTCTTTTCATCAAAAAAGGCCACTCTCTCGACCCATTTTTATCCAGTTTTCTCATCTCTCACTTCACCAAGCTTGGCGATTTTAATCGTTCTTTTTCATTCCTCTGCGATACCCAAAACCCTGATATTGTCACATACAATGCGCTCATATCCGGGTTGGCTCGTTTCAACCAACCGGGACCCGTTTTCAAGCTTTTTAATTGGCTAAGACGTGAAGATTTGAGACCCGATGTGTTTACCTTGAGTTCTTTAGTTAAGGCTTGTGAAAATTTTGAACACAACAAAATTGCTCATTCGGTTTCTTTGAAATTAGGGTTTAGTTCTGGGGCGTTTTTGGTTAGTGGGTTGGTTGAGAATTATGCAAGGTGTGGAGATATTGTATCGGCTCAGAAGTGTTTTAGAGAGTGTTTAGAACTTGATAATGTGGCTTATACCGCTATGGTATGTGGCTATGTGTGGAATGAGGAGTTTGAGAAGAGTAAAGAGGTTTTCATGGAGATGAGAGGTTTAGGTTTAGAGTTAAATGAGTTTAGCTTGACCAGTGTGATTGGTGCATCATTTTGTGTAGAAGAAGGCGAGCAGATTCATGGGCTTAGTGTTAAGTTGGGCTTGTTTTGTGGAAGTTATAATCATTTGAATAATGCGATGATGAATATGTACGTTAGATTTGGGGAAAAAATGGAAGCTATTAAGGTGTTTGATGAAATTGCTGAACCAGATGTTGTTTCTTGGACTGAAAGGATTGGAGCTTCTTCTGGTTGTGTGGAAGCCTTCGAATTGTTTAAAGCTGTGTTCCATAAAGATTTCGAGATAAATCAGTATACAATGATCAATGTGCTTTCTGTTCTAGCAAATGAAAGGATGTTGAAACCTGCCAGGCAAATTCAAGCATTTTGTTACAAGGTGGGGTTTCTGGAGGTGATTTCTGTTGTAAATTCATTAATATTTATGTATATGAAATGTGGCCAAATTCATGATGCGAGGCGTGTTTTTGATGATACAAGTTGTAGGGATCTTGTTACTTGGAATTCCTTGATTGCTGGGTATTCGGAAAATGGATTCACTAGTCAGGCTCTTGAGATGTTCTGTCATATGTGTGATTGTTCATTGCAACCTAATAATTATACTCTGGCTAGCGTTCTTGATGCTGTGTCAAATTCAAAATCTGTGAAGCAGGTGATGCAAATTCAGTCACATGTAATTAAATCTGGATTCATGATGGATGAATTCCTAGTTTCTTGCTTGATAACAACTTATGGGAAGTGTGAAGGTATCAATGAATCGAAAAGAATATTTTTTGAGACTGATATGAAAATTGTGGTACATGTTAATGCTCTGGCTACTGCTTTAGTGTATGTTGGTTGCCATTCTGATGCTCTGGAATTCTTTAGAAGTATATGGGGCTCATGCCCTCAAGTAGATAGTTCAACTTTCAGCATTGTCCTTAAAGCGTGTGGTGCTATAACAGATTTGGAATGGGGAAGAGCAATTCATTCCCTAGATGTAAAAACTGGATTTGATCAGGATAGCTTTGTTGAAAGTGCTGTTATTGACATGTATTGTAAGTGCGGAAACTTAGAAGATGCAGAGAAAGCTTTCAGGAACATATCCACTCAGAATTTGGCTGCTTGGAATGCAATGATGATGGGATATGCTCAACATGGTCATCATCAAGATGTATCTAACCTTTTTAACAGTTTGTCTGAATTTGGAGTGAAACCCGATAAGATATCGTATCTTGCAGTTCTGACTTCGTGCTGCCATGCTGGACTAGTGAGAGAAGCACACAGTTACATTGATCACATGCTTGAACTTCATGGAGTGATTCCACAATTAGAACATTATGCCTGCCTGGTTGATTTGCTTGGCCGAGTAGGACTACTAGAAGATGCAAAGAAGACTATAGATCAAATGCCTATTCCACCTGATGCTCACATATGGCAAATTCTTCTATCAGCCTGCAACATAGATGGAAATATTGATCTGGGAAGAGTTGCAGCTAGTAAACTTCTTGAGCTCCAGCCTGATAATGAATCAGCTTATATTCTCCTTTCAAAACTCTATGCTTCAGCAGGAATGTGGAATGCTGTTGGAAATTTGAGAAAAGAAATGAAAGATAAATTTATCCACAAGGAGCCTGGTTCTAGTTGGATTCAAGTTGGAGGATCTACACATTACTTTTTCGCTGTTGATACTTTACATTCCCAAAGTAAAGAAATATACAAGGAATTAATAAAGTTATATGAGCATATGCTAGAATTACCAAAATGGGAGACTTGTTCTTTTCTGAATGTTTTCTGAAATATAACTATGGAGATCATTTTTATCATCGTGTTGTGGCAGCCACAACATAAAGTAACCTTGAAGTTGGATCTTTTTCCGTGACTTTTAAATATTGTTGGTCATCATGTGATTGCGTATGTCACAGGTACATGTTTTTAACTGTGGAAGTGAAACCGTTAAATATGCATTCCGTGAAATAACATTAGTTGCTTGTAGTCGTCAACAGAGCATGACATTAGATGTACTAAAGAAAATGAAAACTGTTGGACAGAAACATGACTTCACACTATAGATTCCATACAGTGTTCATCGGTAATAATTAAACTTTTTTGGTTGTGCTTACAGAATAATAGCTCCTTAAAACATAAAGTAATTTGTGATTTATTTTTGTCAGAGCTCCTGCTAATGCAGTGCTGGTAGAAACTTCAAGGTCAAGGACCTTGTTTTTCACATAAAAAACTTTGGATTAAGTCAACTGTTCTTTATAATAAGTATGTTGTGGAAATATATAGGTGTATAAAGATAAAAATAAAAGTTGGTGTAGGGTAGTGAACAGTGAGATGAGTAGAGAGATGGGAGGACGCATGCCAGCACATTTCTCTGTGTGTGCTCAGGATTCCTTACAGACCAGCTTTAGACAGAATAAGTTCAGGAGGGCATTTGGAGTTCACTAATTATTGATTCTTGTTTGAAAAAAAAAAAGGCATTCGTTACGTTCCCATCTGATTGTGAATTCATGTGGGCCGAGGAGATTATGGAGATCATGTCAGATTTTAATTGGTCCTTGTATTCATCTCATACAAAGTAGTTGAGGCTTTAATTTCCTTTTAGGTCATGTTTATCATACAGCAGTGGGGACTTCAGAGCCTACAGGGATCTAGTCAAACGGAAGGCAAAAGCCAAAGTATCATAGAAGCCAAAGGAGTGTGGTACTTTGTCTTATGTTATTTAGTCTGCTAGAACACCCAAACTAGTTGTTATTTAGTCTTATTTTAGGCCTAGCAAGCCATGTTGCAGCTTGCTTTCTAGCAAGACGATGCCTTAAAAGACTTGAAATTAACACAAACATAAAGAAAGATGTTAACAAAGCACCCATTTTGTTGTAAAATCTTATGCATATTTAGAGAGCTCAGGTTGTGGGGTCAAGATGAACTTAGTCAAGGGGGCAGAGCCTCCTTGCGGTTTTGTGTGCATGATTTAGATTTCGAGTTTCTTTTTTGCTTGATTCATTTTCTACCAGGACCATGGATAGGAGAAAGATTCTTTGGTTTTATGCCAAGCAAAAAATTAAAGCATACAACACACTTGATGATTCCTCTTCTAATGTTTCAAGGTACACACAAGCATGTTAACTTTATTCTTTGCTTCCTTTAGCCCTAAATGGTACAGTGTTGCAATCCTTTATTAATTCTAACTCTTAAAACTGTAATCACACAATCGCCCGTCTCATCATTCTGATTTCTGAGAAGGCAATGGCTGCAGCCATCAATTTCTCAGGACAAGCCCTGCTGCAGCAAAGCATGAGCTTCAGAGCAAGGGAAGGAATGGCCCTCATCTCTTTGCCTACGAAAGGTTTATGTATGCCAACTCAGCAAAAGATAAAAATACAACATGGAATGTCCCTTAGAAAGCAATTAAAGACCAAATCCTCCACAACTCTGTCATCAACACGCTTTGGTGATTTTGAGTTGAGTCCATCTCCATTTTCTGCATCTGATATGATAGGAGAGTTCTACAAATGCATCAATGAGAAGAACTCAGAGGAATTACATGCTTACATCTCGAACAATTGCTACTTTGAGGAATGTTCCTTTCCTAAACCATTTGAGGGAAAACAGGTAACATCTCTATTCGTTTTGTACATAGTTATAAAAATCTAAATGGACATCGGTTCAGTTGGAGCTGGTGACCAGTCCAACCCGGTTGAGTGGTCCGTTTTGAATCACGATTCAATCGGATTAATTGATCCAATCCATGGTTAACCATTAGTTTTATTATAGTTCAAGGATATAATAATGTCAACAGATTATTTGCAAAAAATTTGCAAATGAGTCCCAATATTTATTGGGGATCGT
This sequence comes from Mangifera indica, assembly GCF_011075055.1. NCBI lineage: Eukaryota > Viridiplantae > Streptophyta > Magnoliopsida > Sapindales > Anacardiaceae > Mangifera > Mangifera indica. The sequence goes on from NC_058156.1 coordinate 579,807, forward strand.
GCAACACTATCGTCTTTCAAATAAATTTATGGTATATTATAAATATATATTTTTAGGGATAAGAAAACCTATTATTATTATTTTTTTATTAAATGAGCAAAACTTTGGATTTTCATATTGAAGGAATTGAATTTTTAAATTTTTCTATAGTTAAGACCAAACTTTTAGTATTTCTTTTGAAAGTACTAAATAAACACAAAGAGGATTGTATATTTTGTTTTGTTTGAAAGCAAAGTGAATAATTTGGTATCTTCACTAGGGAAAAGTAAAAGCGTAGTCACTTTAATAGGAAAAGTTCAAAGTTTAATATTTAATAAAAAAAAAAACAAAGTTCGATCCCCTCAATTAAAAAATGTGACAATTTGATACTTTCATATTATTCCTATATATTTAAATAGTATTGTTTTCTAATTAAATTGCCCTAGACCAGAGCTTTGATCAAGTTAAGGCACGAATCAATTATCAAAACATGAGTTTATATAATTTAACTCTATGCAACATGTATGCAATACTTATTTTATGCAAATAGAACCCTAAATTTTATTATTTCTTTATTGATCTTTTATATTTTAATTTTATTTACCTTGACCCTCCTAAGTTTCAAATTTGGATCTGTCATTGCAGGAAGTTGTGCAGTTCTTTGAACAACTTATGGCAAGCATGGGCCAGCATGTGAAGTTCAAAGTAGAGCACATTTGTGAAGATGATGAGTTTACAGCCGGGGTGAATTGGCACTTGGGTAAATTTTCATTTATAATTTGTGTGAAAAATATGATTTATCTTGAAGCAATTTCATAATTTCTTTTAACTGCAGAGTGGAAAGAGACACCAATTCCTTTCACCAGAGGATGCAGTTTCTATGAATGCTCAATAGAAGGAGACAGATTACTGATAAAGTAATGCATAAGCAATCTATTAGACCTGTTATTAACAGCAGTAAGAAAGCAAAATTTGATGCTAATCGAATATCACAATGCAGGAATGCCCGAGCTGTGATCGAGTCACCAATCAAACCCGGAGGCATAGTGCTGGTAACCCTTAAAACCTTTTCTCCTAGAGAAGTTATTATTAATAAGACTGCAAAAGAGTCGGGTTTGGTATGGTTATTGTCTAGCTGAGTTTGAGCTAAAGCAATTTAAGTATTACAGCTCAAGTCTGTTGTTTCTTGGATCGGTGAGCTCGTAATAAAATATTGTATTAAACTTATATTTACTGTCCCACTAAACTTTTATATCCTAGTATGATAAATTTTATTTAATCCTCTCACCTTTTAAAACTTGCACATACAATCTAATGTTGAACTTTGAATTTGAAGAATAATTAACAAATATATAAGTTATAGTATTTGATATGATATGACTAACCCAGCTCGAGTCAACATTTTCTATCTCAAACTTGAGTTTAAGTTTGCAACTCTCAAGCTGGAGCCTTGAATAAACCCAATTGAATCGAGCTCGAGTCCAACAATACTCGGCTCGGATTGATTGCAGCCCTAGTTATTAATGTGTTGATATTACAAGATTTATTATGCAAAAAGTTTTAAATCTATTTGATTAATTTCTTTCTTAACAAAATGGGTGTCTCTATTCTGAGGTTTCAGACTCTGTTGAAGAATTTGACTTCGCTATTTGACGATTTCCCAAAGACAACTGAATGTAAGATTCAAACTCAGTCATTTAGCCAGAATTTCATTCATGCATAGCATCTAAGCTTAAGCAGCTTATTGGTTTTACTCTGCAGGGTTACTGAAGAGTCCTCAAGTAATAATCCTGTACATAGTAAAAATTTACACCATGTTTTTGGCGGCTTTCATCAACCCAATTGTGGCAGGCTACATCAACATGTGGAAATTGGTGATTCGATTATTTTGCTTAGTTCTCAACATGCTGATCAAGATTCTAAAGATTTTTCTCAAGTAACGGTCGTCCCCATGGCGACTCCACCATGAGAGAGCAACCAATGGGCCAATGAAAGGTGGAATTGGTGGAGGCTTCCTGAAAGAAAGCTACACCAGGCTTTGCATTCCCCTCTTTTTGATTGACCCTCTTTCTATAGAATCATTATTTACCTGTTTCTGTGGAGTTGTGCGTAAGATAAACACGTATGAGAACAAAACAAATTCTATTTGATCCGTGACATTGTAAGGAAATTAATTTAAGGTTATATAGGAATATTTGATGTACCATGCTCTCAGCACTAGCATGGATTCAATTCAAGCTATTCAAGCTCAGATAGCTGTTTAGTTTCACTTGAATTGAAGCTGTAATTTTTCTTTTTCTTTTTTAGTGATTCTTTTACCTCCGAATGATTATTCTTCTCTCTGATAATTTGAACAAGCCAAGTTCGATTTCAAGCTAGTTATTTTGGATTTGAGTTGAGATCAAGTTTGCTTTTGTTCAAATTCATTCCATATTGAATCCACCTTTAAGTAGCACAACTAATCCCTTTGATGACCAACAGGATTGCAACTTCGGTCATTCTAGATTTGAGTTGAGTTCAAACTAACTTTTGTTCGGATTCATTTTAGCTTGAATCCACCCGAGTAGCACAACCAATCCCTTTGATGACCAAACAAGATTGCAACTTGGGCAAGAGCAGAGTATTCACATACTATTATCGTTCTGAAGTTAGGATTTGTCTGTTATGTTCCTAAACTTACTTCACTCTCTTAAAAAAAAAAGTAATACTATATATATTTATTTAAACTATACAAATATATATATTTATATATATCATTATATAATTGATATTATTTTTATAATTATTTAATCATATAATGATATAAATAAAATGTTATATTTAAAAAAAATAAGAGCAGGGTATCAAACCACATGATCTTTTGTGTACTTTAATGGCCCAATATGAGCCAGAAGTGGGGGACTCGTGCTTTGCACTAAAGAAACAAACTTTAGACTTATTCCAAACTACACAAAAGCCACTACCAGAAAGCAAACTAGGGATCAAAATACACTTTCCGTCTTTGTTTACCTGAATTTTATCTAACAATACTTCATTGAAAAACGTAAAAGTGGATTTCATGTGCGCCGAGGGGTAATGACTTTCAGGCTTTAAAGGGCTTTCCCAGTTTTAACAGGGTCTTCGACTGCCTTCGAGATTTGTGTCTCACTCAAACCTTCCGACGGAACACCCTTCTGAACACCAAAATCTGTATAGATTACATAGAGTAATATAAATGAGATGATAACATAAAATTCAAGTCAAGCACAGGGCTAAATTGGCAAATGAAAGTATAAAAAAATTAAAAAAATATATAAAACCACATTATTCTTGTAATGCAAACAATAGTCATTGGGCATATCATAACATATAAGCGAACTAGAAAGTTTATTTTTAGTATATAATTTTTATATATAGATAATATGTTATTATTTAATTGAGTATTATTTTATATTTAATTCAGTATCATCTAATCAGACAATAACATATTACGTACATACTTAAATTGTATATCAAAAGTATATAATTTTAACTTAATAAATTTGAACAAACTCAAACCGAGTACTTTTTATTCAAATTAAACTCGAATTAACAAGTATTTGAATTCGGTTTGATTTGTATCTGTCCATAATTTCTTATATACCCACAAGATTAATAACAACGGGTTTATAAGTTTTTAATAAAAACATAAAATGTCAAGTCATTGAAAATATAAATTTGTTCAGTTTTAATGAGAGTATTCATAATTGGTCATTAAAGATATAAAACTAGTATTTATAACGATAAAATATTTATTCTCTCATTAATTTTGTCTCACAATAGGTCCTTTTTTTTTTTTCGTAGCGTTTATATTCATGTTATATATATTGTGTGTGTATTTATATAATCTTTCTCCAATAATTAACAATTACTCCAAACAAATATATAAACATTCACATAATTTTTCCCCAACAATTAATAATTACTCCTAACAAAAAAAATAATGTTTGTGAAACCCTAATTGTTAAATAACGAGCACACAACAAAAAGAAATGAATGATTGTCTAGTGACAGAGCCCAATGATGAAGTTTGGTATAGTAAGATCCTTAGCTCCTTTATAATTGCATTGGACTTACCCGAGCTAATTGATAGTCTTATAGCCTACATGCTTCAAGGTCTGAAGGTTTATCAAATTGTCAATTGACAAATTAGTTTCAAAATATCCGATAAAATGTGTTAAATTTATTAGCGTATTTATTTCAAAAGATAGTTGATGATGTCTATGAGGCCTAAGATTTGTTGGTAATTTGAGAGTTTGTAGGCTCAACATTCTAGTGGAAGATGGATGATGAAGAACAAATGTTTTTCTTAATCCCAAATACTTGGTCCGCCGTAAGCTAAATCTTTTCAATTTGAACTCTGCTCAAATTTAAGTAAAGAGTTCACCTAAATTAATATCGATAAACTTGTAAGTTTTTCAATTAAAAAGTTAAAAAATATCACACAAAAGTATAAATCTATTTATTTATAAGGTGAGTTGTTAAATTAATAAAAATAAATTTCTCTTTTTTTTTTTTTTTTTAAGTGAACTCAAAAATACTATTACAAGGTAATCTGGAGTGGGTGTTTTGTGAAGAGATGAAGGTGGGCCTAATGGGAGAAGTTAGTTCGGGCATGTTTCTTGTTTTGTTTCACATAACCTTCAAAACAAATGGTTTCTTGTTAAGGGCTAACAAGCCTATGTCAACACAAACAGTCCATTTCCTTTAAATAGGACTCCTTAATTACTGGGCTTCTACATTGAATATTGGGCTTCCAAATTTCTACTCTAACATTACGATGATAAATTACTTAGGAATTGAAACCAAAGCCCAAATGAGCACTAACAATATCATCTATTACATATTTTAACCAAAGTAATTTGGTTGCAAATGTTTTCATTATATATTGACAAACTTGTCAAAAAGCTCATCATTTAAAGTATAAGCTTTTTTGAGCTTTACCAAATGTATAAATAATTTTTCACTAATTTTATGAAAGTAGTTTTTCTAAAATTTTGTCACTAAAATGATTCTTATGTGACAAAAGTAAAATTGAGTGCTAAGATAAACTTTTAAAACATCAAGACAAATTTATAGACAAATGTAACTTGCATATGAATTTGATCCAACAGCTACTTGTTGAAAGCAGTCGTTTCTCCAACAACTGCTTTGTGAAAGTAGTGGTTAGAAATCTTTAGTAAGAAGAAGAGAATTACAAGGGGAAAATTTGGGGATGAAAGGGGTGTTAAAAATTCTGAACTCTGTTTTCCTTATAAGTTTCTTTTCAAGTTGTAGGGTATGTTATGTGTATGAGTAATAAATCTTAAGTTAATGGTGTGTTTTGTTTGGTATAGTTAGTGGAGTCTTCTTGCGCATAGTCTTCTTTTCTGCATTGCTCGAATATACTATCATATATCAGATCGAACTGGACACCTATTTTTTTCCGATTTACTATAAACAATATGTGATCAACTTCAACAATCTTGTAGTACTTGCATTTAGTAATACCAGTTTCATGGCAGGTAACATCACAACTCTTAGTCAACGTCAAGGAGTGGAAAAGATTTTCAAATGTAAGCATATTTTTCTATCAAATTTGAGCAGATTGCACGTTAAGAAGATTTTTTTGGGTAAATATAGTAAGCAAATAAAGGTTAACTAACTAGATACCCGACTGCAAACTCAACGGTAAACTCTTAGTATTGACTAATAAACTTTTAGATTGTTAAAATAAAAGTGAAAACTGTGTTGGGAACCTTCCCACTCATCCATTTATTTCATTTCATTCCATAATGCCCAGAGGGGTAGTGACTTTCAGGCCTTAAGGGCTTCCCCGCCTTTGACAAGGTTTTTGAGTGCCTTGGAGATTTGTGCCTCACTCAAACCTTCTAGACGAACACTCTTTTCAACACCAAAATTTGTATAGATCTGTATAGATTATAAAGAGTCATATAAATGACATGATAACATAAAATTCTAGTCAAGCAAAAGGCTAAAGTGGCAAGTGAAAGTACAAAAAATAAATAATTACATGAAACTGCATTGTTCTTGTAATGCATACAAGAGTCAATGGGCATAGCATAACAGACAAGCAAACTAGAAAGTTCATTACTCAACAAGCATTGAGGTTAAATTTAAAATATGGCAACGTTAATCCATAACCCCAAAAAATAAAGCCTAGTATAATCTTTGCATTCGTTCCATTGTTCGAGGACCAAGTCTCTTCATTTATAAAGTTGTTTGCCTCCTCAACTAGGGTTAAATTAGAAAGCTTCCAAGAATTATTGAAGTATCCCTAACACTTTTGCTCATAGCATATTTGAAAAAAATAATAAAGTTTCTTCCCACCCATGAAAGGAAAAATAAAATAATGAAGGAAAGGAAAAGGGAAAAAACATTTAGCGTATAACAATACTCAAATTGATATATGAGACACTAATTGAATTCAGCACAAGGAAGAGAAAGTGAAGGTTCGACCTCAAGACAAAACCAACTTGGATAAACACTAATTTCTCATTTTGACAAAAACAAGGAATGTGTTGAATTTGTATATATTAATTTACATGGGTGGAAATCTAAAGGGCAAACAAGCTCTCACCATGACAAACTCAAAGATACTATTAAAAAGTTTGTGAATTCGAAACAAAACAAGGAGCTCCTTATCAAAAAATAAAAAATAAACCAAAAAACAAGCCTAAGAATAGCCAAAAAAAAAAAAAAACTTGTCCTTATTAGGACAATGCATCTTCCTAGATATGGAGGCTCAAAACAAGGATATTTTCTAAACTTTGAAAATTAAGATACAAAAACATCAAGAATAATAGTAAATCTAAACTAGAAGCCTAAACTTTACCTTAAACATAACACCAAGACCTTCTCTTCACTAACATATAAGAATCTTTCTATCTCTCACATTCCATATCACCCTGTAGATGCAATTCACCACCCAAAGCACTAAAAGCCTTTTTTTCCAGACCTTTCTGACCACTAATGCAAACGTGGATTGAGGCACCACCCAAGAAATCTTAAGGGCAAGAATACAGTGAATTCGTGATGTAAACAGCAGGGAGTGCAAGAAGATAGACTCTGTTGCGGGTAACAACTGAGGGTTAAGAAATATGAAAAATCTCCAAACCCTCATTGCAACGCTTAGTCTAACAAGGCAAGGCTACAGAGTTCACAGGAAACGGTTGGTCCAGTCCTGTAGCTTTTATTGTCACGTTAACAGCAAGTACTTAGTGTCCCTGACTATGTGTATGTTCTACATATGTACTTGAATTTCTTCTTATCTAATCGCTAATACTCTTCTTGAAAAACTTTTCAGAGGTAACTAAATTTATCTACCCAATGTAAGAAACTCCGATTCTTTTATAACATTGACTTTTTTTTTAATATAATACTCTCTAACCACTGCAGTTACATTTGAATGTTTAATGAGTTGTAGAAAATGAATAGAGAAAACACTCACGCATTAGCAGGAATTGCACCAATTACTAATCAGTTTGTCAAATTAAGATACAAAAACATCAAGAATAATATTAAATCTAAACTATATTATTTTGTGTTCATAAAGCAATCCCGTTTCAACTCAATCAAATTTAAAGAACCAAACATTTATCTACATCCAAACTGCAAATTAACAAAAAAAATAAATAATGTCTTAAAAAATAACCAAGAACAAAACCCATAATTTTTGTTTTTCAATAGTCATACTAAATTTGAAGCTATCCCAGAACGGCTTGCATGCGAAGAACAGAAATAATCCTAATAACAAGGCAATTTTCAGAAAAAAAATAAAATAAAATGAGAGAGATATGGTACCGTATCTAGCCCATAACTGGGGCTCAAAGCCAGTGCAATCACGGATCAAGATTGGGAGCTTGGGGTTTAAAGTCTTGAGATCCCTATGGTTCTACTCTATAAATGATCTTAAACTTTATATATATATATAAAAATTATATATACATATAATATATATAAAAATTATATATGTATATATATATTATTTATTTATTTTATATATAATATATATAAACACTTCCCCAAGCAAAAGGCTTTGATAAATGTGAGAGGTTTTGACAGACAACCTTTTCACATTTCCCTTGTTTACACGTGTCAATCAAATGAAAGATTATTAAATTTAACAACTTAATTTCTGTCTCTTGGCCAACGGCTCTCTCATGTCTAACGGCTCTCCTGCAACGGCTACTTCTTATTTATTTTTATATAAATATTTGCAGGTGAGAAGACGGTTGGGGATGGACTCTGAAATACTCCTCCGATCGGTTCCGACAGTCTTTTTTTCATCTTCTCGGCATGATCCAGGCGTTCAAACTAGCAAATCAAATCAAAGGTTCTCATCCCCGGAGAGGCAAGGTTGAAATGCGTCTCTGCCGGGCGAACTAAAGTCAAGTGGGAGGTGGCATCGTCTAACGTATAATAAGAGCACGCTTGCTTTTATTAGGTTGATTTTCTTAGTTGAGGCATCGCTGCGTCTGCTCATCTAAGAAAGATGTACAGCGCTCGCGGAGCGCACTTGCGAAGGACCAATAACGATCCTATCCTAAAGGAGGAGGAGGAGGAGGAGTAGGAGCTAATTCGTACGGAATTGAATGATTACGAGAAAGACAATGAGACAAAGTCAAGAGGGGAGAGCACTTAGCTTCATTTAAGCAGAGAATGCAGTTTTTGGCCAGATGCAATGTGGGCGTTTGCAGCAGGAAGGTGGGCGTTATTTGTGCCTGATACTTTCTGTCAAATGTGACCTCTGATTATGGTTTTGTTTGTCTATATTGGAAAGGAGGGATATTCATGTGGGATGAGATAGGCTTTGAGCATTTGCATTGATAATAAATAGTCACTGAAAATGCCCCATATATATTTACTTGAATGAAATTTATTGTAAAACAAATAGATGATCTGTTTCTTTTGTATTTTTCTTAGTATTTAGGTAATGTTTCTTCTAAGATAAACAATGGTCATGTGTCCATTCTGAATCTCTATGGTAACTCTTTTGCCGGTACTTTAATGATGTTGATAATATATGTTACTTAGACATTTGTTCTGAAATGTCTTTAGATTCAAGGGCCCATCATGCAACAGAAGCAATTTTGCTACAAGTTTTAGGATATATATTTTGCAAATTTATATATGCAATATTATCTTTTATGAGCACTGTCTCTTAATGGGCTAAGTAATCTGAGGACAGATCATGCCTCTAGCATAATTTGTGATATTTCCCTAACAAGTCTTGCAAGAGTAGTTTTGGACAGTGTTGGAGATAATCAAACTTTAAACACTTATTCACAGGATAAGAAATGGTACATGTTACTTGAACTGGGAAAATCAGATGATAGAAAGCCCATCAGAAGAGAAGGATTTCCAAAAGATTTTGGAGGTTTTGGTGATTCAGAACTTGATTGTTCTAGTTGTATGTGTCCTGAATGGTGTGATTTGGAGGGTATCTTTTCAAGGCATGGGTTTCTTGGTCATCTGAAGATCAACTAGTTATTGATGATGTAAAACTAATCATTATGCTCCCAAGTATCACATTCTTGTATGCTCGGATGTTTTACATTCATTAATTTCTTAACTTTAAGTATGAGTACAGTGGTACTGTTAGTTAATTTTGCAAGAGAGATTAGCTGTGTTCTTGACTTTATTATTGTTTGATTGCAGGAAGAGAGAGCTATCCAATATATGAAGCTGTTGCCCTACATGGAAAGAAACCATTTCAAGCTAAAGTTACTAAAAGCCTAGGAAAGAGTTGAAACCAAGATCCTGAAAGTATTTCCTAAATGAGAGGATACACCATTGAAACTATTATAGATGGAAAACCTCTTCATCCATTATGGCATTTATGATATGCTGCTCCCAGACAGACAAACAAGTTTGTCAAAATAATAAATATGTATATATAAATAAATATTTTTATTTATTTATATATATATATTTATATATATATAAATATATATTTTTATTTATTTATATATTTATATATATAAATATATATATATATATAAATATATATTTATTTATATATATATATGAATATAAATATATTTTTATTTATTTATAAATTATATATATATTTTTTGATTTATTTATTTTTATATATACATATTATTGGATAATAATTTAATAATTATTAGGTGTATAATAGATCCCAATAAGGTGGATGGTCCGTCCTAATTTTTAGGAAGTTATTTTTACATGTTTTAAGGGTTCTAAAATTTTTGGGAACCATTTTTTTATTTTCTAGTTGTATGTGTTCTCCTTAATCATGTGATTTGGAGGGTATCCTTTCAAGGCATGGGTTTCTTGGTCATCTGAAGATCAACTAGTTATTGATGATGTAAAACTAATCATTATGCTCCCAAGTATCACATTCTTGTATGCTCGGATGTTTTACATTCATTAGTTTCTTAACCCTAAGTATGAGCACAGTGGTACTGTTGGTTAATTTTGCAAAAGAGATTAGCTGTGTTCTTGACTTTATTATTGTTTGATTGCAGGAAGATAGAGTTATCCAATATATGAAGCTGTTGCCCTACATGGAAAGAAACCATTTCAAGCTAAAGTTACTAAAAGCCTGGGAATGAGTTAAAACCAAGATCCTGAAAGTATTTCCTAAATGAGAGGAATACACCATTGAAACAATTATAGATGAAAAACCTCTTCATCCATTATGGTAGTTATGATATGCTGCTCCAAGATAGACAAACAGGTTTGCCAAAATAATAAATATGTATATATAAATAAATATTTTTATTTATTTATATTTATTTATTTATTTATATATATTTATTTATATATTTATTATTATTTATATATATAAATATATATTTATTTATATATATATATATGTGAATATAAATATATTTTTATTTATTTATAAATTATATATATATTTTTTGATTTATTTATTTTTATATATACATATTGTTGGATAATAATTTAATAATTATTAGGTGTATAATAGATCCCAATAAGGTGGATGGTCCATCCTAATTTTTAGGAAGTTATTTCTACATGTTTTAAGGATTCTAAAATTTTTGGGAACCATTTTTGTATTTTCTAGTTGTATGTGTTCTCCTTAATCATGTGATTTGGAGGGTATCCTTTCAAGGCATGGGTTCATCTGAAGATCAACTAGTTATTGATGATGTAAAACTAATCATTATGCTCCCAAGTATCACATTCTTGTATGCTCGGATGTTTTACATTCATTAGTTTCTTAACTCTAAGTATGAGCACAGTGATACTGTTGGTTAATTTTGCGAGAGAGATTAGTTGTGTTCTTGACTTTATTATTGTTTGATTGCAGGAAGAGAGAGCTATCCAATATATGAAGCTGTTGCCCTACATGGAAAGAAAACATTTCAAGCTAAAGTTACTAAAAGCCTGGGAATGAGTTGAAGCTGAGATCTTGAAAGCATTTCCTAAATAAGAGGATACACCATTGAAACTATTATAGATGGAAAACCTCTTCATCCATAATATATATATTATATATATATAAATAAATAAAAATATTTATTTATATATACATATTTATTATATATATTTATATATAAAAATATTGATTTATACATATTTATTATATATATATATGAATATAAATATATTTTTATTTATTTATAAATTATATATATATTTTGATTTATTTATTTTTATATATACATATTGTTGGATAATAATTTAATAATTATTAGGTGTATAATGGATCCCAATAAGGTGGATGGTCCGTCCTAATTTTTAGGAAATTATTTTTACATATTTTAAGGGTTCTAAAATTTTTGGGAACCATTTTTTTATTTTCTAGTTGTATGTGTTCTCCTTAATCATGTGATTTGGAGGGTATCCTTTCAAGGCATGGGTTTCTTGGTCATCTGAAGATCAACTAGTTATTGATGATGTAAAACTAATCATTATGCTCCCAAATATCACATTCTTGTATGCTCGGATGTTTTACATTCATTAGTTTCTTAACTCTAAGTATGAGTACAGTGGTACTGTTGGTTAATTTTGCAAGAGAGATTAGTTGTGTTCTTGACTTTATTATTGTTTGATTGCAGGAAGAGAGAGCTATCCAATATATGAAGTTGTTGCCCTACATGGAAAGAAAACATTTCAAGCTAAAGTTACTAAAAGTCTGGGAATGAGTTGAAACTGAGATCCTGAAAGTATTTCCTAAATGAGAGGATACACCATTGAAACTATTATAGATGGAAAACTTCTTCATCCATTATGGTAGCTATAATATGCTGCTCCCAGACAACCAAACAGGTTTGTCAAAATAATAAATATGTATATATAAATAAATATTTATATATATATATATTTATTTATTTATTTATATATATATATATATTTATTTATTTATTTATATATTTATTAATATATATATGAACATAAATATATTTTTATTTATTTATTTATAAATTATATATTTTTTTTATTTATTTATTTTTATATATACATATTGTTGGATAATAATTTAATAATTATTAGGTGTATAATAGATCTTAATAAGGTGGATGGTCCGTCCTAATTTTTAGGAAGTTATTTATACATGTTTTAAGGGTTCTAATATTTTTGAGAACCATTTTTGTATTTTTTAGGTAGTGACTATTTTCAAAATGGTTTCTCTCTACAAGGATTCTCGAATTATCTTCACATTCTTCCAAATAGAAAGAAACCATTACCAATTCTTTATGATGTTAGTAAAATTATCAAACCTCGAAGGCTTAAAGGGATTATTAATCATCTAAGAATATAAAAATTTTCAATCATTCTATGTTAACTCATTTGACTTTTGCAGAATGACATTGCTTCTAAGCCTTCCAAGCTCTGGAAAGACCACATTACTACTGACTTTGGTGGGAAGACTTGGAAAAGACTTGAAAGTAAGGAAACTACAGACTTGTTTGCATGTTTCTGTTGATTTTTAACATGATATTCTACAATGGGAGCTTCTAAAAATTCAATTTTCAAGAAGAGCTACATATGATGGACATATGATGGAAGAGGTTGTGCCACAAAGGACATCGGCTTACGTAAGTCTGCATGATCTGCATATTGGACAAATCACTGAAAGGGAGACATTGACTTTCTCAATAATATGTCAAGGGGTCGATCTTTGTTACGGTCAGTGATTTGAATTTGAATAAAACTACGCATACAAACAAACTGTAAAACCTATTTGTATAAAAACTAAAACACCCAATTTATGATTGGGTGAAGTGATTGTTTATTTTTTCTCTTATTTCAAAACCACCAAATCAATTGCTACTACATCAGGTTGCATAAATAAATTTGTACAGTTTTTTTATTTTTCTTGGTCCTAGCTAGTTGAAGAATCATTGATTTTTGAAATTTGTTGATTTGCAGAGAAGTTGGCAGAACTATGAAGAAGAGAAAGGACTGCAAATATCAAGCCACATCCTGATATTGATCTTTACACGCAGGTGAGATAACCTTTAGAAAATTGGCAACTACATCATGTTATATTCTATTTTCATTTTTGTTAATGGTTAATTAATTTTGGAGGCTATATCACTGGAAGGGCAGAAGACTAATGTAGTTACAGACTGTGTTTTCAAGGTCCCAATCCATAATCCAAGAGAAAATTTAACCAACAAATACAGAGACAATTGAACATATGATATTCACATACATTTGTTTTAATAATTATTCAGATTTTGGGCAGAAGACCAATGTAGTTATAGACTGTGTTTTCAAGGTCCCAATCCACAATCCAAGAGAAAATTTAACCAACAAATACCGAGACAATTGAACATATGATATTCACATACATTTGTTTTAATAATTATTCAGATTTTGGGAGTTGAAGTATGTGCTGACACCATGGTGGGAGATGAAAAGATACGAGGCATCTCTGGTGAGCAAAAGAAGAGAGTAACATCAGGTGAAGTATAAAAAAATTCACTGTAATTTAAACAGCTTCGATTTTCTCTTTGCTTAGTCTGTTAGATTATTCTGGTACAGGGAAAATGCAGGTTGGACCGTCAAGAGCACTTTTGATGAATGAAATATCAACTAGGTTGGACAGTTCAACTACATTCCAAATTGTGAACTCACTTAGACAATCCATTCGTATATTCAATGGAACTGCCATTATTCCAAATTGCCAATGATCTATGGGCAGAGTGCTATGGCTGTGAATTAATTTCTGAGGAAGAGCAGGAGTCATGTAGGTAGAAATTTCTTATTTTACTCTATAGATCAGAAGTTTAAGAATTTGAGCTAATTCTTTTGATAATCTTTTGTTGCAGATTTCTCCTAAGTCTACAGAATCATTAGGAGTTCAGGTTAAAAACAGTAGTGGGCTCTTCCCGCAAGCATATTGGTATTCGATTGGAGCAAGAGATTTGATTGACTATGTATTTCTTTCCAACTTCCTCTTAACTATGGCTGTGAATTAATTTCTGAGGAAGAGTAGGAGTCATGTAGGTAGAAATTTCTTATTTTACTCTATAGATCAGAAGTTTAAGAATTTGAGCTAATTCTTTTGATAATCTTCTGTTGCAGATTTCTCCTAAGTCTACAGAATCATTGTTCAGGTTAAAAGCAGTAGTGGGCTCTTCCCGCAAGCATATTGGTATTCGATTGGAGCAAGAGATTTGATTGACTATGTATTTCTTTCCAACTTCCTCTTAACTATGGCTTTGAAGTATCTTGATAATAATCTTCCATTGTAGATTTCTCCTAAGTCTACAGAATCATTAGGAGTTCAGGTTATAAACAGCCGTGTGCTCTTCCCATAAGCATATCGACATTTGATTGGAGCAGGAGATTTGATTGACTATGTATTTCTTTCCAACTTCCTCTTAACTATGGCTTTGAAGTATCTTGATCGTAAGGACTCCATTCTTATTAGCTTCAAAATGTAGGGTGTTCAAAAATTCTTATAATAATTGAGTAATTGGTTACAACTTTAGGAAAGCCCCAGGACATTTGATGAGGAATGTAATAGCAAAGAAAGGGAGTCAATGGAGCTAACGTACAGGGGAAAAGTCTTTCTTGGTATGTCATTTGGATGAAAACTTTATCAATTTTGTGGTATTATTTCAAATTGTTACATTAAGTCCCACGAGAATTATGCAGATTGAGGAAATAAAAGTCGAAGAAATGTATCCTCTAGGACTCTGTTAGCAAATAAATAAAATATTTATTTATTTATTTATATATATTTATTTACTTATTATATATTTATTTTAATTTATTTATTTATACTATTACATAATAATTTAATAATTATTAGGTTTATAGTTGATGTCAATAAGGTGGATAGCGTATCATAAATTTTACGAAGTTATTTTTACATGTTTCAAGGGTTCTAAAATTGTTTAGAACCATTTTGCATTTTTTAGGTAATGGCTATTTTCAAAAGGTTTCTATTTGCAAGGGTTCTCGAATTATCTTCACATTCTTCCATATAGAAAGAAACCATTGTCAATTCTTCATGATATTAGTGGAATTATCAAACCTCGAAGGCTTAAGGGCATTAATCATCTGAGAATATACAAAATTTTCAATCATTCTATGTTAACTCATTTGAATTTTACAGAATGACATTGCTTCTAAGCCTTCCAAGCTCTAGAAAGACCACATTACTCCTGACTTTGGTTGGAAAACTTGGAAAAGACTTGAAAGTAAGGAAACTAAAGACTTGTTTGCATGTTTCTGTTGATTTTTAACCTTACATTCTATAATGGGTGCTTGTTAAAATTCAGTTTTCAGGGAGAGCTACATATAATGGACATGGGAAGGAAGAGGTTGTGCCACAGAGGACATCGGCTTACATAAGTCAGCATGATCTGCATATTGGGGTTTTCCAACAGATGTCAAGGTTTCGGTTTCCGTTACGGTCAGTGAATTAAATTTGAATAAAACTAAGTTTACAAACAAATTGTATAAACTTATCTATACAAACTAAGACACCCAACTTATGATTGGGTGAAGTGATTGTTTATTTTTTCTCTTATTTAAAACCACCAAATCAAATGCTACCACATCAAGGTTGTATGAATAAATTTGTACAATTTTTTTATTTTTCTTAGTCATAGCTAGTTGAAGAATCATTGATTTTTAAAATTTGTTGATTTGCAGAGATGTTGGCAGAACTATCAAGGAGAGAAAAAATTGCAAATATCAAGCCACATCCTGATATTGATCTTTACACGCAGGTGAGATAACCTTTAGAAAATTCGCAACTACATCATGTTTATATTCTATTTTCATTTTTGTTAATGGTTAATTAATTTTGCAGGCTATATCACGGGAAGGGCAGAAGACCAATGTAGTTACAGACGATGTTTTCAAGGTCCCAATTCATAATCCAAGAGAAAACTTAACCAACAAATACCGAGACAATTGAACATATGATATTCACATACATTTGTTTTAATAACTATTCAGATTTTGGGAGTTGAAGTATGTGTTGACACCATGGTGGGAGATGAA
This sequence comes from Mangifera indica, assembly GCF_011075055.1. Classification (NCBI taxonomy): domain Eukaryota; kingdom Viridiplantae; phylum Streptophyta; class Magnoliopsida; order Sapindales; family Anacardiaceae; genus Mangifera; species Mangifera indica. The sequence goes on from NC_058156.1 coordinate 596,274, forward strand.
AAGATATGAGACATCTCTAGTGGGCAAAACAGAGAGTAACAACAGGTGAAACATAAAAAATTCACTGTAATTTAAACAGCTTGGATTTTCTTTTTGCTTAGTCTGTTAGATTATTCTGGCACAGGGAAAATGCAGGTTGGACCACCAAGAGCACTTTTCATGAATGAAATATCAATTGGGTTGGATTAGACAATCCATTTGTATATTCAATGGAACTGCTATTATTCCAAATTGCCAATGATCTATGGGCAGAGTGCTATGGCTGTGAATTAATTTCTGAGGAAGAGTTGGAGTCATGTAGGTAGAAATTTCTTATTTTACTCTATAGATCAGAAGTTTAAGAATTTGAGCCAATTCTTTTGATAATCTTCTGTTGCAGATTCCTCCTAAGTCTACAGAATCATTAGGAGTTCAGGTTATAAACAGTAGTGGGCTCTTCACACAAGCATATTGGTATTCGATTGGAGCAAGAGATTTGATTGACCATGTATTTCTTTCCAACTTCCTCTTAACTATGGCTTTGAAGTATCTTGATCATAAGGACTCCATTCTTATTAGCTTCAAAACGTAGGGTGTTCAAAAATTCTTGTAATAATTGAGTAATTGGTTACAACTTTAGGAAAGCCCCGGGACATTTGATGAGGAATGTAGTAACAAAGAAAGGTAGCCAATGGAGCTAACTCACAGGGGGAAAAGTCTTTCCTGGTATGTCATTTGGATGAAAAATTTATCAATTTTGTGGTATTATTTCAAATTGTGACATTAAGTCTTGAGAGAATTATACAGATTGAGGAAATGAAAGTCGAAGAAGTGTATCCTCTGGGACTCTGTTAGCAAATAAATAAAATATATATTTATTTAATTATATATATTTATTTACTTATTATATATTTATTTTTATTTATTTATTTATATATACATATTGTTACATAATAATTTAATAATTATTAGGTTTATAGTTGATGTCAACAAGGTGGATAACGTGTCATAATTTTTAGGAAGTTATTTTTACATGTTTTAAGGGTTCTAAAATTTTTTAGAACCATTTTGCATTTTTTAGGTAATGGCTATTTTCAAAAGAGTTTTTATCTGCAAGGGTTCTTGAATTATCTTCACATTCTTCTAAATAGAAAGAAACTATTAATCATCTGAGAATATACAAAATTTTCTATCATTCTATGTTTAACTCATTTGACTTTGACAGAATGACATTGCTTCTAAGCCTTCCAAGCTATGGAAAGACCACATTACTACTGACTTTGGTTGGAAAACTTGGAAAGACTTGAAAGTAAGGAAGCTAAAGACTTGTTTGCATGTTTCTGTTGATTTTTAACCTTACATTCTATAATGGTTGCTTGTTAAAATTCAGTGTTCAGGGAGAGCTACATATAATGGACATGGGATGGAAGAGGATGTGCCACGGAGGACATCGGCTTACGTAAGTCAGCATGATCTGCATATTGGACAAATCACAAGAAGGGAGACATTGGCTTTCTCAACAAGATGTCAAGGGTTCGGTTTTCGTTAGGTCAGTGAATTGAATTTAAATAAAACTAAGCGCACAAACAAATTGTACAAACCTATCTATACAAAGTAAGACACCCAATTTATAATTAAGTGAAATGATTGTTTATTTTTTCTTTTATTTAAAGCCACCAAATCAAATGGTACCACATTAGGGTTGTATGAATAAATTTGTATAATTGTTTTATTTTTCTTAGTCATAGCTAGTTGAAGAATCATTGATTTTCAAAATTTGTTGATTTACAGAGATGTTGGCAGAACTATCAAGAAGAGAAAAGACTGCAAATATCAAGCCAGATCCTGATCTTGATCTTTACATGAAGGTGAGATAAAATTGGCAACTACATCATGTTATATTCTATTTTCATTTTTGTTAATGGTTAATTAATTTTGCAGGCTGGAAGGGCAGAAGACCAATGTAGTTACAAACTATGTTTTAATAATTATTCAGATTTTGGGACTTAAAGTATGCACTGACACGATGGTGGGAGGTGAAAAGATATGAGGCATCTCTGGTTGGCAAAAGAATGGAGTAACAACAGGTGAAACGTAAAAAAATTCACTGTTATTTAAATTTGGATTTTCTCTTTGCTTAATCTGCTAGACTATTTTGGCACAGGGGAAATGCTGGTTGGACCGGCAAAAACACTTTTGATGGATGAAATATTAACTAGATTGAACAATTCAACTACATTCCAGATTGTAAACTCACTTAGACAGTCTGTTCATATTTTCAATGGAACTGTTGTTATTCCAAATTGCCAATAGAATGCCGCGGCTTGGAATGAATTTGTGAGGAAGAGTTGGAGTCATGTAAGTAGAATTTTCTTATTTTAAACTAAAGATTAGAAGTTTAAGAATTTGAGCCACTTCTTTTGATAATCTTATGTTGCAGATTCCTCCTAATTCTATAGAACCATTAGGAGTTCAAGGAGTTCAAGTTCTGAAGAGTCATGGGCTCTTTCCACAACCATATTGGTCTTGGAATGGAGCAAGAGATTTGATTGGCTATGTATTTCTTTCCAACATCCTTTTAACAATGGCTTTGAAGTATCTTCAGAGTAAGTACTCCACACTTACGAGCATCAAAACACAGGGTGTTAAAAAATTTATATAATAATTGAGTAATTTGTTACCATTTTGGGAAAGCGTCGAGACATTTGACGAGGAATGTAGTAGCAAAGAAGGGGAGCTAATGGAGCTAACACACAAGGGAAAAGTCTCTTCTGGTATGTCATTTGGATGAAAAATTTATCAACTTTGTAGTATTTTTTCGAGTTGTTATATTAAGTCCCTTGGAAAATATGCAGACAGAGGAAGCGAAACTCAAAGAATGTATCGTCCAAGACTCTGTCAGCAAATAAATATATATATATATAAATATTTATTTATTTATATATATAAATATAAATTTATTTATTTATTTAAATATATAAACATTAATAATATATATTTATTTCTATTTATTTATTTATATCTATATATTGTAGGAGAATAATTTAATAATTATTAGGTGTATAGTAGATGTCAATACTGTGGATAGTGTGTCTTAGTTTTTAGGATGTTATTTTTACGTGTTTTAATGGTTCCACAATTTTTGGGAACCATTTCTATATTTTTTAGGCAATAGTTATTTTCAGAAGGTTTTTATCGACGGGGGTTTAATGACATTCTTCCATGTACCAAGAAGTCATTACCAATTATTTGTGATGTTAGTAGAATCATCAAACCTCGAAGGTTAAAAGGTATTAAACATCTGAGAATATAAAAAAAATTTCAATCTTTCTATGTTAATTGATTTGACTTTTAGAAAATAACATTGCTTCTAGGCCTTCCAAGCTCTAGAAAGACCACATTACTATTGACTTTGGCTGAAAACTTGGAAAAGACTTGAAAGTAAGGAAATTACACATTTGTTTGTATATTTTTGTCAAATTTTAACCTTGCATTCTAAAATGGGTGCTTCTGAAAATTCAGTTTTTAAGGAGAGTTACATATAATGAACATGGGATGGAAGAGGTAGTGCCACAGAGGAAATCGGCTTACATAATTCAGCATGATTTGCAGATTGGAGAAATGAGGGTAGGAGAGACATTGGCTTCCTCAACAAGATATCAAGGGGTTGGTCCCCATTAAGATAAGTAAGTTGAATTTGAATAAAACTATACATACAAACAAATTATACAAACTTTCTATCTAAATTGAGGCACCCAACTTGAGATTGAGTGAAGTGACTCTTCATTTTTTCTCTTATTTCAAAATTACCAAATCAAATGCTACCACATCAAATTGTATGAATAAATTTGTACAGTTGTTTATTTTTCTTGGTCCTAGCTAGTTAAAGAATCATTGATTTTTATTATTTGTTGATTTCCAGAGATGTTGGCAAAACTATCAAGAACAGGAAAGGTTGCAAATGTCAGGCCAGATCCTGATATTGATCTTTATATCAGGATCAATATAAAGCTTATCAGGTGAGATAAACTTTAAAACAATGGCAATTACATCATGCTATACTCTGTTTTCATTTTTGTTAATGGTTAATTAATTTTGCAGGCTGCATCAATGGAAGCGCATGAGAACAAAGTAGTCATACAATATTCTGAAGGTCCCAATTCATAATCCAAAAGAAAATATAACCAATAAAAACAAAGACAATTATTCAGATTTTGTTGATTTGTACAGTTGTAAGAATAAATTTGTACAGTTGTTTATTTTTCTTGGTCCTAGCTAGTTAAAGAATCATTGATTTTTATTATTTGTTGATTTCCAGAGATGTTGGCAAAACTATCAAGAACAGGAAAGGTTGCAAATGTCAGGCCAGATCCTGATATTGATCTTTATACGAAGGTGAGATAAGCTTTAAAACAATGGCAATTACATCATGCTATACTCTGTTTTCATTTTTGTTAATGGTTAATTAATTTTGTAGGCTGCATCAATGGAAGCGCATGAGAACAAAGTAGTCATACAATATTCTCAAGGTCCCAATTCATAATCCAAAAGAAAATATAACCAACAAAAACAAAGACAATTTAATATATGATATTCACATTTATCTGTTTTAATAATTATTCAGATTTTGTTGATTTGTACAGTTGTTTATTTTTCTTGGTCCTAGCTAGTTAAAGAATCATTGATTTTTATTATTTGTTGATTTCCAGAGATGTTGGCAAAACTATCAAGAACAGGAAAGGTTGCAAATGTCAGGCCAGATCCTGATATTGATCTTTATATGAAGGTGAGATAAGCTTTAAAACAATGGCAATTACATCATGTTATACTCTGTTTTCATTTTTGTTAATGGTTAATTAATTTTGCAGGCTGCATCAATGGAAGCGCATGAGAACAAAGTAGTCATACAATATTCTCAAGGTCCCAATTCATAATCCAAAAGAAAATATAACCAATAAAAACAAAGACAATTTAATATATGATATTCACATTCATCTGTTTTAATAATTATTCAGATTGTGGGACTTGAAGTATGTGCTAACACAATGGTGGGAGATGAAAAGATACGAGGCATCTCTGTTGGGCAAATGAAGAGAGTGAGAACAGGGGAAACATAAAAAAATTCATTGTTATTTAAACAAGCTTGGATTTTCTCTTCGCTTAGTTTACTAGGTTATTTTGGCACAGGGGAAATGCTAGTTAGACCGGTGAGAGCATTTTCCTTGAATGAAATATTAACTGAGTTGGACAGTTCAACTACATTCCAAATTGTGAACACACTTAGATAGTCCATTCATATATTCAATGGAATAGTCGTTATTCCAAATTGCCAATGATGTATGGGCAACATGCTGTGGCTTGGAATGAATTTCTAGGGAAGAGTTGTAGTTATGTAAGTAGAATTTTCTTAATTTAAACTATAGATCAGAAGTTTAAGAATTTGAGCTACTTCTTTCAATAGTCTTTTGTTGCAGATTCCTCCTAATTTGACAGAATCATTAGGAGTTCAAGTTATGAAGAGCTGTGGGCTCTTCCTACAACTATATTGGTCTTGGATTAGAGTAAGAGATTTGATTGGCTATGCATTTCTTTCCAACATCCTTTTAACAATGGCTTTGAAGAATCTTAATAGTAAGTACTCCATACTTGTGAGCATCAAAACGTAGGGTGCTAAAAAATCCATATAGAACTTGAGTAATTTGTTGCAGTTTTGGGAAAGCCTCAGAACATTTGATGAGGAATGTGGCAGCAAAGAAAGGGAGCCAATGAAGCTAATACACAGGGAAAAAGTCTCTTTTGGTATGTTGTATGGATGAAAAATTTATTAATTTTGTGGTATTTTTTAAGTTGATACATTAAGTCCCATGAGAATTATGCAGAATGAGAAAGCAAAACTTGAAGAAGTATATCGTTTAGGACTCTGTCAATCAATAAAAAATACATATATATATATATAAAATATATATATATATATATATATATATATATATATATATAACTATTTATTTATTATATAAGTATAAATATTTATTTATTTATTAAATATATATTTATTTATATGTACATATTGTTGAATAATAATTAATAATTATTAGGTGTATAGTGGATACCAATAATATGGATAGTGTGTCCTAGTTTTGGGAACCATTTCCACATTTTTTAGATAATGGTTATTTTCAAAACGATTCCTCTTTACAAGGGTTCTTGAATTATCTATCTTCACATTCTTCCAAGTAGAAAGAAATCATTACCAATTCTTTATGATATTAGTGGAATCATCAAACCTCGAAGGTTAAAAGGCATTAAACATTTGAGAATATAAAAAATTTTCAATCTTTCTATGTTAACTAATTTGACTTTTACAAAATGACATTGCTTCTAGGCCTTGCAAGCTCTGGAAAGACCACATTACTATTGATTTTGGCTGGAAAAACTAGAAAAGACATGAAAGTAAGGAAACTAGACATTTGTTTGTATGTTTCTGTTGATTTTTAACCTTACATTCTAAAATAGGTGATTCTGAAGATTCAGTCTTTAGGGAGAGTTACATATAATGGACATGAGATGGAAGAGATTGTGCCACAGAGGACTTCAACTTACATAATTCAGCATGATTTGCATATTGAAGCAATGACAGTAGGAGAGACATTGGCTTTCTCAACAAGTTGTGAAGTGGTTGGTCTTGTGACGGTAAGCTAATTGAATTTGAATAAAACTAAACATACAAACAAAATATACAAACTTATCTATCTAAACTGATGCACCCAACATGAGATTGAGTGAAGTGATTATTTATTTTTTCTTTTATTTCAAAATTACCAAATTAAATGCTACCACATCAAATTGTATGAATAAATTTGTACAGTTTGTTTATTTTTCTTGATCCTAGCTAGTTGAAGACTCATTGATTTTTAATATTTGTTTATTTACAAAGATGTCGGCAAATCAATCAAGAAGAAGAAAGGTTGCAAATGTCAAGCTAGGTCTTGATATTGATCTTTACATGAAGGTGAGATAACCTTTAAAACAATGCAAATTACATCATGTTGTAATCTGTTTTCATTTTTGTTAATGGTTAATTAATTTTGCAGGCTACATCACTGGAAGGGCAGGAGACCAATGTAGTCCCAGAATGTTCTTAAGGTCCCAATTCATAATCCAAGAGAAAATTTAACCAACAAATACAGAGACAATTGGACATATGATATTCACATTCATTTGTTTTAATAATTATTCAGGTTTTGGGACTTGAAGTATGTGCTGACAGGATGATGGGAGATGAAAAGATGCGAGGCATCTCTGGTGGGCAAAAGAAGAGAGTAACAACAGGTGAAGCATAAAAAAATTCACTGTTATTTAAATAAGCTTGGATTTTCTCTTTGCTTAGTCTACAGATTATTTTGGTATAGGTGAAATGTTGGTTGGACTGACAAAAGCACTTTTCATCGATGAAATATTAATTGGGTTGGACAGTTTAACTACATTCCAAATTGTGAACTTACTTAGACAGTCCATTCATATTTTCAACGAAACTGTTGTTATTACATATTGCCAATCACCTATAGGTAGAATGCCGCAACTTGGAATGAATTCTTGGGGAAGAGTTGGAGTCATGTAAGTAGAATTTTCTTATTTTAAAACTATAGATCAGAAGTTTAAGAATTTAAGCTACTTCTTTCGATAACCTTTTGTTGCAGATTCCTCCTAATTCTACAGAACCATTAGGAGTTGAAGTTATGAAGAGCCGTGGGCTCTTTCCACAACCATATTGGTCTTGGATTGGACTTTCCAAATGGCTATGTATTTCTTTCCAATATCCCTTTAACAATAGCTTTGAAACATCTTAACAGTAAATACTCCACACTTATGAGCTTCAAGAAATTCATACAATAATTTAGTAATTTGTTGTAGTTTTGGAAAGTCTCAGGGCATTTGACGAGGAATGTAGTAGCAAAGAAAGGGAGCTAATGGAGCTAACACATAGGCGAAAAGTCTCTTTTGATATGCCATTTGGATGAAAAATCTGCCGACTTTTTGGTATTTTTTCAAGTTGCTACATTAAGTCTCATGGGAATTATGCAAAAAGAGGAAGCGAAACTCGAAGAAGTGTATCATCCATGACTGTAAGTAAATAAATAAATATATATAAATATTTATTTATTTATATATATAAAAATATTTATTTATTTATTAATTTATATATATAAATATTATAAACATTTATTTATTTATTTATACATACAAATTGTTGGAAAATAATTTAATAATTATTAGGTGTATAGTGGATGTCAATAATGTGGGTAGTGTGTCCTTGTTTTTAAAAAGATATTTTTATGTGTTTTAATGGTTTCAAAATATTTGGGAACCATTTCTACATTTTTTAGATAGTGGTTATTTTCAAAAAGATTTTTATCTACAGAGCGTCTTAAATTATCTATCTTCACATTCTTCTAAGTAGAAAGAAGTATAGTGGATGCTACCAATTAATATTGTCTCTGTATTTATATAAATAAATACAAGTGTGTGTATATATATAAATATTTTTATATATTAATCTTGATTTATTAAATATATTTATTTATTTATATGTACAAATTGTTGAATAATAATTAATAATTATTAGGTGTATAGCGGATGCTAATCATATGGATAGTGTCTCCTAGTTTTTTGGAAGGTGTTTTAATAGTTTCAAAATTTTTGGGAACCATTTTTATATTTTTTAGGTAGTGGTTATTTTCAAAACGATTTCTATTTACAGGTTCTTGAATTATCTATCTTCACATTCTTCCAAGTAAAAAGAAGTCATTACCAATTTTTTATGATGTTAGTGGAATCATCAAACCTCGTAGGTTTGAACGCATAAAACATTTGAAAATATAAAAAAAATTTCAATCTTTCCATGTTAACTAATTTGACTTTCACAAAATGACATTGCTTCTAGGCCTTCCAAGCTCTGGAAAGACTAGTACTATTAACTTTGGCTGGAAAACTTGAAAGTAAGGTAACTACACAATTGTATGTTTTTGTTGATTTTTATCCTTACATTCTAAAACGGGTGAGTCTGAAATTTCAGTTTTTAGAAAGAGTTACATATAATGGACAGAGGCTTTGCCACAGAGGACATTGGCTTACATAACTCAACATGATCTTCATATTGAAGAAATGACGGTAGGATAGACATTGACTTTCTCAATAAGATATCAAGGGTCGGTCCTCATTATAGTAAGTGAATTGAACTTCAATAAAACTTTGCATACAACCTTATCTATCCAAATTGAGGCACCCAACTTGAAGTTGGTGTTTGGGACTTCATAACTTACTACGTTATAGGCTATGATCCAAATATTGAAATGTGAAATAAAAGGAAAACCCAGCTCAAAATTCCAGTCTCAGCTCTTTGGGTATTCATAACTTGAAGAAAAATTTTCAATTGACAGGTTTTTCAGGAAGTACTTGATACTCGTGTGTTATCCAGATGGTGTCATGACTATTCCAATGTATCGGAGCCATTGGCCAGAACATAATTGTTAAAAACAGATTTGGTTCATTTGCTTTACCAATCAGTCTTGGTTCTGGGTGGAATTGTCTTTATCAAGAGGTGAATCAGTAATACTTTTCAAGGTTTTCATTTTCTCCTGGGAGATTTGAATAAAACACTTACAGTGAAAACTTTGTTGATTTGCATCAGTCATGTGAAAAGCTGGTTGCTGTTATTGGTTCTCTCCAATGATTTATGGGCAGAATGCTAGGGCTGTGAATGAATTTCTTGGGAAGAGTTGGTGTCCTGTAAGTAGAAATTTCTTATTTTCAACTGTAGATCAGAAGTTTAAGAATTTGAGCTAATTCTTTTGATAATCTTCTGTTGCAAATTCCTCCTAATTCTATAGAACCATTAGGAGTTCAGGTTATAAAGAGTCGTGGGCTCTTGCCACAAGCACATTGGTATTGGATTGGAGTAGGAGGTTTGACTGACTATGTATTTCATTTCAACTTCCTTTTTACAATGGCTTTAAAGTATTTTGATAGTAAGTACTCCATTTATATGAGCTTCAAAACGCAGGGTGTTAAATAATTTTTATAATAATTGAGTAATTTGTTGCAGCATTTGGAAAGCCTCAGGCAAATTATAACCCAAGAGGCATTTGATGAGGAATGTAGTAGTAACGAAGGGGAGCAAATGGAGCTAAAACACAGGGTAAAAGTCTCTTATGGTATGTCATTTAGCTGAAAGATTTATCGACTTTGTGGTAAAAAAATTGTTCTGTGAAGTCCCATGAGAATGATGCAGAAAGAGGAAATGAAAGTCAAAAAAATATATAGTCTAGGACTCTGTCTGCAAACAAATAAATAAATATGTATTTACTTATTTATTTATATAAATATATATATATTTATTTATTTATTTATTTATATATAAATATAAATATTTATTTATTTAAACATATATTTATTTTTTATAAATATAAATATTTATTTATTTAAATATATATTTTTATATTTTATTTATTTATTTATATACATATTATTGGATAATAATTCAATAATTATTAGTGCATGCACCATATTTTTTAGGTAGTGGCTATTTTCACACACACACACAATATTTTATATACATATGTTATAGAATTAATTTAACAAATATGAAAGATAAAGAAATGAAATGAAGAATTGAGAAGAAAAGAGAAGAGAGCAAAAGCAATGAAATATGATTTCCGGATGCTTCAATTACAAAGGATGAGGGGGTATTTATAGGACAATTGCTTGCCCTCTAGTCAACAAAAATACACTTTTTCAAGCCAAATTTTCAAAGCATTTAATGCATTTCCATTCTCTTTTGGCCAAGTCAAACACATATGGTGGAAAAATCTACCATGTATAACATTCCCCTTTGGATTTCCACCACTTACAGATAATTATATTAACCTTGTTAAGGAAAAACTCAGTGGGATAAAAACCAAAGTAAAAGAATATAATTATTAAATGTCATGTAAGTTGGTTTTGGACGTGTTTAAACTGCCTCATTAAATACTAGGAAAACCCAGTGGGACAAAACTTAGTCAAGGAAAAAAGAGTACAGTGCACATTTTGTCTACAATATTATATATTTCAAAAATTGCTCTAATAAATGCTCCCCCTGATGGGTCTGCATGGGCCACCACATGCATTTGACTTAGCCAAAAGAGAATGGGAAGGCATTAAATGCCTTGAAAATTTGGCTTGGAAAAGTGTATTTTTATTGACTAGAGGGCAGTCAAATGTCCTATAAATGCTCTCCTCCTTTCTTCTCAATTATTCCTTTCATTTCTTTATCTTTCATATTTGTTAAATTAATTCTATAACACGTTATCAGCACGATCAGCTCAAGTATATTATAACTTTCCATTATATTGTTATACTACTTATATATTATAAATATGGATATCTCAGTTGTGATATCTCAATTATCTTTTAATTCCTGTTATGTTTTTATTTCATTTTTCTTTATAATTGCATCCTATTTGTAACCCGAAGTTTACAAAATTATAAATCTAGACCTGAAGTCTAAAATATCATAAATTTGGACCCAAAGTCCTGAACATTATTTGTAACCCGAAGTTACAACATTATAAATATATACCTGAAGTCCTAAATATATACCCTAAATATGATTACGGTATATGATTTGTAATCTGAAGATTACAAAATCATGAGAAAATATATGTAGTGATGAAAACAATGAAACAGAAGTTTAAAATATTATATAAGTTTTACATACTATAATATTATTAATATTAAATCATAAAACTAGAAGTTTTGTAAATATATGACAAATACGAACCTAAAGTTCGCACATAATTCTTCCTCATTATATCACTAATTATTATTTCTTTCATCAACCTGCAGTTGGTGAAAATGACAAATCTTGTAAAACTTCAATATGTTGCCCTTAGATTGGATGGAGAAAATTACTCTGAATAGGCCTTGGACACAGTTCTTCAGGCCTTGGACACAGTTCTTCATTTACAATTAATGAGCCTTAGAGAAACAATAAAAGAATGAAATAATGCATCCCAGTAAGATAAATCTAAAACTACTATTTTTCTTCGTCATCATATCCACAAAGAGCTATGAGCAAAATACGTGGATATTTATGGATCCACTAGATTATAGAGAAATCTAAAAGAAAGATTCGATCATCATAAATCTATAAGTGATTTTAAATATTACTCTGTCATATTCAGAATTATCCCCCGAATGAGACTATGTGGAGAAAAAATAACTGAAGAAAATATGTTAGAAAAAACTTTCTTCATATTTCACCCCTCAAATATGCTCCTACAATAGCAATATAGGGAAAAAAATTTTTAAAAATATTCTGAACTGATATCCTATTTATTGGTGGTTGAGCAAAACAATGAAATATGATTTTCGGATGCTTCAATTACAAAGGATAAGGGGGTATTTTGGCCGCCCTCTAGTCAACAAAAATACACTTTTTCAAGCCAAATTTTCAAGGCATTTAATATCTTCTCATTCTCTTTTGGCCAAGTCAAATGCATGTGGTGAAAAAATCCACCATGTATAACAATATATATACACATATATATTTATATTTACTTGTTTATATATATTTATATTCTTGGAGAATAATTTAATAATTAATAAGTGTACAATGGATGTCGTTAAAGTAGGTAGTGTGTCCTAATTTTTAGAAAGTTATTGTTCTAAAATTTTTGGGATACCGCGTATAATATCCTTAATCCAATAGCCAATAGTCGCACTCACTGTCAAGATATTATCTACTTTAGACATAGTCTATCATGATTTTGTTTATGGGTTGTGTAAAACGCATTTTGACAGTTTAAAAAACTCACAGACTATTTAACCAATCAAATCATTTCACCCTAAACGATATAGGATGTACATAAAGAGTACAGATAAACTCAACATCTCTCTCGTGCTTTGCTGATATAAAATTTGTCTAAAAGTGTTATATTTAGGAACTTCTTTTTTTACGTGTTTTAATTGTTCCAAAATATTTTTGGAACCATTTTTGCATATTTTAGGTAATGGCTATTTTCTTGACTATGTTTTTTGTACAAACTATTTAAAGACTTTTAATTAATGAATAAAATATATATAAATTTTCTCTTTCTTCTCTACATTAATTAAAGTTGAATTCAAAACGAGCTTGTTTGAGTTTGAAATGAGTTTTACTCGAACAAGCCCCAACACGAACATGAGCTAACAAGCCCAAGCCCGAATATGAACTTAGGAGTGCGAACGAAAACAAGCTTGAACCCGAACAAATGCCTTGCACAGCTCGTAAGCCAAGCAAGACTCAATTTTGTTAATAAATAAACTCTAAAACGACATTGTACAACAGTGTTTGTTGAGTCTAAGATGAAAGTTTGAAGCCGATTAGAGTGAACCCGAACTAAGTGCTAGTCGATCACAAATACCAAAATTATGAAGCGAGCCAAATACGAACACTTGTTCAGCAAGCTCGATAAGACCGAGCCTAAGCCTCAACTCAACGAAAACAAGTTCAATCCTATCCGAGCTCAGCTCGACTCGCATCCAACCCTAGTATTAATTATTTAGCCAACAACGATTGGTTCCACATCAAGTCATTAAATTCTCGAGAGTCATTCTCGAGAGTCATTTGTGGCATAAACCAAGTTGGAAGATTGGTCATTTGGGGTGTCCCCAGATGGTTTGGTTTTTGCACCCTTTTCACATGATAATTCCTCGCTTCATTTTCATTAATCGTTTTCAAATGTCCACCTTCATGCTCGGGGTGTAGATGCTTGCAAGAGGGGGTTTAGAGGAACTAGCACAAGGCATGTGTGCATGTGTGTGTGTGTATACATATAGGTCCAAGCCTCCACCAAATTTCTACGAAGCTCTAGAGCATCACCTTTAGGACCATTACTATTTTCTACTAAACCACATCCAAATGTTAAGAATCATGATGAAAATGTTCTTTGAGAAAACCAATGTTAATGTGCATCATAATTTCATAAACTTTGTCCTACAACACAATGAATATTGGAGTAAAATGGAGGAGATGGATCATAGGCTGCCTTGACTCTATAAACTTCTTGCTTTATATTTTTAACTAAAGTTTGCCAAGATGTTGTTTAGAGCTATAAAATGTTAAAATTTGAGAATGCTTGTTGACATACCATTTAAAAAGACACCTATATATTTGCAATGCAGATTGATATTTTACTGATTTAGCAGGTTTAATCCTTATAATAAAAATTAAATACTGCAAATATAAGTATATTCATGCATCTGTAGAATTTTGCTATTATATTAATCGAATATACTTTTATGACATACCATATATTCAGGAGTCAGGACTAAATGAGGACTCAAGTATGTTCATGGCCTCCGAATATAAAGGTTCTGCTTCATCAAATGCCTTCTTAATTCTATACAGCTCAGCCTAAAAGGATAACCAAAAAAGCAGTGAGTTATTAATAAATTTAAGCACATGTTTTACTCAAACACAGGGTTCAAGTTGAAAGAGTGATTACGTAATCATAACACAAGTACAGTGTTGCAGATATCAAAACACCTTTACAGGACAAAGATAATAAAAACCAGAAGGGAACAAATAAAACACTGAAGAATACCCTGTATCTCCTTCAAGCATGTTGAGGGAACATTGAAGTGGCACCAACAGTTTCCTTGAAGTTGGACAACTTGATAGATCAAACATACCTACAAGTCCTAAATCACAAATGTCACATAGATAATAGTTATTACGATCTGGAAAAAGAAAAGTAATGTTTTTACAGAGCTTCTTATTCTTTTCAGCCAAATGTTCATCCTACAGAGCCAAAAACTTGTCAACCATTATTTGAGTATGACTAGAAGCATGAATACTTAAATGAAAAACAAAACAATAAGAAAATATCCAACCATAAGCTCTACCTTCAAAGAAGTCATAATGTAAGCATATTGTTCGTATAGTTCATCCAGAACATCACCATGGTTTGACTCCGCTTCAACACTGAGTTTCTTCAAAATGTTCTTGACATAAGGCACATAACCTTTCCCATTCTGCATAAACAATTCAACTGACCAAAGCTTTATTTCCAAGAAACTAACCAACCAATCAAATTATAACAACAACAACATAAAACAACAAAATATTGAGCT
The DNA here is from genome assembly GCF_011075055.1 of Mangifera indica. NCBI lineage: Eukaryota > Viridiplantae > Streptophyta > Magnoliopsida > Sapindales > Anacardiaceae > Mangifera > Mangifera indica. Next base: position 611,406 of record NC_058156.1, read on the forward strand.
CAGTTAGGAACATCTTAAAGAATGCTTTTATTTTGTTACTGCTTTACAGACCAGAAGTCATTCCAGAGTACTTTTATGACTGCAAAAGCAACAAACACTATAAAATTGACTAGAATGGCGTGCAATAAAATTTACAGAATAAACAGGAAAATATCAGAACAGTGCAATAAATTATTATTCATTTTAAAAATGTATATCACATTAACACCATTTCTGCAACTTAATTCGTGTTCTTGAAATAAAGGCCATCTAGAAACAAAACTTCGTTCAATTCCATTTTCCATTTGTAAACACGATATTGGCTACAGCCAAAACTATTCAACAAAAATAATTAAATTCACGGCTTCGCTAATACAGGAACTCCAAATAAACCCCTGAACTTTCACCGATCCACCACCCTCTGCGCTTCAGAAAATTAAACGAAATCATAACAAACTTTGAAAGTAATTAAAACTGAGCTGAATATGAAGCTATGAATACCTCGCAAGGGAGATGAGTGAGTCTGCCGGTTCCATGGCGAGAAAGGTGGAGACCGAGAGGAGCCAGGTCAAGCCCTTGGTCTGCCATGGCTGCAGGATTCAAAACCTAATCACATATGATAGGAGAGAAGACGAGTTTCCGTCGGTCTTCGTCATTGCTCTGATGATGACAAACAGTTCGATGCACTATCGATTTAAAGACGACTTCTAGTGAGTTCGCGGAGAGTTCACCGAAATTTCGAGCGCCAGAGGGGAGACAGTACAACGCCGGAGAGGAGACGACTTTCGCCGCCGGAGAGGAGACAACTTTCAACGACAGAGTGCAGAGAAGATGATACGTTGGTTAGGTATTTTGATTGGGAATGTCAATTAAAAAAGATGGAATGCGTTGAAGTTGCTGAAGTAGGAACGTCCAGATTTTTTATCTATTTTTGGAAGGCCGAAGGTTGAATTCTCGGAGTTTCTTCCATTAACTATAAAAATAATGTTTACCTACAGTTAAAATTACTGATAGTAATAATAAATTCTTTATTTTATATTTAATATTAAAAATAAACTTAAATATGATTTCATTTTCTCCTTTAAATTTTAAAAATTAACTTTTCTCCCCTAAATTAAGTTTGAAAAGAGCACATTTCCCCTCTTAGGGTTTAGTTTTTAAACCCCTTCACTTTCTCTGATGTCATCGCTGACTGTCTCTCCCTCCTGATAGTTTCTCTTCCACCGACGGCCCTCCTCAACTCCAATCCAACCTATTCGACGTCAAGAGACATGGTTTGGAAAGAGAAATCGTTTTCCCAGACGACCCTCCTTCCCGACTATCTAGTCTTCATCATCTGAAAAGATGATTTCTCTTCCCAGACAACGTCTCTCGACACCGGTAGGAGGGTGAGACAGCCGACGACGGGGTCGAAGAAAGTGAAGGGGTTTAGAAACTAAACCCTAGGGGGGGAAATGTGATCTTTTCAAACTTAACTTAGGGGAGAAAAGTTAGTTTTTTAAATTTAGGGGAGGGAATGAAATCATATTTAAGTTTATTTTTAATATTAAATATAAAATGATGATTTTACCCTTAATACTGGTAATTTTTACTGGTCATGAGTGGGTAAACGATATTTTCATAGTTAATAGGGAAACTTTGAGATTTCAATACAGTTAGGATGGGAAATAGTCCTTTTGGCCATTAAATGGCCAAAGCTTTTTTGAAAGATTACAAAAGGAACTCGTTTTGCAATTCATTTAGATAAAATGACATTATTGGTTAAGGAGTAAATTCATTTTTAGTATATAATTTATAGATAATACGTTATTAATTGATTAGATATTATTTTATATTTAAATTAATCTTATTTAATTAGATAATTATATATTATTTATGTATCTAAATTGTAGATCAAAAGTGTATATATATTGTTTTATTGCTTGTTAAACACAATGTTATTTGTATCAATTTTTGATACATAAATATGTATATATATATGAATGTATTATCTTATAATTAGATATTATTTTTTAACAATACTATATGTATTCACTGTAAATACATAATTAAATACACATTTATATACGTCATCATATGATTGAGTGACCTAATTATATGATGATATATATAAATGTGTGCATATTTATATATTCAAAATAGATACACATATTTTTATTGTTATTTTCAATGTTTTTAAGACCAGACTGGTGATCGAACTAGTTTTCTTACTGGTTTATAATTCAATCGGTTCAAATCGAAGAATAGACCGACTCAACTTATTATAAAATTAAAATTTTAAAAAATTCAACAATTTGATCAAATCTGGTCAAACCCTATTTTTGACAGGTTTATCCAATCAAAATCGGATTTTGATTAGGTTTGATCGGGTCAATAACAAAATTGACTTTTTATATTAACAAGACCGAAGTTGGAGCCAGTTTCCAATTCAACTGGTTGAACCGACCAGTCCAATTTTAAAATCATTGGTTATTTTATCATTAATTCAAAATCACTCAATTGTAAGATAAAATATTCATGTATATATATATTTATATACAAAAAATATGTACGCATTGTTTTATTGATTTGTTAATAAATTATAAATTCAAATGACGAGTTTGAACTTTTTGTTTGAGTTATAAATTTAAATCGATTTTTTTTAATTGAGTCAAATATAAGCTAATTTTAATTTTCACTCAATAAATTTGAGCAAACTCAAACTCGGTGTACTTTTTATTCAAATTGAATTCGAATTAACGAGTATTTAAACTCGATTTGATTTATATCTATTCGTAATTTTTTATATACTCACACAATCAATAACGATAAATTTGTAAGTTTTTAATAAGAATATAAAATATCGAATAATTAAAAATATAAATTTATTTAGTTTTAATGAGAATATTCATAATTCAGCATTAAAATTATAAAAATAATAGTTATAATGATAAAATATCCTCTCCTTAATTTTGTCTCACAAGAAGCCATTTTTTTGCTGTGTTTATATTCATGTTACTCTGTGCGTGTGTGTATATTCACATAATCTTCCCCCAATAATTGACAATTACTCCAAACAAATATATATACATTCACATAATTTTTCCCTATCAATTAACCATTTCTTCTAACAAATTAAATAATATTTGTGAAACTCTAAAGGGTGTTTAGTTTGGATAATATTTTATTATCAAAATAAAAAAATTATCTTAAAAATAGATTATTAAAAAAATTATAAGGTATAAATGATTACTATGTTTGATAAAATTTGATAAAAATAGATTGTATAAATAATTAATATCTTTGGTTAACGATAATAAAAAAATATTAACAGATTATTTTACTTAAATACCCTTGAATATAATTATTTTTAAATATTTTTATATTATTTGGTATATTAATTGAAAATAAATTTATTTTTATCTTAAAAAATTAATAAATAATAATATAATTATAACAAAATCAAGGTTATATTGATAATATTTTAATACCTAAGATAAAAATGGTAATTAAATTATCACCTATATTATCTGTCACGTCAGTATTAGTGATAGAAGATTACTGTAATATTTTATTACTGATAAACAAAATAAGATAATGTAAATAATAAACAATAAATTATCAAAGTAATCTTTAAAAGTCATCAACCAAACGGACCCAAATTGTTAAATAACGAATACACAATAAAAAGAAATTAATAATTGTCTAGTGTCAGAGCCCAATGATGAAGTCTGAGACAATACGATCCTTAGCTCTTTTATAATTGTCTTAGACTTACTGAACCTAATTGACAATCCTATTGTCTATGTGCGTCAATGTCTGAAAGTTTGTCATATTGTCAATCAACAAATTAGTTTCAAAATATCCAATAAAATGCCTAAAATTTATTAGCATATTTATTTCAAAAAATAGTTGATAATGCCTATGAGGCCCAAGATTTCTTGGTAAGTCAGAGAATTTGTAGGCTCAACATTCCAGTAGAAGATGGATATGAAGAACAAA